>NC_090449.1:999296110-1000496110 GCF_031143425.1 Pleurodeles waltl
TCAAGAGGCAATACTTTGGGAGCCTTTCTGATGCCCCTGTCACTTGGGAGTCCTGGTTAGAGCTAGGTAAGTGCTTCAGCTGTTTGGATGTACATAACAAAAATGATCGAACCTTGTTCCTTAGGCCAAGCTAACAAGGGTGAGACAAAATCCTACGCAGGTCACCAGGTTAACTCAGTTGGCCAGTCTAGTTGGACCCTGCAGAAGCTCAATCACAGCTCACATCAACACAGCAACATATCTCTCCTATAGTCTAGCATTCTCACACGAGTTGTGCTCATTAAAAATGTTTTTCCAGATGTAGGATCAGCGAAATGTGCTTCTACTGCATAAAAATAATTATTTTGAGATATGTATAAGGTTAATGCATATCCTTGACTGAAAAATGATAATTGTTTTGAAGATAAATATAATAGCTGATTTTGAAGATATGCACCAAACTGTAAATGCTATCGACAAAATGACACAGGTCTATGATAGAGTTTTGAAACTCACAGAATGCAATGAGCTCATGGTCAATAAACAAATGGATCTCTAATGTCAATTTGTGGAAAGAAAGATCTGTTCACATTGAGGAAACTGAGAGAAGTGGTAAAGCCGATATCCAGATAACATTTAGAATGAACCAGTATCAGATTAACAATGACATAATATATTAGATCCTATTCATAAACAATAGAGAATTAAGGACAAGTTACCAATAAATCAGATTCTGAATTAAAACTTCAATGACTGCTAGCCTACAAAGATGGCAACTACATTCAGGCGCAGGTACACTTTAAGAACATTGTAGGCACTTTAGACAGTGTGACCACTAAGAGCCAGGAGGAGGTGGTGTCAGACTGCAACAGATGGCCTCACAAATGGTCTTGTTGACAGAGGAAAGGTAGCACCCAAAAGGCATAATACAATTTTACCCAGGGCTCTGAAAATTCTTGCACCATATTTCACCCCAGCACCTTAAATATCCATTTAAGATAACATTTATATCATGAGTTGGTATCAGAAACAGAGATTTGAGACTGCTCAAGAAAGTGGCAATGCTTGCCACTGTGGAGCTTTGCTAGGAATTGTGGTATTTTAAAAAGAGGCCTTGTGGACGTCTGTTAGAAATGGGGTCTTTGGTTGGCAGTCAGATTACCCCCATTCCAAGCAAGGACCCTCACTCTAGTCAGGGTAAATCACACACAATCCAAATTATCCTGTGCCCACCCTCTGGTAGCTTGGCACTGAGCAGTCAGGCTTAACTTAGAAGGCAATGTGTAAAGTATTTGTGCAATAAATCATACAATAACACAATATAGCACCACAAAAATACACCACGCAGTGTTTAGAAAAATATATAATATTTATCTGGATATTTGCAGGTCAAAACGATAAAAGATGCAATAAGAAAATGTAAAGATATCACTGGAAAGTGATATAAAGTGTCTTAAGTTTTTTAAAAGCAAACAAAGTCTCTTTCAAGCACAAAGTACCTGGTTTGAGTGAAAAATCTCCGCAAAGGGCCGCAGAGAAGGAGATGCGTGGAAAACGGTGTGTGCGTCGGTTTCGCCCCTTCACACACGGACTTGCGTCGTTATTTTCAACACACGGAAGATGTTGCGTCGATTTCTGGGGCGCAGATGGGTCTCCTCTTCGGGTTGCGGGGTTTTCAGACGCCCGGGGTCTGTGCGTTGAATCCTGGGCTTGTTGACCAGCTCTGCGTCGTTCCTGTGGGCGTTGCGGGGTTGAAATTTCTCTCTCATGGCAGGCGCTGCGTCTATTTCCCCTCTGGAAGCCGGGCGGCGTTGTCCCAGGTGGGCCGTGTGTCGAAGTTCCAGTCGCACCGCAGGCGCTGCATCAATCTTTTCCTTGCGAAGTCGCGCGATGTCGTCCCGGTTCGGCGTGCGGTGAATATTTCACCGCGGAGCAAGCTGTGCGTCAAACTTTTTGCCGCACAAGGAGTCCAGTTGCAAGAGAGAAGTCTTTTTGGTCCTGAGACTTCAGAGAACAGGAGGAAAGCTCTATCCAAGCCCTTGGAGAGCACTTATGCAGCAAAGCAAGAGAGCAGCAAGGCAGCAGGGCAACAGCAAGGCAGCAATCCTCTGTAGAAAGCAGTCAGGTGACTCCTTTAGGCAGCCAGGCAGTTCTTCTTGTCAGGGTGCAGGTTCTGGTTCAGGTTTCTTCTCCAGGAAGTGTCTGAGGTGGTAGGGCAGAGGCCCTGTTTTATACCCAAATGTGCCTTTGAAGTGGGGGAGACTTCAAAGAGTGGCTTTGAAGTGCACCAGGTCTCCTTTCAGTTCAATCCTGTCTGCCAGGGTCCCAGTAGGGGGTGTGGCAGTCCTTTGTGTGAGAGCAGGCCCTCCACCCTCCCAGCCCAGGAAGACCCATTCAAAATGCAGATATATGCAAGTGAGGCTGAGTACCCTGTGTTTGGGGTGTGTCTAAGTGAATGCACAAGGAGCTGTCAACTAAACCCAGCCAGACGTGGATTGTAAGGCACAGAAAGTTTTAAGTGCAGAGAAATGCTCGCTTTCTAAAAAGTGGCATTTCTAAAATAGTAATATTAAATCTAACTTCACCAGTCAGCAGGATTTTGTATTACCATTCTGACCATACTAAATATGACCTTCCTACTCCTTTCAGATCAGCAGCTACCACTTCAACAATGTATGAGGGCAGCCCCAATGCTAGCCTATGAAGGGAGCAGGCCTCACAGTAGTGTAAAAACGAATTTAGGAGTTTTACACAACCAGGACATGTAAACTACACAGGTACAAGTCCGGCCTTTTACCCACACAGCACCCTGCTATAGGGGTTCCCTAGGGCACACATTAGGGGTGACTTATATGTAGAAAAAGGGGAGTTTTAGGCTTGGCAAGTACTTTTAAATGCCAAGTCGAAGTGACAGTGAAACTGCACACACAGGCCTTGCAATGGCAGGCCTGAGACAAGGTAAAGGGGCTACTAAAGTGGGTGGCACAACCAGTGCTGCAGGCCCACTAGTAGCATTTAATCTACAGGCCCTGGGCACATATAGTGCACTCTACTAGGGACTTATAAGTAAATCAAATAGTCCAATTTGGTGTGATCCAAGGTTACCATGTTAAAAGGGAGAGAGCATATGCACTTTAGCACTGGTTAGCAGTGGTAAAGTGCGCAGAGTCTAAAAACCAGCAAAAATGAGGTCAGAAAAAGAGAAGGAGGAAAGCAAAAAGTCTGGGGATAACCCTGCAGAACGGCCATTTCCAACAACGTCATTGTCTACGAACATTTATATTTAACTGTCGCTCTCTGAACTGACACTTGTGGTTGCACATGCCATGGAGGCACCGTGCTAATGAGAGGCATGATCAAGCGACACATCAGAGCCATGACCTGCAGTGAGCTGGCTTTGCAAATTTGCAAAGAATTTCAAGGCAAACCTCAAAGAATTTTTAGAAAGGACCTGTTTACATACATACAAGACTGACCACCAAATGAAGTAAAATTAAAACAGGGGATCATTTAACGCCTGCGTAGGAAATTGAGTAACTGGTTGAAGGGGGGGAACCCTATTCAAGCAGCAACCACAATTCATGTCAGAGTGAAACACAAGCAAACTTAAATGAACTTGTGCTCAACCCTCAGGTAACTAGGCATAAAACAACTCACGCTTAACTTAGAGGCAATGTAAAAGTATTTATACAACACACAAACAGTAATCAAGTGAAAACACAATAACAGAAAACTCCCAAACAAATGTAGAATAATAAAGTAAAATGTAATGAGTCATTTGACACCAAAGCAACAGGAATCCAATTAGTAGAATCAGAAATGTGCAATTGTAAAGGTTTAGGTAAAAATAGTGCTTAAAAGCACAAAGTACTAACTGGTGTTATTTGGTCGCGCTGGACCAGGACAAAGTCACAATTTCAGGTCAGCAGCAATGGAGCATGGTCCGGATACAGAGGCCACATTAGGCCCACTGCATGAACTACCTTAAATCCTGGTTGCAGAGTATCGTGAGGTCCTGCATCGAGGATAGGTCACACAGTGGCAGTTCCAAGAGGCTGCGACGTGAGAAGCTCCACCAAGGGTGCATTGTGTAGCAGCAGTTCTGAGGAGCTGTGAGGCTGCGGGGGGAGTTCCTTCATCGAGGATGCATCGCAGCACAACAAGTAAAGTTGCTGCACTGCGTCACTTGAACAGAGAGAGCAAATCAACACCATATCTACTAAGATGTGGCACTGTTGTTCTCTCTTTTTGCTCTGGCGCATTTTATGCTGCCATGTGCCAACACAGACATCTCTGCAAAATTGTTGACAGGTATCGGCATTTTGGTAAGCATAGGTTTTATACAGCGAGGTGTCCCTTCCTGTACAAAAACCACGATTTCAGGCATTTCGCTCTTTGCGTGTGTGCTGTAGAATTAAGCTCAAAGAGGGCACAAGTTGAAATGAAAACATTTCGTTTTGTAAAGCCTGCCTCCAGGAGGCACAGGATTTTGCACAAATCCTTGTCTACACTTCTTTGTACATAGGGATTTGGGCCAAATCCCATGAGTGGTTGCACAGGAATGCTGATGTACAACCCCTTGGACACCCTCCTGACAAAAGGTAATGCAAGGTAGTGGATTGCACAGTTCTGTGCTACTTTTGGTTACAATCCAACACCAATCGCAATTGGGGTTAGAGTCTAAGGGCCAGATGTAGGAACATTCCGAATTGCGACCCGCAAGTTGCAAGTCAGAGTGACTCGCAATTTGCGAGTCGCAACTCGGAATGTTGGATGGTGTCCCTGACACCATCTGCGAATCGCAAGGGGGTCGCAAATGCCCACCTCATGAATATTCATGAGGTGGGTCGCAATTTGCGACCCCCTTGCAAATGGCGGCCCTCACAGGGATGGTGGCCTGCTGCGGACAGCAGACCACCATGTCTGTGACTGCTTTTTAATAAAGCATTTTTTTTTGTAATACAGCCCATTTTCCTTTAAGGAAAACGAGATGCATTACAAAAACGAAAAATGAAACGTTTTCGTTTCATTTTTTCAGAATTTTTTTGCAGTGCCATTCTCAACGGGGAAGGGGTCCCATGGGGACCCCTTCCCTTTTGCGAATGGGTTACCATCCATTTCAAAAGGGTGCAAAATGCGATTGGTTTGCGACCGCGTTCGCAGTTATAGAGCAATCCTGCATTGCACTGCGACTCGCAATTAGGAAGGGAACGCACCTTCCTAATTGCGACTCGCAAACCCGTTTTGCAATTCAGTAACTAAGTTACTGAACCGCAAAACTAGGTTTGTGCATTGCAAAGTGCTTTTTGCACGTCGCAAACAGCGAAATTCGCTGTTTGCGATGTGCAAAAAGCTTTGTACATCTGGCCCTAAGTATCAAAAGAACACTTGCTTTGTGTTCGTGTGACAAAAATCTAAGGCAATGTCTTCGTACATCTGGGCCTGAAACAAAGATATCAGTTCCAGGTCAGGCCATGCATTTACTAGAACTCCTGCTACTTCACAGTCCCCGACTTTCGTGTTTAAACTTTACAACACTCTGATCTAGCTACCAAGCACTTTATAAAACTACCAAATAAATGAATTGCCCAAGGTTATGCATGAAGCTACCATTCACAGAATTGCAAACTATGAAGAATAACTTGTCAGTGCACTTAGATATGTAATTATTTTCCTATTCATTATTCAAATAATTGCAAATCAGATGACGGTGGGTAATGAAAGCGGCTGCATCCTGCGCATGCGTAGGGGAAGCCGGGCTGAGCATCCGTCAAGGGTCTGATTGTCTGAAGTGCATCTGTTGCCTTTGACTGCATTTACGGTGATTACATAGTTCAGGCCTTTTTCACACGATTGTACATGTCATCAAAAGCTAGTAATGAAAATAACTGCAGTCATTATTTCGGCTTTTAGGGCTGTACCATCTGCTGAGCGTTAGCCTCTGCCACCCACCAACTGGATTCGCATTGTGCCAGGACACACGCTCCAACACTGTTGCTTATTCATAATAACAGTATCCGATTAATTGCTTTCCTAAAATACCACTTAGAAGCCAGTGTTTCTGTATAGTCAATTTAAGATTTCACACTTCTGCAGCTAGAGTCAGCACTTGACATAAATATTGGGCAGCTGAAGCTCTCTGAACATATTGGCTGTGAAAAAAAAATGCAATCCTTTCCCAGCAAGCGTATGCACAGGTTTTTGACAGAGTGCCTTATTTCACTTCCTTGGGACCTTGAAAGTGCGCGGCCCAATTTTTATTCGGAGGAGAATCTTTCATGCATATGTATGCTAAAAACATTTACAGCCCTATTTCATGTACGACAGTCGTCGGTGTCAAGCTGAGAAAGTGACATTGGCGGACACCGCACTGTGGGAAGCGTGGTGCCACCTACATGGAATTCTAATTTCGCTGTAGTGTGTGGATTGGTAAAATTTGCTGAAAATCAGTCAAGCTTATGTGTTTTTTACAAGTAGCCTGTGCTAAATGGCATTTGCAGTCATTGGTCAATGCTAGAACCAGTTACATAGACAGTAACTAACATTATTCTCTAGTATATGCAATTTCTTGTGCAAAAATGTATCAGTTATTGGTGCAACATTGTTTACTCACTAGTGCAATCCATGAAATCCAACCACTGGTGTTGTTTATTAGAGGGAAACGCATTACATTACACACTTATTAGGCCTTTGAATGCTGCATAACTAGCAATCAATTGCTTAAAAACTGTGGCTCTGCCAACACTCAATATATTGGTTCCTTCTAACAAAGACCCCTCTTCAAAATAGATATTGGTTAAAGTTTCCCAAATATCACCAGAAAAAATATCCTCTTCTTTCCAGGCCACCCCTATTTGATAAAGCAACTCCACTTCAGGTGAATTTTCATCTGTGCCACAGTGAGACATGAGTCATCAGGTTAAAGAAACTGTGTGATCCTGGGTTATCTGCCAAAATAGGGGACACCTAGACACGAGACAAAACACATCTACCAAGCAGCCTGTAGCCCTCGTTAATAATGAGCAGACTGTACTTTCCATGCACCAGATGAAAAAGCCAGCTACAAAGTGATTTCATAAATTACATCCTAACTGCAGTAGGCAGGGCAAAGAGTCTGTTTTCCCTCACTTACATTTCCACCTGAGAATCACATAACTGCCAGGGTGGTGGAGGAAGGTTGTGTGGTATCCACTTGAGAGAATGAAACTTTTTGACTCCCTGCTTCCGGGAATGTGGGTCCCCTAAAATTCTCATGAAACTTTGTTGGATTATTTTACCCTATCTTCTAACTCTATGGTTTCTACCTTCTCTTTGCCATTTGTAATATTTTGTATACACAGTGGCCCTTCTTATGAATTTGCCCATAATACTGTTTTAGGTAAAAGCATTAGTTTCAACCCAAAGAAGTATTTTGAGGCCTGCAATATTACTGCATGCAAATTTAATATCACGTTGATTCCCGGGCCATATACACCAAGTCAAAGTGTAGGAATTTGTCCCAGAGAAAAAAGTCTTGAATTACTAGCCTATTTGCAAATAAAGTGTGGTTGCACCAATATCCGCATACAAATCCCCATTCCACAGCAGCCTAAACGGTGGTTATTTGCAGTAGTGGCTCGTGGGCCGTGGAAAGGGCGAGCGGGGAGGAGGCACACGGGGGGGTATGGGGTATGGGGGGGACCAAAAATGTATTTAATATTTTTTTTTTAAACAAAAAACTACTTACCTTTCCATCGTGGTCTTGAGCTGCGCTCCTCTTCCCTGCTGGCTGCCGGCACAGGCTCCCAGCCTGCCCTGTGGCCATTCCTGACACTGCCCAAAGCAGCATCAGGATTGGCTGGGAGTGCCCAGGCAAGGCACTCCCAGGCAGACTGGGAGCCTGTGTCGGCTCACTCCAGCCCAGCAACACAGTTGCAAGGCTGGAGAGAGCCTACAGTGCATGTCTGTTTGGCCTGCCGCAGGCGCCCCTTTTAAAGAAAACGATAATAAACTTAGTTTATTATCGTTTTCTTTCAAAGGTTTTGCAGCTGCCGGCGGGCGGGGGGATGACGATCCTCCGTCCATACGGAGGAGCCGCCACTGGTTATTTGTAATCAAAGTACTCCAACATGTTTTACCTTTACAAAGGTAGGATAATAGCATGAGTTGTATTATTGCACTGTAAATGTCATGTCCCCCTTAAGGGAGGTTAATTTGTGCAATTCATTTATTGCTGCTGGGTAGGTATTCTAACTCCCTCCTTTTCTTACTGTTTCTACAGCACCTAATGTAGTAAAAACCACAAACAACCCAGTATTTTATTTCTTCACTGCACATCAGTTTGGGTCCTATTTTGTGTTTTTCTTACCAAAGTAAGACAACTCCCCATGCCCATCACTATGAACTTATTAACAAAGGTAAACTGACACTTTTGGTATAAGTTTACCATTTTGTGTTTTGCTATTCACAAATTTCAAAGGGTAGATTTATGTGTAGTATCTTTACAACTGCAGAGACAGTCACATCTTTTTATGTGCAGAGTTTTCTACAGTTGTAAAGATACTACAGAGACTCTCCTATCTTTTTATGTGCAAAGCTCTCTGCAGTTGTAAAGAAACTACACGTAAGACTACACTCATAGTTTGTGAATACAAAAAATAGTGAACTCTCAACAAAAGTGTAAGTTTACCTTTGTGAATAAAGCCCTATGTATTTCTATGGCATTGTGACATCCTTTACATTGAGAATTCTCATGCTTAATTTAATATTTGCAGGTAATGGACACTTCCTGATCATCATACTGTTTGCAATAACATAGTTCTGCCAATTCTGTAATACCTTGACTTCATATCTTGAGTTTAACCTCATCCAAGTGATTAATTAGGAGGCTCTACATGGCTGCTTTCTTCGAACACACACACACACACACACCATCGGCTTCCTATCAACTGCTGCTTCGTGGTGCCCAATCTCTCTTTCTAACACGGCGACCCTACAATATCCGACCAGTGCTCGAATAATCCACTGACCTCCTCCCTTCTTCCATTTTTCTCAAGTCTCTATTTTGTCCTTCACCCTACCACCCTCACTCTTCTTTCTCACTGTCCATTTTTCTGCCTTCAGGTATAAGTCTCTGTAGTCTAACTGGCCACCTTTTCATTACCACCTGGAGTCTACACGACTTTTGAACACACAGGCTCAACTCACCCACTCATTTCACCATTGATCCTTGTGTTATTGAAACAAATTGTCCCTCCAGTTATTCTAATCTCTCCTGTAAAACCCCTAGTCATTGAACCTGGAAGGTGGATGCAGCTCCTTACTTTATTATAAAGTGGACATGAAGACATAAGGCTTGTAAATTCACATAAACCAGACCAACAGCTGTGATGGTATTCAGCTGATTACGTTACACAGAGAACACAGGACACTCATTGCATGATGCTCTCTAGCTCATGGACAAAAATACATAAATATAAACTAAGTTCCACAACATGCAAGGTAAACCATTTTCCTACACGCATCACCAAATCCACCAATCAAACTCTTCTACCTTTAACACTCCTGTTCTTATAAACCTGGCATCCTTGTTGGTCTTATCCTCCTGCCTACAGAGTTGTGCTGATGAATGCATCAGCCCACCATTACTACGCTGCCACCACCTGAACAATAGGATAGTGTCTGGTATGTAAATCCTCCATACCACCGCATGACATGAAAGTAACAATGAATTATGTGCCCTCTATTTTTCCCTGTCATCGGTGTAAAACAATAGGTGGTGGGTATTTTTGTGTATCTCACTACTACTCTCTCTTAGGATGCAGAAGACAACACATAGCTTTGTTGCATACTGTGATATCACAGCGATGTGCAATCACATGCTTTCCTGCAGCAGGCACTTTCCTTTGCCTCTGCTGCCTCTTTAGACACAAGTACAACAGAGAAGATCTGGTGCAGTGCGCTGTCTACCGTTAGTCACTAAACAGTTTTGGGGATCTAGGGGAGTAGGTGGTAACAGAAGACACTGAATCCGGAGGCTGGATTTAGGCATGAAACTCCTGTACCAATATAGCAGCAATGTAATTCCTTCCATTTACCTGTATCCCTCACTGACTGAATCCCTGAATTCTTAATTTTTCCCAGAGTTTGTGTGTCCTACTGTGCAGATCTGGTGCTTCACATGGACATCCTCGAGGTGTCTTGTGAATGTGACGATCCTCCATTGTTTCCTAGCACTTTTACAAGCCCTTTGCACCACTGCTGCATCATTGTTTTTTTACAGCAGTGGCGCTAGCAGTGCACTGCACTGCTGCCAGATTTAGAAACTGACGCATTAGGCCCAATGTGTCAGTTTATAAAGCTCTGCGTCAGATTATACTTGTGCCAGGTATAATGTATGCAGGGAAGCATTCCCGGCAAAAAGCTATGCAGAACTGATGCAGTGAAATTCACAATTAACTGCATTAGTCTGCAACTTCACAGCATCAGAACTTTACCACCTGCTCAGAGCAGGCATAAAATGTACATAGGGCTTTTTCCAATGGAGCCTCCTCGCATTGCTGAAGTAGCATCACTTTAATGACGCTACTCCAGCAATATGTGAGTTTAGTGCCAACAGATGCATCAGAATTTCTGACGCATCTGTGAAAACATGCGCCATGGAACTCTGTATTGTAAATTAGGGGATCTTAGGGAAGCACAAGAAATCTGATGCATCAATGCTGATGTGTCAGATTCTGGCCTTTAATTTCAAGGGGATAGCCTCTTTCTATGCCCTCTGATCAGGTTCTATCTGGAGGCATCTGATTTTTCTTTCTGTCTTGCATAGAGTCCAAGGGAGTGGTTTACTGGCTTCTCCATGTTAAATCAAACACAAGGGTTTCAGGCAGATTGCATCTTGTTCTGTGCTGTTTTGTTTTTTCACTGTCATGTTTTTAAACATTACATTCTGGCATTGCTTGATTAACCCTTCACGACTATTAGCATGTGCATCTTGTGATAATGGGATTCACGAACCTTGAAGGAAAGCCTCACTTAAGGGCTACCCGTAAATATTCAGATCCAAAAAATATGGCATTTGCTAGATTTAGGATGAGTGCTGGCCCAAAGAAAACCCCTCCTCTGCTATTCTTCTCTTCCTTTGTTGCAGGTAGTATGGAGTGAATCCATACAGCTCCCCATTAGAGTTGCCTGGAGAGTTCCACTGGAGCTCCTTAACATAGGTATAGGCCCCAGCCACATATCTCTCTTAGCATGGAAACTTCACCCAAGCCTGAAAGGCTGACACTGAAATTTAATAACTTTTTGACTATAAATTGGAACCTATTAGGCTTTTCTGGACCTGAAGTGGCAAAGACTCCTTGTTGATGAACTTTTCACGTCGTCATGGCTGAAACTAAGCCAATGCTCCACTCACCTGCCCTGTTTTTTCTGCTTCATTGTCCAGAATTGAAGAGAGTTACATAGTTAAATCGTCAACTGGGCACCGAGGACAAGATCACTGGGTGCCTGTCACAGCAGAAGACATGGGACGAAAGAGCAGCCCATGGTCAGCAATCGAGCTGAATGCTTCTAGACTACAGGTTTCCACTTTTTGAAGGAGCTTTCCATCTGCCTCCTGCTCAGAAATGTCTAAGGCGGCTCCTGTTGTGCTGACCTGGTTCACAAAATTTGTGAGTCCACAAACCATCACCACTACATGAAATAAGTCAGTCACAGATGTATAGGCACAGACTTCTGGTATACTGCGATGCCTATGCAGAACCCTGCAAAATTCAGAGCTTTACAAACATTCAAGTACTCGAATGCTTCACAGTTTGATTTTTTTGCCATTGGGTAGGTCTCTGAAAAAGCACTTTCCCAGAATGCAAAAGCACAGATAGGTAAAATACGGTATTTCTCTGAATGTGCAATGTGGCCTAGTTTTTCTTAGTTAAAAGCTGCATACCGTGCTTGCACAACACAGTAGTACTAGATAAAGCAAATCAATGTTTGTAGCCACAGCGAAAAGGATTGGGCTCGTCTGCAATCTGAAGAAACAAGGAGAAACATTACTTCTTGATAACAGTGTTCATCAAGTGAGTAAACATCTGCTACAAATCACGATGTCGATTTTTTTTTATTGCAAATGTCTTAGTTTATACAGTGTAACTTTGCAACAAGTGAAATACTGTCGGGAAAGATATACAAAAGATAAGGGAAGACAACATCAGATAGAGACACACATAGTAAACATAGTGAGCATCTGCATCCAGAGGTTTAAGCAGGGCAGTGTTATAGGAAAATGCAACTTTGGGTACTTTGATCTAATCCCAAATTGACAAGATTCGTGCAAAAAGACCTAGTCTGGCCAGTAACACCAGAGCTTTGTACTGAGCTTAATTTGTACCAGTGGTTGCGGGTGGTGGGCACATTTGGACTCAATCAATATTTCTAAAGCATGGCTAATCACCCAATGCAAGGCGCTGTTTGTGGGCGTGCTGCTCAACTGAAAAGCCAGGTCTTGAGGTCCTTCCTGGACTACTTCAGTGATGCGGTCTGTCTGAGTTTGAGAAGTAGTGTGTTCTGTGTCTGGGCTGTGAGGTAGGAGAAGGATCTACCTCCTGTTGTGCTTTCTCTGATTTTGGGAATGGCTGTGGTGGGAGCTGGGAAGAACAGGGTTGTCTGTTGGGTAGGTAGAAAGTAAGGTGGTGGTTGAGGTATGCTGGTCCCATGTTGTGTAGTGCCTTAAAGGGGTGGATCAGAAGTTTGTATGTGATGCGCTTGTTGACTGGGAGCCAGTGTAGGTCTCTGAGGTGAGAGGAAATGTGGCTGTGTCAGGGGATGTCCAGGATGAGCCTGGATGCTGCATTATGGATTATTTGTAGTCTTGATTGCAGTTTCTTGTTGATGCCGGCATAGAGTGGGTGCCATTGTCCAGTTTGCTAGTGATAAATGCGTGGATGACTGTCTTCCTCGTGCCAGAGAGGATCCATTTGAAGATCTTTCAAAGGAGTCGGAGGGTATGGAAACATGACGATGAGACAGCATTGACTTGGTGGATCATGGACAGAGAGGAGTCCAGGAAGATGCCCAGATTGCATGGGTGGTCCATGGGAGCGGGGGCATTTCCCAATGCAGTAGGCAACCAGGAGTTGTTCCAAGTTAAAGGGGTAGAGCCATTTAGGAAGATCTGCGTCTTGTCTGAGTTTATTTTCAGGCAGCTGGCTTCCATCCAGGCTGCAACTGTTCTCATCCCATTGTGGAAATTTCTCTTGGCCTTTACAGTGTCATTGGACGGGGAGAGGATCAGTTGGGTATTGTCGGCATAGGAGACAATGTTTAGCCAGTGTTGCTTGATGATGTTGGCGAGGGGGCTCATGTAGATAATGAAAAGTGTTGGGCTGAATGATGATCCTTGGGGCACTCCGCAGCATGTTTCTTTGGGTTCTAATGTGATCTGCGGTAGTCTGACACTCTGAAAGGACCTGATCCATTCCAGAGCGTCATGGTGGATGGCGGCTTTGTAGAGTCATGTGCAGAGGGTGGAGTGGGGGACTGTGTCGAATGCGGCAGAGACGTTGAGGAGGATAAGTGCGGGCATGCCTCGATGATCTAGTATGGTGCGTACGTCATCGGTGGCTTTTTCGGTGCTGTGGTTGCTCCTGAATCCGGATTCGGATGTGTCTAGGATTTGGTGTGTTTCGAGGAATTTGGTGAGTTGCTGGTTGACTGCCTTTTTCATTACTTTGACTGGGAAAGGGAGCAGAGAGATGGGTCTGCAGTTTTGCAGCTCCCTTGGATCAGCAGAGGGTTTCTTGTGTAGCAGGTTGATCTTGGCATGCCTTAAGTCTGATGGGAAGGTGGCAGTCTCGACTGGTTGATAGTTCGGCAGAGCTCAGGTGCTGTGGTGGTGCTGGCCCGGCTGAAGATGTAATGAAGGCACGGTTCCAAGGGTACTCCTGAGTGGATGGAGTTCATGAGTCTTAGGGTGTCCTCTGTGGTGATGGGGATCCAGGAGTTCAGGATCTGGTGTGGTGCGGGGTCCGTGGTGGCTTTTGTGGGCGATGCAGGTGGGTTTTGGTTCTTGAAGCCTTTGTATATGTCCTGGATTTTCCGGTGGAAGAAGGTGGCGGTGTCGTCGCAGAGTCTTGAGAGGGATGGATGAGGTGTCTGTCCCAGGGTTCGTGAACTCTTTGACGATCATGAAGAGCTTCTTGCTGTTGGGAGAGCTGGTGCTGAGGCGTTCTTGAATGGTGACTTTTTTGGCAGCTCTGATGTTCTGGTGGTGAGTGGTGACTGCGTTCTTGTAGGCTATTTAGTCTTCAGTTGATTTGCTGCTCCTCCATTTCCATTTCTGTCGTCTGCAGCTTTCAGACTCTTGTAGGTCTGTTGTGAACCATTTAGGTGTTTTGCTATGTCAGTTTTCTGCAGGTTTCCTGTGGGAGGGCTATGCTGTTAGCTTATTCCGAAAACCAGCGGTGTAGATTACTTGCGGATTCATTAGCGTTCGCTGCGTCCAGTGGGGGGAAGTAGCTGAGAGGGTTGGTGAGTTGAACTTCTGTAACTTGGCCCCGGCATCTGCCTGGGGGGCATAGTGTGGTGCAGTGTTGTTCATGAAGATAAAGTGGAAACACTTGTGGTCAGTCCAATGGTGTGCAGAGGTGTGGGAGATGGTGATGTTGTTCTCTGCTGAGAAGACGGGGTTGAGGATGTGTTCAGCTCTATGGGTGGGGACACTGACAAGTTGCTTGAGGCACAGTGTTGCGAGCTTATCCAAGAGGTTTGTGGTGTTGAGTCATCATGGATATCAAGGTGGAAGTCGAGGTTGCCAAGTAGAATGTAGTCAGAGGTGGCGAGGGCTTGGGGGGTGACAAGGTCAGCGATGTCTTAGCAGAATTGACATCGGGGTCCAGGGGGCCTGTAGATGAATGTGCCATGGAGGGAGGAATTGGAAGTGTAGGTGTTCATATGTTGGCTGAAACTGACTTGTTGGTGGTTGCCAGGCGGAGGATGTTCTTGTAGCCTGTGGCGATGCCTCCTCCTGGAGGTTTGGCTCTGTCCTTGTGGACTATTTTGTAGTTTCTGGGTGGCTGTGGCGATGTCCGGGGCAGAGGTGGGGTGATCCTAGTCTCTGTGAGAAAAGTGGCATCTGGGGTGGGTGAGTAGAAGAGGTCACAGACTTCTACTGTGTGCTTGACGAGGGAGCATGTGTTGAGGAGTATGCACTTGAGGTGGTCATCTGTGCTTGGTTCAGGATAGTGTGGTGGTCGGTGAAGGGTGTGGCAGCATGGCCGCATGAAAAAGGTAAATGAGTGTTCCTTGGGTCAGCTAGGTTGCAGGCTGAGGATCTTCCCAGGTTGAGAGTGCGTAGTGTGTTGGAGTTAAACCGGCAGATGGGGCGATGACCAGGGTCCATGGTGCTGGACTTGGTCTAGGCGCAGACGGGCACAGATGGGCTTGCCACCCTTAAGAAGGAGAAGGAAGTGGAAGGGTCTGGACAGCTGGGAGGTGGGAGGGTGGGAAAAGCACTTCGGGGGCTTGGCTGCAGGGGCAGCAGTGGCAGGGAAAGGAGCACGGGAAAGGGGAGAGGTGCAAACTAGAGAAAGCAGTAGAAAACCGCAAGGAAAGGGTGAAAAATAGAGAAAGCTGAAAGCAAAAAGTAGAAAAAGAAAAGGGAGAAAAACAGAGAAAGACAGAAAGCAGACAGACGCAGATGGCCACTAGGCCACCAGGTATAAGGTGCAGGCGGGTGCCTGCGGGTGGTGGCAGACCCCGATCTCAGAGCTGGCAGGCTCTTGAGGAGAGCGGTCGTGGTGGCAGTAGCAGTTGGAGCCACAGAGGAGGGAGTGACAAACGCTGACTCATGTTTTTATCATCAGACTTTGACACAGAGAAAAAGACGGGAAGGCAGAAAAAGGAGAAAGAAAGAGGCAAAAGGTATAGGAGAACTGTGCCACAGGGAGAAAGCAGGTGTTAAAAAGAACATGTAGAGGGAAGGAGACAGGAACTGTAGGCTGGTGGAAGAAAGATGTATGAGACGGAATCAAGATAAGGCTTCCATACTACTTGGTTACCATGGTAGCACCGGCAAAACTCTCTTAAGAGTAACTTTGTGTCCTAGTCCTAGTTTTTTAGTTATTAAGCCTTGCTTTAGCAAACAACTCTTAGAGCCATTGGCAAGCCGTGGATTTTTAGTGTTCTGTTTCTTTGATGTTAATTTACTTCTCCACTTGCATGGGGTTAGACAACCTTCCCCTCCTCCTGCATTAGGTGTCATCAGCAATACCTTCTGACCTCTGTGATGCATGAATGTTTACACAGTTCAGTATGTGGCTGAACAACAACTCTACATTGAACCCTTGTGGGCCCATATTGGTAGCTATAGAAAATGTTTCAGCGAACAAGGATTTCTGGGCTATGCTGTCATCCCACATTGTGGTACATTCAGAATGGTGTTGGAGTTTGCAGCAGTGGTGCACAAGAAAGGCTCGGACTCTCTTTTTCAAGCTAAGTGAACATTCTCTGGGCATTAGGAGCCATTCCCAGGCCTAGGTAAAATGCCTCACTGGCAAGCCGCTTGCTCCTGCATGCCAGCTGTCCTTCATCTTCCAACCTGTTCTAAAATGCTGCATGCACCCACATGCCTGGGCCTATAAGTAGTATAAACTATGGACGTGGTGGTTTTTGGATACTATAGGGGACTCATGAAATAAAATTAAATACAATAGTACTATGGTCCGTGAACCAGTGCTTAATGTGTGAAAAAAACGTGGCGGTGCACAACACCCTCCTCTTAAACATGCAGCTGCTGCAATTAAATGTGCAAACATGGAATACCGAGGCAGCTAATCCTGAAACCATCTTGGGCCTCTTCTATCCATTTACAGCCCCTCCCTGTCCCTTCAGCTCACTTTTGCAGCATTTTGCTTTCTCCCATTGTGCCGCTTTTTTGTTTTTCTCTTCCTCCGTCTTTCTCATATGTGTCTTTTGCTCTCAGTAAGTGCTTGAGGAAGAAAAATAAGTGCCGGCCCTCAAAAATAAGTGTCAGTGCTCTGCACCGGAAACAACAAGCACAAATTAAGCACTGCCATAAACCATGGTTCTGCATACAGAGCAGCCCAGGAATTGTTGATTATACGCAAGATCAGGGCTGGGGATGTGATCTGCATCACTATATCGCCGTTCTGTATCGCAAATAAACTGGGGCAAAGAGGTTGTAGAAGACCACTTAGGATGTGTCGTTGTCACAAAGCACACCAAAACATGGGAGATATAGAAAAAAGAAGTTGACGACGGACAAGGAAGGGAGATGGTACAAAGAAAGAAAGTGAAGATGGACAATGTACTGTTGACGTCAGAAGGGGGCCGATCCATTCACCAATATCTCACAGGGGCTACATAGCTCATCCCCCACTAGACCTGGGATTAATGGGTGCGCCCCGGGTGACGTGGACCAAATGTTTAAATGCAGGGAGCAGGAAGCCGGAAAGCGGGAAAGTTAGTAACACCCGGGAGCGCAGATAATAAAGATACCATTACCCGCTACAATCTGAGTCGGCGTGTTTACTGCACAAAACCCACAACCCGACAACATGGCAAAAATGATGGACCCACCTGTTCCCCTGCAACGCCGAAGATTCGGGTGCAGTGCCTCTGCGAAGCTGTGCTGCACTTCATCCAGCTTCTTGCCTCCGGCGCGCGTGTTACAACACGCCTCCAACCGGCCCAAGGATTTTGCCGGCACTTTCTGGCCCAGCCCGCCCAGCTGACTCGCCCCACCGCGCACATAATAAGGTGTGGCTCCTCTAGGCACAGCCTGTGGCCCTTTGTGAGGCCACCGTGGGTGCTAGTGCGCCTCGCCCCCCTGGGCCGCGCCCTGCTGGGCCTCCTGCCGCTCGTTCAACCTGCCATTACAATGAGGGGCCGAAACGCCTCGCCCCGGTACCACGACCTGCTGGGCATCCTGTTGCTTATCCAGCCTGCCTCTACAGGAAAGACACTGTCTGTCACCCCCACCATGGTGCCCACAACAAGGAAGCCAGCTGCCTCTCTGGTTCAACAGCCTGACAGTCCCAGGTTCCATGTGCTACCACACCTACCTGACAGCACACCGCGTGTGAAGTGTGCCAACGGTAGAAGACCTTCCTGCATTACATGATGTGAGGAGGCCGCTGCTCCCAAGGCACAGACTATGAAGAGATTCCCCCCACGCCTCACAGACAACCCAAAACCTCCCCCAACATGGCTGGCATCCTTGCCCTGGAGCCGTTCACCATCACAGGAGCCCCCCCCCGGGCGGCAAGTTGGAAAGTGTGGGTAAAGTGCCTCAAAACCTATTTCTAGGCTTTGGACATTCAAGCAGAGAGCAAGAGGCCCCTCCTCCTCCATCTAGGGGCGGCAGACATCCATAAAGTGTCTAAGTCGGTAATAGAAGCGAGGCCACACACATATGACACTCTCAAGAGGGCAATCACAGTGCATTTCGAACTGTATGCAAATCCAGACTATGAGCGGTTTTTGCTACGCCAGGCGCGCCAAACATACGACGAGTCAGTTGACGTCTTCTATGCGCAGCTGAGGGAGCTAGCCAGCACATGCATTTCACCCGACGAGGAAGACGAAATCCGGGCGCAGTTCATCCAAGGATGCTCCTCATCGAAAGTCAGGGAGCGCATCCTACAACAGCCAAACATGCAAATGAGGGATATACTCACCCTCGGACGGTCCCTGGAGCTGTCGAAGGCACGTGCCGTGCACTTGGAGCAGGTGCAAACAGTACACGTTAAAACAGAACCAGTTAACGCAGTGTCCACAGGCGCACCATGGATGAAAGAGGACAGCCACAGAGGGAGGCACAAGGACAGACCCTGCAAGTGGTGTGGAGGATCGCTACCGCAATCCGGAGGCTGCCCAGCATGAGGGAAACCCTGCAGTGCATGTGGGAAACCCAACCACTTTGCGAAGGTCTGCCGATCTGCGCCAAGGGCAGCGGCACCCACATCTAAGAAGATGGTCAGAGCAATAAATGCTGCCCCACCCCCGCATTCAGACAGTTATATGGATGATGATCACCAAGTGGTCCATGTTGTGCACATCATCGGTGGTCGACGGCTACCCACGTGCCAGGTGCTGCTACAAGGCCTACCTGCATCTGCATTAGTCGACACAGGGGCCTCGATAAATCTCATGGCCATAGAAGGGTACCAGAGACTTTCCAATCCACCACCACTCAAACCGACCCAAGTACAGGTCTATCCATTTGGCATCGCTCAACCACTTGAAATGGCAGGGGTCTTCACGGCAGAAGTTGCCCATGAAAGCACCACAGTATCAACTAAGATCTACGTGTCCAAAGAAGGCTCAGGGTTCCTGCTTAGCTGCCAGGCCGCCCAATACCTCAACTTAGTGCACTTTGCGTTTAGCATCCATACCAGCAATCTAGAAGACCTCATAAAAGAGTTCGATCCACTCTTTAAGGGGATTGGCTGCCTGAAAGGACTGCCCCTCAAACTCCACATTGATGACTCAATGGCTCCAGTCACCCTCATACACCGACGGGTGGCTTTCCACCTATGCCCAAAAGTAGAACATGAGTTAGGGCTTCTGGAAAGAGCAGGCATCATTGAAAGAGTGTCAGGCCCCACCCCGTGGGTGTCCCCGATTGTTGTTGCACAAAAACCCAAACAACCGGAGGCTGTCCGAATCTGCATGGACATGCGCCTACCTAATCAGGCGATCAAGAGAGAACGGCACCTGACCCCGACCATAGACAACATCATAGGTGAACTTTCAGGATCCTGGTGGTTCTCCAAAATGGGCCTCAGGTCGGGGTATCATCAGATTGTGCTACACCCAGCGTCCCGGACGATAACCACCTTTTATACACACACTGGCCTTTGGAGATATACCCGGTTGGACTTTGGCATATCCAGTGCTGCAGAGGTGTTTCAACACACCATAAAAGGGGTCCTACAAGGACTCCCAGGGGTCCTCAACATGAGCAACGATTTCCTGGTGCATGCTCCCACCCTGGAAGACCATTTGGCAAGACTACGGGCAGTCTTTGTGAGGCTGCAAGAACACTGGCTGACGCTCCACAGGGAAAAGTGCGATTTCCTCAAGCAGGAAATCTGCTTCTTTGGATACCGGTTCTCCGAACAAGGAATCGGCCCGGACCCGCACAAAGTAAAGGACATTCAAGAAGCCCCAGCCCCTACGTCTGTCTCAGGGGTCCAGAGTTTTCTTGGCATGGTTACGTATTGTGGCCAGTTTATGAAGAATCCGTCCGACATCACCGGCCCTCTGAGAGTGCTCACCCAGACTGACCACCCCTGGGTATGGGGTGAAGAGCAGGAGCGTGCTTTTCAAGTCACTAAGAATGCCCTCTCTGTAGACACCATGTTAGCATTCTTCGGCCCCCGCTGTGAGTCACACCTAGCAGTCGATGCCAGGCCTACGGGTCTGGGTTCCGTCCTGGCACAGAAACAAGACTCAGGAGAGTGGGCCCCCATCGCTTTTGCAAGCCGCACACTCACGCCTACAGAACAGCTGTACTCCCAAATAGAGTGTGAGGCCATCGCCATCCATTGGTGGTGTCTCCTTCTTCCACCTTTACCTTTAAGGCAAGGCGTTTTCCGTGGTGACGACAGATCACAAACCCCTACTACCCCTCTTCAAAGGGTCTTCGTCCAAGCCGCCTCCGCGGATTGAAAAATGGATCTTGCAGCTGCTGGAATCCGACTTTACTGTTGAATACCAGCCAGGAACGCGAAATCCTGCTGATTTTTTGTCACGCCACGCCCGTCAGGCCACTCCCAGGAGGTGTCAGAAGCTCTAGAGACTGAAGAATATGTTCAATTTGTGGTCGACCGAGCCAGGCCACTGCCTATGCCGCTTGAGGAAGTAGCGGCAGTCACAAACCAAGACGAGTGCCTGCAGATTGCCGTAGCGGCTACCCGGCCGGGGGACTGGCGACAGCTTCAACGTCCAGAGGCCTTCTGCACAACTGACGCCAAAGCCAGACTGCAAGCCCTTTTCAACATCAGGGATGAACTGTCGGTAAGTGAGGAAGGGTGCCTGCTGAGGGGACTCTGCCTGGTAATACCCACTAGCCTGGCAGCCCGAGCCATATCACTGGCCCACAGGGTCCACCAGGGCATTGTCAAATCCAAAAACCAGCTCCAAAACAAAGTCTGGTTCCCAGGTTTGGACCAGCTAGTGGAGGACACCATCAAAGGGTGCCTTGTTTGCCAAGCCAGCGGGGCTCCGGACCCCCCAGTGCTGGTCATCACAGAAGATGGCCCCTCAGAGAAGAAGTCCCCTGGCAGAGAGTCATCGCCGACTTCGGGAGCCCACCTGAAGGCTCCTACATTTTGGTGGTGGTAGTAGACGACTACTTGCGATACCCTGAGGTGGAGCTAGTGCAGTCCACGGCGGCATACACAGTTATCCCAAAAATGGAGAAGCTGATGGCCACCCATGGCCTATTTGGAGAAGTACACACAGACAATGGACCCCCGTTCAACAGTCATGAATGGGCAGGCTTTCTGAACTCCACCAACACAAAACATCACCGAATTATGCCCAGGTGGCCACAGGCGAATGGGAGGTAGAGCATTTTGTTAAAACATTAAACAAGGTGCTTCGCATTGCCATAGCGGAGTCCCGAAACATCAAAAGTGCAATCTACGCCTTCCTCCGGGAGTACAGAGTCACCCCCCACGACACCATGGGTGTGACCTCAAGTCAGCTTTGTTTTGGATGGGTAGTGACTGACACTATCCCGCATCACCCGTCATGGGCAGTCCAGCTGCCGCCCCAGAGTCAGTCAGCAGGATGAAGGTCCCAAACCAACGCTTATGCCTCTCAGAGGCGGAGGGCCCAAGAAGTCTCCATTCAGGTGGGAGATGCTGTCCTAGTGAGAGATCGCCACCCTGGAGGTAAATTTCGGTTGCCTTTTGAAGCACGGCCTTGGACGGTGACCGCAGTGAAGGGCACGATGGTGACAGCGAGCCGCGGGTCTGAAGGGGTAACGCGAAACATTGCCCAGTTCAAACGTCTTTCCCGCCCCACTTCCAGGGGCCGCAGAAGCGATAGTTTCGCCATGACTGGGGCCCAGAGCCACCATGAAAGGAGTCCAGCCCTTCCCGAGAGCGCGGATGGCCCCATCGCTGGAGGGACCTCAGTGAATCACCCCGAGCCGGCATCCTCAACAACAACAACATTGACTGAAGACAGTCACGAGGGCAGCTGGAGCCGGGCCGAAAGCTGACATTTGGAAGGTCCCGGAGTGAGCGTTATCACCTGAGGTCTAACCCCAGCCCATCCAGGAGATATGCAGACTTTGCACTTGGCTGAATTGTGTCATTCTTTTGGACACCTTTGCGTTACTGCCTGTCGACACATGTTTGATTAATATTGTGGTTTTTCTATCCTGTGGGTTGATCACGTTGTTTGCCCGGTTTGTTTCATTTTCCAGTTGGGGAGGGATGTAGTGTTGACGTCAGAGGAGGGCCAATCCATTCACCCATATCGCGCTCATCCCCCACTAGACCTGTGATTAATGGGTGCGCCCCGGGTGACATGAACAAAATGTTTAAATGCGGGGAGCGGAAGGGGGAAAGTTAGTGACGCTCAGGAGCGCAGCTAATAAACATACCATTACACGCTACAACCTGAGTCAGCGTGTTTATTGCACAAATCCCACGACCCGACATACAAGGCCCTTGGTCTACGTAAGAGGGGGGGAGAGGACAAGAAAGTGGGTCCGCACGGACAAGGAAGTAAGGAACTAGCGAGGTAAAAGCAGGCTACAGGCAAGAGAGTTTTGAAAACCTCCCAGTCACAACAAAACTAATGAGTATTAAAGAATCACATGGTATTCGCACTGAAACGAAAAAGTAACAAAAACATTCAAACGTTGAAACATTTATCGTACAAAAGGAATCTAGATATGCAGGAATCTACTTCCATTGCAGACTAAATCCTGCCTAACAAAGTGCGTGCTCGCACACCAACCACAGCTATGCTGAACGGCTTCAAAGGGAAGACCGACACCTGATGTGGGCGACCGAATGATTCATGCAAAAGTCCTATGTGACTGAACAGCAAGGCTTCCTATCAGAGACATTTCCAGCGACTAGCACTGCGAGCTTGAAAAAGAAGGTTGAAAGAGCACGAAAAAAACTGGCTGTAAAATTACATACTTTTGTTAACATAAAAACGCGCAAGGGCTTTTTTCATGTTTCCTGCCTCAATAAATACAAAGCTTTTTCCCTTTTCCCTTTAATTACACGAGAAGCGGGAACTAGCTCAAAAACTAGCAGGTATGCATTTAATATTCCTCACAAACCCTTCTTAGCCTGCCACTCACACCTCTTGGGTTCTATTTGCAAAGCTCTATTAGCTGCCTCCCTGAACGGCGCCTCCTCGGGGAGGCTCATAAGTGTCATTGTGCTTCCTGATTTGATTTTGCAGAAACTCTTTTTCCACTGTGCGCTGACATTTTGTGCTAAGAACTTTTCTTAAGATAATATACACACATTTAATGGCATGCGCCAATCTTTCCCTACTTTTTTGAAGTGTAATATATTTTATACTTCAGCACTAAACAGCTACTTCGTATTGAAGGAATTGGACCACTTAGCTAGTAGTGACGTCTGCATTTTCAGAATACAGTTTTGCTGCAATGGGGAATGGCCCTAATGCAAGCAAGGGGATCAAAATGTAGCTTTTTATAGGGGTACCTCTGCCCCGATTAGACCCCTGGTGCCACTCCATGTGCCGCAGGTTGATAGCTAAGCCTACTTCAGAATATTAGGCTGGCAACCAATGCCTGTGTTATCTGTCATAAAACAAGCTGAGGAATATTGGGGTATCTGTAAACAATTAGAATGCTAAGCATGCAGGCAATAACTAACAATAAATGGCTCTTCTGACAAAGCTCTGATGCTTTACTCAGGTTATCCCTTTATCCTCCGACTTCAGCAGTCAGTGGTGCTGAAACAATTTTTAAAGTGGGGGTACTGGCCTGTAACATCTTCTCAATTAAGGCATATTGGGACTGTGAAAAAGGAGTGTGCTAAAATGGTACACATCAGAGAAGAATGGGGGTTACTGTCAATGGTCAAGTGGTATATTTGGAAACCAAACCAAACTGTATAGCTAAATGCTGTGGGGTAATGTGATGTCATCACAATGCCATCGTTGTGCAACTAAATCAGCAGAAACAGCCACCGAATAAGTATTTTAGTTTTGTCTTATTAAGAACGAAGCTCAACCAAATCTCTCAGTTTTAACAGGTTGGTTATAAAGCCTATCCTGGAGAACAATGGACCCTGTGCTATGAGCCTTCTACAGACAAGCCAGTAGGGTGCATCCCAGCCTCCAGTGGTGATTGTTCTATATAACTAATGAAATAAATCAGATCATCCCAGCCAGATTACCATAACAAAGAACTTGATTAAAGGCATTCACTAGTTTTATGTTTAGCAGCACCTAATAGTGTGCTAATTCTAGTCAATATTATACTTCTGACATCATTTCTGTATCAACATTTTAAGTATTGGGATTGAAGGATCAGGAGACAACTTTTAATCCGTTGTTGAGGACCAAACAATGGTATAGTAGTTCAGTGTTTTTAAAACCTTGCTGTGCGGGTTATGCAAAAGTTCAAACAGAGGAAAATTTAAACAATGTGCAGAAAAATAGCATACCTTCTGCTACATTGAACAGTGCGAATCGTCAAAAATCACAGAATTAAATGAAGCGCAATCATGTTGATTTAAATAACAGTGATAAATCAGAAGACACTGGATAGCAAATAACACATCTCTGCTGGGATTTACCTTCTACATTAACATTCTGTTAGGTACAAATGATAAATAGCATTTCACAATACCATTAGCACTTGTTCTCATACATTTTACCTACGCTTTTATCACCAGAGTTTGTGAATAGTGATAGGATTGCATGGCAATAATAAACTAGATTTATCTGTTAAATCAAAAATAGAATGGTTTGGAGATCGCAATTGGTTCAATTTCAGTCAAAAACACTAAAATATTTGTTTCACTCACATTTCAGGATAAGGTTTCTATTCCTGCAAAAAAAACTGAACGCCTGCACATATAGGTTTACGTATTTGATTGGGTGCAAAATTAAAAACTTTTCACACAGGTCAATTGGTTGCACGTGGTGTACAATTATTGGACATAGAAAACTCCTTCACGTTAGCGAAGTTGTAGGTTTATGTTGTATTCTTCTCAGCGAAGAAGTGTTTCCCTGTCAAGAAGCCCCTTTCCATTTCCCACACCAAATGTATAGTGGGGAGAGTGCCTATTACCATCCTCTCCTGATACAGCTTTACTTCTACCATTGACAGAAGTTAATCATTGAATGTTTCCAGGGATGGAAATGCGTCATTGAGAAGGCTGTCTATATCACTAAACCTGTTGATTTCTGTTTGTTCCTATACTTTTAAAGTATCTTCTTGCCTCTAGGTAAAGATATATCCATGTACAATATTACACTAGGTTCAGTTGTTATTATGCATGAGCACATCCTTTTATAAGAGCACATTCATTTTTTTTTATTTATTTCAAAACTAAATTTTAACTCATAAACTCTTAACTAACATGGCAAAAATTGTTTTATGAATCAGGTCCAAAACGTCAAAGTTGCTCCTGTAGACGTCACATGTTTTTTATATACTTGCACATATTTATAAAGTTTAGTTCCTAAAACTAACAAATGTTTTATGTACCTGCGTTGGAAAACATGACGTGCTATACCAATCCCTTTCATGCATTGCAACACAGTGTGACTATGTTTAAATTACATAGAGAAAAGAAAACTCAATATATTCTGCATTGTTAATTGTTTAGAACCAGTTTATCGCATCTGTGACAGTCTGACTTTGAAAAGACAATATATGTTGCAAAAAGAGAAACACCTGAAAAACCTCTTTATTTTTCATTCTTCATCTAAACTCTTTCAAGATTTTAAGGGGATGCTGCAGTACATACTTAAATAGAATGGCTACCTCCTTAGTTCCAGTGCAACTGCCAGCAGTAATAAACTTGCAGATGAGGCTGGTGTCGTCCAGGACTTCTATCATCTATTCCAATGGGGGTGTAGAACCTACTACCACTGGCTTGCCCTTATGTATCACTGGCACTCTCCTTGCTATCCACTGTGTAAGGGCTTCCAGTAAAACAGAGCTCATATAGTATTGTTTTCTTCATGTGGTTTCCAATCCATGCCCTTCTGATGGGATCTCAGCAGCAAACAGGACACTGTTAAATAACTAAAGTTTCCACAAGAAATCAAAGTTGTTCAAAGATGGAGTGATGTGACTTGCATGACCCTGAGCATTTTTTGAACCAAAGTCTGCACTGCTTCAGCTAACACTCGATGACTACAACCACAGGGCCTGTCCTTTGAACGTCCGTGTCCCCCATCAACTCTAGACTGCAGAAAAATGTTTCAACCTGTGATTATATGCAGGATTTAGAGTCTGAAGATTTTATGAATGAAGATTTGAGAACCAGGGGCCTTATGTACGAACACTTTTTCCCATAGACACAGAATGGGTAAAAACCTTTGCTACATCTGGCCCCAGATCTTTAAATCCTATTCCAGGTTCACAGTTACAAAGATTCTGTGACTAAGGCCCCTAATTCCCACTTGACTTACCACCAAGCCCTACACCATGGAGTCAGGAGACTGTTGAACACTAGAACCGCTATTACTATAATCAGAGGTACAGTATGCAGCAGTCATGACCATTATCATCCGGTGTGGCTATATGTGAAGGGTAACTTATGTCAATTGCCTAGGATTTGTTTCTCTTGATCAACTGTTCAGTCTACAAAGGCATCTTCTTATCCTGTCATACCTTTTGTTTGAAAGAATTAAGTAGTTCACAAAATAGTATAGAAAATACACCAGGATAAATATATAGATTACATCTAAACCCAAAGTATTTTAAAACAAAATTAAACATGTAATTTTTTTATTTTTTTTTAAATCATGGACAGCATTCTGATTTATTCCAAATAGTCTATAGACGGTGTTTACTTCCGCCCTAAAGCGAGAAAGTAAAATGCAACATATTGCGCGCACTGCATCATTACTTAGAGTGGTTATTAAATGGCTGACTGTGTTTTTCCCCGCATTACAACCGAAGCAGCTGCTATTTGGAGTGTAGACTTTGGAGCTGGTCCAATCATGAAAATGGGAAAGTTTTATTTGCCCCCGTCGAATATGTCGGTTTAAACCGTTTCCTGGTACGTTCTGGGGAGAGTTTAATTAGCCAAGAGGAGCGGCTGTTCTCAAGCAGAAGAGCTGTTTTCTTGTCTGCTCCTCTCCATCATTCTTATATGGGAAGCAGCCTTTATTTTTGCGTGAATGTAGTTATCCCAGGCTCTCCACATATTGCACGCTCCGCGGCAACTTTATAGGGTTTACTTCTATTAACATGTTGTCTTTCATAGTCTGCTGTAAAAACTGTAGTAGCGGCGCTCGTGCTCTGCTCTGTCAGTGCCTTGAAAACTGATATTATGACCCGGTCTCTAGGCGCCTATTGAACAATAGCAAGAATGGAAAGTGACAGAGACTCATTCTGCAGCCATTAGAATCCAGAGATGTGACTCCTGTGGCTCTTTCCAGATCCCATCTCCTGCCAATGATGCTAATTTCAAGCAATTTGAAACAATTTTCTTGGGCTGGGAAAACAATTCAGTTATGCAGCAGCCCACACTTGGCTTCCACGAGAGTCTCGATCAGTGCCAGGCTTGGCGTTCTGCCCTTATTGCCGTGGGCAATGGAAGATTTACTATGTGCAACCAACTTAAAATAGCTAGACGCCAAATGAGCACTGTTTGCTTTGTAGAGCGCATCCATTTTCTGCCTGTTTTGCCAGCGCACCAGCTGAAGTTGGCACGCGATGACAGATCGCAAGTCCGTGTTTTTGTTGGACCAGTGAACGCAGGTCTGACACTGATAGAGAAACTGATTGGTTTCATTTGAGGGTGGCTTATCCATCCAGCTAATTAACTAGTGACTGCGAAGAAAATCACAAATCGTCTTGGCCAACTAATTAAAACAAGCAGTAAATATTGGAACCACAAGGTAAAATCTGTAGTTTTAAAAGAAGACATTATGCGACAAAGCTCAGAGAGGCACTTGCACCAAACCGCGCATCGAACAGACGTTGTCCCGAAGCAATGCGAGAAACCACTGACTCCAGTAACGTTGGAAAAAATGTAGCCACTGCTAGTAAACGTAGTCTTTCCATGTATTCTACCGTCCTTTTACCTCACTAATGTAATGATACTTTAGCTCCATCTTCTTGGAGGGTGTTTACGTTCTAACCGAGTGCATTAGAGGAGATTTTCCTGCGCTGAGGTTCTTCATGCATGGCTGTAAATGAAGGGTTCCAGCTTTAAGATCATTGCAGTTAAATCATACACAAAGGTCACCCCAATTTGAAGGGGGTTTCCTTCCGCTGCATGGCAATTAGGATTTACCATTCCAATGAGATCTCCTGGATATAAAACTTAACAGAGCCGTGCCTGCCTTTAGATCCTGGATAGCATTCTGGAGGTTTCTTACTTGCACTCACGGGTCACATAGTTCTTTCTAAGATGGTGGTCCTACCCTGACTCCTGTATTACTTTGCCAACCATCCCATTGTCCTCATGCAAAGGTTCTTGCCAACCTGGAAAGCCAAAGGGAGAGCTCATCTGGAATAACTGGCTCCATAGAGTGGTAGTAGCCACGCTACACCTTCCAGTTGACTCTAGGGCCTTCTAAGCACACAATTTTGAACTTTTTACTAGGTGGACTATCCGTAGTGACCATATCATTGGCTCGCCGGCTGCTGACTCGCCAGTCATAGAAACCTGTGAGCAGGAGTGGCCCCTGCACCTGGCGTGTTTGACAAATGCTTTATTTCCCACACCTGTTACGTACAGCTTTTGGCTGTTATTCTCAAAGCCTACTTATCACCTAACAGGTTTTTCCCTATGCGCCAGCCAAAACATTCCTCAGCTGCCCAAACCACCAGGGATTCATCACTGCTGGCAGAGTGTCAACATCACAACTGTTGGCTGCTCTTTCCTGGATGGCAGCCTTCTATCATTTATCCTACTAAGGAAGCAGTTCTGTATACTCAAGGATCAGTTCCTCATACATTTCACTCACCTTCATGTTTTACAGTCTCACTGGTACATCACAGAACCAGAGTCGCACACCCTGCTCCAATCCCAGACCCACTCTGGGTAGTGATCATAGGCACATTACCTGTCTATACAGATTTACTGCTATGGGCCAGAGCAGTGGTGCACATTAAAAATGATTTCCCAAAATGCAAGATTCAAACTCATCCAACTCTATATCCTACATAAAGCCTTCTTTTCCTCTGCAGCAATAAAAAAAACACTTCACCACTGCCAGTACCTCCTTTCCCTGTTGCTTGGCAGACTGGGTAGATTTCAGACACATACTGTGGTCGTGCCCCTCTCTAGCTGGCTTTTGGTCCAGCCTCCTGGAGGGCCGTTCCCCAGGAGTGGGAAGCCTGTGCATCTATAAAAGACCAAAACAAATTTATTGATATAGTTTTGCTGGCCAGGGAAGCAAGCACTATAAAATGGAAAGTTAAGGTCACTCCCACACTTGAGTCATGGCACCATCCACCAGCAAGTGAGCTGAGGCTGAATGTAAAGCCCTGCACATGAAGAAGCTAAGGGCCTGTGTAAGCACCCTATGGAGGGTGATTGGGAAACCATCTCAGGGGGTCTGAAAGGGAATATGCTGCCAGTGTAATTCTCAATACCCCTACTAAACCACTCTCTGACCTACATTCTCGTCTGTTCCCATGTGCCTTGATCGTCTTCCCTCCAACACCATGCCTTGGCACCCTCCAGAATATGTAGGCACCCTTCACGCAGTTTCATTATTTGAGTGGCTGCTGTCACCACCATCTACCCAGACGTGGCCAAGTGTCCCCACCTTCCCACTCCCCCTTCAAAGCTCCCTCTTCAACTTTCTGAGCTGATACCAATTTACAACAGCAGTTTTAGCCAGACAAGCCCTAACACTATTACCCCATTTCCCAGTTTATTAGGGCTACTACATTTTACACAGCAGCTCACAGTTACTGCAGTAGGAGCTCCAACAGTGCTATATGTCAAATTCCAGAGCAGGCTTTCACCTCCTCGCATCTGTTTACCTTCCTCTTTCAGCTACTGCCCAAACCTTGGTCCTTCACTGTACTTATGCTTTGCTGTTATATATGGAATTTTTTTAAAATGCCAACAGAGATAGTTTACAAAAAAGTTACCTACTGTTTACTCAGACCAGTGTAGTTCCTGCCAATAAGAAAATGGGTAAATATGGGAGAGGGGTGTGACTTGTGCGACCAACATGGCGGATGTGTATTAGAGGAGCTCCACTGTTTCACTTCATTATCCTGCAACAAACTACACCAAAGTCAGCCACCCAGTCCCCACAAACACACAAGAGGAATGTTGGAGCCATAAAGTTCTGTCCCACCTGAGTAGTATATTCTGGATGCCTGGGAACGGGGTGAACTGACACAGAGGCTTCCACCCACCTGGCTCACTGCCTGCTATGCTGCAGGAAACATGATGAAACTGGCGCCCTTGCTCATCAGCACAACCTGCTGCCCGAGGAGGGTGCTAGCGTGGATGGAGGCAGACAAAGAGAAGGGAAAACAGAGGGATGACACCACTAGCGAAGTGGATACTGCAGCAACAGTTGGTCAACTGGCTGGCCCCTTGGAAGCTAGCACGTAGAGGAGCCCTGTCCGGAGGCCAGACAGAATTCCAGATCCCACCCGGGCTGTGGCCTGTGCCACTGAAGGCCCAGAGAAGTTCCTGTTAAAAAGGTTACATGGTGTATGAGGCATAGACCTAAAGAACACGACCCATCCAACGCCGCAGAGTCTGCAAAGGTTTTCCCCTTCCCAACCTCCTTTCTCACTTGAAGTGTGAGGTACTGCGGTCCGATCTGATAGTGGAGGGTGTCGGAGCTACTTCATGAGGCACAGCAGCATGCGTGCCTCTGTCGTGGTGTGACAAAGAGCCTGGAAGTAGTCAATGAGTGGGGGAGTATTACTGCTGCTTATTTCTTGAAGCTGTGTAAATCCCTACAATGTGCAGCAGACCCACTACCTAATGAAGTGCCACTACACCCTTGCAAGCGGACCCACCTGTCTACATCATGTGCACCCTCCAGTGTCACCCAGAGACCGAGTACTCATCTCACAGTAAGCTGATGGTGCTGTACCTGCTGCCCCTGCTTCTTTATTAATGAATGGAGGAGCAGTGCTCACCTGAGATGACATGGCTGTGAAGTTGCCGCTGCGCACGCTACTGACCACATAACTAAGGTAAGCAGATAAGAACACTCCCACCCTCCTTTGAAGTAGATGGTACACCAGCAACCCCGACATACCGGGGGAAGGTTGGCAGCATCCCAAACTACTATGGACATCCAAATATCTTCCTCCTGGACCTATACCAGCTGCTACAGCCCCAGAGTAGCTATCTACCAGACACTCCTTGGCCATGGCTTAATCCAGTGGGAACCATAGTGAAGGACACAGACACGAAGACAAGGTCAGAGCTGCTCGTACTGCGGTGTGCTCGACCCCTTGAGTGACTGGTAAGCAGGCTCTGCTGCACTGCCCAGCCCCTATTATCTATTGCAATTGCGGACCTCAAAACCATAGAGATGGGCTGTCTGTGCTCCACGGGACACAGTACCACCTCAAAATTCAGACCACCCTCAGCGAAAATTGAAAAATCACCAACCCCAGGATATCACAAAGAGCACCCTACCTCACTTGAGGATAAGCTAGACAGAATACTTCTAGCCACTGAAGATTCCAAGATGTCGCTGGAGACTAAAATAGATCCTGTTGCATCGGACCTTACCCTTTTGCATGCAGATCATAGGAAAGTAGCAGATAAAGTTGTGATGGCAGAGCAAAGCATTGAAACACTACAACCCAAGACGCAAAGCAGGAAGTCCTCACTGGAAACGCTGGCAGACTGTGTACAAATACTAGAACAAGGAGCCGAGGACACGGAGGGAAGATCTGTGAAAAATAATGTGTGCCTGGTTGGTTTGCCAGAGGGCACAGAAGAGACCCAGTAAAATATGTGGAGACCTAGCTACAGGACCTTCTCCCAAGGGCCATTTCACATGTCTTCTCCATTGAAAGAGCTCACCAGGTCCACACCCAATGGTGATTTTTTTTCTTCACTATCGGGACAGAAACACAATTCTGAGGGAGACGAGGTAGCTTGCGGAAGTAAAGGGGACTAATGCCAACATCATGTTCTTCCCCGATTATACGGCCACTGTCCAGTGTCTCAGTGGATCATTCCTCACAGTTAAGCATCCTCTATGTGAACTGGGACTCAAATACTCCCTCCTTTTCCCAGCAAAGCTGTGCGTGGTTGCAGGAGGTGCCACACACTTCTTCGACACCGTGGGGGAAGAGTGGCACTGGCTAGAAGAAATGGGTCTTCAAACCAACTACTCCCTTTACCCTTCTTGAGGTCCAAAGTAAACCCCCACCATTGAGCTGAAGCATGAAAGGCCAAAGAGATGTCCTTTTTATGCCACAAGTTCTTCTGTTGTTATAACACTAATAATTCCACAGTAATCACTTGGGAGTGGCCAATCTCTGAGTACAGAATGCCTTGTACAAGGCCAAAGCCTTGGCCACAACCTCCTACCTCCCCTTTTACTTTGCCCACCCAACAGCAGAACTAATTTTGCAATACTAAGACATCTTTTATAATGCAGTTTTAAGATAATGCACTCATCTATAGTGGCTCTTGGAACAAGATCTTAAATAGACCATCTAATGGATAATGTCACAATATGCCTCAACTCAAGCAGCTATCTTCAAACAAAGGAACTTTCTAGAATACTTACTATTGGTGATTGTTAGTGATGAGGGCTGACTGACATTAAATTCTACTCTTTAAAGTGTTTTCTTTTTAGCCCAAACGAAAGTGAAAAAAAATAATTTAACAACAAAGTATAAGTGGACAGAAGGCCTGGCTTCATGGAGAAGAAGAGTGCCATCTGTGGAGAGTTCCTCGATCATTGCTCCTAGTTGTTGGTTAGGAGAATATTTAAAGGTATACATACCATCACTCAGTGACTGATCTGACCAACTTGTGTCTTTTTCAGTTGAGCTGTAGTGCTTGTTTCTGTTTGTTGCTGTGGCAGGAACGTTCTCTGGAGAATGGCCATCCACCATTTTGAATGGTGGTTGACTTAGATTTTTTTTTTATCTTTCACCTTTGCTATTTGATGAAAGTCTTCTAAGAGTGTTTTTAACCCATTTTGTATATTGAATATCACCATAAAAAGCAGTGTGTGATGGAATTTAGAACTCATTGACATCATAATGTTTTCTACTCAAAGCAGTTGCCAGTTTGAGTAATTGCTTATCTCATATCTGTTGCTGCTTGGATATTGTCGTATTTAAACTGCCCCTGAAATATCTAAATGGAGATTTCTCAAGTTTTCTTCTGTGGTATTGTATTCTTGTACGGAAAATGTATTGCTTCATCATAAATGTTTATTTCAGAATATCAAATCCCATAAGACATCATGCATTAAAATACAAATATAAGAATATGCACTAAATGTCTAAAATCATTAAAATAAAAGAAACAAGCAGCCATCCATGGCTCATACTATATCATACAATAGCATAAATTGATGTGTACAAAAACAAGACATGAATCATTAAGCTAACCCCAAAGTAAACAGGGAGGGCCTTTAGAACTCCAGTTAAAAGGTACCATAAAAATAAGACAGTGAAAAGGGCCACAACGGCCACCTCATAGTCTTCAATGCTGCTTTCCATGTTTGCAGAGGAGCCAGGCAGCATGCAGAAACTTGGTCATTACGACCACAATCACCTCTCTTGTATCAAAGCGTAAAATGCATCATGCAGGTGTATATTGCCTGAAACCCAAGAGATTGCACAATTGTTGTAGCCAATTCTTGCGTTGCCTAGCATACGCAGGACAAAACAAGGCAAAATGGTGGAGAGCTTCTTCCGCAGCATCGCATAGTGTGCACCTACTAGAACTGCAATACTTCTCACCCCACTTTCTACAGAAACTGTTTATGGGGAGGACCATATCCCTCCATTTTAAATAGAGTTGTAATGCAGTAGCACCAGGCAGAGAGTCGAAAAATGGTTCATAAGCAGGGCTGATCTTTGTGCCCAAGAAAAGACCTGTTAAACTCCCTGCATTAATGCCTTTTAGTTCCCTCAGCCACAGATTCTCTTTTATACAATATTTTATCAATTGGCATGTGACTGACTTAGTTGAACCCAGAGAGGTCCAGAAAGAGGTGAAACCCATATCATGGAGTGCAGACTTTATATAGGAAAGCCAGAGGATCTTCTCACACACTGTAGAAATTAAAAGTGCCTTTATTGAAACTCTCTAGGTTTTCAATTCCTCTACAGACCAAAGTCTATGCTACTACAGGATACTTTTAGACAAGATGGTGCAATTAATTGGGTAAAGACCCAAGTTTAAGAGCTGAGAAAGACAAGGGGCACCTTGAGGGAGATTAAAATCTATTTTCTATTTTACAGAGCTGAAAAGAGCTAGTAAAACACCATAAATCTGTACCATAACTGGCTGACATTTTCACTTTTAGAGTATACATCTCAACCACTGGATCAAGAGAGCGAGTATGGGTCCTCCTCCTCATTTCAGACACCGCCCCTGCCACAGATTGGAATTTCAATGCACGTTTGCTAATGTGGGTGGACCTATAAATTTTTTGGGTGATTTAAGCAGATAAACAAACTCCTGCACTTGCTAAAGTGGGGCACCCTGCACTGTTATCTTAGCCCTGGCAGATTTGTAGGGGTTGAATGCCATAAATTTAGTTTTGTTGATATTGATCTCAATGCCCCTAGCACTGCAGAAGCTTATGAAGTAATCTACTACTGCCTGCAGACCACATGGAATTTTAGATATCAACAGCGCGTTGTCTGCAAACAAGAGTGTTGCAATTTTATGGGGGCGCATTCTGGGTGCATCATTGCAGGGAGATTTAAGTGCGTGGACAAGGTCGTTAATGAAAAGCGAGAACAAGGTGGGGGCCAGCACGCAGCCCTGGAGAACACCAGAATCTGTGTTAAGCAGGTCGGTAAGCTCATCGTTATTACCATACCTGACAATTATAAGGTTGTGCGCATGAAACCTTATTATGACAGACAGCAGGTTATCAGGGACACCAATTTCCTTCAAAACCTCCCACAGCTTGCCTCTTGGGATGAAGTCAAAGGTTGATTTTACATCAACAAAAAACACCTACAAGTGGCCCTTGTCGAAAAATACATTTTTCCAGCAAAGGCAACAGAAGCAGAACATTTTATTCACTGTGCTTATCCTGCTTCTGAAGCCTGCCTGAAACTTGGAAAAGATAGAATTTTCCTTGACCCAGTGGGTTAAGTGCCCCACAATGGGGTGGGAAAAACAGGTTCTGGGAGGTGTCAAAAAGGCTGATTGGCCTATAATTCCCAGAATTGTCTTTACTACCTTTTTTTATAAATGGGAATAATCTCGGGTGAATGTCAAGATGCAGGGATATGGCTGTCTTCCAAAAGAGAGTGAAAGAGCAGCTGAAAGTATGTGGCACATATAAGGGGTTTAGCCTTGAATAAGCCCCCAGGGACAGAATCAGGGCCCTGCGCTTTATGAGGCAAAAGGGCCAAGATGGCCTCCACAATGTCCTTAAACTCAAAAGTCAAGGGAGTAAAACTTCCTCCAGGGCAGTGGGTGACATTTTCTGGTCCTCTGTTTTCATTGAGGGGCTTAGCTGCATACATTTTCGAAAAGTGGCACACTCGGGTCTGGGGATGAAGATTGTAATCAACACTAGTGACCGTGTCACTATTACCATGGGCCATTATCCCCAGAAAAGGCTTACGGCCTTATTTAGAACTTGAACAGTGACAGATATCCCATACGCCGAAATGTAAATCACATAGGCTATAATAGGATTTAGATTTTGGCAGACGAAATATCCCTCACCATTGTGACGGAGTAACCTGTCCGCCAAGTTCTAAGTCAGTCCCTTAGTGTCTCTAGCCCTAGTCACTGTGACTGGTTCCTCCCACAGATCTTGTTCCCATTGTAGCTTAGCTTAGGAAAGTGCAATCTTATAGTCCTTTTGGGCTTTACGAATGACATCTCTATAGGTGTCTTTCTGGCTCTGAATATGAATGGATCTTCATTTCCTACAATGACTATTAAATCAAGCACAGCAGGTGCAAGATGTGGTAGTCCTGCCCCCAACCTTGCATAACAAGCCTTCAAAAGACCTAAATAGTTTTTTGTGTCACTTAGTAATGGACACCAGGTCAGGAATACCTGGACCACTGGTGTCTATAAAATCAACAGTATACGCCAGCTGGGCATAAATCTGGGTCAACTTCAGAGGGCCTCTACAAACCACTTCCCATTGTAGAGCCTGTTTGTTATTTGAAAGCGATAGATTTACCCCAGAATAAGGACTACCACCCTTATGATGGCCAGAGTTGTGCCCTCTAAGAGTCAGATAGAGGGCGTTCTGGTCACTATCAAAGCGCTCTACGACCTTCATATCGATTAAAGACTGCCATATCGTCAGAGTCAAAAAGATGTAATCAATACAAGTCTTCTGACTTATACGCTTGAAGGTATGGGCACCTCTACGATCCAAGTCAAATCTACTGTTGCAGGCCAGAAGACCAAAGTAAAGGGATAGATTTAACAACTGGTTGGCAACAGGGAGCCACACTTTACTGGGGCCAAATCTAACCGGGGAATACCCAAGGCAACATCTTCCTCGTCTGTTAGATTGAAGTGTGCTTGGCCAAGAGCTTCAAAGGTGACATTAAAATGCCCAGCAACAATTACTCTGTCATGATTTGATAAGGACCCTAAAGGATTCTCTAGAACATGCAAAATACTGGACGCACTCTTTGCCCCACCTGGCCTATAGAAAACATTAAAAACATAGGATACAAATACACCTCCCACCAAAGATACCCCATCACATCTCAAAAGTTCATAACCAACATTGTAACAATAAGAGCGAGCAAGCTTTTGACCCACAGAATTAGGCCACCTCATGGCTGGCCCATCACACCACAAATAGCTGACCAGAAAAAGCGGTAAATCCAGATCTGTATGCTGGCTCAACACACCAAGTTTTCTGGAGCATGCGGATATCAAATGAGTCAGCGAAAGACCCCCGTCTGGGTCGGCCAGTTTAGAGTTTAAATTAGCAATGTTCCAAGATAATATGTTCCATACAAATAATGATACACTGGATGTAGAGAGCGATGACAATGATTCCCCTCAAGCAAGCAGAACTGTTGATGGAGAATGAGACTGGTCTGGGGTCTGATCCTTTGATGCTAATGTCTCGGTTGCTGGAGCATTCTCCTGAATCTCCACTATTGTGGTGGGATCAAGGACGATGAGATCTGAGGACCTGGGGGGCAGCCATATTTGCAGTATTACTGCTGGATGTAGGGACAAAACTGGAAACAAAAGATGAAGCAGTGACATGAACTCTCTGAGGGCCTTTTTTTAGCCTGCAGGGGACCAGGGACTTCAAAGAGCCATTCCAGACACCATCGGTCTTCACTATCCAGTAACGACAGAGGTTCAAAAAAGTTTTTGGTAGGAATTTTAAATAGTGTATTGCCACAAGCACCCACATCAGACCTAAACACAGCCCTAAAATGCAAGGAAAAGGTAAAGGAGCCTATAAAAATATCCTAAAGGAAGAGCCTTAGTTCTCCCCAGGGGGTTTGCCATCAAGCTTAGGTGACCCAGGAGCAACTCAGCAAGGAGGGGTGATATGAAATTCACTAGCACACAATCCCCCTCACAGTCTTTAGGGTGTATACTGAGCAAAAGACCTTCTCCAGATTGATCCTGGGTCCACCTCACATTAAATTGAAGCCAATGAATGGCTTTATTCTTCAAAATCTCAGAGTTTTCCAGGATGTTGGGCAAGAGCACAGGAAAAATCCGTCAAGACAAATAAATATGGAGTGCACTCTGGGGGTAGTTGAGGATAAATGGTAAGAGAGTTACTACAATGGTTAGTTTCGGGAAACCTCCCATATCTAACCTCCTGGCATAGCTCATTAATGTCTCTAGATTGTCCCCTTAGTAGCTTTCTAAACTCTGGGCACTGATACCACTTGTCACACTAGGCAATTGAACAGGAGGTAACAGATGCAACCCTTCATGAGCCTGCTGCACCTGCATACAGGGGTGCTCTACAGGAAGGGAAATTCTGTGGTTATGGATTGTGGGACCCTTAATGACTCTAGTTTAGATTCTAGCATGCCCAGGGGGAGCTCATCCTTTAAGATATCCCTAAATTCCCCAAAGTAGTTTTCCCTTAACTTGCTTTATTATTATGTCCACAAAAAGTGGCTGAATGTCTTCTCCAGACATTCAGGGCAGTACAGGAGAGTCTAGAAAATTGTACTGTATAGATACATCCACAAACGTTTTAGTTTAAATGACAGAGGAGGAACTTGGGGAAATATTAGGGGCCTTCATGCCCTTCGTGGCCTTACCAGATTGCTTGGGGCTGGCTACTCTACTGGGCTTTGAGTTAACAACAGGAGGTGTGGCATAACCCAATCTATCTAGACTACCTAGCCCGCCAGTTGTGCTATTAGCTCTTGGTGAGGTCAAAGTAGGTTAAGGCTGAGAATTCAAGTGTGGGGAAATAGTTGTATCAGACACTGCAAAAGACTCCTGGGATGGATTGGGGACCACTGAAGAAAGAACTGAATTGAAAGAGCTGCCTCTCAGAGAGTGCTATTTCTGTGCTTACTCCAGTCTCTTTATGAAATCCCTCACAAAGGTCAATTGCTTCTTTGATATTTAAATGATGAATCAGTTTTTGCCATTGGAGTAAAATATTTGTTTACTTCCTAGTTTTCATTTTCTACAATGGCACTCTAGAAACATGTTTTTGTATGCTTTTGTAGCTTTTACAATTCATGGGTCCGTCACTTGATTTGCTATTCTTCTAATCTATCATTCTTTGCTATATAATCTCTCTTTTTCTTTACTTATCTTCTTCTTTATACCCTCTCTTTTTATAGGATCACCTCCACTATGTTTTTAAAATGTTATTATACATTTATTTTTATTATCAACTCTAATTCCAATTTATCTAGTAAACTGCTTGTTTGGCTGGCTTATAAAGAGTGTGCTAAAGTTACACTCTACAATGGATGGAAACTAGGTGATATATTATAATTAAAGAACTTTTCTAACCTCAGTGTATACATTCCAGTTTAACCTGAGACTTCCTTTTGGAACTTAATCAAGGTTAAACTGGCTACTTTTCAATATGGTTATGCTATATTGGGGGTAGCTTTAATTGCATGACTCTTTTCTAGAAAGAAAAATTAAATATAAGTTTTCCCCACCAAAATCTCATACAACTTTAAATGTGTTTCTTCCACAAGATCCTTAGCTGATGTATGGGGAATCATTAATCCCAATAATTATGAGTTTTCTTTGTTATTCACCTGTAAACAAAACTAACTAGAATTGATTACATTTTTACTAGTAGAGCTCTTCTTTCATATTTACAAAATGCTGAGTACGGACTCCTCTTTATTTCTGAACAGAATTCTTTCATACCAAAATTTGATTTTTATCATTTTGGTAAGAGGTGGAATGGAGGTTTAGTAATTATATATTACCCAATGAAATGTTTTAATCCCTTTTTGGTGTTTTTTTAAAGGTAAACAGTTCTTAAGATACCTCAGTCATTAACAACTGGCATGTTGTTTAGGTTGTCGTGGGAGGCCTGATCATCACTGATGTAGCTAAAGAAAAGGAGAAATGTACCTTTAGTTATAATTAAATTCTAAAGAAAATAAAAGATCTTGAGCTGTGCTATTTTACTACCAAATCTATAGATTTGCCCAATTAGCTCCTTAAATCCAAATTTAATTTGAATGAAATTGCTACTGTTAATGCTTATAATACATGCTACACGTCAATTATTCAACAGTTGAAAAGGAACATAAAGTAAATAATTACATTATCAGTGAACTTTAAAATTTGGATTGGGCCTCAAATTAACCATTTCCAGTTAGTTTTTAAAATTATGTAAACAATTAGGAACCAATGACCCTGACCCAATCCCAACACCTTAGGTAGCTTTTTCTCTGGTATTTCAAAATATAATACCACAGATTAAGCCTCTGACTCCCTTGAAAAGGAAATCTGTACAGGACAGATTACTTCTGCTAAGAATTCTCCTGAAAAGCTTAAGGCCCCTGTTCAAGATACATAAACTTTTGATTTCATCTCTTTTTTTCATCCTTTTTCCCTCCAGGTTATAAGAATTTTTAAAATCTTTTTTATCTAACTCTCCTCAGGCTGGTACCTTCTTTGAAGCCTTAATTTCAGTCACTCTCAAACCAAATACATTTCTTAGCTACTGCATAAATTACAGACCCATTTCTATTTTTAATGGCAATTTCAAGAGCTTTGCTCAAATATTTGTTTCTCATTTCAACTACATATCTATATTTGACACAATCAGATCAGTGTAACTTTTGTAAAAACAGACCGTCTTTGGATTATGCCAGAATGTTTGCTGATGTTATTTTGAAGACTATTAAAAGTAACATTTTTGCTGCTTATTCTTAGATACTGAAAAAGCTTTTGATTGCATTCATTGGAACTATATGATTGGAATTCTTACTTGATTTGGTACTATCATCGACAAGAAAATTAATATTATTTATTATATTCCAAGAGCTAATGTTTTGCCAAAACTATTTTACCATATTTCAGTTTATACCATGACACTCAACAAGACTGTCCTCCTTGCACTTTATTATTGCATGTTTGTTGATTCCTTCTTGGAATACATAAGATGTAAGGCTTTGATTAATGGGTCAAATTTAGTAGTATGAATGTTAATATTTTGCATATACTGAAGAAAAATTACTATATACCTCTAATCCTAATGTAGCCCATTCTTATTCTTTGAGACATAAATGAAACTGCAACAAAATATGAATTATTCACTTAAATAAACATTATGTGAACTATGTGCTTGATGATTCTAATTTTCAGTGGTATCCACCCAATATCAATACCTTGGGATTTGGTATACTAATAACATTAATGTAACTATTAAATGTAACTATTAATTATAATATTTCATTCTTAAACTTAGTTTATTGAAATCCTAGTCTCCTCTTGTGCAGTTATTGTTAGGAAGACTTGGTGGCATTAATATGATGATTGTTCCAAATATTTTATTTGTTTCTTCCATGCTTCCATTCAAAATGTCTAATTATGCTTGAAACCAAGTGATTTGATATGTCCCAAACAATAAATCTCCTCTTTACCTAAATTTAAAAGACCCAAAGTGGAAAGTGGAGTCAGATTTTCTATATTTAAAAATATCATTCACCCCTTGCTAATAGAGAGGCTTGCCGTTTATTTTGTAATTGCATCCTGGGGCTGACTTCTACCTGGGATTTTGTTGCAAGATCTGTGCTACCTGATTTTCCTTTTAAATAACTTTTTCATATGTCAAAGTGGTAAAGCCTAAATCATTTTAGATTATATTTAGGAGTGTTATATACATATTATTCTACATTTTAGTCCAGTCCCACCTTCCTTAATTGGTATAATAGAAATGTAAAGGTTTGTAAAATATCTATTTTTGAAAGAAATGAAGGGAAAGGAGCATCTCATGGAGCAATCACATATGTGATAGTACCCAGCTCTTTTCCTGTCCCTATTTCCAGTCTTATTGTCAAATACAACCAGGCATTATACATGGAATATTTCCTTCTTCAAAGTGTAGTGACACAGTTCTTAACTTTAAATTCTTCAGGTGAATTTAGAGAACGTATCATAAATAATAAAATCCGTGAATCCAGAGAACTCCTGCAATCTAATAAAAAAATCTGATTCCATACTTAAAAGCTCAAGGGCTGTAAACAGTACCCATTCCCTATTTGTTTTATTCATAACAGACTCCTTGTTATTCCTCTTAAAGGCAGCAAACTGATGCAATATATTGTTTTGGTAAACCTGAAGATGATCCCCTTTTACAGATGTTATTTGCCTGCAAGTATGTATAGCATTGTTGGAAAAAAATAAAGTGTTAAAGAAATGAAATTGAGCATGCAACTATTTATCCTTCTTTAATATTATTCTTCTTGGTTCATTTGCTATTATTAATAGAATCTGTTTGAATGACATTAACATTTTTGTTTTTTTGTTGACGTAGCATTTAATCGGTATTGCTTCTTGATGAAAACATTTTCCATATTGCTTAATAGCTCTTGTTGGAATGGAATATATGAAAACAATAGACAAGATAATACTATTTCCATGAATGTTAAAGCCATGATTAAGAAGGGTCTATTTTGGTGGTTAGCACGTGTCACCTTTTTATCTCAACAATGTGTTAACAATGATAACTTGCATTAAGTACTGTTTTGATCCTTCTTAATTCTCCTTCTTATTTTTTTTCTTCTTCTATTACCATCATTATTTTTATTATTGTTAGCATTAGCATTATTATCAGTAGTATAAGTATTACTAGTAGCATTATTGTTATTGTTATTATCATTATTATTGTTGTTATTATTATTATGATGCATGCTTTCGAAAAGTAAATATATTTTTGAAAATACTTTATTAACCGCAAAGGTCTGTTATAAATAGTATTGTCTTCTCTTCTGTTTATTTCTGCTTGCGGTCTTTCATGTTATATGTATGTATTTATATGTATGTTATTGATGTTTGCTAATTTAATTGGCTAATAATGTAAGAATTCCTTCTTTTTTTCTTATATTAATTTGTATATACTTTATATGCATATCATTTTAGGAATATTTAATATTTCTTCATCAATCCTGAGTACTAAATATTTGATCTCATTGTCATTACTTTTCTATATTCATTTTTATGTTTCCTAACTTGTAGTAAGTATTTGCAAAACCCAATTAAACTTAACTTACACTTACAAAAAATCTACATAAAAAATACAAAGCCTGATTTGTCTTTCAGTAGGCAGTGCTTAATTTCTGCAAATATAAATATATAAAAATCCAAAGTTTTTGTCAGGAGTTCGCAAACTGAATGCTGGAGTTTCTGAATATGAAGGCTGGCTGCTCAGTCTTGATTCCACCTCATGACTCTTTCTTCCTCCATTATAAGGAGCCCCAAAGAGGACAAAAATGTATTTAAAGATGCAAGGCAACCAATGAGACTAATGTGTCAATGTACTTAAGGGAAACAAGCTTTCTGTCTGCTTTTGGAACCATTAGCTCTTTGGAGACCCTTGAACATATTGAGAAGTTCTCTGAGCGTTTGAAGCAAGTGTTACATTTCCCAGTCTAAGGGCCTCAATAACAGTCTGGTGGTCCGAAACCCGGACTGCCAGAACCATGAGGAGACCACTGCCAGGATGGCGGGATCCCCCCAGCCCTATTATGGGGTTTCCACTGGGCTAACCGGCGGAAGCCCCTGAAATCTGAGATTTCTGCTGATCTGCTCAGTAGAAACCATGCGGAGGCCTTAGCCTTGGCACCTCATGCAGCCCAGGTCAATGCATTTGTGCAGAGAGTTTCCCCAGCACCCTCGAAATGGACACTGTCTGCTGTAGTAGACAGTGCACATTCTGAGGGTGCTGGGCAGGGGGCCCCTGCACTGCCCACGACATGATTGTGGGCAGTGCAGGGGCCCCCCTGAGACCCTCAGCACTGCCTTTCCACCAGCCTTTCCATGAAAAGGCTGGCGGAAAGGGGACGCTTGATCAGCATGGAGGCACTGAACTCAGCGCCGCCGTGGCTGACCACGACTCGACTGCCGCCACCCCTCGGGAACCATGTTCCCAGCAGTGGAGGCAGCCCCTGGTGGTCCAACCGCCAGTGTCATAATAAGGTGGTCGAACCACCAGAAGTGCGGAGGTCCGACCGCCCCCACAAGTCTGGTGGTTTTAAGACTGCCAGACTCCTAATGAGGACCCAAATCTTCCTTGACTTGGACACATCTCATTCCAGATGCTCGCACTGCCTTAATGTGAAACCTAAGCTCACTCCGCTTTGCACGGAAAATTGCCCAGTGAGCGAATCCTGGCTTCAGTATCTCTAAGGCCTGCTCAGACCTGTCCAAGATTCCACACATCTTCTAACTTTGCTTGAGTTCTCCCACCAACAGTTTTAATTTCATCATTTATTTGATTTCACAATGCTATATCGAACCAGTTTAGAAAAGCTCATTATGTTCTGCACAGCGTGCTTTTTTCCAGAACCAAGAGTTTACGCTGTGTACATTACCTTTATGCGTGGCCAAGTGAGAAAGTTAAGCTGAAAAGAGGAATTCATTAAATTGAACTGAGGGTTGCTCTTACATTCCATTTACTTTTGATATGAGATTATGTACTGTGTGCAAAATTAACCAGTGAAATAAATTAGCCGTGCCCTGGAGACGCATGCAGATGGCGTATACCAATCAAAAATCCAACCTGCCTGAAACTAGGAAAGAGCGAAAAGCAGTGAATTCATGGGAAATGCGACTCATACCTGCTTTGCTCTCAAATGTGGACAAGCGGCTTTTTGCGGGACGCAAGCCAAGAACACTGGCTGCCATATTTTATCAAATATTTTTAATTAAATGCTTATCGAAAAGGACCAAAAGGCTATTTTCCGCTTCCAAGGAAACATGCCCTAAACTGTCGAGCAGTGCGATGGCATTTCCTTACCCGGTGACTCCGGCTTCGGCGTGTTTTGTGATTTATACCTTTCCACGTCTATTATCTTTCAGCAGGAACCCTGCAGGACCTGTTGACTAGAAAGCATAGCCGCAGGGGCTCGATGGAAAGTGTGTTGGCACACAAGTTCGTCATCCCTGGTTGCCTGAATGTCAAGCGAGCGGAACGTGGCGATCTAAACCCGGTGTGTTGTACAATTATCCACATCACAAAAGGCATTACGCAATCGGGAACAATTTTGCGCGCCATGCAGTCCTTGCGTGGGGACGCGCAACAGAGGGGGAGCGCGCGAAATGCAAGTCAAGTGTGAGGCATGGTGGCAGCGGGTGACGGCCCTCCGTGGGGAAATTGTACAACATCTGCCCACACCAGACCTTGACTCCAGCAGACATTATTAGCACTCCGACCTAATAAGCACGTTCCATTTACTTTGTTCGTTCAATGGAAACATTAGCGAACAATGTGGAGAACGGCCACAAATAAACTCGGATTTTCTACACCGCTTCATTTATGTGATGCTGAGAACCATCACTACGACCATATTTCATTTTTTGAAAATGCAACTTTAAAAATAAATTAAGTTAGAAGCTAACTTGTTTTCCCAAAACCAAAATGCATCCTATTTACAAACACACGTGCTCACACACAGGTTCATTGAGATTTAAATTGCTCATCAATAAGAACTTTAATGGCAGTATTTGAAGCAGGGATGGATATACCTGGAGTAATTCTCTCAAGCATAATTACTCGTAATTACTGCAAAATTACTTGTGATTATGCGTAATTGTGTGAGAAGCACAATCAAACATTTAGTGCTATTCGTTTAGTGCAACATGCATCCTTCCATCCAAAATGGGCCCAAGGATGCATTTTGTGCTAAGAAAATAGCACTGAATGCTGCAGGACGCAAACAGCAGCCATCTCGCTCTCACTTGGTTGATTTTTCCTGTGCTCCTGCCATATGATTTTTGCCCCAAATTATTCTTAATCATGAGCAATGCATAATTACCAACATTACAATGATTACTGTAGTGTACTTAAAATTTCTCCACAGATTTAACTTAAAGAATTGTGGTTTATGCAGTTTTGCAAACAGTGCTGCCTTGCTTGACCCAGGTTTGGCAAAAATTATGTAATGCACACCATAAAACAGTGTGAATTCCACTGATATCACCATAACGTAATGGAGCACCCTATGAACCATGTCACAAAGTCAACCAAGAATATCTTAATGTACTCTAATCAAGTATAATGGTTAAATGAGAAAAACACAATCATGCATTTCAGTAAGAAAGCATCATTTTACATTGAACCCTATTATACAATTAGTATGATTCTTGAGGTGAGTAAAGATTTATAATCATGATACAAATGAAGATTATAGTTTTTTAGCCATGTTCCTGATCGAGTTGAGGAATCAGCCAACACATGTTTCGCCCCATAGACCGGAACTTCTTCAGGGCAAGTAAGGTAAACTTATACGTATCAGGCACTGTTTACCAGCCGAGGAACATGCTGGCTTCTTACAAATGTGCACTGGGAACTGTACCAAGGCCTTTGATAGATCACAACTAACTGACGTTCTTGACTTGACTGGTATATCCCACTTTTCAAACGGGTTAAAGCGGGCCATTCATGTTAATAAGAAGACTTCTCTTACCCTTATCCTACGGAAGCCATTTGACTCACATTGTGGGACTCCTGAGAGGCTATCAGGATTTATATTGTGCCTATTTTGCGAAATACACATTTGTGTATTGGCTATTGCCCTGAAGAAGTCCCGGTCTATGGGACGAAACACGTGTCGGCTGATTCCTCAACTCGATCAGCAACATGGCTAAGAAACTACAATCTTCATTTGTGTCATGATTATAAATCATTACAAACCTCAAGAATCATACTAATTGTATACTAGGGTTCCATGTAAAATGATGCTTTCCTACTGAATTGTATGATTGTGTTTTTCTCATTTAGCCATTATACTTGATTAAAGTACATCAAGATATTCTTCTTTGACTTTGTGATAGTGTTCATAGGGTGCTTCGTTACTTTATGGTGATATTATTATTACTCCAAACAGTCTCAACTGTTTAGATTTTTCACATCAGGGCAACAGGCGTGTTGTAACATAAGAGCACCGTTAAATACAAAAAATAAAAATGTTTTTTTTTAGACGCACAGGATGTGCATTACTTGTGACCATTGTTGCCTTTCCTATGAGACTGAATTCCACGGATGGAGGCCAGCACACGCTTGGGGGCAGATTAATTCATTTTTGGCACAACTGGTTTTAGTATCTGATAGTCCAGTAGCCTGGACAATTTCGAGTTTGCATGTGGTTCCATCTTATGTCAAGGGGTGACACTAATGCCCCAGTTCCCCATAAGAACTCATACATTTTTATGGTCCCTTGTCAACTCTAGTAAAGTCAGAAAATACACACAATACACATGAACAGGAGTTGTGCATACACAAGTGCACCAGTGGTCATAATGTGAATACACCAGTGTACCAGTGGTCACAATGTTTGTGGCTATTCTTTTTAATCTGCTTCCCACTACCTGACTGCATACCTGTAAATAATGAGCCCATTACTAACCACCTTAACAATGTATTCACATTTATTTCAATGTTATTAATTCCTATACTTGAATCATTACACATAATTTGAAGAAAATGGAACTTCAACCATGGTTAGAAGACAAGGAGAAATGTCAGTTTTGAAGTATGGTCTTCACTTGTCCTCACCAGTCACCTCTCACTTTGTATACCTGTTATATTTATTGCTTCAAAATATCTAGCAAATATGGATAGATTGAAAAATGGTAGGTGCTAGTCCCACTCAGGGCCACTGATCTTCAAGATGCTGGTTGAGCAGTCCCTCAAATCTCACATCTTTCAAAATGTACACATGTAAATTAGTGAACAAATAACTTAAACATGAACACAACTTATCAAACAGAACTATTTCCAGACTAGATTTGGAAGTAGTAAATTAGGGAAAGATTTTGGTGATGTGGCATCTAAATAACCTTGTGTGTTTTCTTGTGTCTGTGTTGAAATAAGATGGTTAGTGTTGGACCCTGCACCGTTTCAGAAAAGATGGAAATTAAGAATATTCTTGCTTAAAAGAGTGTCTTATGTCGTTCAAGGTTTTGACATTGCAATTCATCTACATCCAGTACTGAAATTCCACTTCCATACTTTAACTTGAGAACCAACGTGTATGTATTAGAACACATTTATTTTTCCCTTGCCATTGCTTCTTCTGCCCCCCAACACACACCCATACCCCCTCCCATTAAGTGTGGTCTGCAATATTGGTCCGTGCCCACTTCGCATGAAATTATTCAGACACAAAATGTAGGTGCAACTACCAGGTTAGCAGGTCACATCAAAAGAAGCAGGTTTGGTGCTATGTCCTCTTTAGGACTTTAGGGTCCAAAGAAAGTACAACTGAAGGCTCCAGAGATTTTACTACCCTGGCCTAATGCCTCTGCTTCAGTTGGAATTTCATTTACATGGTGCTTTGCAGGAGTTTCTCAGCTAAGGGATTGTTCTAGTGCAATGATAAATCACTGTCATAATGGTTGCAAGACATGAAACTTAATCAGGATTATTAATTGATCCAGTGGCAACCTTCACCGCGCTGCTCATGTTCATAAAAGCCAGGTCATTATCTCTGACAGGAACGCCTGTCCCATGTGGACACTTTTTAACACTTCCTGTGCTGGCTCTGTCTGCCGGAAGCTAAACCATGTAGCAAATTACCCTGATATGAAGGCGCGCTTTTCCAGGCAGTGTTTAATTTGTACAAGAATAAGTGGCAGGGCCAAAAGTTTTGCTCAGAAGCCCGCTTGTGCCACAGTCGAACACCAGCACCAAATGCCAAGGCTCTGTAGCCTTGTTTCCACCACATGCCTATTTAGTCCACTATGAGACTCCCTGTATCTTTATCCCACTCGTGCAGGCTCTTTTTCATGCCTGCTTTCTCCTCTTGTCACCTTTTGCCATCTTTTTTCAGTTTTTCTCCTCCTCCTCTTTTTCTCCTTTTGTGTTTTTCTCTCTCTTGCTCTGGATTGAAGTCTGTAGTGGAACAATAAGTGCTGATCCTCAAAGATAAGTGGTGGTAGGCCCCACCTGCAGCCACCACCTCAGATTTTGCACTGTGTTTAGGTCCAGCTACTTACTTTGATCCTCACAGCTTCCTGACCTGTACTCACACATTCCTCATTGTTTTGTATAACGGGATAGGGTTGTTTTTTTGCACATCTTAACATCAATAGTTATGAGAGGTTGTCGCTGTGCAAATGCAACATTGCTTTTAGAGAATGCTTGCACCTTCAAGTTCACCAGAGGCTGTATTGTGTCTGTATTGTGTACGTACATATAGGTTTCAATGGGTATTCGCATCTGTTTGTGTGCTCTTGGGGTACTTCTGTATTAGAAAAAGTGTTGCAGATGCTTGTGTGTTCCCTATTGGAATACAATCCTACAGTACGATGGGAAAGAATGTTGAATTATGGCAAGAGCTGACAACTTTAGAATGGGGAAACAAGGTTTGAGCCCTGCTGTCGGCTCAACATCCTGTGACTCTGGGCAAATCTCTTAATTTCAGTGTCTAAAAAAGAAATAAAACTGACCTTGTGAAATGTAAGTGATGATAGCGCTCCAGTGCCTTTGGGCTGAGTCTGTGCTATATAAGACTGCAAAAAAGTGCATAGTCTGTTCCCCTGTGATGAAAGGGAGGCTTTCCCTTTTTTAGATAGTGGCCTTCCTGATTCAAATACGGTTATGCCTTTTCTCATGCATCCGTGTCATATTACCAATGAAACAGTGACAAACAGGCTCGTGGGAGGTGCTTTGACTGTGCACAACATCGGAAGTGGTGCATTGTTAGTGCTCCCTTCAGGAGCTCTCTCTGGTATTTTGCTGCAGGTTGGTGGAATCACAGAGTGCACTTGCCTTTGATGATGGGACTCCTGCCTCAGCTTAGAAATGAAGACACTCACCCTGCACTTAAAGATGGACCGAAAGCAGTGGAAAGTGTTTCTGGCTGTGCCATTCCCAGTGCAAGCTTGAGTTTCTGCCTGCACTGTGAAGAGTGCTTTTTGAGGTAGAGCCTACTCGGCTCTGCATGTGCTGTCTGCTGCATGACATATTGTGCCTTAGCAAGGACATAGAGAGGCTTGAAGCTCATTAATTGCTCACAATTAGTTAGCTTTCCTTGTCAATATAATGTGCCTGCTTTTTATTAGTGTCCCAGACTGTCAATCTTGTGTTTGTCCCTCTCATTACAGTCTCTTTGAATGGCTGGCAACTCTGCTTCTGCTACTTATTTTTCAAGCATTGCTTTTTTTGTCTTCTGTGAAGCACCACATTTGAGTGCATATACTTTTAGGTGTCAAGCTGTCGGCCTCATGTACATCTCTACCCCTGCACTCCGTGTTGCTCTCTGTTGCCCGATTTCTTTCCCCGCCCTCCTCCATCTTGCTCTCACCCATGTGCTTCTCCCCATTGCTTCCCATCACTTGCACCCTGAGTGTTGCCTTCCCACAAACCCTGTGTTGCTTTTGCCACCACCCTCTGGCCCTGTTGCTTTCATGTCCACTAAAGCCCTCACTCCCTTGTTTTCTAGTCCCCTCCCATGTTGCTTCAGCACTCACCCAACTCTCCCATGTATTGCTTTGTCATTACCCCCACTGCCTACTGGTGCTTCCACTCCACATGTCTGCTCACTTAAAAAAATGCTTGAACGCTTTTTATTTTCAGATTCAACTCAGACTGGTAATTAAAAAATAAAGTGCCAGCGGAATTTTGAAGGCACACGTATGTGTTGTGTGCGCACCTAAAAATTATGCAGGCAACTGCTCCAAAAGCTTCTTTATAAATCTAGCCATGATACACAGCACCATGGAAGCTGTGCAGTGTGGATAAAAACATCGGCAGACCCAATAGGTCACAAGGGTGAGACCAATAGGCTTTACCAATGCTTAGAATTATATGGTGCATGGATCCGATCTGTTCAGGGTGGACCCAGTAAGGGTAGCTGAAATTGGGCTAAAACTCCTAGACACCACATATCTATACATTTGAAGACATTAATGAAGAACTAACACTTCTGGGGCACCTTTTGTGACAAACACCCCTTGATTTGCCAATTCAATTTAGGAACAGATAATATTTAACTCAAGCTTCGTGAGATTTTTTTTCCGGCAAATGGGGCTTGTAGGTACGGTAGGTAGACATGGTTACAGAAATATTTTCTGACTACTCACCTGTAATTAGCTGGTCAAAGTGGGAAATAGAGATATTATGAAGTTACCAACTAGATAAAACTCATTATCCTTCATTAGAAGCACAAAACTGTGTAGTGGATGGTCCAAGCATGTAGTAAGAGCTGTTCTGCCTTAAATGTACAAACTGCAGATCTTGACCATTTAAGGCATCTCCCTTTGGGTTTTTGTTCCTTAATGTTGGAATCTTCCTATGATCTTCTGATAGATCTCTTTGTTTGGTTCTTTCCTCCTTCCTGATATCAGGATAAGATTGGTGCCAATCAATTTACTTTTGCATCAATCTTCATCTTTAATTAATGTGCAAGATTGCCAAGGAGGTTTTTTCTTTATCTTTTGTGGAATTTTCCTTCCAACTGGGACTCACTGAAGGAGACACTTTACACTGTTCATATGAATCATTCTATGCAGGATGGCTCCGTGTCTACTGAGCAGGGTTGTCTTCCCTCGGGCAATCAAGGATGAAGCTTAACAGGCTTTCTCAGCCTTCAGTACTAGACAACCAAGATTCTATGTCTCTAGATATTCAGCAAAGATAAAGTATATTTTTAAAACCTTTTAGAGATTCAAGAAAATGTGACTCTTATTACCCCATCACATTTCTAAGATTATATAATATACATGAAAAAATGAGTGGCAGTAGTACACTAGTCAATGGTGATCAAACAGATTTATACATCACTGGACATTCCCCAACAGAAAATACCTTTTATCTAAAGGATACTGGGGCATAGGTATTGATTGTATTTTTGGCTGTAGCAAAAGCTTTTGATCTGCTGAATTTGGAATTTTTATGGCCAGCTCTTGACCCTTCTCTATTCAACTCATTGATATATATAGACTGAAAAACACAAAGGTCACAGGGATGTTACAGTAGTTAGGTTCTGAATTTACACACACAAAACCATATAAATTAATCTGTTATAGTTAAAGTTATTTCAAGTAACTATAACTCGAGCCCTAAGGTAACTATAACTCGTACCCCCACCATGCTTAGCTTTCTCATCAATAAATGTATTACAAATATTGCAGTGATAATATTAATGATGGCAAAGAAGATGTCATGATTAATGTAATAAATAGGGTAATTAGCTGTGCATGGCGAGGGCACGAGGTATAGTTAGCTTAGCGCACAAGTTATAGTTACTTGAAATAACTCTTCTATTGGTTGCACTACCCCCCCTTCCCAAGGCCCTTAGCAGCCCCGGGGACCACCACCTGCCCAAGGCTTGGCCAAGAAATTGGAGGGGGTCTGCACTCCCCCCTCTTTGCCCAATAGGGCCCCGGAGGCCACCACCTTCCTGAGGCCATGATTATCAAGTAAACAAGGAGGGTTGCCTCGTGGCCCCTCTCTTGGGCCATATTCGGCCCTGGGGACCATAACCTTCCCAGGGCTAAGCCAATTTCCGAAAAGGGAGCCGGTGTGCAACACCCCTCCCAGGCCTTTTTCGGCCCCAGGAACCACCACCGCCCCATGACTGGCCCTCAAAAATCAAAGGAAGGGAGCTGCGTGGCCCTCCTCCTCAAGCATTATGGCCCTAGGCATCACCACCTCCAGGACCAGCTCCCTATGTCCTGAGGTGCCCATCCTTGGAACATAGTAGGTTGTTGTCACTTGGCAGAAGCTATTACAGCTCCTGCCAAGTGAGAGCAAACTAAGGGCCTCATTATGACCCTGGCGGGCGGCGGAGGCCGCCCGCCAGGATCCCGCCCTCCATTATACCGCTCCGCGGTCAGAAGACCGCGGAGGGTATTATGAGTTTTTCCCTGGGCTGGCGGGCGGTCTCCAAAAGACCGCCCGCCAGCCCAGGGAAAAACTCCCTTCCCACGAGGATGCCGGCTCGTAATCGAGCCGGCGGAGTGGGAAGGTGCGACGGGTGCAGTGGCACCCGTCGCGTATTTCAGTGTCTGCAAGGCAGACACTGAAATACTTTGCGGGGCCCTCTTACGGGGGCCCCTGCCGTGCCCATGCCATTGGCATGGGCACGGCAGGGGCCCCCAGGGGCCCCGCGACCCCCCCTACCGCCATCCTGTTCATGGCGGCTTTCCCGCCATGAACAGGATGGCGGTAGGGGGGGTCAGAATCCCCTCGGCGGCGCAGCGAGCTGCGCCGCCTTGGAGGATTCTAAGGTCAGTGGAAAACCGGCGGGAGACCGCCGGTTTTCCCGTTCTGACCGCGGCCAAAGCGCCGCGGTCAGAATGACCAAGGGAGCACCGCCGGCCTGTCGGCGGTGCTCCCGCCCCCGTTGGCCCTGGCGGTTCAGAATGAGGGCCTAAGTCTGCTCCCAGTGGGAGGGAGCACAAAAACTGCTCCCTCTTGCTGAGAGCAGACTTTCCATTTGTTTTCACAGATAAAACAATTGCTCCCGCATGCAGGGAGCAGCAGTGACCTGGATTTAAAATCCAAAGAAATGTTTGAAGAAATAATTACATTTATATAGCGCTTACTTCCCTTGACGAGATGTTGAGTGCTTTACGCTGAGCAGCACTACGGAACCCAATGGGTGAAATTGAAACCCAGATAATGAACGTTAATCTTTTTATATTTTAGAGACCTTAGAAGCCTGATTATTTATGGGTGAAAAATACGAGGATAGCAATTCTCCAGCTATTGCTGAATGATGGCCTGAGATTAAAGCAATCACTTTAGAGGAAAAATGTTACCATCCCATAAATGAAAAAAATGGACCGAAAGTAGTGAGGTCAGGGACGGAGTAATTTGACGTGCTACTAACTGCTGGCACGCAGTAAAAGGCGGTATAATACCATACAGCACTTTAATGAATGAGAATGAGATTGCTGCCTTATTGTGAGTTCAAACATGATGAATGATCTATGACTTTTTTATGATTAATTTGCAAGATATTTCCTGAATGAGTGATATAGATTGTTAGAGGGGCAATAACCTATTGCACTGCGATGACTGGTTTACCTTCTAGGAGTTAGCAGAGCTGCTATAATTTGGTATAGTTCATGATTGAAGTTTGAGTTACAACACATACAACTCTCCCATTGAATGCAAACACATCTAACTATTGTGTGCCACCGCAAAAGACCTGTTAAATATATTATTATGACTCAAGTGTGTAATTTGTTCAGAATATAATCATCATTTCACCTAACACACATTTATACTTTTAGGGGTGTGCATATTAAGTCTTCTCTACTCATGCTTCCCATAAATTGACTGACTTCATAATTAACTAGTGTTTCTCTGTCAGGTGTCACATATGTTTTTTTTTGCATTCAAATTGCATTTTTGAAGCCATGAGAATGTTCACATGGTATATGAGGTAACATCCACTGGCAGAGTGTGCAAATCTGAGATCAGATATGTTCCCAATTATGTCATACAAAGAGCAGCCCATAGTTCAAATCATTTTCGAACATCCTCTAGTCCTTTTATTTCCTATTTCTTCCAGACCGGGAAAGGCGAGCATGTTTGACAAGGTTGGCAGGTTTTCGCTGGGCATTTGTCTTCTATTTGTCTACTGTCTTCTTTTTAAGGTCACCCAATTTGTAAAATGCTCTTTGCTTGTCACATGGCTTAGTTGTTTTATTTTTGTTGCCAGGAGTCCTCTGCAGCTTCTTTCAGCTTTGTGTTCAGCAGCATTTACTGCGCCAACCTGTGTTTTTGCTTTTCTATGTTGATGGCTGGTAAATGCACATCTTTAATGGCTGCTTTATATTTTTTCTCGATGGTATCTCCTTATCTGCACTCGTTGTCTTTTCTGGTGATAGCCATCCAAAGTACCTGTGAACGTCATTTGGGGCAGAAGTGGGTTACAAAATCCTTCCATTGTCACCTCAATTGCAAAAAGAAATTTCGTTGACAAAATTAGCACGTCCAGGGCAGCCCCAGGGAACGTGACCTTAAGGTCAGGTTCTGCACCTTTCACTGCACTGTATCTCCCCGATAATGCAAACCATCAATCTGGAGTGCGTGTTATGGACCAGGGACTCTGATGCTGTCTGTATATCACCGCGGAGCTTCAGATATGTGATGTATGGTGCAGGGCATGTACATCAATTGGAAGCAAGTCCCATATCTGCAGTGATTGGTTGTCAACATGTACATTAACTGCATATGCGTACACAGCAGCTTTGAGTTCGGATACGTGTTACGAATTGAGATAGCCAGGAGGGGGCGTCAGATGGCGGAGCAGAGGAGGCAGTATTCCGCAGACCCCATGCTGTTTCAGGGGCCCTTACTCATGCCGCAAGAGGTATTTATAGATTTTACAGCAACTATGTCCTGTTTAATAATGATGAGACAGCTAACAAGGGAACAAATACTAGCTGGTGCCATTTTCTCCTTCCCTGGGGACTTGGTGAACTCAAAAACAGGTGTTTATGAGATGTGAGGCCCCACAAGAAGTTGTTGGCCCATACCCCGCAAAAATGTCTGGCATGTCTGCTTATTAGTTACAATAGCAGTTGCTGCAACACAGCAGCTGCCTGCAACCAGTATGGATTACTTGGAGTTCAATGTCATTTCTTTTGATGAGCATTTTATTACATCCGCAAATTTCTTATATTAATACTTCACAATTTATAATACGTAGCCTACCTAAAGTATCAATAGTACAATAATACTTTCTAATATATTTTGTGTTTTACAAAGAACATGCATAGGATAAGGAACACAAAATAAAACAAATCGTGTATATCATTTGTTGAATGCGTTCTTTACTGGGTCATTCCTGAACCCAATCTGTGAAAATTAACTTCTCCCACTTTGCTAAGGCTGTTCAATGGATGATGACGCATTTAGGATTTAGCATCATTTCTACTATTTCGGGACCAGCAATAAAACAGGTAAAGCATGTGATGATATGTACAAACTGGAGCAAAGAAACAGTCTAGGCCAGTGGTTCCCAACTTGTGGTCAAGGACCCCCCCTCCCCGGGGGTTCAGTGAAGTCTCCTCAGGGCGTCCACTACTGCTTAGAAAATGAACAGATTAACAAAGCATATATAAATAAAGTGGCTGATTGTAAAACTCAGCATTTTAAAACATACTGTAAATATGAAGGAATTTGAAATTGGAGGTAAAAAATGAAATTAGCAACCTCAGAGTGATTTGTGGCAGCAGTGAAGGTACAAAAGGTTCACTGTCAGGATACCGGAACCAAAAATATTGTGGGGACAGAATATTGGGCCACATGTATGTAGCCTTTTCTTGGTCGCAAACAGTTTTCAGAATTGGGCCGTTTGTAACCAAACAAAAGCAATTTCCAATGTACAAACCCCAATTTGTGATTAGGTAATCTATTTACCGAATTGCAAAATGGGTTTGCAACTCACCATTAGGAAGGGGCGATCACAAAACAATTGCAGTTACCACCAATTTCAAATTGGTGGTAATCCATTCGCAAATGGGAAGGGATCCACAAGGAACCCCTTCCCCTTTGTGAATGAATAGGAAAAGTTTTTTAAGACCAGGCAGTGGTCCCACAGATCACTGCCTACTCTTAAAAAATGAAACAAAACTTTTCAATTTTTGCTATTTAAACGCATCCCGTTTTCCTTTAAGGAAAACAGGATGAGTTAAAAAAAAAAAAAAATTGCTATATTTAAAAGCAATCACAGACATGGTGGTCTGCAGGCCACAGCAGGCCACCCTCCCTGTGATTTTTGCAATTCCCAGTGGGTCACAAATTGCGACCTACCTCATTAATATTAATGGGGTAGGTCTACTTGCAACCCACTGGGAACCACAAACAATGAAAGTCAATGGAGTTTGTACATGTGGCTTAACTCCAGATCTTCGAACTTTGAACATATATCTCTGCGTGTGTCTCATCAAGGTACATAATTGTGGAGTTATATATAGCAAACCCGTGCCTACCTTTCGTTCCAATATTTTTTCTAAACAACATACAAAGTCCACATTTTTCTCATGAAGAATTTTCCTGTGTTTAACTAGAGTTCCTGGCGGAGATCTTGTTTATTCAAGCACACCTCTAATTGAACAGTTGCTTGAACCTATGCAGCAGCAGGAATGTATTTCATTGTAGTATCCAAGTGTGAACAAGCAAGTGTCATGGATGGTAACATAATTACGAACACATTTTCAAAGGAAGCTAGGCAGGCCACACGATTCTGTCTCAAAAAATATTCTGAAAACCAATGTGTTCAAAATTTGAATACGTGATATGTTAATTGCAAGACTCAAAGAACTATAGTACCTTTTTGCATCACTTGGTCACCTTACCAGATGGCGTTAGCAGCGGCTTGCTCGTTAAGCAACGAGCAGCGCTGAAGCTATTGCAGCCCTGGAATCTGGCCCGCCAGAACGGCGCGTGTAGTGTTTTGAAGGCAGTAAAGTTTGTTGTATGCCATAAACTGTAATCGAAAGTGCGGCACAAGGCTGGCCTCTTGATTGACGGCCGCAGAAGGAGTTTCTTTGCAATAACAGCTTGCCATTCAAGTTGTTCTTTGAAGAGCACTGGGAGCCTCCCTTAACGCTAAAATCAGAAGGCTTAACTGTAAAAAAACACAACGTGATTGATAGCAGCAATATTCCGCGTGGGACCAGCATAAACCTCTGATATTGTACCACTGTGCCCTGCGATTCTCGCTCGGAACCCTTCCAAGAGGGGCATTAGCTGGCACAAATTACCTGTCCGTCTTTGAGTATAACATGATATGATATGATTTTTGGACTGAGGCGGCGCCGGTGCCCGTGGCACTCAGAGATAGGCAGAGTAGATGAAACATGAAATGAAGCACTGAGTACCTGAAGGAGACGGGCATACGTTTTTTTTAAGAATGGGAGAGTACAGACATTTTTCTCAAGAAAAATAAGAGCATGGGGGCTAGGAGGGATGTTGACCTCCTCACCCTGTCAGCTCAGATTTTACTCAAAAACCTGAAACCGACTATTGCATCTCTGGCCACGAAACAGATTTTTCGGAATATTTTTATTCATGTTAGTGAAATAATCAGCAGAGCACAAGTCGTAAAATAAGAAGAGAGAGGGAGGACTAACCAAGGTAAGCAGTATGCAAGTGACATCGTCATGCATGACAGCACAGCGCGTGATGTGATGGAGCGTGACATTGCCCATGGCATCACAACCTATGACCTCACGGGAAGTGACATCACAAGAAGTGACATCAGATCTTAAGACCTCACACATATATTTAGCAGGTCTATGGTGCGTAGCATTTGAGCACATTACAATATATAACAAATTTGATTTTGCACCAAAGTTGTGCCGAAAAAGTGACTCAACCCAGATACAAAATCTAGACCTCAACTTGTATATTTATTTCTTAAAACTCTGCCTCAAAGAAAATGGCAACAATGAGAAATGTGGCAGTAAATCTGTTCTGCTTACTTGGTTGCAAAATCTGCATTTTAATATACCTTATGGGGTTGAGGCAAAAGCTGCATACATCTTTGTGTGCCCAGTAAATCTCAGGGAATAATAATAATGGTAAGATAACGCTGGAGGTTAATGCACTCCAGAGAGATCAGTGTTTGGTTTAGTCCCAGTTTTGAATCATAGTAGCATAGAGGGTTTATAAGTATCCTGCATAGCGTATCATGTAACATACAGATGATAGATTTTTCTTTTATGTAGCTAGGTAAGTGGGTTACTGCTTTTAACACAGAGATCCTTTTGTTACTTGCAGTTCATAAATTGTGTTCCTTTTAATACAGCAAAGTGAACTATGAAGGATGTGACTCCCTGGATTGGGATTCTTAGCACCATAAAAGAAATACAACTGAACAGTGGTATTTAAATTGTTATTTGTACAAATAGTGGGTCAGACTAAAACATTTGACATTCTTACATTGCATGTATATATCATATACAGGGACTTAACAAAGTCAAAAGCATGCCTGTCTTAAGTACCTGTGAAGTAATAAGAAGCTGTAAGCCATTGTTTCCGCTCCATTGCATTTGCAGATAGGTGTGAGGTTCCAGGTACCACCAAGACAGGATATTTAATCAAAAGGAAGCCTGATGCCCCCTTAACTTTGCCTTTGTTTTGGGCTTAGCTGGAATTTAAAATAACAAAGCCCCCTCGTCGGCACCTTGCTGCTGGGAATAAAAGAACACAACATGCAGGTGCTGCTGAATGTATCCAGGTGTCTGAAAATTACACCGGGACCAGTTCAGCATGTATCTGCAGGGCCCAATTCTTGGCAGCAGAAACAGCTTCCACCCTGTGAATAGAGTGGATAGATGTTGTTTACCCACGTCTACCCTTGACTTGTTAGATGTTGTTTACCCGCGTGTACTCTTGACTTGTACCTTGATAACCAGTGAAAATAATAATACCCTTTGCCTCCCTTTACTTTGAATTTCATAATCTTCATCTTCCATCTAACAGCCCTGTCTTGCTCTTACACCACACAAACACACTCACACACAAACACACACATGGGCACCCAAACACACACACACACACACACACGCACATACACACCCACCATGTACCTTTAAAAGGACCAATCTTTAGCTCTCATAAAAGGGTAAATTATGACTTCGGTGAATGGAAAAGCCCGTCTGCGAAAGTCCCGGTGGGTAGGTTGCCACCAGTGCGGCTGCCTCCCCGTCAACCCCATTATGAGTTTCCCGCTGGGTCAGCAGGTGGAACCAGAGTTTCTGCCCGCTGGCTTAGTGGGAAATGTTCTACAGCATTGTCACTGGCTCGTAATAGAGCCAGTGGCAATGGTGTAGTGCGTAGGGTGTGTCAGCATCCGTCACAAAGTTCACTATCTGCAAGGCAGACAATTAACTTTTTGATGGGGGCTGACCAGAGGGGCCCCTGCACCACATTTCCGCCAGCTGTTTCATGCTGGTGCTACTGCCATGAATCCACTGGTGGAGAGGAGAGTCATAATCGCCCAGGGCAGCTGGGCCCTGGCAGATTAGGACTGCCAGCACCGCCAGTCCGTCCTGTGGTTGAAAAGTGGCAGTGATGGTGGTCCGACCTCCGTGCTACTGCCGCGGTCGTTATGTGGTGGTCAGACCAACACATTAGCGGCAGTCCGACCGACACTGCCACCCTGGCATTCTAAAGACCGCCAGGGTCATAATGAGGGCCAAAGTGTGTATTTAACAATTTTAAACTTCTCTTGATTCACCACGAAAAGTTTAGAATGAACCAAAGTAGATGTCAAACATTTGAAATACACAAATTGTAACATGTTTAAAAGTTTTTTTTAAAGCTTATGAGGAGTGGTTTTCTAGGTGCCGCTGGTCCTCACATATGCAACCTGTCTACCTAAGCCAAATAGTTCAAACACCTGACCCTGTACTATTAGTTATTCAAGCCCCTTGAATACACAAAATTCTTAGCCACATAACAGTTGATCAGGTTCCCATCAAAGGGTCAAAATTGAGGGCAAAAATTCAGGGCAAAAGGTCAATTTATCAGACACATCTGTGGTGCGGCCATACCCCACTACTTTTTCAATACAAATAAGGGAGAGAAGATAAAGGATGGACAATTCCTAAAATCAGATGGGCCTTCCATGAGCATCAGAAAGTATTGCATAAATGGAGAGTAGTCTCAGCAGAGCATCCAGAAACAGAAGAAGCACTGTCAGGAGGTAGAATAAGTCACGCCCACCCACCCTGGCAAACTCTGCTGGTGCAAAGGTCCATTGGTAGTGCTTGTGGGTGGCATTCAGGGGTAAGGCCCCTTGGAAAGTTGGGTCCTGAGCCATTGTCCACTCAGCCCTCTGCAGTAGAGCCCACCCTAAACCAATGGTCTAGTTCATCCCTAATTGCCAAAGAACATGGAGAATCTTCAGAATATTTGGGTTGCAAATTACACAACAGACAAAATATAAGAACATGATAAAGATTTTAAAAAGCAGAAAGTGTTTCTTGAACACATGGAAGTGTTTCAATTTAGTATATTAGATCACAACATTCCATTGATATTTATTTGAAAAGGAAGTTTCTAAACAATAACTTTAAAACATTTATTAAACCTCGCTCCTGACAAAGTAAACAAAATGAACCATTTTTCTTTTGTCTCTTAAATCGTGCCCAATAACATTTGTATGGCTGGTGGAACATTACAGACAATTAAAGCATATACAAGAGAGATTTTTATAGGGTCCATCTTGAATTGAGTTACTTGAAAGTGCTCTTAAATGTCACTATCAAGTAAACAAGATGCATGAAGAAAGTTGACTTAAGTTGCACAATTTAATTATGTGGATGAGCTGGGATTTTAACTCAGGTTTCCTGGTCACACATAGGGGGTCAGTATGACCCTGGCTGTCTTAAAACCACCAGGGCTGCGATGGCAGTCTGACCGCCGCCAATGTTTCGCCCGACCGCCACATTACGACCGTGGGCGTTGCACCACTGTTGGACCGCCAGCACCGCCACTTTACCTCAACAGGGGGACTGGCGGTGCTGGTTGTCCTAACCTGCCAGGGCAGTGCTGCAAGCAGTGCCACCCTGGGGATTACGTCCCCCAACTCTGCCAGTGGTTACATGGCGGTAGCACTGCCATATAAAGGCTGGCGGAGTCAGGGTGCAGGGTGCCCCAGGGGTGGGCCTGTACTGCCCATGCATTTGGCATGGGCAGTACAGGGGCCCCGGTCGGCCCCGTCGTGAGATTCACTGTCTGCTTTGAAGATTGTGAACATTGTGACAGGTGCTGCTGCACCCTATGCACTACAGCATTGCCGCCAGCTCTATTATGAGCTGGCGTCAATGTTCTAGGCCATTTCCCGCTGGTCCAGCGGGCAGAAACACCGTTTATGCCTGCCGACCCATCAGGAAACTCTTAATGGGGCCAGCGGGAAGGTGGCCTCACTGGCGGCAACCTGTCCATCAGGACTTCAGCGGATGGCCTTTTCCATCTGCCAAAGTCGTAATCGACCCATAGCGTATTTAAACAACTAACTAGATTACTTTTTTTTCTCAATCCCCTTTAGCACCAGAGGACAGTGGCTTAGTACAATTCTGTCAGATGAATAGTAGACTGTGTTATGTAAATACAGATCACATATTGATTTCACACAATCTCTAAGAAAAAAGCGCATAGTGAAGGTGAGGGACTATGGGAAAACATATGCTGACATCACTGGCTTTCTCAGATTTTACACAGCTAATCAATGCAGCAGTCAAAGTTCATTAACAACATGTATTGATACCGTGACCCTGAGTGCAATTAGGAAGGGGTCAATGGGCATAGAGGTGGAATCATAGGTGTGACTAAAAAGAACAGAATATTCTGTCACTATTTGTTGCTCTTTCACCATTAGGATAACTGAATATAGAATAATTCACAATAAATAACAATAAAAAATAAATGTAAGTGAAACTAATCAGTGACAAATATACTATTTTATATTATGAAACCTCTGTTGATTAATGTGATCACTGCAGGTGTGAATGCTTAGACAACTAGAGACACATGGATTTGAATACTGTTTATTAAGCAGGGAAAAGTGACTTGTGTATTTTTAATACTAGCCGGTCCTTACCCATCACGAAAGCACCATGAATGTGTAAGTTACTATCTTAAGTTTGCATTACTCACAGTATAAGATAGGCTGCCACAGAATGTAGAAATAAATTTAGGTTAAAGACAAAAAAGTGTTTCAAAGTGTAGATTTTAGCAACATACAACCTAGTGAAAACATTTTTACAACTGTCCTTTAATCACACACTTCACGGCTCAGCTTGGAACCCACTAACAATACTGCTTACAAAGACGAAATCTTTTACTTAAGGCAGTTTATGGTGAATTTTATCTATTGTACCTATACCAGCTTTCAAGCTGCCTTTACATGCACAAATTAACCAGTTGCACACATTTACATTTCTTTGAGGAAGCTGGCACCCTGCCAAGAGGGATGGTTTCTAGTTTACCTGTCTGCCCCTCCGTAAGGATCACATCACAGAAGAACCCCCTTCTTTCTGCTTCAGCAGCACCATCTCAACTGCTCAAATTTGTCCTTTAGCACAAATAATACAATTATGGACAAATGCTGGACATTAGAGTACATTCACAGACAATCTGTGTAAATTACCGATAGGTGGCCACACTATTCTATAACCATTTGTGAAACTGAGTCCTAAATCCAAGGGAACACAAATACCTCCCAACAGATTAATCAGCACAGAACCCATGAGTAGGCATCAAGAACTCCCAGTGGTCCATGGACCCCAGGCTAAGAACCACAGGTTAGGGCTTATTTTTAGTCTGCATGAAAAGGAGGCGCATGAAAAAAAGCCCTCCAAGTAAAATTGCTTCCATACTGAATACTTTAATGGAAGACTAGTAGAACAGTATAAATATATTTTTTCCTGTGGTCTAATTTTTTTAATTTAAGGCTTAGCATCCCACCTGCATGCATTACTCTGGGGGCACATATACAGTTAATGGACTTTTTGTTAAATGAATGAGTGCAAAAGATATGAATGTTATGATGTTCTCGATTATATATCTGAATATCATCGCTAGAACTATTGCTTACATAAATATTGTCCCTTTAGGTGTGTTTTTTTAAATCTTAACTCTAATGGGGCAATATATTTGTAAACGGTACCTGTGGCATAATCTTTAAGTCCTTAGACCACAACAGGTGTGAGGAGAGGAAAATCGTGGGGTTTAGTTTGGTGGGGTGCTTTTGTGATCAGGTGGGTGCCAACAAACTCCCCTGGGTGCAGGAGAATCATTAGGGGATCTGGTATTTACATGCCCTCTCAAGGAGGCGTCTTATCCACTCAATCATTACAAGTGATCCTGCCTGAAATGTCCTCACTGCATGTACTTAATGATTCCTGATATATACCTGATATATACTCGGAAAACAAAGCAAAAGCACCATTTCAGTATTAACTGCTTATTTCCTTAGAATTATGGCAGTGTCCTGATTTTAAAAGCCAATGAATACGGCTGCAACATGACATAACATATGCCAATTAGATGGAGCAAATATTATGTAAATGGGAATTTTTTAAAATATATAAGGGAAAGTTATCTGTTGTACTCACATTTAATCTAGGTAGGTTTATGCTTTTATCAGTGTGACATATGTCAGCACCTTGAATGGAATGCTGAGCGTTAACAGTTAGAATACTGACAGTAACACTGGCATTAGCTTTCATTTTAAGTTCAATTAGAGTGTGAAGTGGAGACAAAGTGAAAACAGGGACAGTTAGCCTGCCTTTCTAGTGGGTTGGGTCCTAGAAGCATTATTGCCACATACTTTCAAGCATTACTGTGCGTTATATGACCTTCCCCTTATGATGTGCCAACTATAGGAAGGTAGGCAATTAACACCTGTTAACAACCACTACAAACAGAGTTCAATCCTGTTAAGACTTTGAGCAGTTGCCAATAAGGCTTTCTATTTTATATCACTTATCTTTTTTTAATGACACCCACCTAGCATTTCTCTTTTAAAAGGCATATTCCTTGTATTGGGAACTTTTCTGTGTATGGATAAGAGGAATGTGGTTTGGACGTTCATTGAGCCACACACAAACATCTGAAATGGTCTAGTCCACCCTCAATAAAAATCAAAAATATAAAATGGTAGGAGGTCATGCGTGGCCTCATATGAGACGCAGAGACAGGCAAGGCCGAGGTTAAACAGGGATGTACTGACCAGGTGAATGCTTATCGTAATGGCTCATGGCATTGTACTCGCATTGATGGTCTAATAACCAATGAGGTGTGTATCTCTGCTCGTCCACATCCGCTGCTGGAGGGCTTTTCCTCCTTTGATATTTTGTTTACCGCTCAGCACATCCGCTTGCTTTATGCCTGCTTTTCATATTCATTCCTATAAATAGAACCTTCGCACCTTTCATTACAATAGCAATGCACTTGTTTAAAATTAAAGTTCTTCCCCAAAAAAATCAGCACATAAGCCTCCCACATGTTTGTATGTCTATAGATTGCTTGATAATTTACAGCATAATTATAGCCTGTCCTCCCACTAAAGTGTTATATTCCGCATTGTGAGACAAGGTGGTAAAATATGTGCTGCTTGTTGAGCAGTAAGCCAGTAATTTAATAGCAACACTTACAAAAGAAGAAAGACTAGAAGGTACTACTATCTAATTGGACTTTAATTGTGCTGTTTCCACAGCAATGTTCATCTTACATGTATCCAAAAGCAATGCCGCCTTCCCAACTATGGCGGGGTGCATGGGAGGGTACTTAGAAGGGTTTAATTGGAACTGACCTCCAGTGATCATTTGAGTCCACTATAAACTATTCAGAAGTTGGACAATTCCTTTTATAGAGTAGTTGCAATTAAGTTGAAGAGATCAGACAAAGAATAGCGTAGATAAGACATGACTATGCTGATAACTAAGGGTGTGCAAAGTTTGTATTATGCATGTGAAGTCTTGTGGTGAGCCCGATTATTGGTCCTCACATCGTGTGCAGAAGATCGTGCTTTTCCTAGCTTTATACCCTGCAGTGGGGATACTAAACAACTGTAAAAATGACAGATATTGTAGGTCTTTTTTGCTCAAAACAACTAATTAAAAAGGAAATGAAACTCCAGATTTTAGCTTGCAAAACTGCATGTGAAAACATCACTAACTACTGCTGCCCTACCACCTCCCATGACCTACTGAATGTCAGCTCCAGCACAGGAGTGTGGAGGCGTGTGCGGCAGGCTCACTGATGGCACACTGAAGGCACACTGAAGTGTGTCTCTGCCTGGACCGAACCCAGCACCAGAAAGCCTGGTCCCCGATCCATCACTACCCTGCTGCACTCCTTCTGCCCTCATCCCTGGCCACTGCTCACAGCGTTCATGCCGGACCATGACACACACCACAGAAGACTTCTATTGCCGATTCACCTGCACTATCAACACCCACACACACCACTCCATCACCCAGTGTAGGAAAGCCTATTTTTTTTGCCCTGGTCACCCCCAAACGTTTTGGACAGATACTGGTGGTTACTGAGTCTTAGCTGTGCCCTAGGTACTGCTTACCAATCCCAGGGACAGTGCTATATGTAAAGTGGATATGCAAATTAGGCTAATTATAATTAGTCCTATAAGTCCCTAGTACCTATAAGTCCCTAGTATATGGTAGGGCATGTAGGTTTAGGTACCCCAGCATAGGTAGTGCTCCCATAGGTGCACTGCTGAAGTGCCCAGTGTCATTGTAAAGGCAGGCCTGCCTTACTGTCTTCTTTTAAACTAAAGTTAGATGCAATTTGAATTAAAGGTACTTCCAAAGTCTTAACCTACCTTTTTTTACTTATTTTTACATATAAGCCACCCCTAAGGTGTGCCCTATGTGCCCCTAGGGTTGGGTGCTATGTAACTATAAGCAGGGACCTTATAAAAATTGTTTTATAGGCCCTGGTGGAGTAAAATAGCCACATTAGTTTTTCCCTCACTGTAGTGAATGGCCTCCATATGCTAAAATGGGGAGACTTTATTTTAATTAACAAAGTTCCCTTAAGCGTCAGATACATCAAGTTTGGTATCAAACTAATTGTTATAATAAATCCCACAGCTTAATATTGTTGGATTTAATATAACTAATTCAGGTAAAGAGTTTTAAACCCACCCTAAAAAGTTGACAACTTCAGCTCTGTAGTGGCCTTCTCTGATTGGCCAGCCTCTGGCAGCCTGGCCAGGCCGCCCTGATGAGGTGTGAAGTGGCTGGGGCTAAACACAAAGGATGGGCCTGGGGAGGAGAACAACCTCAGCAGATGGGGAAGCAGGAAGAAGAGATGGCTGCCAAACCTGTCTTCAAAGGCAGGGAAGGACATACAGAGCAACCCAGCACCTCCCTCACATCCTGCAACCCCAGACAATAAGGTGCCTTCTTGATTAGATTAGGAGAGGGCAGGAGAGGGGGTGTTTAGGATTTTTAGCCACACCAGTGGGTGGGCTCAGCCAGATGTAACCTCCAAAAATCAGTTTCAGCCCTGATTGATTTTTGAAGAATGCTACTCCCTGGGAATGATTTTTGCCACACTTCTCAGGAAGTGGTCATCACACGTGGAAGGACCCTTCATCTGATTGGAGGACCAGGACCCCCCTATTTTTCACCCAGGAACAATGAGAAATATGGCGGAGCTGCACCCACACCTCAGATCCCTACCAGATCCCTACAAGGAAGAACATCAGGAAATGAAGGACTGCCCTGCTGGACCCCTGACCTGCACCTGGACACTGCACTCTGAAGGACTGCACCAGCTGCACACTTGGGCTTCACCACAAAAAGGACTTTGCCCAGCTTCATCTGGTTCAAGGAGGGACTCCCTGTTTGCTACCGGTGAAAAATTGCTAACCAGAGACCCCCGTCTCATATCATGAAGAAACTGACGAGCTGACCACTGTCCAGTGGCCAATTTGGAGTTTGAGCCAGGTGCATTCTGGGAGTTGTAGTCCGCACCCTCATGGAGCAACTCAGAGCTTCTGGGATATTGGGGTGAGTTGTGGGCTCCAAATTAACCTTAAAGGACCTTCTGGAAGAAGATCCAGAAGTTTGGACTAGATTGGAGAACTTTTTGGAAAAAGCTCTATAAAGGGACCGACCCGCCATGGCAACTCTACCCAGCTTGCTTCAACGGCGACCCGGTCTGGCTTGCAGGTTCGTCCCGCTGAAGAAAATCTCAGAAAAAGTGACTAAGTCTGAACGCAGAAAGTTGACCTGGACCTCCCGCACAGTGTATCCGAAGAGGGCTCTAGGCACGTCAGATCAAGATTCAGGTTTGCCCTGGTCGAAGGATTTTCATCTAGAAAAAAGTCCAAACATAGAAATCTTCACAGAGGATTCCCGCGACGCCTATCCGAGGTAGGGCTCCAGGGAGATCGGATTGGACTGGCAACTTCATCCTGCTGAAGAAAATCTTCAAGAAAACGACTAAGTCCGAAGGTAAACTTTTGACCGAGGCCTCCCGCTTGCTGTAGGCGAGCAGGGCTCCATCGTGGTCGGCCTTAAACTTTGACTTTGCACCGGTCGAGGTGCGACAAGATGACCCGATTGCCATTATTCATTCTTAAAAGCTAAAAAACACAAATTCTTTAAAAATTATTCAATTTTATTGGTTTTGATGTCATTTTAAAGATAAAATTTTTTCCTCTTTGTGTAAATTGGTTTTGGATTGTTAAACTGTTTCCTGTGTTTTATTTAATTACTGTTTTGTGATACTTGAATGCTTTACACTTTGTCACCTAAGTTAAGGCTTTTCACTCGTTGCCAAGCTACCAAGGATTGAGCTTGGGTTAATTTATTGAGACCTAACTGAATCTAGTGGGAGTTAGTGGGCTACTGCTAAGTGTAAGTACTTACCTGCCATTACCAATAATCCACTTTCCAACACCCACCATGAACACACCAAAAACACCCAGAACCCAAAATGCTCAGCAAGACTTGGATCAGACCCCATCCACACCCCACTCCATAGTCATACATTTTCCTCAACACTTGTTTGCTCACCAAACATGGCAAGGAGAATTAAGACCTGCTGGATGACTCTTGCCTGGACCTTCTTTTCTTCATTGAAACATGGCTGATACCAGCATTAGCACTGGAGATCACCACATCCATCCCCGCTGCATACAAGATCATCAGGAAAGGCCAGCAACATTATCCCAGGGGAGGACTCACCATCATTTAAAAAAAAATATCTGCTGCCTACCTCTGCAAAAACAAATCCCTGCCTACTTACGCAAACACAAAATGAACTATATGAAGCACCTCAACTTTAAGAAGAGGATCATCAGCCAACAACACCCTGCACGTCGCTGTAATCTACAGACCCCCAGGACTCTGCACCGATTTCACCAAAAATGGTGCAGACTTTGTCGCCCTACTAATCATCGACTCAGGTTCCTACATTTTCCTCGGATACCTCAAGTTCCATCTAGCATACCTCACGGACACAACTCAGTCGCACTCCTTGAAAGCCTCTGAAACCTCAGACTCACTGAATTTTTATTTTATCCCACCACCAAACACATTCTGGAGGCCATTTTTACATCATTCAGCAACATCACAATCAACAAACTCACACCCATCACCTGGACCAACTATGCGCTCATCAGTTTCAGTATCGCCATTCAACACAACAGAAGAGCAACCACCACAGGCCCACCCCACCAAAGCTGGAAAAACATGGCAGAGAAGGACTGGGCTTTTACCCTCTCCCAGAACCCCCCACAGCTTGCCGGCTATCTACCAAGTGACACCAAGACCTTCACTGACTGGATCTCAACCTATGCCAACACAATGGCCACCTGCAAACAAGGGCAACTAGAAAGAGCTACCTGCAAACAAGGGCAACTAGAAAGAACATGTGCCCAGACCAGCTGGTGCACTGAAGATCTCTGAATGACCGAAAAACACTGCCAACAGCAAGAACATAGGTGGAGAAGAAACCCCAAAAATGTGGATAAAAGAGCTTTCAAATCCACCCTGAGACACTACCACCACCAAATCCAGGAAACCAAGTGGAAGCCCCCAGCAGCCTGCATCAACGCCAGCTCCAACATCAGTAAAGAAATCTTCTCAATTATTAAAGATGCCTGCCTCCACTGACAGTATCATCCCTCCATCTGAAGAACTATATAACGACCTCTCAGACTTCTCCAGTAGTAAAATCATAACCATATATGAAAACTTCAACACCACACAATCAGGCTTTAGACCCAAACACAGAGCAAAGACAGTTCTCCTTGCAGCAACAGATGACATCCGCAGGATCCTTGACAGAGGAGAACCCATAGTCCTCGTCTTACTAGATCTATCATTGGCCTTCAACACAGTCTCCCACCCTATCCTGATCAGACAGCTGCACAAGACTGACATTCAAGTACCCACCCTCCAATTGATCTACACCTTCCTATCTGGTTCTAACAAATCGTCAACTTGGCACTTTACTCCTAGGAAGCCCAGGAACTCATCTCCTCAAGGCTTCACTCTCAGCTGCACTATCTTCACCATCTACATGATCCCACTGACCAATGACATCCGCGTTCAAGTCATCAACTTCCCATTCTACGCTGACACACAAATGATACTGTCCGCTCTGACAAATCCTCCAGCACAGGAAACAACTTCACCACCTGCGTGACTGAAATAGCCACCTGGATCCAACTGTCTCAAGCTAAACACAGACAAAACAGAAGTGCTGATCTTCGGAAAGCATGCCTCACCACTGGACTCGACCTGGTGGCCTACAGACCTTTGACCAAGTCCCACCCACGGCACACAAGCAAGAAACCTCAGGATTATCATTGACAACAAACTGGATATGTCAACCCAGATCAACACAGTCATCTTGTCCTGTTTACACACCCTGAGGTTACTGAGAAACATATCTAAGTGGCTACCAAACAGCACCAGAAAAACAGTCACCGAAACCCTCATAACCAGTAGGGTGTACTATGGGAACCCCTTGTACGCAGGGATCCCTAAGCAACTCACTAAGAGACCACAGACCACCCAAAAGGCAGCTGTCAGACCTGTCCACAAAGAGCACACATCCACAAGACATAAGGGAGCTCCAGTCACTCCTAATACACAATTGTGCACAATACGAGTTCCTCACCCATTCTTACAAAGCACTAGACAACTCATGCCCAGCCTACCTGAACAGCCACATTAATTTCCACCAACCCTCCAGGCACCTCAACCACCCGGGCTCTAGCATGTGTCCCGTTCATCCACAGAAGCAGATCCAATGTTGACTTCTCTCAAATATGTTTCCTAAAGTATGGAATGACCTCCTACTCCACATCATAGACTCCCCCTCTCTCCTTGACTTCTGCAAGAAATTAAGGACTTGGCCCTTTGGGTAAGTCCCCCCTCCCAGGACTGGTCTCACACCTATGAAGTGCCAGGACACCTTCACTGGTGACAGTGCACTATACCAAAACATATGACCGAACATAGCAGTCTGGGCAAGTATGGTGGAGAAATATTGTATTTCTGACTGGTTGTGAACAAAGGGGCTAAATATATATTGGGGAAATCTTGAGAGGTTAAAGGTAAGGTAAATAACAAAGATGCTGTTGAACTGTTGAAGATGTACATTTCATCATTAAGACAGAGTGAACAAATTTAGAGCAAAGGAATTGTTTATGAAGGGACAGGAAGAAATCAAGAAACAGGGCCCATCCAGGAGTTAGAGCACAAAGGGCAGAGAGAAACTGTATGCAGGAGTTATGGGATTAGGCAACAGTATGCAATGTTTTTAAGGATGATTAAAATATTTTAAAAACTGTTGAGGTTGCTTCAGATTTATTGAGATTTGCTGCTGAAGCATCTGTAAAGCATGGTCTTCTTAAAAATAGGAGGGATGCTCAGGGATCTTAATCTTTCCAGTGTAAGTGCCTAGGTCCTCATTAAGAATGCTGTGTAAAATTCCAACCACTTCTCAGATCCCTGCTTGCACATGGTTTGGAATTATACGTTATGCAGACTTGATCCCATGTGGTAACTATCTTGAACAATAAAATCGGACCCTCAAAGTTACATTTCAGCAGGTCAAACCTGGCAGTATTTAGCATGGCAAAATTGGCTACTAATTATAGGGCATCAACAACAAGGGGATGGATGGAAACCTTGAATTAATCTCAGCCACTGGCAATCGCTTGGGCCACATCCCAGTCTATCATGTTTGCCACTTTCGTTTTGACACAGCAATATGCAAGTCAATATTGTTCCTACCGCAATAGGAACAGACCAGCCTTAATAAGAGCAAATCCTGGTTGCTTGTGTTCCAATTCATGGAGGACGTGGCCTATTTGTTCTGGACTGTTTCTACTGGAGCAGAGCCAAATCTGATTTGCATATGGCAGGGTCCAAACTGATGTGATTCTTTCTGTCACTTTTTTGTATACTTCAGTATAATACCCTAAGTGGCACAGGTGTGCCCAGACATGAGCCCCATACACACTGTGCCACTGGAACCTAGCTATGCCCCACTGATGATCCCCAATAAGGGCATAACCAGTTTTGAATTGCTTGTGTTCCGGTTCAGGGAGGACCTGACCTGGTAATTTGGGTTGGACTGTTTCTACTGGAGCAGAATCAAGACTGATTTGCATTTGGCTTTGTTCAAACTGAGGTGGCATGATGTGCAAAATAACTATGAACTGGATCAGAACCAGAGGAACTACCAGTGGCTGAGATTAATTCAAGCATTCCATCAATACATTTTTGCTTACTTTAGGATTACACCCTGAATCGGACAGGAATGCCCAGATGTTGGTCCCATTCACACTGTGCCATGGAAACCAAGCTTAGCCCAACTGATGAGCTCTAATAAGGGTGAAACCAGTCGTGGGTAGCTTGTGTTCAAGTTCAGGGAGGATCTGGCCTGGTCGTTTGGGCAGGGCTGTACCTACTGTAGCAGGATTAGGACTAATTTGCTTATGATTTATTCTACACTGAGGTGGCATTATGTTTAAAATAACAATGGCCTAGGATGCTGCCCCAAAGACTTACAAGAGGCTGAAATTAATTAAAGCAATCCCTCCATCGCTTTTTTGCTTACTTCAATAATTATCGAGGACACAATAATTTTGGTAATCGCCAAAATCTGCATGTTGTTCCCTATGTCCTGTTGTGGTGGCTGAAACATTTTCTTTAATGTTGTGGCCATCCATTCACATTCTTTCAGATTCATGGATCTAACATTAAATCCACAGATCCAACTTTAGATCCACATATCCAAAATGGCCAACGAGAGAAAAAGTTCCCTTTGCCAATAAAACTTCAGTATTTTTTAAGCTTCGGATTCAAGGATATTCGTGGATCACTAAAGGCCTAGATAAGAATAAACGTTTCTAAATTTAACATCTTCATGCCCAAGTCAAACAATTCTTTAAAAGCCAATTTTTCAAAAACTACAGAACAGATTCACACCAAACCAAACTCATATTGAATTTTGAGTAATTTTATTCAGTTGTGTTTTCTGTATAGAGGAGAAAACATCCCACTGGATTTAAAATGGGAAATAGCCCTTTGACCCCCTCCATATTCTTGGCCCCTGCTTCTAAGATCCGCTCAAAGCTTTGCATTGGAAGACCCACAGAGGACGATTTTTTCTTTGGGACATTGCATGCAGATTTGATGAAAGGCACCGAAGTTGTTGAAAACAAAATGCCTTCCCTTTCAATATGCTGACTCAATCATAACTAAAGATGAGCTATTGTGACTGTGATGTGTATATGTTTGTTTGTGTGTGTGTGTGTGTGTGTATGAATGTGGTTCCATATGTTGTTGTTTTGAAAATAGGGTGGAGAGATCTTGAAAAGTGAATTCATACCTAATATGTAGAGCAACAATCTATAGCCAATAAATATGAAGTTTCTGATATATAATGCATCAATCATTAAAGTAAGACATAGCTTACCAGTTATATTTATTCAAAATGGTGGCTCATCACCTATTCAGTTCAGCTTCTTTGATAATGTATTCTATGGAGAATTTTACGTGTTAGAACTGCCATCCTTGCTGTTGTTTTCCCCTAACTTTTTGACTTCAGACTTCCTACGTTTGCTGACTTCATTTTTGCTGGCCTTAGGACTTTGCATACTCTTCTACTGCTAACCAGTGTTAAAGAGCTTGTGTTCTCTCCTTAAAACATGGTAACATTGGCTTACAGCCAATTAGCATAACTAATTTACATATAGGTTCCCAGTAAAATAGCAATACATTTGCCCAGGGCCTGTAAAATAAATGCTACTAGTAGCCCTTTAAAACATGTCTAAGGTTGGTCATTGTAGCCTGTAGGTACAGTTTTAAACTGCCATTACATTCTGGCAAAATAAACCTTTTGCCAGGGCCAAACCTTCTTTTGTTTAATACATATAACCCCTAGGGAAGGCCCTGGACAGTCTAGAGGGCAGGGTGCAATGTATTTAAAAAGTAGGACATGTGATTTTAAGTTTTAGTAGTGAACTCTTAAATTCATTTTTCGCTACTGAAAGGCCTACCTCTCCCATAAGATAACATTGAATTACCTTCATATTTGATGTCTTTGGAAACACAGCGTAAAATCCTGACTTGTGGTGATGTTGGATGTTAATTTGCAATTCTGAAAATGCCACTTTTAGAAAGTTGGCATTTTCTTGCCTTAGCCATTTGGTGCCTGCACCCTGTTTCTGGGTCACATGACTGGATGTAGCTGACACTTGGACTTTATGTTTTCCTCCTAGACAGCCACACACATTGGGAGCTTAGGTATGACTTGATGGGCCATCACTGGCAGGATGGGAGGGAGGAGATGGGCCCAGTCACACTTGCATAGGGTGTGTCCTGTTGCCACACAAAGGGCTACATACCATCTGTAGTTAATCTAGAGCCAGTAAGGCAGGGAACCTGTGCACTTCAAAGGCATGCCTCTAAAAGCATCTCCCCACTTCAAAGTCAAAAATATGTGCAAAAATACTGGATTTTAGACACCACCACTTCAGTACACTTCTAGACCTCTGGATGCTCTGCCAGGAAGAAGAACTGTTGTGCTGTGTGCAGCAAGGACTACCACTCTGCTGGACTGTGGTTCTAAAGGAACTGCTGCCCTGTTGTGCTGACCTGCTGCCTGTTGCTCTCTTGTCTGGAGAAGAACTGGACCTGCAACTTCAACTTGAACCAAGACTCCAGAGTGATTCCAAGGGCATGTGAGTTGGCCTCCTGATCTTAGCCTCAAGGTCCTAAAAGACTCCCTCAAACAGCTTCTGACCCCAACTGAAGCAGGTTCCTGACCCCCAGGCACTGTTTGCACCGAAAATCCGCCTGGGCCTCCACCAGCCTGTCTGTTCACACTTCAGCATCGGCCTCTCCCCTGGGACTTCCAATGCAAAATTGCAGCTCGCCAGTCTGTGACACCCAGCCTACTCTTCTTGCCACACCAACATCCTCCTGTAACACTCTCCTTGCTCCTCGTAGCCCTCTTCAAGACGAAAAGGACTCTTGGCACAAAACTTGAGAAAGTAAAACTTCAGTGGGACTAATCTGGGACTATATCCGACCTGTCCACCATTACGGTGAGCCTGAATTTTTTACTCTGATCCGGTCCAGCGTGACCAGATAGCCGTGATTGGAGCTTTATGCTTTTCTTTGTTCATTACTAATTCATAACTATGATTCTAGTGTTTAGATTTTTGGTGTTTTTGTCTTGTTGTATTTACTAAATTTAGCTCAATTGTTCTAACTTGGTGTAGGATATCTTATTGTGTGATCTTTTTACTGTGTTACCGTTTGAAGTGTTGCACAATACTTTACACATTGGCCCTCATTAGGACCTTAGTGGCAAATGCCTCTTACTGCCACGGCTATGGCTGCCAACATACCGTTGCCATGGCTACCGACCGTCCATGGCATTATGACCGTAGATGGAATACCGCCAGAAGGCTGGCGGTATTCTGTCTACGGTCATGGCGAAGGACGGTGGTAAGTGGTGCTGCTGCCAGCAGCAGCGCCACGCCCACAAAACACTTTCTGGCAGAGTTTTGCTGGAGGACGCTGCTGCTGGCAGCAGCGCTTCATCTCATCTCCTGCCGGAGGACCCCCTGCAAGCAGGTAAATCAGGTTCTCCGACCGGAGAGGATGGTGGGGGTGTTGTGTGCATGAGTTGGGCTGTGTGTGACTCTGTGTGAATGTGTGCATGCATGTGTAATGCGTGTGTGCATGAGTGGGTGTGAGTGTACGTGCATGTTGTGTTGTGAGATTCCGTGTGTGCCTGGATGTATGTTCGTGAGTGTTGCTGTGACTGTGTATGAATGTATAAATGCGTGGGTGAATGTGTGTATGCGTATGTGTATGGGTGTGTATGTATGTGCGTGTATGTGTGTAAATGTGCGGGGGTCGGGAGAGGGAGGGGGAAGGTGGGGGCTGATTCTGGGGAGGGGGCAGGGGAGACCCCTATCAGTGCCAGGGAAGGATTTCCCTGGCACTGATAGTGCCTACCGCCATGGTTTCAGTGGTGGTACCAAAACCACTGAAACCATGGCGGTGGGCAGGGTCATAATGCCATTGGCTGCCTAGTGACGGCCGCCAGGCTGGATACTGAAGTCTCCAGCCCGGCAGTCATTACCGCCATGGCAGTCAGTGTGGTACAAGCCAAACCGCCAAAGTCATAATAGTGGAGGGAGGTACCGCCAGCCTGTTGGCGGTAATACCTCCACTATACCACCAACCGCCGGGGTCGTAATGACCCCCATTGTCTTTAAGTTAAGCCTGACTGCTCCGTGTCAAGCTATCCGGGGGTTGGGCACAGGTTAATCTGGGTTTGCTTGTGTCTTATCCTGACAAGGACTGTGGTTTCTGCTTCACCAGGGCTCACACCCCAGTCAACCAGTAACCCAATTTCTAACATTATATGATATTTTCTCTGTTATTGCACAGTCGCAAAATACATTCACAAGACACTGCACTGAAAATCTATTTGTGTTCAGTGAGCTCCTACATCATCCTGCTGATTTTTTTGAACCAATATTCCTATTTAAAATCTAGAAACACAATAGATGCTAAACGTTATCTAAGATTAGCACCTACAATAAAATGATTGCTCATATTTCATCAGCCTTATACATTTTGCATTACTTCTCTTTTCTAGGTATTTTTTAGCAGTTTCCACATTGTCAAAAGTCCTAGATTGTGGGTTCTCAATTACCCATGGAAATTATTTTGCTCAATAAGAGTAAAACACATCATATTCAGTTGCACACACACTGTGGTCTATTTAAAAACGCCAGAGGAGACAAGCTCCTAGAGAGTACAAAAGTTTTTTTTAAAGGATTCACTGTCCTCACTTGACGAACGGATGGCTGTGTCTCTATTGATGCATTGTGGTTGGTTTCACTGTGTGATCTTAGCTTTACCATCCGTGGCAATGAAAGCTTCACATTGTACTGAAGCGGTTTCCATTGTATTCTACCACTGTAAGGGTTCTGTGATACAAATGTGTTACCTCCCCAGCGATCTCAACATTTCCTGGTGCTTGCCCTTATTTTAAGCTACTGAAAAGGAGTGAATATTTGATATTTTTGCTTTTCTCCATTCTATTCTTGTTAAACTGGATACGTTTGCTTCTGCTTGATGCCAAGATGTGCATTGATAATCTGAATGCAGTATAGGGACCAAGTCCATCGTTTCTCCACACCTGAAAGAGATGCTGAAGATGACATCTCACAACCCTGGACTCCAGTGGCTTCAGGGAAGTTGTGTTTAGAATGAAAGCAGAGTCGGACTGAGACAGAAAATAGGCCTGTGCACCAAAACAAAACTGACACCCATTAGTGACTTAGAAAGGAAAAAGGTGGTCCATGTTTGCAAATTCAGGACATTTTGAACTTGTAAAGACAACTTGTATATGTGTTTTGCAAGCTATGGAAGCCTGCCTGGATTTAATATCAGGAAAGTCAACAGTAAAAACTTGCCCGGCACACGATAAAATAGGCCACAAACAGCTAAAACAATATCCCACACACTGACCTATCAGACCAGCCCTTAGTCACTGCCTGATTGCCCTATAGGCCAGTCCGACCCTGAATGCTAGCCTATGTAGTGTCTGGAATTGAAAGCTGCACACACCACACAAACTGTTCATGCTCACCCACTGAAAAAAAGGACAAAAGGACGACAGTGAAATATTAGAAATGCCATCTTACTAGCTGTAGTCTTTGGTGACATTGCACCACTATGTGGCTTGTGATTATGTGTAACCTATGTGCACTTTCACTTACTAATGACACCTTGTGTTTGTTGTGTAGTTTCAGCCATTTCCAACATTTTGCAGATCCAGAAACACTCTACTTTAAGTTGTGTGCAGCTCTATCCATATGTTGTAGCCATGTTGTGTATAGTCGTAATTTTAAGCCTCCATGGAGTGGAAATCCAGAGCGAAGCGGTAATTTCTGCACAGCTCTCACAGAAGAGTTGCTCACTTTCAATAAACAAGTACCTTTATACAGTGTTTAGACAAATTGTGGAAGCAATGTTAACGTCTCCGGGTCCTTTGTACCCTGCTAGCAGAAAGATGTTTTAGGTAGGTATTACAGCCTATTCACAAAATAATTTGGACTGCTTAAAGTAGTACTCCTGTAGGACTCTTTTACATACTAGAAGTAAGTAGTTAAGTATGGCAATAAAATCTTACTTCACGTTAAAAAACCGGATGCAATAGTAAAGCATTGCTAATGACCTTACATATTACATCACTCATTACATGTTCTATGATATCATTGACAACACCACTAATGGCATCTGAAATGACATCAATAATGACATCACTCTGCATGGCAAGGTCTGCATATATATATATCTAGTTATAGAATTTCCCTGATTTTTTAAGGTTTATATCATTATGCTTTACTATTTCACCTAACTATGATGCCAATAAACCTTTGTTTTTTCAGTGAAAAAAATACATATCTATTCCTATAAATCTCTCTCTCTGTCTCTTTCTCTCTCTCTCTCTCTCTCTATATATATATATATATATATAGCCCAGCTAGGGGGCCACATGCCCCACTCTCCTTTGATCAAACATGCAGTGAGCCACCAGGGCCTGGCTCACCCTGAGGTGGGGGGGCTAAAATAGAAATGGGTGGGAGCCCACTTTTTTTTTTTTTAGTTTTACAGTGGATCATCCACACTGCTAACAAAAAAATAAACCTTTACTCTCCCACCCCCCCCCACCAACCAGGCCAAGAGGTCAGGGTATCCCTACCCTGCCTCCTCTATGTTTTTAATACTTTTTTACAGGACTTGGGACTGAGTCCTAGAGTCCTAAAATGTCTGGCACAAAAACTTTGTTGATGTTGTGGCAGCAAATCAAATGTTATCTTCTGATCTGTTGGGTAGGCAATTCCTCCGTGGCTTGACATATGCATACATTTCAAACCTTAATTTCTCAAAATCTATCACATGATCACAAAAAGCATCCTTTCTAGATCAAGATCTATCGTTCTGCCAAATTTGGTGTTATTTCGTTCAGTCGTTTTGGCTGTAGCTGTATCTAATTTTCTGATGGAAAATTGCATGGTTAAAATACATTTTGGGACCCTCTCTTTTTCACAGCCCCTACTTACTGGATCACCCTGAGACTTTCCAGGAGGAACCTTGGGTGAATAAGACTTTAGTTATAAAGTTTTGTGAATATTCAAAAGGGACAAAGTTATCAGCAAACCCAAAAATCCATTCACTATGGAAATATTGCCTTAACTATAACTGCCCAATGGTGGTGTATATATATCATTCTATGCTACCTGATTGGCTAAACATCGACTGAACTGTTATACAGGTTTGGTCCAGTATTTTGCCACAAATCATTATTACCACAGAAACAAATACGCCAGAAGAAAAACAGCAACGTATTTACTCGTTAATTGCCTCTAAGAAAGATCAACAGGAAAAGTTCTTCACTTACATGGATATTGTGCATCAGTGTTTGGGCAACAATCATCTATTGATATTCTGGGTAGATTTATTTTGTCAGAGGACAATTAAAATGCACCTAAAATAAAGTCAGCTGCCCCTGAGCATGTCACATTAAAAGACATAATATAGAATATAAAGAAACACAAGGGTATTAAGGGTGAATGGTGCCGCACTTCTAGGCAGTACAACAATAGTTTTTAACAGGTATATGAGACAAAGCAAAGTCTGGTGCAGCTTGGCCCAGTGCCCTACTACCCAGAAGGCACAAACACGGGTATCAGAGTACCCAAGGACAAAATTGGAACAAATTGGCCACAGCACACAGAATATATTGTCCAATCATGTGGTGAGGATAAAGAATCCCTGGTGCTGCGTTGATAGTTTAGAGGAAGTATGAGGTAAAGAGAAATCTTGAGTCTTGTTAGTAGATGGTGTCTTTATTTGTGGATATTAGAAATCATAATGTCATCATAGATATACAGCCAACACGTGTTTCGTCACACAAGTGACTTCATCAAGGCTGGGCCGTCCGGCCAGAGTAGTAGATAATAATCAGCTAAGTAGGCTAAAATAAAGAAAAGAAGATCTTATTGGGATAGTGAAACTAAGAGTAGTATAGCTGCCCGAGCAGCAGCAGGTGAGTTGGGTGTTGAGCACGTGGGTTGAAACAGGTATATGAAGCCCTGATAAGCCTTGAGTCAAACCTGATCAACGTCGGATGTAGAGGCGCGGTACGTCGTCTTGGAGCATCTCATACTTCCTCTAAACCATCAACGCACCACCAGGGATTCTTTATCCTCACCACATGATTGGACAATATATTCTGTGTGCTGTGGCCAATTTGTTCCAACATTTTAAGACATGTTCAAGTCATGATGATCTTTCATGAAGTATACAACAACTTAGGTGGTCTGAATGTTTTATCCAGGGACAGCCTTTGCACAGACTAGAATGGGGTACAGTCAAACATGAATTCTATTGTCATTTCTGTCTCTGCCATCAGCACCGGAGGGAGCATTGGGGGAGAATTTCAGTTCACAAATAAAGCACAGGCTATGTCCACCCCATAAGATTTGTGTGTTAGTGCCCTCATCCCAGACAATTTTTAGCAAGGCCATTTGAAGGGATCTAGAGCCACACACTAAAATACAACTGCTAGCTTCCTTCACAAGCAATGGGCTTTTAGCCAATATATATATACATGATTGTATTGCAAAACTAATCCTTTAGTTGTTTCTTAAAAACATCTTTCTTACAGGATAAACCCCACAAGAGTGTCTGAAGATGGCTGGGCTCTTTTGCTAAGCATGGTCTGGTGGCTCATTGAACTACTGCATCCACTCTAAGAACCTGGTTTGATATCATGGTCACAAGTTCACACCCTTGTGGGTCCACTCAGTCTTCCTTCCAAAGTTGAAAAATGAGTACCATTGATTTGGGTAGTAATAAATGTCTGTTTTCCAGTAATAAATTGCCTCAAAGGGTGAATGTGTGCTTTACAAATATACGTTTTGTTATGCTGCTCGTGCCCTTTGAGTTAAATGGCGAGAGATAGTCAAGTCTTTAATTATATGAATATTAAACATGAAGAATGCAGACTGAGTTTTGAAAGGGGATCCTATACAATGAATTTAACATTCTCTCAAAGTGATTTGTAATAGATAAAGATTATTAACATTTGTTTTTTGTTTCAGCCTTCTATAAGGCAGCAGAACAGATGGAGTTACATCACAACCTAACAACTGATTCTTGCAGAAAAAGAATTGGCAGTGTCCCACTGTTAGTATGCAAGTTGTGCAGAATAATGATAGTGAAGTGTCAATACTGAATAAATATTAGAGCCCTGTAATGCTGACTGTGTCAATTGCTGACACTGCCCATGGATAGCATAGACATTCAAGTACGATTTCACTTAAGCACTACTGTGATGCAGAGAATTATTGCTACTTGCCCAATAAAGTTGCTGAAATTTGCTGGCCCTGTCCCACTAAAAGATCAACACCATTGCCAAGAAATGCAGTCCCATGCCAGTACAGAAGCCATGCTCAGACATGCTACTACTGAAAGGTATGACTATCTGTAGAAAAACTCTAGCACTATTAGGGCATTCTATCAATTAAGGGCAGAACATTCTACATTGAACAGGAGAAACTGGAAGAAAAACACTGGAATGTTGTAGAATTATACCTGACAATATTCACCATATACCACTATTTTCTTCAATAGAGCTCACATCATTACAGTGTTTTCATAGAACTGAAGACTAATACCATGAGAAACAACAAAGGAGTGAAATTCTAATGGCTGCTATAGCCAACTGTGGCAGGCTAAGAGGCAATTAGACCATTCTGTCATATGAGGGGACAACATTCTGATTGAAAACTAAGACTCAGGGGAGACTTTCTAATTAAAAATAAGCACCCTTGCAACTTTCTTCTATTTCTTCCTCTTTTGGATCATGGCTGCATCTGTCAATGAATGACAGTTATTATCAGGGCTGTGCACACCATTGCCCTGCCGGTAATAGATATGCGTGGACAGGAGGAGTTGGAAAGCCTCTGCAGTCCCTACCTCTCCCGTAGCTCTGTCAAACTGTTAGGCTTGTGCAGTATGCCATGTCAGAGAGAGTGGCGGGGCCTGCAGGGACTTTCGATTCCCTCATTCGGCACCTTCAACTGATACTGCATGCCTACCATGGGAGGGCCGTAGGGAAACATCCTCTCTACCATCAATCATAGCCTCTGACTCACGCACTGCCATGGAATTCTCCACGTCTTGCTGAGATGCAGAGACAGTGGAGCTGGAGAGCAGTAACCATCTATCAGGTCATTGTAGTGTTGCTGGTAGGAGGCCTATACCAATATTTATAGTCCACTGCCATGCCACTGCCTTTAATAAAGATATTATCATTTCAATGTTCCAGTTACTTTACAAACCCAGTGCAAGCACTGGTGTTTTCACACATAGAGAATGGGAACGTGACACCGGCTACTCACTCACAGTCGGTCTGCTCCATCTCAGGAGCAAATAAATCAGACCATGTCACCACTATCTTAAGAGATCTTCTTTGGCCCCCTCTCATAACAGAGAACATCTTCAAGACTGTGTCCCATAACACTCAAATAAATACATTTCGGCTAACCTACCAACCTAAAGGAAACACAAGAGGCAACCAGAATACTCTGCTAGAAATGCCCTAAGGCAAAAAGACTAAAACCCTCATCTATGTTTCTCATGTATAGCACCAGTTAATAATGCTATTAAAATAATGTTCATTTTAGTGCTTGCATGAAATAGCAATACAAATAGACATGTGCAAATGCTGAAATGGGAGTGAATTGGAAAACTAGTGTGAAGATCCAGTGAATAATCTATAAATTGTTTAGTACCATTAGAGGCAAAGTTTATATCTACTTGTTTGCTACACTCCCTCATTGACTAGCCATAACCATTTAAAATTAGTTAAATGAAACAAAGTACTTAATTTCAATAGACAATTTCTCATTTATAGGAATTTCAAGATAAAGGTGAACTTTCAATATCCTTGATATTTCCACATGATGCAGATCTTCTGGTAACTTACAAAAGAGAGCACAGTTAGTCTTACGTTCCCTCAGTTTTCCATAGCAGGAAATTGCAAATTCTACCATAGGAAAAAAGAGCTCCTCAGTGCACCATTCGAAATCAAACAGGTCACATAGGTATTCATTATTAAAGTGGCAACCACCAGGTAATACCTCTCTGTTGTGGGTATTTACTGTGTATTAGAATCAATTAAGCACCCCAACTACACATATGGAATTTGTATGGAAGGAAGAAAGAAGAAACAAACAAAGAAAAAGAAACTAAGAAAGAATAATAGTAACAACTAGAGGAGAAAACAGAATATAATAGAACTGAATGGAACAGAATAGAAAGGAAACTTGAAGGCAAACAGACAGATGTGTATGCATTTGAAAAGTGAACAAATACTGGGCAATTAAAATCTATATTTGAATATGAAAAACTTAAAAGCTCGTTGTACTAAATATGGCTGGTTTTGTTCTGGTACATTTCAAGCATACCTCATGATGTTATCTTTGCTTGCAGCACTTAGCACACACAAAGAAAGGTAACTTTTAACTTCCACATAATTAGCCCTGGTGTATTGACTGTGTGTGTCAGTCTACGTCAGCCTGTGGCTGCGAGCTGACTTGTGTGTGATCTTAACTTAATCACGTTAAGTGCTGGCAGTTTGTTTAGCTGACATGGATTGAAGAGAAAATGAAATTAACCATTTAGGTATGTGTGCTCAGGCGCATTTTAATGAAGTAACAGGATCTCAAAGAGGTTGTTATTCGCAATTCTCTGTGTTTTAATTATGAGCAAAAGTCAATATCACTTCGGGGTTTTTGCGTGACAATATCGTTTTTTTACCTAGCCTTTGGCAAAAGAGTTAGCAGTAACATTTTAACTGAGTAAAAATATTCTACAGCCTTTAAAGAATAATGAGCTTTCGCATGGTTGGACTCTGAGTAGACGGTGTGCCTGGACAGTGCTGTCCCACACACGACAAATGCTGTGAAAGCAACAGAGTGGATGTGTTCTATTTATATATTTCAGACACATTAACCTGTTTATGACCAAATTTAGGAGCTTAATCCTGGACAAATTATTTTAAGGGAGCAATTATTTATTGTTTTTATCATATCTTTATGGAAAACTTGCCCTGCCTCTCGGTCTTGGCTCTTTTTAACTTGTTATGGAGCTTTACCTTGTACTTTCTTTTCCCTTCCCTTCACAAAGATGCCCTTACTCCTAATACTTTATTTCCTTCCCATTATTTTTCCCATTTTCCCAAAGTTATTGTTTCCTACTGTAATATTTTCTAAAAAATACAATGCCACCAGTAGCTGTTGGGGCTGTCTGGACTAAAAACCCTGATTAATGTAGGAGGCTGGACTGGCTTGTAGTGAGTACCAAGGGGTACTTGCACCTTGCACCAGGCCCAGTTATCCCTTATTAGTGTATAGGGTGTCTAGCAGCTTAGGCTGATAGATAATGGTAGCTTAGCAAAGCAGCTCAGGCTGAACTAGGAGACGTGTGAAGCTACTACAGTACCACTTAGTGTCATATGCACAATATCATAAGAAAACACAATACACAGTTATACTAAAAATAAAGGTACTTTATTTTTATGACAATATGCCAAAGTATCTTAGAGTGTACCCTCAGTAAGAGGATAGGAAATATACACAAGATATATATACACAATAGCAAAAATATGCAGTATAGTCTTAGAAAACAGTGCAAACAATGTATAATTACAATAGGATGCAATGGGGAAACATAGGGATAGGGGCAACACAAACCATATACTCCAAAAGTGGAATGTGAACCACGAATGGACCCCAAACCTATGTGACCTTGTAGAGGGTCGCTGGGACTATTAGAAAATAGTGAGAGTTAGAAAAATAACCCTCCCCAAGACCCTGAAAAGTGAGTGCAAAGTGCACCAAAGTTCCCCTAAGGACAAAATAGTCGTGTTAGAGGGAGAATGCAAGGAAAACACAAATCAGCAATGCAACAACGATGGATTCCTGTCTGAAGGTACCTGTGGAACAAGGGGACCAAGTCCAAAAGTCACAAGCAGCTCGGAGATGGGCAGATGCCCAAGAAATGCCCCCAGGGTTCTGTCCTCTCTCCAACCCTCTTCAACATCTACATGGACCCTCTTACCACTATCCTCACCCGAGCTAATATCCCCTTCCACCTCTATGCGGATGACACGCAACTCTATATTGAACTATCTTCCTTAGATGACATCCACCACCTGAACAATACCCTTAAAGAAGCCCTTTGCTGGCTTTCTCATAACCACCTCAAACTCAATCATGAAAAGACGGAAATACTCCTCCTCTCGAAATCTAACCAGCTTCCTCAACTGCAAGAATGGCTAAAATCTATTGACGCCCTTAATTGCACTCTCTCCCCATCTACTACGGTCAAATCCCTGGGAATCTCTCTGGACTCTAACCTGACCTTGCAGGACCATATTAAGACAAACGCTAATAATGCCTTCCGCAGCCTTAAACTTCTTCACAAAATCAAATCCTTCATACCCCACGATGACCTCAAACAGGCCACTCAAGCACTGGCACTCTCAAGACTAGACTATGGGATCTCTATCCTCACTGGCACGGCCAAATCCCGACTCGCCCCTATGAGGTCCACTCTTCATGCAGCAGCTAGACTAATGACAGGAACTAACAAATTTGACCATATCTCCCCAGCCCTGAAGAACCTGAAATGGCTCTCGATTGAGGCCCGCTGCCTGTTCCGCACTGCCTGCCTGACACACAAAGCCCTTCACACTGGAAAACCTGAATACCTCGCTAACAAGCTAGTGAAAGCTGGTCAAACCAGATCTCTGAGAAGCACAAACTCTCTCCTCCTCCTCCTTCCGAAACCCAACAAGCAAAAAACTCGATCATGCTCATTCTCTAACAACGCTCCGAGAATATGGAACTCCTTACCCATCCACATCAGATCTAACACCTCCCACCTGTCCTTTAAGAAACTACTGAAAGAATTCCTCCTAAACCACCCCTCTCAGTAATAAGGATCCCTCCCTCTCCACCCCCCCTTCCCCGAACTGCCACCCTTCTATCCGTGAGAACCCACTTGTACCCCCATTGTACAAAATGACTCTTGTCTTGTTGTGTTTCTTATGTTTATTCTTATGTTTATCATGTTTATTCTTATGTTTACTTCCTGTCATGCTGTAAAGCGCTCTGTTACCCTCTCGGTCTTGCTAGCGCTATAGAAAACTCTTAAAATAAAATAAAATAAAATAAATAAAAAAAAAATATCGCTTTGGAATGCTAAGTACTTCATGGATAGGATTCTCGGGAGCTTTATCGCCAGATGTGAGGTTATCTCTAGTCCTGGGTGAAATGTTAATTGCGCTGGAATAATTTCAGTAATTACTCATTACTCTTGTGATGCGAAATTTATCGAAATTTCGCTATTACTCCAGCATGAGTAATTAAGAGTAATTGGGGCAAACATTGTACTGCAGGAGCACAGGAACAATGAAGTGAGTGAGCGGATGCCAGCTACTGTTATTCATGACCTGTGGCATTTAGTGCTATTTTCTTACTGCAAAACACATTCTCTGGTCCACTTTGGACACGGGGGTGCATTTTGCACTAAGAACGCAGAGTTAAATGCAGGATTGTGCTTCTCACACAATTCCACATATTTACAAGTAATTGTGTGGTAATGTGAGTAATTAAGCTACAGAGAATTACGCCAGTTAAACCAACCCCTATTTATCTGTCCCACTATGCCTGTTTAGCTGCAAATTCTTATGAGAGGGACAAGTGGCTTTTGGACATCTAGTCCAACTTAGAATGCCAAGTTATCACAGTGGCTGCGCAACTCCTTTTTCACCTTTTGGCTATTTAAGACTTTCTATCCACTGTTGCATGCTTACATCTGGTTCACTCTGCATGCTTTGGAAAAGCCTCCTTACTGTTTCTGCCTAATTGTTGGTGAATACTATGGTCACTAGATGTCCTGGTGGCACGTTTTCTTCAGTTGCACAGAGGGGTTGTAACTCACACCCTTTTCCACCTGGCAAAACCCCAAAATTACCATTTGTTGTATCCGGAGGAGCCCTTGCGTACAAAATGTTTGCTGGACAGAAAAAGATGACAGCAAGGAATGCAATCCAACTACTACTGTATTGTCACGAAAGTTATCCGTAAAGAGATGCTTTAATATACAATGTAAACCAGACAGTTATGCTCAAAAGGCTGCATTTTGATTTAGCTCCTAGCCAGGAGAATCACAACTAGGACCTTGGACAAGCCTCATTACAGTATTATCACACATATCTCTAAGCCCACTTCCCATAACAGCTGCCTGTGAAGGTTACAGAGTTCTAATATAGTACTAGAATGTTCACCTATCTCACAGAATGTGACTGCAGGAGACGTGCTGCTGGAGAAGACAGCTTTAGTATCACTCGCTTTCCTGCGCAAAAGGCTGAGCATGTACAGGGAACGGTTCTTAACTTGGCTACCACACATTCCTTAAATTGAGTCCCGAAAACATTCCTTTTACTTTGTTTGTGCTATATTATTAAAGTGTTCCAAGTCTTTTGTAGGCTATCATAGTCTTACCATTATTGAAAAAGTCGCCTCAATGTTCTGTCTAATTAAAAATGTTACTTATTTAAAACACTTTATTACCTTTGAATGTAATTATTCATAAGGCATGTAGTGCAACATTTTATAGAGGACAACTATATATTTTTAATGTGTTTTATTGTTTCTTTATATTTAACTCATGATAAAAATATTTTTGAAGCTAGTGCGAACTAATGCGGACTATATAAGGAAATGGCAAAAAATAAAAGGAAAAAAATGAAATTAAAACAGCAACTCATTTGAAGGGTCTCAAATTAAAACAGCAACTCATTTGAAGGGTCTCACTCTCTATAAGAAGAGCAATCTATTTATTTTAAACATGGAATCAGTCTTCAAATAGCTTCCCACACTTCCCAAAAAAGCCTACTGTTGCGCATTTGAATGAAAGATTAAAAATTCTTCTAAATCTAACAAACGGTTACTATTTGAAAATTAAGGCTTAATTAAGTGAGGGAGAAGATAGAAAATGTGAAGCTAAAGATGTGGAAAGGTGATGCCAGTATTAGGTAGTGATCTCTCACATTAAATATTTCCAGCACTTTAAAATATTATTATGAAATACATAACTAAGAATCTATACGTGCCCTCAAATATTTAAATAAGCTGGTTTTACATCTGTATTAATACCGCAAGTCTCATTTACTTCAGACGGTTCCATCGAAAAGGCTTTAACTTGACCATCTCCAGTTCAGCAGCATCGGGTACATTTTGTCATGCATATAGAATGTTATCACTGTAGTTCTTTATTAAAAATATGTGGTGAAGCTACAATAGACTACAGGGAGTCAATGTAAAGAATGCTGCTCCTGTTAAAGGTACATGTTCCACTCAACTTGTCAGACCTATTCTTGACATGGATGAGACAGATATTTGAGAATTCCCAGAAAGTATGTCATCATGATTGAGTTCCAGAGTTTCTATGACAAAGTGATACCCATAATTTTGTTCATTAAATGCAGTCTCTTTACTGTAAAAGAGTTGAATCTACTGCTCCCATTCCAGCAAGATGGCATTCAGATTGCCATAATTTGCCATGAACATAGAATGTTAGTACTCTAGGGGTTCATTGATGTAGTTCAGTGTTGTAGGTACAGTAGAACACAGAGAAATCAAATGAGTGTGTGCTGCTCCTGTGGGAAGTATGATTTTTTATCAGCATATGAGACTCACGGCTGAGGAAGATGTTTGTGAATTTACAGAAAATATGTCATCATTTTAGCTTCTGGAGCACTTTCCATACTTCCATGATAGAACCATGTGAGAAGCCATTTTCTCTCAAACAAGGTTCATCAATCGCCAGTAGTGGATCAGCATTTATCACACAATGAAATCACCTTAAAACTCACCACAATTCTTAAAATGAGCATGTCATGACACATAAATGCCTTTTGTACGTGTCAAACCAGACATTCTCTACAATGGAATTTATTGGGACATAAATCAAATATATTCAAAAGATGTGCTTCTTGTAGCCATCCCTCTAAATAGTCCCATGAAACAGCATACCATCTAGCAAACACTTTTGTGAATTGAATTCCAAATGGTCTGATTTACAATAGCAATATTATCCAGGGGGCACTCCCAGGTAGGTGTTGACCAGGGTGGAGTGGGGCACTCGCTTCAGCTCAGGGACCTCTGACTCCACCCAGGTCAATACCTTCTTAGGAGTGCCCACGCTTTTGGATAACACTACTTAACAAGGCAACTGATGTGTGAGGACAAAATTGAAGCACTTTTTATTATCTAATCTTTTTTTAATTTTAAATATCAAAATGTTAATTAAAACTAGCTTACTGTGAGTATCACTAGACCAAAGATTTCAGGTCTATTCAAGACTAACTTGGCTGCCTGATCATCATGTGTTAGACCTGGCATCCTTGGCGTGGTCTCCCCTGTCTTTTTTGCCTCTGCTTCCCATGTTTTGACTGTGTGCTGGACTCTGTTTTTGGTGCTCTGGGCACTTTACAACTGCTGAACAGTGCTAAAGTGCAAGTGCTCCTGTGTAAATTATCTGTGTAATTGGCTTATCCCTGATTGGCATATTTGATTTACTGGTAAGTCCCTAGTAAAGTGCACTAGAAGTGCCAGAGACTGTAAATCAAATGCTACTAGTGGGCATGCAGCATGGGTTGTGCCACCCACATGAGTAGCCCTGTCAACATGGCTAGGACCTTCCACTGCAGTGTCTGTATGTGCAGTTTTAAACTGCCAATTTGACTTGGTAAGTGTGCCCACTTGCCAGGCCTAAACCTTCCCTTTCTACAGATGTAAGATACCCCTAAGGTTGGCCCTAGGTAGCCCCATGGGCAGGGTGTAATGCATGTTAAAGGTGGGACATGTACTGGTGTGTTTTACATGTCCAAACAGTGAAATACTGCTAAACTCAGCTTTCACTGTTTCAAGGCCTATCTCCATCTTAGGTTAACATGGGGGCTGCCCTTAAATTATATTTAAGCACTGATTCCCTTTGGGGGCAGATAGAAATTTGGAGTTTGGTGTCTCTGAACTCACAATTTAAAAATACATCTTTTGGTAAAGTTGGATTTTAAATTGTCAGTTTGAAGATGCCACTTTTAGAAAGTGGGCATTTTCTTGCTTAAACCATTCTGTGACTCTGCCTGTTTGTGGATTCCCTGTCTGGGGCAGATTGACAGTTGGGCTGGTGTGAATTTCCTCTAGACAGTGAGACAAAGGGGAGCTGGGGAGTAGCCTGCATATCCTGATGGGAGATCTGAGCTACAGTGGAGGGAAGAGTGGGCACTTACACCTGAATGGGCTGTGCCTGCCCTCACACAATGAAGTTTCCAACCCCCGGTGTGAGCCTGGAGCCTGGCCTGGGCAAGGCAGGATCTTGTGAACAACAGAGACTTTCCTTTGAGGTTTGCCAACTTCAAGGGCACAGAGGAGTATAAGTAGTGGACCCAAAACCCCACATTTATAGATTTCTTCATGAATTCAAGAGGAATCTCTGCTAAGGAGAAGAGCTGAAGAGCTGAAGAGCTGAGGAGAAGTGCTGCCTCTGCCTGTTACTGTGCTTTGTTGGGCTATCCTGTAGTTGCTGCTTCTGCCTGTGAAAGGGGGCAAAAACTGGACTTTGTTGTGCATTCCTGCTTAAGAAGAATCTCTAAGGGCTTGAGTTGAGCTTGTCTCCTGTTGTTGAAGTCTCAGGGCCATCAAAGACTTCTCTCTGCCAGCACCTGGACTCTCTGGTGAGACTCCTGCCCTGCCAAGTGGTGCCCTGGGCCCTTGTAAGGTGAAGCTGGTGGAAAACGCCTGTAATCCAAGCAAACACCGCCATTCGGGGACATTTTTGAAGCACCTTCCGCAACGTGGCTGAAAAACGACGCGCCGCCAGCTTCGCGGCTAAAATCAACACTCCACCTGCATCGCGGCTGGGAAATCGATGCAATGCGGCTGGAGAAACGATGTGCAACACCAGCTTACGGAGGCTGATAAAAACGCAAACCCCATGCGGCGTGGTTTTCTGACACCGCCCGACTGGATTTCAACGCAACTTTGATGGGCGTGAAAGATCGACGCAAAGCCTGCCCCGATCCAAGGTGCCCCATCTGGAAATCGATGCATCACTCTCTTGCGAGGGAGAAAAACATTGCATCTCTGACGCGACCGGAGAAGGAGACAACACACTACCTCGCTTGCGAGTAAGGAACCAACGCACTGCTGACTTTTCCTATGCACGCTCGCCCGTGCTGTTTTATTTTTGATGCAAACCAGGCACTTTTGTGTAACAACAGAATTCTCACTGTTTCTAAGGATTAAGACTCTTATTCTTTTGAAAATTCATATCTTGACTTGTGTATGTTGGATTTTTGTTGTTTTGGTCTTGTTTTGTTTAGATAAATGTTACCTATTCTATTTTTCTAAACCTGTGTTGTGTCATTTTGTAGTGTTTTCACTGGGTTACTGTGTGTGTTGGTACAAATACTCTATACATTTCTTCTGAAGTTAAGCCTGCCTGCTCGTGCCAAGCAACCAAGGGTAACGAGGAAATCCAAAAAGTAAAAAACCCAAAACAATTCTCCATACAATGACTTCAAAGAGTAAGACTAGCGGGATGTTTGGTACAAATCTTATATGCAGAGCAGAACAGAGTCACTTCTGAAGGTCACGGTCTTGTGCTGTCATTCAGGAGGCTGAAGGTTCAAATCCTAATGTTGCTTGGTAATGTGTTTGTTTATTTACTGGTGTTTTGACTGTTCAACCTTCCTTGTGATGGAACAGTCACATTTCTTTTCAATCACATGTGTGTGTTGGCTCTCATAGGTATGTCTAGAACCATCACAGTAAGGAGTCACCTATGGTCTAAAGGTTACAGTCACAGACCCTCGCACTGAACGCTGAGGGTTCTACACCAGTTGTGCCCATGGTTGTTTTTATTCTTTGATTACATTTAAACTTCAAAAGTTTAAGATTCATACTGAATGGTGATCTCACTCTTTTTAATTGACAAATATTTTTTTCTTTTCAATTTGTCCAGAAATATCTCATTCTAAGTATATCATGAATCACAGCCTAAAAACACTCTATTGCTCTCCGTCTCACTCTCTTTCTCTTACTCTCTTTCTTTCTCTTTCTCCCACTCACACACCCACTCAGACCCTTATGTACCCATTCACAGACCCACTCAGACTCTCACACACCCACTAACTGCCCCACACAGACACTGACACGCCCACTCACAGATCCACTAAGACACTGATGTGCCCACTTTCACACCCATACACTCTCACAGCCACTCTCACACCTAGTTACACCCTATCACACCTATTCTCATGGCCACAGAGACAGGCTGCAGCATGGGGTTGGGTGGTTAGGAGGTTTGGCTGCAGCTTCTGGCCACAGGACAGACCCTTCAGCCAACCCCCACTGTGTTAGTGATCTCACTCTTTTAAATTGACAAATCATTTTTTCTTTTAAATTTGTCCAGAAATATCTCATTCTAAGTATGCCAATCACCTCAGCCTTAAAAACTCTTTATCGCTCTCCCTCTCACTCTCTTTCTCTCTCTTTCAATCTCTTTCTCCCACTCACACACCCACTCAGACACTTACGCACCCACTCACAGTCCCACTCAGACCCTCATGCACCAACTCACAAACCCACTCAGACCCTCGTGCACCCACTGACAGCCGCACTCAGACCCTCATGCACCCACTCACAGACCCACTCAGACTCTCACACACCCACTCACAGACCCACTAAAACCCTCATGCACTCACTCACAGACCCACACAAACACTGACATGCCCACTCACAGACCCACTAAGACACTGACGCACTCACTTTCACACCCAGACACTCTTACAGCCACTCTCACAACTAGTTACACCCTATCACACCTATTCTCATACCCAGAGAGAGAGGCCGCAGCGTGGGGTTGGGTGGATGGGGGGTTGGCTGCAACATCTGGTCACAGGCCAGACCCTTCAGCCAACCCCCACTGTGCATGGCCGAAGGCACAGCATGGGGTTGGGTTGTTATAAGGGTTGGCCGCAGGGCCTGGCCCTGCAGCCAATTGCAGCCATGCACAGCCAAAGTTGTGGGCAGCAGTGGATGGATTAATATACAGTAATGAAAATTACTTTATATTAAAAAAAACATAGAAATTCACTGAAAAACCAAAGGTTACATGGACTTTATACTCGTACAAAGCCATAGAAATTCAGCAGTTACAGTTAGAGTTCTTTCAAGTAACTATGACTTGTGCACTAATATAACTATAACACAAGGCTAATTACTCCACATATTGTATAATTGATGAGATCTTGTATGGCATCGTTGATATTATCACAGCAACATTTGCAATAAAAGTATTGATAAGAAAACTGTGCATGGCTAAAATGTGAGTTACAGTTACTTTAGGGCGTTATGTTGTAGTTACTTGAAAGAACTCTAACTGATAAATTTCTATGGTTTTGTACATGTAAATTTAGAACCTAACTATACCGTCTCTGTAACCTTTTTTTTCAGTGAATTTTTATGTTTTTTTAACAAAAATTAATTTTAATTACTATATGTTATGCACCCAATACCACGCACGGCCTTTGCCCAGGCACAGCGTAAGTTGCCCACAGTGTCTGTCTCTGTCATTGGATCTGTGAGAGGGTGTGTGAGTGTCTGAGTGGGTATTAAAGTGGGTGTGTTAGTCTATGAGTGGGTCTAAGTGAGTGCAAATGTGTCCGAGTGCGTGTGTGAGTGGGCGCATGAGTCTCTGAGTGAAGGTATGAGTGAATGAATTAGTGTATGAATGAGTCTGTGTTTTTTTTTTTCAAGATTTTCACATGCGCAAATATTTTGTGAATAATTTGCGAAAATTCACAAATGTTTGTGAATATCACACAAGGAGATACAAAATTATTTTAACCCATAATTTGCCCCTAAACACACCTATATCCCACCCCTGGGGTCAGGGTACCTTCACCCTAACCCCTTATACCACTTTCAATTAAAATTTTCACTCCTGGGGACCATGTCCCGTGAAATAAAATGGCAGCTGCTACTTTCTAGTCAGGTTGCAGTCAGCTAAAAACATCACTACTTTTCATACATGCATTCACAAAAATTTGCAAATTTTTGCGAAATAATTGTGAAGTCACCACAGCCAGAGGAAGACAAATTTGGAATTACCTACATTTCTCACAAACTACTGAACAGATTTACACAAAATAAGTGAAAGCACAATCTGAGTACCAACAGCTAGCTTTCTGCCAACTTTGGTATAATTCCAACCAGTGGTTCGGGCTCTAAACAATAAATGTGAAGTCACCACAGCCAGAGGAAGACAAATTTGGAATTACCTACATTTCTCACAAACTACTGAACAGATTTACACAAAATAAGTGAAAGCACAATCTGAGTACCAACAGCTAGCTTTCTGCCAACTTTGGTATAATTCCAACCAGTGGGTCGGGCTCTAAACATGTCTAAAGGTCCTATAAGAATTAACATGGGAAACACAACTTTTTTTCATTATCCTACTTTTTTTTTTGACAGATCACCCCTAATCTTTCATGCATGACAAGAATTACTGCAGAACATTTCTTGGAACATTTCGTGAAGATTCATTAAACAGCCCCAAAGATATAGGCAAGTCAAAAAACGATTTTTCTTCGGAAACATGGTCCTAATTATAACTACCTAGTGGTGACCACCACTAGGTGATATATATATATATATATACATTGTCAACGTGCATATAAGTGGAGTTATAAATAGTAAAACCTTGCTTACCTAGACAAACTTATCTTCATGATATTTGTGTCCTCAATAATCTTGATATCATATTTTGTCCCACAATATTTCTGTTTTCGATATTCTGTCTAAACACCCTATGTCAGGCTTCTTCTTACCCTTTCCTAGTCTATATGCAATACTTTCACTCTTGATTGTCATATGCAAACCCATCAACTCTTGAACATCCTCAACAGCTTTGCATGGTCCCACTGCTCTTTGGTATTTTGGACTGTAGTTGTGTTTTAATTAGGCTTTTAAGTGGCAGTTCATTATACAATGGATAGCAATCATGATGTGGAATATTAACTGCTCAATCATGCTATTAACTCTGATGAAGAATGAGTAAGTGGAGGTCTAGATACATTCATATTCTCTGTCATTTTAGCTTAATGGGTGATCACTCAACAAAACCCAATTAGAAGTAATTAAGACTGGCAAACAAATCAAGTGCAAGTGATACAAAAGGAGCAGGGGTGGAGGAGCAAATAGGAACACTACAAAACGTTGAATAATCTTCTAGACTTTAACATTAGTAATCAAATTAGCACTTTAGACAAAACGACTTATTCTGAATATAAGTCGTCAAGCGCCTCATGTCAAGAAATTGGTATCTTAAGCTTTCAGTTAATTATGCATGCCTTTGGCCCCTGATTAATGTCTTATAAAACAGGCATTTCCCACTCATTCCTCAATCCCAATACCAATTCTAATTGAATGCCCCTAACTCTGTTGATGCTAGATATGTTTGCTATTGACCTACTCCACTGCAGTGTCCCCTGACTCTATATACTAGCACGATGAAAATACATACATAAAAATATGAATTTTTTTAGTCAAAAGAGTTGTTTTTGCTATATAAAACCAGTATTCTCTATGGCATATACTCTTGTCAGCACCATATGAACTATGTAAATGTCAGCTGGGCCAGGCTCTGCAATTCAGTGACTGAACAATTGAGTTTGGCTTACCAGCCGTCCAAGTCCTGATGTTTTTTTTTGCTCTCAGTTTCTCAAAGTATATTAGAGCATTTAAAATCCTTGTGAATATGGGAAAGCACATGGGAAATAATCCGGTGTTGTTAAATGAAGAAACCATCATTGTATGATAATATTCACCCTAAGGTTTCTGCAATTCTAAGCCATGAAACCTTAATGTTGCATTAGGATGTTGTGGTGCGGTTGTAATTTAAAGCACAACGGGCTTATTTACAAGCCCCTAGTGCCACCGTTGCAACATTTTCTGACACAGTGGTGGCACTAAGCAGTCCCCTACAATGTGTTACATTTACAAACTGGCACAATAGAACCATTGGGCCAGTTTATAAAGCCTTGCGCCATATTAAACCTGCACCAGGTAAAATGTATGCAAGGTAAGCATTCCCCCGTTAAAACCCACACAAAACTGGCGCAGTGAAATCAACAAGATTCACTGCGTCATTCTGTGCCTTCACTGCGTCAAAAATTTAACAACTGCTCAGGGCAGCCGTTAAACTGATGCAAGGCTTTTAAAATGGGAGCCTTCCATGCATTGCTGGAGTAGCATAAGTTTTTTACGCTAGTCCAGCAATATATGACTTTAGCCCCACTGATGCGTCAGCATTTCTGACACATCTGTGGACAATGTGAGCGATGGAGCTCTGTAGATTAAATACAGCGCTACTATGGTGTAATTAGGGGGGCGCAGGGCAGTGAAAAAAATCTGACGCATTGGAGCCGATGTGTCAGATTCTTGTAAATGAGGCCAAAAGAGTGTGGGATTTCATGTGGCCCAGTTAAGGAAGCAGTGGCCTGTAAATTTGAGTTGGAGTATTCCTACTGGAGTAGACTCAAGAGCAATTTGCATATTTCTCCCCATATGGAATAGCAGCATACATCGAGAGACTGTAATGTGGTCCCAGCAATTGCCAGTAGCTGTGGCTTTGCAAACATTTCACCCGCCACGTTTTGTTGTATTATATAGGAACACCATTGTACGCTGTTTAGCAGTTACAGTAATGTGAGTATTTACTCAGAAGAGGATAGAAAATCTTGCTATGCTTCTCTGTTTCATTGACTGTCACAATCTCGTCTTGATGTATATCGCGCAATTGTGTACCATACGTTACAGTATTTGGAGATACATTTGATTCCACTTGTTCTCTGTAAAGAAAAGAGCTAGCATTGATTACTGGTTCCCTATGATATGTTCTTTGCAGTTCGTGCTTCATCATCGAGGGTTAGAAATTTCTTCTAAGCTTTCTCTAATTCCCTTTCAAGCCAAGAGTAGGGGGGCCAACAACCCTCAAGTGCTATGTTATAGAAAAGATATCCAAGTTGTATTTCAGCTATGAAGTGAAAACAATAGCAGAAATTAATCATAATTCTATGCCAATGTCAACACTGGAGAGACAGAAGAATACCACATTTTAGTGCTAATCCCTTTCAAAATAAATTATTTCAATTTACATTCACTGACTGTATACTTATCTCATGTCCCTAGCTGGTACAGCCCTTTTGTATAGGATCAGTGTTAAGGTGAATGCACTAAACCAGCTTGATTCAGAAGATACAGATTGAAGACAATGTGATGTAATATCAATCAACCCAACTCTCTGTTTCTGAAGATCATGTCACACTAAATGCCACTTCATGTTTTTCAGTTTAGATTGACCTTCCCAGTAATGTTACAAATGATGTTATTTTAGAAGCGCAACAGTTTTAAAATGACACAGGCTGTTTACTTGAACTCCTCCTGTCTTCGGGGATTCTCTTGCTCGACATGACATGTCTAAGGATGGTCTTTTGCATTTTAGAAGTTGTCAGAAGCCAAGAGTGTCTGATACTGAGCACTCTCGTCTTGTAGACAAGGTCAGCGAAAGAAGACCCTCTTTATAAATATTTTGCATGCCCCCTGCGGTGCGTGCAATGACAGTGGGTGACAGTTGTCCCTTGACAAAGATTGGTGAGCAACATAATTAGATCAATGTCAAAGCCAGGTTGCACTGTGAGACATGAACACTTTCTGACTGCATTGTACACATCAAAAATGTCGGCCACTATCCTTAATCGGCAGAATCTTCAATGTGATGCATGGTGTTCTGCACCAATGAACACCACTTGGTGCTACACAAAATAGTGGTCACCGAAAAAAGTCTTCCAGTAACCGACCAAATAAGAATTTTAATATATTTTCATCTGGCTACCTTCAGTGAAAATGTCAATTATAATTTACTCTGGGTCTGATTTAGATGTCGGCGGATGGGTTACTCTGTTACAACGGTGATGGATATCCCATCCACCAAAATCCAAATCCCATTATATCCTATAGGATAGATTTTGGCGAACAGGATATCCGTCATTGTCGTGACGGAGTAACTCATCCGCCAAATCTAAATCAGTCCTTTTGTCTGGATTGTCAGTAGTTTCTCTGGTGCTCACAGGCTGTATTAAGCTGGCAAAGGGATACATGTGGTGGTGGGGGGTGCAGTGAGAATTACTTTTCACAAGTTTTCTGCTTGAAAATGATTCATTGTGAAATTATAGGTCTCTCTTTAAATGTGTTTTTTCTCAACCCTCTGTCAGCTTTTGCAACGGGAAAGTCACTGACAGTTGCCGTAAATAAACACTGTCAAAATCAGCAGTTAATAGTTAACATAAATATAGATCAAAGGCTTCTTACAGTAAGCTTTACTCACTTTTTGTTAGATAGACATGAGCACCAGGCTTCCCTTGGAAAGTGAAGGGAAGGAAAGTAAATAAAGAATTGAATAAGCCGTGTCCAGAAGTATGCATTTAAGAAAAATAAGGATGTGATATAGCAAAGACATTAAAAATTAAAACATTAAGGGCTTCATTATGATTTCGGTGGACAGAAAAGCCTATTCACCGAAACTCAGACAGAGAGGTTGCGCCATTGTGGCTGCCTCCTCACCAGGCCCATTACGAGTTTCCTGCTGAGTCAGCGGGCAGAACCTCCGTTTCTGCCCACTGGCCCAGTGAGAAACGGCTTACAGCATTGTCTCTGGCTCGTAATAGAGCCAGTGGCAATGCTGTAGTGCAGTGGTTCCCAACCTTTTGACATCTGTGGACCCCCACTTTATCATTACTGGAACCCAGGGACCCCCACTGAATCATTATTGGAATCCGGGGACCCCCCCACTTACTGATTACTGAAAGCTGGGGACCTAATCTGTTAATAATATTTAATTTTCTAAGCAGTCGCGGACCCCCTGAAGAGGCTTCGCGGACCCCCAGGGGTGCCCGGACCACAGGTTGGGAACCACTGCTGTAGTGCATAGGGTGCACCAGCACAGATCGCAATGTTCACTGTCTGCAAGGCAGACAATAAACATTGCAATGGTACTCTCCAGGGGAGGTTCTGCACTGCCCATGCAAAGTGCATGAGCCCCCTATAGAGCCCCCTGTACCCCTTCACCACCAGCCTTTTCATGGCAGTGTTACTGCCATGAAATCTCTGGTGGGGAAGGGGGTCGTAATCCCCAGGGCAGCGCTGCCCTGGCGGATTACAACCGCCATGACCGTCAGACCACTGGAGCAATTAATCCTGTCTGTGCTGGCTGTCCAACCGCAGCACGACGGCCACAGTCATAAAGTCGAGCCCCGACCGCCGCATTGGCAGAGGTCCAACCGCCACCGCAAGTCTGATGGTCAGTAGACTGCCAGACTCGTAATAAGGCCCTAAGTCTTTTGGTAAACCTAAGTGTTCCAATAGTTTAAAAAAACAGACCTTGTGTGAAGAGACAGGAAACAGTTAATGAAAAAGAGTCCGGATGTTGATGGAACATTTATGTAGAATATAGAATGGTAATCAATACTAATGACAATACATGCTATCTAAACTTGCCCACAGTCAACCAGCTGAAGTGCTCGGGATGGGACTTGGGTGCAATTAAAGAAAAAATCTGCAAGTGGCCCACTTCCAAGGTGATATAGGTGCATATTGCCCGCTACATTCACCTATTAAACATTTAAAGTGCCATCTTAATTACTGGTTCTCAGGCAGCATCTGTGGGCACAGTGTGTGACGTCCCGTAGGACGAGGTGCTAGTTCAGTCTTCAGCACATGCAGTTTGTGCATTGCGTGTAGATAGTCAGCAGTAAGTTTTTTCAAGTCCATAAAAATGCAATGTATCAAGGTGATTTAGTTTTGTTTATGTGAACTTACCTTGCAACATTTTAGGACCCTGGTTGAATAATCATCACACAATATGACCGTGCAGAAAGAAACCCCGTAAAACACTGTAACAGTGACATCCATTTAATAAATATTGCCTATCAATAAGATATACTAATACTATTGATAAGTAATATTACATAACAATTTTGCAAACCTAAAAAGTATAGAGGTGAGAATTATATCGCAAAACGTGAACGTCTTGAGTCGGGAAGCTTTGTCAATGCCTAAAATCAGCAACTTCCTTAAACTTTGTGACATTTAAATTCTGCCCGTATCATTTACGTAATTTCAGGAATTTTGCATTACCCTTGTTACACAAAATTCCAGAAATTATGCCAATTTTTGTAATTATGTGCAATTTGCGGTCAAAATTGACCGTGAACGGCACCATTTGTGGTAAACATTTACCACAAACACAGGAACAACAGAACATGAGCTGCTGTTGTTCGCAGAGCCTTGTTTAAATGTATCCTTGCACCAAAAATCGATGCGAGGACGCATTTCTCACTAAAATACAGCGCACAATGATAGATTTGCATTTCATGTAACTAGGCATAAGCTCATGTAAATTTGCCAACATTTGTGTCATTACGGAAAGCAAATTGTGCAATTATGTACCTACTTTGTGTAAGGGGAGCAAGCCATATGTAGCATTCATGCATAGACATTAAGCTGCAGCCACAGACGCAGAGCACGTCCCTTCAGTAAAGCCAGAGAATGTGCTCTTGTACACTTGTGTAGAGCTCTGCAGTCTACATATCTGCATTTGTTAGTATGCTCGCTGTTTAAAGTGCTGTGCTGAGGACCTACCTTCACAGCACTGAAACAATATTGAAGAGATTGTAAAGCAGAGCAAAGGACAACAGGAAAAAGCCAAGAGGTAACTAGGCTCAACAGTACTTAAGTGTAAGCCGTGGAAAAAGATTAGACGTGCAAAGGCTTTAAAAGGATGATTTAGGGATCTGAAGCGGAAAGTCTGAGTAAGTTCAACAGAAGGAGGAAGTAATATGAAGTATAAATGTGGTCGATTCAAAGACTTATTTTTCTTACTCCATCTCTACACGCCTGGTTCTGGAGATGAAAAGAAACTAGGAAAAGATGTGATAATCTTTTACAGTGGGTCTCTCTTCATCTCACTGATGATGGAGTGCATTCCCTTAGGCTCTGATAACCCAAAAGTGCAAGAGACCACTTCTGCACAGGTATCTGTACACTTAGGGCCATATTTGAAGTATGCAGTTTGTACCAAGATCCAGATTGTGCACCTCAGAACAGGGAATTACAGGTGTAGTTTGCATTGTTCACCTCGCGTGGGGGTGTAGGGACCAGCATTTCGTGCCGGGGTGTAACCTGGAAATAATTATGGAAGTAAGCGCCCGCTTTGTGCAAAATGTGTACCTTACTTGCAATTCTGTAACAGATAGGTGCTTAGTAACAGGGAAATTGTGTCTTTATATATTGAAATGATGTTTAATATAACGACACCCCTTACAAAACACTGTATGTGATAACTGGGAATATTGATGCTGACTTCCACACTTTTGCATAGCGTATGTCTGGAGCATAGATGTTGGTTACCTCAGAAAAGAGTCAGAAGTTAGTAGCATACTACTTTTAATTTCCCATCTCACTATTCTTATACCCCTATCCTCGGCTATGGATTTTTTTTTAGCCTAAGTTAAAATGTACATGTGAAAATGAATTATATTATGAATTATGTGTAAAGTATGCATTATATCTGCATTTTTTTAAATTGCAAGAATGAATTTTGTCTAAAAAAAATAGCATTTTATGTGTAAGTTATGCTAGTATGACTATTGTGCGAGTTATGGGTTTTGGAGCTGAACATAACATGGAGATTTGGGTGTTATTTTTAATTTTAATTCACAAACACAACAGTTAGTGTGTTTTTAAGTGAATTTCTGAGGTGTTTTTAAACATACGCTAAGGTGTTACATACAAAACTAGCCATAACCTCAATTTAACCATGGTGTTTTTAGTGAATTTATGTTTTTTTTTTTTAATCGTGTACAACACCCACCTTCTATACTAGTATGTTCTACTGTGAGGCACATTGTCTTTGGTAGTGCACAGTAGGATTTGGTCATGGAGCCTGCACCAAAGTCCCACTGTGCAAAGTCTTTGGTTTTCCACAACTGGGTTTTAGCTGCAAGGACTGTGTTGTTGCCAGGTTCTTTGCCCAACCCACCACAGGCATTCAAGCCCCACTACAAATGGCTTTCGGCTGTGTGCAGTGGACACTGACCACCTGGGCCTGACTTGCGGACAGGCACTACATCCTACTTTCTAAGGTCTGCCAAACCCCTCTCTGCATGGACTTTGACACACAGCCTGTCCCTGCATCTAACCCTCTGCGGGTGGCCATCCCATTCTGTGCATGGCCCTTACCCATGCACAGCAAGAGTTGGCTGGAGGGCCTGGCCTTCATTTAGCCCCTGCTTCCAATCCATCGTTGGTGGCTGATCCCTACTGTTCATGGCCTTTTCCATTCCTTAATCGATCTGAAAGAAACTTTCCAAACACAAATCAGGTGAACTTTTTCTTGGAACGTTTTGTGCAGATTTGTCGAACATCAGCAATGTTATTGTGAAAATTAAGAATGCCTTTCTAGCGTAGATTTTGGCCTACTCGCTATCACCAACTTCATATTATGTATATCTATTATTTGTTTCTAGGTTACTGCTCTGACTTCTGGAGAAAGCTGTAGCAGTACACAATGCAACATTCACAGTGAGCAGAGCACTATTCAAGCAAGTCCCATTTCCGACTAAGGTCCTGGCATTATACACTCTGAATACATTGAAGTATGGATCAAGAACAGTGAGTCTACTTTGCAGATGCAGTGATTTTGTTGTGGGGGGGGTTATTATCTTTTAACAAAGGATCCTACTTAGAGCGGCATTCTTTCATAAAAGTGTTCAAAGCATTTTTTGATTGTCATGCATTGGGATTGTATGCAGGGATGCTTGTTATTTTCATCGTTATGTATCGGTTGCAAAGCATTACTCTACAGGTATTGTTGGACTTAGCATATTTAAAGGATTAATGGGTTTTGGTGCTGCAAATTTATAGTCCTATTTTTGAATGACAGACGAATGAATTTGTTTTTCGAGTAAAACTCCACTCATCCACTTGCTACTCAAATAATGATTTGTGTTCATTTATACAGAAAAACAACACATGATAGAACAACAGACCATACACCTATTTAAGTATATCAAGTCTCACAATGCACCCAAAAAGCAAGTTCCTCTTGCCAGTGACAGAAAGCAAGAACATCCAAAATACCCAAAATAGGTCAAAGTGGACCGAATGTTTGCCAGATTTTCAAGATTCCCGCTGACCATATAAATGATATCCATTTAATTTCATTGTATGTGGCTATGCTGAAAATCAGGCATGAACCCAACCCACAAAATTAGACACCTTTGCTATAGAGAACAATGATTTTGTGCCCGATTGTATGTTGTCCGTAAGCATACACCATCACAACAGCAATGGAATAAGTTTACCACCAACATAATGGTCCTCCCAGAACATAGTTTGGTCATGGCAGAGCCTGCTCCATCTACGCGATGGCCAAACTTCTCCAAGTCAACCAACTTAATTAGGATTGGTGGGCATATAGCCATTTTTTGCTTCCTGTACCCCCAGGCAAACCCTTCCGGTGAGGGACAGTAAAAAAGTAATAATGCCCCCTTCACCATAGGAGACAACTCCCCTGGTGAGAGGTGAATTATTATTTTTATTTTCAAAAAGGAAACTGGTTGGTGCAAAGTCCCATCATGTTGACAGAGACTGTACCAAACATTTTAATGCATTGACAGGAATCATCGTGACTGCAGTTCCTGCCAAGCTCAGCGGTCATTTATAAATCTGGTAGGCGGGCCTTCCACCAGTCAGACAGAGTATTTTACTTAATTGGCAGAACGGAACAACGAGCCATCCACCTGTATATATATTAGACTCTTTATTATGTATTTGACAAATTATGGTCCTACCTTAAAAAGTCAGCAAAAGACAGAATAGGAAATGTATTATCAAAATTAAAGCTTATTTTTAAATTATTTTTGTGTTTAATATCAATTTGGAGAAAGAAGCTTAAGCATGTAAAGCAACCTGTTGATAGAAGCTAACATTTTCCAAGATATTTATTACTGTATCAAAACATTGAAGCAGGCAATCCAATTTTATTGCCTGAATTTAGAATATGATTAAAATTAAGATCCATAGCATTGTATTTCAATTCAAATGAATAAAAGAATTATTAATTTCTCAACTGTGATAGTTTTTTGTATTCCAATAATAGGTGTTTTAGCAATTTATATTTCTCATTGCACAGTCATTTGGAATGACTCAACCCTAACAGGCTCACAAAACTCCTGAGACTGTCACGTGTTTCCGAACAAGAGCATCTTGAACATCGTCTGCTGTAGATAAAACTATTTGATGAATGAGATCCAGGTGAGGTTCAATTATAAAATCTATAATATGATGTAAATGGGAATTGGAACATTTAACCGGAACAGTACCACGCATCACACTCTACAGTTGGTATTGTCGTATTAACATTAGACATACTGTATATTTTGTATGGGATGTTTGTATTTAATGTATGTATGCATTTGAATTAAAACATATTCTAATGCGACAAGAAGATAAAGGGATTTGTCCTGTACCTCGCTATATTTTTGTTTGTGTTCCATACTAGGAGTAGACCATAAGAATCAAGTTTACAGGTCAGTAACCTAGCCTCAGTAATACACTTCTGCTTGTACCGAGGTCGTACAAGTTAATTTTCAAATTCTGAGAAGGTTTGTGTTTTTGAATCAATGTTTTACATAGGTATTTCTATACAATTTCTGTCTTTATGTTGCATATCTTCGTAGAAGTGGCTCTCCACTGCTCTACCTCCCAGCACCACACAGAGCAGCATCTTTGTTGGACTATTTTTTAGGAAATGTACTGCATAGATTCTTATCGTCTCCTTCTTTCGCACCCCACCTTCAAATCAAAATAACTCAGTGTCTTACTGCCATCTGGCACTGGGGGGCAATCAAATTCCTGTTAAATTCACCAAAGACGGAGGTGATCTACTTCCCAGCAAACTCTGCCCTAATTTTTCCATCTCTTTCAATAGGCTCCCTCCTCCTCCTACAGTGTTTGCTCTACACTAGTGGCAAGAAACCTCAGAGTGCAGATCATACATCTATAAGGCTGGAATATTTTATCTGATCCATATCCACGCCTTCCAAGTATTCACAACCGAACATTAGAAAAATTCATCCACACCTCCCATTCCACCTTGATCTACCAACTTCCACACGGTCAACAATCACTCCTGTGCCACCTCAAGATGCAGGCCTTTTGAGCAATGGGAACTTCCTGTTTGGAATGAGCTCTCTTTACAACCCCAGGCATAACTTCCTTTATCTGATCTTTAAATGTGCAAATAATGTGCACAATTGAATGAATATGAAAAACTGGCCTAACAAGAGAATGCACCATCACTCATTACTATGGTGCCCTTATGAAAAATACCTACTGCAGAAAATTAAAATACATCTGTGTAATTACCGTAAGATCCCACTTCTACTGTATGACTTAAGGACCTACCTGCTTGATGTAAGCGCCCACTTCCAATTATTGCATGTACCACTTTAAAATATTGTATAGCACTTCTGAAGGAGGACTACACACATAAACACATTTAAGTAATTCAGTTGTCCCTATGAAAGTCTTCCAAGTTGTGAATAGCTAATTTATGTGCAGTAAGCAGCACTGATCTTGACTAATAGTCTACAGAAATTACCACTCTGTGGCATCTTTTTTGAAGCACATTCACAAACTACTTGTAAGTGCAAGGATGGGCTTTAAAACCCATAAATGTTGGTGTGCTTTGGCCGCCTCCTAACTTTGTTTTAAGATCCAGTAGCACACTACCTCTAAGAATCTCTGTTCTAATAAGTGTTTGGTTCTAAAGCTTCTTCATTCACACCGTGCCTTCCTAGATGATTGACATGTTTCGGGAATTGTGTCCAAATGCTGGAATGCTTTACCAGTTAAGATATGAAATGTTGACTCATTGTTGAAGAACATCTTAAATACACTTTTACTTCTAAAGTTACCGTTTATTTCCATGCTTTATTCAGTATTTGCATTACACTATATAATATTTTAGCACATGTAGATATAACAGAGTCAGTAGTGATTCTCAGCAGTAGCTACTTGTATCCTTCGTTTTAATTCACAAAGCCACCAATTCACCAATAATAGTTGAGCAAAACCTGCCACACAGTGTTTCCTAACAAGATTGATAAATAAATTTTGAGATTGAAACAGCAGCTGCCTCTCTATATGATATTGACTTTGTTAAGAACTGCCCTCCTGACTTTTTAGGCCAAAGATGTTCATCTTGGTATCTTGCAAGTTGTGGCCTCATTGGAAAAGTGTTGTTGGAGTTAAAGTTTGGTTAGAAAATGGAATTCCTAAAAGCTATTTGTTCATGTTATTTCCAGTCCCTACTCAAATGTATTTCCGTGGGTGGATGGTGAACGAAAATATATTGGTTTTGAGTTGATGGCGTAATGCGGTCATTCTTATTATTACGATCATTTCAAATGTTGTCAGTCATCATGTACAATTTTCGAAAGTATAATTTTGTGGTCAAGTATTGTCAATTTTTAATCTTCTGCTTTTGAGTTCCGACTTTCCACAAGCACTGAGAGAGCTTGTTAGGTAAACTGAAGAATGTAAAGAAACCCTTTACATTACTTGGTCACTGCTTATGCCTTAGCAGCACATGCAATGTTCTATGTTCTGAGAATCCTGTTTCCCAGTGTGATTTATAGCATAGCCCTGCTGCAGATTGACTGGGGGCTGCCTGGTGCATGGGTTCCTACACATGCCACAGTAGAGCGATGCTCGGATGTGAAGGATGTTCATCCCAGCAGGTGCCTAATATAGTCATGATTTTACTATAAAACAGCACTTTGAAATTATCATTAACTGAATATATTTCAAAGTTAGGATCTATATTCGTCATAATCCTATCCCTAGCCCCAAATGCTGCACGGCTAGCCTCTTAGATATATATTTTCCCATTATGCATATCTGTATGTTAACTGCTAAACCTATGGTCTTTTCTAACAATAAGCAAGTATTCCCTAGACATTGCTAACTTTTATGAACAACATATATTGACAAATCTGTAGCGAATTTAGAGGATTCACTTTAGTGCATGGCTCCCTAAATTGTCCAAAAGGTGGTATGTTTGTACATATTAAAACATCATAATGAACAAACAAAATGTATTACTATATGTCATAAAACTCCTGAACTTTGATCTTACTCAAGCACGATATATGTTTAAAAATGCCTTCTTAAAACGCTATGCTTTGGACTGACAACCCTAGCGTCATGATTAAGCAGAAGATGCAAATTCTAGATTCTATAATTGTATAGTAATCCAATGCCTGAAATAGGGAATCTGGTCCTAAAAATGGTGAATAAAATCTATTTAGATAGCGGACTGACACAGGTGTGACCTTCCCACGTCTTCCTTTGCCCCTGCAGCTCATGCAGAGAAGCCAACCAATGAACCCACTCAAGGGACTAGTTTGGCAGCTGCCATTTTTGCACGCGTGTCTTCTTCATTTGAGGCATCTGTTTCTGTGGGTGATGTCTGCTTTGTCCTGTGTATTGGTTTAGCTCCAGTGAGCAAAGCAGGCCTTGGGGGCTAATGCAAGCATGGCCCGCTCTTGGCTGTCTGGCCTTTCCCGCATTATGGTATTCTCGATGAAAGGACATGGTCTTTGAGCTGTCTGATTTGTTCTTGGATATGACTCTTTGCATTTTTGAGTCCCTCCCTGCTCTGCTCCGTAGACTGCCTTTAACCTTCACATCTTACATGTCCTGTACATTTGTGATGAGACACGCCGTGTCTCTCTGATGTGCGCATTAATTGCGGCGTCATTCAGTCATTTTGCTGTTTGACAATGACCGCTGATTGCAATTCCTCCTACTGCAGCTCAGCCTCCCACTTCACTAAATGAGGCTGCTCATAGATTATGGCGCATTTTAAGCCTGAGGTGTGTGGGTGGGAGTTTAAAGGCAGATGGAGGGAGGTAAGCCTGGCGCAATAGATAGAACTATCATACTCGAAGCCCGAAGACCATTCCAGGATCATGAACTGCTAAAAGATGGGTATCAAAGCAACAAAATACTTCAAATTAACATTCATGCCTGTTATTTTTTTACAATAGCAATAATTTCCTCGCACAGCCACGTGTGCAGTGTGTTATTGCACTTACACTCTTGGGGTACATTTCAACAATCCCTATTGTCTTTAACAGGAATGGAAGCACTGAACTATATGCTTTTGGATTTGTAGGCAGCGCCCAGTGCGTTTTGAATTAAATTAGAAACGGCAATAGTGTATGGTTGCCACGTGCTTATAAAATTTCATATTCATTTAAAAATAGGAAGAATGTCTCCCATAAACCCAAAACTACTTCTAATTTAGATCACAGGGTTTTATCATGAATTGTTTTTTCGTCGATATTTTGAAGCAGGTCCACGAAAAATGCCACCACAAAGCAATGTGCATTTAACGACCAGAGGCAAGAAAATAAAATAAACGCCTTTGTCGTCAAAGAGGGTATTTATTTTGCACTATATCGCCTACTTCTCTAATCACTGTATCACACATTAATGGTGTCGGCCGCCAGTGCAGCTTTTGAAAAAGCCGTGAGACTGAATCGTTCGAGCAAAAATTGAAAATATGATTTTCAGGTTTGTGACAGTGATTTTCGGAGGCCATCTTGACATAAAGAGGCAGAATCCCTATGGAAAGAGCCTCGAGAACTGCTGTAGGTGTTTTTTTTTTAGCCAGTGCAGCACATCTGCTAAACAAAGCAAATAACCTCTCACTGCCCTGCTGGTCCCGGTGAGAGATAGTCCAGGCTGCAGCATCCATCCACCAGTAAATTACCTGAGCTGCCTCCTATCTGTTTGATGTCACTCAGAACCTCTCTATGAAAAACACCGCCATTGTTCACTCTTGTATAATTCTATATATTTTGGCCCTAGAAAAGTTGTGATTTAGACTTAAGAAGCTCCAGCATTTTCCTCCACTCAGAGCCACATACAGTCAACTTTATGTGCCCGATTCACAAAGGTAAATTTACACCTATGAATAAGTTTACTATTTTTTCTGTGTATTCTCAAACCACGTGTTACCAGTCCTGTCCTGTCTTTTTATGTGTGGAGTTCTCCACCCGACTGCATCATTAACTTATAGTTTGTAAATACAACGAAAATAGTAAATGTACTCAAAGGTGTAAGTTTATCGTTATGGACCGGGCCCTACGTATCGGTCAAAGTATTAGGCCTGTTGTCTATTTAACAGTTAGTCAAATAACATTGAGTGTGTCTGTAGACAACATTCTTCTGCATTTCTCCCCTCTCAATACTGGATCACTCATGTGTGTATCCACACCCTCACCACCAATCTGCTGTACTTCTATCAGTGGTTTAATAGCTTCTGACGACAAGATTACAGACTTCTTTTCAAGCAACCGTACTTTTGTAGAAGATGGAAAACGGACAATGAGAGACCCAACAGTCAATGCAAGAAGTATATCTTATTTCCGAAGTTTCTCACAAAGTTCCATTTCTGACACTTGGTATGAAGGGTTTAAAAACGCTAACATCGCTCAACCACTCAATCTCAACAGAACTGCTCAATTTTGAGTAAAGGCCGCAGATTTTAATTTCGGGCGTGTTATCAGACTTTTTTTCAAAATATGCCATATGGGGTTGTGTCCAGAAGAAGTCATCAACAAGCTATAAGTTGTACACAATGCAGCTGCTCACATTCTGTTACAAATACCAAGACGCATGTCATTGAGGCAAGGGCTGAGGGATCTTCTTTGGTTACCAGCGTCTCAGAGAATTAATTCAAATCTCTTTGCATTGTGTATGAGATAGGGTTCCCTTATTGTTCGGGAGTCCATATGCCCTCACACTTCAAAGAGGTCCTCCACTCTTCTAATGAATACAGAGCTGTGGGTCCTCGCATTTGAAGGTCCAGAAGTATAGGTAGAACTTTTAGAGTCATTGCCCCTACATTTGTACTGCAAGGGCAGGCTATGTTGTCATTCCAGAGAAATTGAAAGCTTGTAATTCTGAGACCTAACATGGTAAAGTTTTATGGGCTGCGGGCAACATTAAATGGTCCTTGCTCTCTTCAGTCATATGTGATTTTCATTTCTGCAGGGGTGAATTTGATGTGAACTACGATCTTATGTTATTACATTTTTCCAGCTATTGAAAGGATGCAAAACAGAATCTTGGTAAAATGGATGGGAGTCAGGTAACAGGAAGGAAACAGCAACACCCAGTGTCTGGTTGGAGAGTGAAGTTAGCTTGAGCAGTGAGTAAACAGTGCATACTACATCATGCAAAACAAATCTGGCAGCCATTCTATCTGGCCAAGTAGTATTGTAAAGAGTTCAAGGAACTCAACTTGTTATGAATGGGGCTGGAAGCACGTCAGTGAGATCAAGGGATGCTAATGTGACGGATCTCAACTAGAAGAGTCTTCAAAATCATACATAAGCAGTTGTTTGGTGTAGAAAAACTGGTATGCTATATCAGCGATAAATATTGAATGCAGTTTCAGCAAGAGCAGCGCTTACGCAAAAGCGCAATAACTTGTGTCACTCAGTCCCCCCGACACACACCTCCCCACCCACCCCGAGTACATGAGCTCTTGTTTTGACTTGCATGGTCGAGAAATGATGGTTGCCTTACAACCAAAGAGTTCCACGTGGGGCTTCTTCAACAGAGATGGCCTTGACCTCCTCAAAGCCAGTATATGACTCTTGGGACAGGAATTGTACTCTGGACAGATAATCTCTATAGCGCGCGGGTTGAGGATGCTGTTTTTATTTCTGTTGACTGCGTCTTTCAGCATGCAATCAAATCTCCACAGTCAACCTCACATGGAAGGGGAAAGCATTCCGTGCTCCCCCAGCCATGGCTCAGGGTTGAGTGTGGGCAGCTGAACGACTTTGGGCTGTTCTGCAGCATGTTCCCACAATGATTTTACGAGCCAAATTTTCCAGCCAGTAAAATGGGATCTTCTATTCTGTCACCTAGAAAATTCAAGTGTGGCAAACCCTGCCAAGTTGTGAGCTGAATTCCAAATGGGAATTCGACTTTTCCTGACTCATAATAGTAGCCTAATTTGGCAAAAAATAAATGTATTCACAAAGAGTACACCTAAGATATTTTAGAAGTATACTAGATGGGCAGTAAAATCTAGAGTGAAATGACCACATCTGCCCTTTTTGTGAAGCGCACCTTTAAAAAACATACATGGAGACTGTCGAGAAAACAACATTATACAGGCTAATTCAAGGCCTAGGCAACTATAGGCCTAGGCCTTGGCATAGGCAGGCCCCTAGGATTCCACTAGTAAGTGGGCACCTGGCAACCCATAAATGCAAAAAATGTATATTTCCAGGAAATAAAGGGAGAAATATCTCAATTCTTCTGGAGTGGCAAATAGTATTGCACCGCACCTGAAATTGTATTTTACCCTCTCAGAAATATGTCAGAAATATGTCAATCTTAGTGTAACAGTCCCAAGTGCTAAGCTAAATTCCATCATTAAGCACCAGTGCTAGAATTGTCCAGATGCATAGGACGGTGGCTCGGCCCTAATGCAAACATGTCAAATGCCTCATATCTAGGTAGTAAAAACACCCACAAACGGAGGGTGGGGTGCTATATCCCTTCTGCTGCAGTAATGACAGCAATGCCCCTGAAAATGTCAGGATGACCACAGGCCAAGCGCCCGTGCTGAGAGCTAGGATGGGGGAACAGATGTTCGAGTCCATAAAAACATAATGGCTCCGAAGCATTGTTACATATTTGGCTCGTCCCCAGTTGGAGGGTGTTGTGTGGGGGAACTTCATAAAAACCTGTGCCGTCATAGGTCCTCATTTACAAGGCCTTTGCGCCACCGTTGCGACATTTAGTATGAGGCAACAGTGGTGCTAAGGAGTGCTTTACACTGCTCCAGATTTTCATACTGACGCATTGAGTCCAATGTCAGATTGTAAATCTTTGCATCACATTATACTTGCACCATGTATAATGTATGCTACGCAGAACTGACAAAGTGAAATTAAAGCATTTAACTGCGTCATTCTGCAACTTCACTGAGTCAAACTTTTTACACCTGCTCAGAGCAGGCATTAAACTGACGCAGGGCTTTTCTCTATGGGAGCCTTCCTTGTATTGCTGGAGCAGCGTAATTTTTATCACGCCAGTCCAGCAATGCATCAGGTTAGCGTCACAGATACGTCAGAATTTCTGACGCATCTGTGAAAACGTGCACCATGGAGCTCTGTATAGTAAATACAGTGCATCCATGGCGTCATTACAGAATTATTGGGCAGCGCAAGAAATCTGACGCATCGGGCCTGATGCGTCAGTTTCTTGTAACTGAGTCCCATAGAATGGCAAAATATGTCTTTGTCCTAGGGGAGAAATCTGACTTAACCCATCTCAGATGATAAGATGTAAAGGCAAGGAGGTTTAAAAGTAAAAGAACGTTTAACACCAGCCTCACAGGATGACAGGGGCAGGCATACAACCTCTCCCTTGAACTTTGACCTTCGCAATGGGACTGTTGAGCGAGATTGAGGATAAATCATTCCAGACAACTATTGCAAGAGGAAAAAATACCTTGCTGGACTAGATGTTATGATGTAATATCTAACCCTTATAAAGCGCTACATAAACGAAAGCTTCTTGGTGCTAGCGAATCAAACGTAACCACGGAAAAGAGAAAGAATAAAAGGAAACCATAGGTTTCAATAAACGAATTACTTAATAAATAAAAACAAGCAGTGTTCAGGTGTGTAGGAAAGCCACAATGAGAGAAAGTGACATTCACTCGAGGAGAGAGTTCCGAGATTCTGCTGTCGCTGTGCACATTCCAGCAGCCTGCAGAAAGCTGACTGAATGCAACCGTAACATCCCGCAATATGTCATCTGCCCTCATGCATTACATTCCCAAACATGCACCGCTCCTTTAGAAGCACTTGTCAAGAATCACGCGAAGAGTCAGCGTAGAAGTCGGGATTCAGAGGCAGGGGCACCTGACTGTTCGCCCTGCAACGCGCCGCCTGCTGTCCCAGACCATCATTTAACAAATTACCGACATGCACCGCTTACTGCATTTTTCCTCGGGCCTGCGCCCGGGAGGCTGCTCGGTGGAGCGTTCAGCGCCGGCGATCGATGCCTCTCTGGAGGTAAGTGGCATAAATTATGCCTGGGCATATAGACCACGGGAGCTCTAGTGTGTGTTGTATACAGTAATTGTGTTTTATAGATGGCTGTGGAAGGCTTCAGTCCTCATTGATTCCGATCATAAACTAAAAGGCGACAAGATGAAAAGACCTGCACTTTATGGGAGGGAGTCAGTAGGCTGAGCATTTGGCATGCAGAACGTAATCAATCTATGTTCAGGGAAAATGGATGCTGAACTAGAGAGCTTTTCATTTCCAGCCTCTAGCAAGGCTTTAAACGTGCCATAAAAATCTCCACTCACCTGATCGTCAGCAGACGCACCTATCAGCAGGATTTAAAGGCTCTGCGAAGCCTGCCTAAATTAAAGGCCATTTCATATTTCTAACAGTACCCATACCATCCAGACGGATTAGCAACCCAAGTCATATCTTTTCATTTGTCACTCACAGCTTAATATTTTTTTTAGAGGAGTGCAATAAAATTAATATAGTAATTTTGATATTGTCTAGGATTGGCTCCCTGGATATTCAATTTCCCACGTCCTATTAGGGAACCAGTACATTTTGGAAAGGTTCCATCTTGTTCGCGCCCTTCGTAGCCTGCAATCCTGGAGGGATGCTGGTGCCGCAGAGTATCTCTTTGCCCTTTTCAAGGCCAATTTTATCAGTCTGGGCGAAGGGCTGGAAGCAGCACCCGGCAACAAGCCGAAACCATCTGTCACGGGCACGGTTAAGAAGATCCACGCGGCACAGCGGCCAAGGATAGGGATAAATTAGGCCTGGCTGGAACCGGCCAAAGCATGCAGGTTGCAATTCCAGCTTATTAGGATGAATTACAATTTTTTTCAGCACTCATTACCTTTGGAAGACAATCGTTTCAAATGATGACTAATAAGCCATCCAGAGGGGGGGTTAAAAAACCACACAAGGGAAGCTAGAAACACTTAACAACCTGCACAGGGTGCAACTGTGGTAGTTCAGCATAGAGTGCTGCTGTGATGTTTGTGGCACAGAGTGTTATTGTAGTGGTTGTGGCACAGGGTGTTGCTGTGGTGGTTCTGTCACAAGGTGTTACTGTGGTGGTTCCAGCACAGGATGCTACTGTGGTGGTCTCAGCACAGGGTGCTGATGTGGTGGTTCTTGCACAGGGTGGTGTTGTGGTGGTTCAGCATAGGGTGCTGCTGTGATGTTTGTGGCACATGGTGCTACTGTGGTGGTTCAGCACAGGGTGGTGCTGTGGTGGTTGTGGCTCAGGGTGTTATTGTGGTGGTTGCGGCACAGGGTGTTGATGTGGTGCTTCTGTCACAAGGTGTTACTGTGATGGTTCCAGCACAGGATGCTACTGTGGTGGTTCAGCACAGGGTGCTGCTGTGGTGGTTGTGGCACAGAATGTTATTGTAGTGGTTGTGGCACAGGGTGTTGCTGTGGTGGTTCTGTCACAAGGTGTTACTGTGGTGGTTCCAGCACAGGATGCTACTGTGGTGGACTCAGCACAGGGTGCTGCTGTGGTGGTTCAGCATAGGGTGCTGCTGTGATGTTTGTGGCACAGGGTGCTACTGTGGTGGTTCAGCACAGGGTGGTGCTGTGGTGGTTGTGGCACAGGGTGTTATTGTGGTGGTTGCGGCACAGGGTGTTGCTGTGGTGGTTCTGTCACAAGGTGTTACTGTGGTGGTTCCAGCACAGGATGCTGCTGTGGTGGTTCAGCATAGGGTGCTGCTGTGATGTTTGTGGCACAGGGTGCTACTGTGGTGGTTCAGCACAGGGTGTTGCTGTGGTGGTTCTGTCACAAGGTGTTACTGTGGTGGTTCCAGCACAGGATGCTACTGTGGTGGTCTCAGCACAGGGTGCTGCTGTGGTGGTTCTTGCACAGGGTGGTGTTGTGGTGGTTCCTTTCAGTGGCAGTTTCTGCAGCAGCATGATTCCATGTTTCAAGTGAAAGAGAGATTATAGTTGGCGCTTGTGTCAAGTGAGACAGTGCACTTTTATTCTCATACGGTACTCATTTAAAACATAAACCTGTGCCTATTTGTTGCCATGACTTGCTAACCTGAATTTGTATTCATTGCTTTGCTATCGAGCGATAAACTGGGGTGGTACATGAGACAATGCACCCCAAACGTAGAATATCAGGCCCTTATAAGGTAGCAATGATTTTTAGGACCATTTGGATGCACAAGGCTTTTTGAACTGACTGTTTGTTCTTCCCATTGCTCTGCCTTCTGTCTATGTATTCTCACTCATTCTTCCTGGCCTAAATTTCCCACCAACCTAGGATTTTGCTTGTTCTATATGAATTTCCTGATAACTCTTATAGTTCGGGTGCACTATATAAAAAGTTAAATAAATAATAAATAAATTAGACTGAGGGATACGTGGGCTTATGATATAATGAAACCCCCCAGTGAAATAAAATATGATGTACAGTTGGGGTTTTTCTACCACTTGTAGTATAGAGCTATTACTTCTTCCACTCTCAAGAATACAAGACAGGATACTTTCACTTTTGTTTCTTTTTAGTTTCATCTTTTCTTTTTAACCTATTTAAGGCCTTTTCTGCCTTTTCCTAGTCTTGATTCTTTATTAACCTTACCTCTGCTTTTTCTTTGTTCTTCGCTGTTTTTGCTCCCCTTTTTGGAATTATTTTATTTATTCTGCTTTCAATCTTTTTGGTTCATTATCCCATGTGACTCTTTATCTTTTCTCCTGCTATGCATTCTTTGTTCATTTGCCGCTTGTATGTCTTGCAAAAAAACAGATGATGGACGAATGCTGAACAGTGCAACCATTCACCCCAATCACAGATCTGGGTTCAATCCATTGTTTCTTTTCACACCATGCCACCCCAGTTTGGACCCAGCCATGTGCAAATCAATGTTGACCGTGCTTCGAATGGGAACAGTCCAACCTGAACTGCCAGGCTGGGTCCTCTTTGGACTGGAACCAAGCATCCTGGGACCAGTTTCGGGGTATTACCCCTCTTCAGACAGGCTAGCTTGATTCCAGTGGCACCGTGAGCACCGGGCCCACGTCTGGGCAACCCTTCCCACTTAGGGCAACAAAAGCAAAAAGAACAGATGATGGCTGGAATGCTGAACAATGCAAACATTCATGCCTAGTCTCAGATCTGGGTTTAATGCATTATTTTATTTACCCACCATGCCACCATAGTTCTGTGCACACACAGTGATGTGTGAAGAAAAAGTCTCAAAGGATGGAAAATGATTGGCCTTCTCAGGCTATGAAATCCATCCTGGAAAATGCCCTTTATGTTGATAAACATTTAATGCACTCTGTGTTTTTTCCCATGATTTCATAGTTTCTATTTTGGCTTCTTTGTAGCCTCTTTCTTGCCTTTCCAAATCTACTTTTTTCATCTGCTCTACATTTCTCTTCCTACATCATGACACACATGTCCACATCTCCACCTTCTCCTTTAATCATTTAATCTTTACCCATGTCAGTTGCTCCTATCCATAATCGTATACCTCTGCCTCTAGCAATATATGTGTACCTATACCCTCTACCTCAAGCTCTACTTCAACCCTAGTTTCTATATCCCTTGCCTATTGCCTTGTCCCTTCAGCCCTACCTATACTCTACTGCCTCTATCACACCTATATCTCTGTAACTCTACAATTATCTACAACCTAGTACTGCCATCCCTACCTTTACGCTAGTACCACAATAGCTAACTTTACATAGTATTTCTACCTCAATGTAGCCTGGAGTACTTCAGTCCCAGTTTAAGCCCTACAACCAAGTCTCCTACCTACATACTTCAACTTCTACCAACACCTATATCTTAGCACCTCAAAGCCAGCCTTATCTTTATCACCATATCTCCACCCTTGCCAATACCAGAGTCTTATCTTCCCTGCCTACACCCTTGTACCTCTCCACCAACTTTACTCTACTGCTCTACACCTACTATACCTTGTACCTAGTCAACTGCCTACAAACTATTGCTCCTCAACCCTAATATTATGCTTGTACCCCTCACCTCCATAAAAGCAATTATATCTTATTTATATCTTACATTTTTTACCCCACCTCTGCCTTTGTGTCGCTAGACCAACTTTGTTGTATTTTCCACTGCATACGCTGCCCCTATATATACCCTTGTACCTGTAACTTAGCCTCTACCCCATTACTCTTAGCACAATCTATCCCTTCCTTGACACTAGTCTTTCAACCAGTACCCATGACCTCACCCCTCCAATTACCTTTACCATAGTTCCTCTCCCTCTGCCTGTGCCCTTAGACTTCAATTCTATCTACATCCCAATATCCTAATCTTTCCATTAATCCCACTTTTTCTTGTAGTTTGGCTAGTTATAAGTATTGAAGCACTTCTGCCTACAGTGCTGGGCATTGCATCAGTTACCTGACTTACTGTTTGTGCTTCATTATATTGCTTTCCCTTTTCTGTGCCAAAAGAGCTTCATACATGTATTACTCCTGCTGCTTATCACTTGTCTTTGCTTTTATCACATTCACTCCATGATGACATATTAACCTTCTTGTTTTGTTTTTACATGATCTTTTAATTTTTTATTTCCCTTAGTCAGTTTTTACATTTGCTTCCTAACCATCTTTTACAGTTTGTTTCACCCCATTTATCTGCTAAACATCGGAGTCCTTCTGAGACTCTTTGAATTACCTTTTCTTAGTTTTTTCAGAGGAGGTCTTGTGGTGATCCATTTTAATTATGTCTCGTTGTAACTTTGAAAGAGGCCTAGCCTCATTTATTCATATCATGCTTCTTGTTTAATTATATATGGAAGTAAACAATATTTAACTGTAATTAGTTGAAACTGCTCTGTAATTAGTACTATGGCACACATTTAATTATATAATTGGTTCTTAACATTTGCAATTGATTGAACATCTATGCATTGAAAATATTACACTAGAGTTCTCGTTTTTTCACATAGAGTAGAATACAATATGCACCTATATCCAATGAAATGATGGGATTTGTGCAAATTCAAGATCCCAAACAACGTGACCATCTACCAAATATTTACGATTACAAGGGAAAGGGTTCGAGTGAGAAATTACCCATTCAATTTGGTAGCTAATTCACAGACAAAATATTGTAAAAATTAGATTGTTATTTATTAACCCTTATGTGGCATATCAAGAAATAATGAAACTCCAGCAAATCGAATGAGGTACATTACATCCAGAGAAATCATCAAAGGTAAAATATATTTGTCTTTGAAGCACTAAATCTGTGTAATTTAAAATTCAGGGGCATATTTATGTTTGAAATTTCCAAAAATATTTTGAAGGGAAAAAATATTTGCAATTTGTTTTGCATAGGGGAGGGCGTAACTCATGAAATTCTGTGTAGCCTAATCATGTGGAATTACCTATGAATTCTGTGAGATTATGCATGAATTATGTGAGAAGAGTAATTCTGCATTTAGCATTATTTCTTAGTTCAAAAATGGTACCCTCTCGCATTCAAAATGGATGTGTGGATGCATTTTGCACTAAGAAATATTGCTAAATATAACAGAACACGAATAGTGTGCACAAGCAGCCACTCATACTTGCTAAATGTGCTCCTTGCATAGGATTTTCCCCTACTTACTACCGGCATTTGGTGGTATTTTCTTAGAGCAAAATACACCCTCTCATCCACAATTGACATGTGGGTGCATTTTGCACTAGGAAATAGCGTTAAATGCGACAGAACACAAATAGAGAGTGCAAGCAGCTGGTTGCACTCGCTAAATAGGCTATTGGAGTAGGATTGTTCCCCAACTTACTACCAGAATTTAGTGATATTTTCTTAGCAGAAAAAGCACCTTGCTTCCAAAACTGATGGTAGGGTGCATTTTTTGCTAAGAACCATAGATAAATGTGCTCTCACTGTAGGGATTTCTCCCTCATATTACTCCTAATCACACAAGGAGGAGAAATTGCATAATTATTGGTAATTCCATGTCAAAGAGTAATGCAGAGTTACCAAATATACGCTGACTACCATGGCGTGAGTGACGTTCTGCACAGGCCTAGTTTTACAGAGGGATACAATTCTCATGTTTGGAATTAAATGTTAAATTGTTTTTGAAAGTAGACTTTTCTGATTAAGCCTGTCTTCTGTTAAACTTTTAGCATCATAATAAGTCAGTTTTGACCACAAATTGATCCATTAAATGTTTCTAAGCTACTTTCAAGATAAATGCAAAGTAGTCAGGGGTGAAAAGAATTGGTCAGGCATCGTTTCTTGCCACAAGAGCAGACTGCTGGCCGTGAAGGCACTATACTGCTTTGAAGGCTTGAAGGAGATGAATATCACCTCACTGAGTAATCTTTCTTCACAATATTATCTTGGATATGGATAAAATCACCTCTGATGTTATCAATATTGTAAACGGTGACTGAAAGGGATCATGATTGGAAGAGCACGGAATATGGGAGTACACTTGGTCCTGAACATTAAAGACACAAACAAGGGATTGGGCGAACAGATAAGAGAGCAAACTGTACTGTCACATAGAAACTTAAAAAAAAAGAAATGTGTGGTCTACCACTGGGATCCTGATCTAATGGAGATAAAGCAACCACATCAATGGGCTAGGAAATCTAGGTCATCAGGGGACCACCCATGACTAAAGTTATAGAAAGTGTTATAACATCATGCTATCTGCAGCAGAAGGAAGCTGTACCTCCCCAAGCAGAGTTTACAACTGTAAACGTCATTGGTCTTGTAATTTATTACAATCGCTGTTTTGTCAGCTATAAACTCCAAACTTTTTTAATGTCTGCAAAAATGCATATATTTACTTTATGCCAAAATTTCACTAAAGATAAGGGCAGGGTTCCCTTTAACAAGAGCACACAATGTGAGTGGAAAGATTCTGAGAACTCAATGTAGCTACTGCAATTGCAGCAAGATCTTTTATTTTAAGATGCAGTCTAAAGAAATAGGATATCCTCAAGAGGTTGTAGATATGACCTTGTGGCTAGAGCTGCTGCAAAATGTAATTCTGGCCAAATCCCCTTATACTCCTGTGCGTAAAAAAAAGTTTAACATATTCTGATGCTTTTGTAAAGCACTCCAATGCCGCCGGTCCAAGATTGAGCTACATAAAACCACAAAAAAAGAGGTTGAGGCATGAATGTTTGGGGATTTTGATGTCTTGAGCACCATACATTGTCAGATGAAAGTACTGAGCACAAAATAGGGCCAACAGCTGCTGACCACAGATAACTAGTAAAGGAATGTGTCCTTAACATGAGATCTTTAATACTTCCAAGACATAACAATGCACTGGAGCAGTTAAGAGCCCTGAGGTAGGGTTGGGTTAAAGGTAACTGAGAGCCTTCCTAGCAGTAAAAGTGATGTAAGCAAGCAAAAGATTTATCGAGAATGATACATTTTTCATGGGTCACCTATAAAAGCATTTTTTCTGAGTTTAAGGTACTAAGAATAGTGTTTTTCAACGCCTTCAAACAAGAGGTCATTTTAGTTTCGCGCTTCTTAGCTACATACAGAGAACTGAAACAACTGCTGCCTTCAGATAGGCAACCAAACTGTATTAGACTGGCTCAAGGTTGGAACTGGGCCATTTTGCACCATAACGTAAATGCTAAGTAATAACCTTTTCAGGAACTTGCAAGTCGGAATTTTGAAAGTAGTCCATCCACCTTTAAGACATAGCTAAAATGAGTCATTTTTATCTGGACACAAAATGACTCATGAAGGAGTGATTCTACAGCTAGCTACTTAGTTGGAAGATTGGTAAATCTAATCCCTAAAAAAAATTAGAACATTGGAATGTTGGGAGATCCATTAAAGACAATGGGGTTGCTCAGGGTCCATAGTGGCTGGTATAAGCCTTCTGCTCCAAAATTCCAATGTTTACCTTTATGTTTCCTTTTTAGTTTAGAATATTCTACACTTCCATCATCAATGAAGCTTCAAATGATTGACCAACCTCAGTGAAGCCACAATAAAAGAAAGTTGCGTCTTTCCATGGCGATAGTACCAATCCTTCCCCAAAAATAAACAACGAATGGAGAGAATGGAGAGACCTACAATACGAAACCTACAACAGGAAATCACTAATGAAGCCACAAGCAATCTTTATAAAGCACCACAGGTCAGTCCAGTCAAACATATCAATATTTAAGGAATCCTTGATTGTGTAACTCACAGCTAATGTTCTAAGAAGACTGAGAAATCGAAAAATTATAAATAAACAAATGAATGCACATAGTACTATGTATCTACCCAAACCACTCATAAATGAAGCTACAGGGCATACTGCTTACCCGCACACCACAAATTAGTTAAGTGTGGGAGCTCATGGGAATCATTGCCAGCTAAATTAAAAAGAGAACATGCTCATATTTATGATTGCATCCTGAATAGTGACCATGTCAGCCAACAAATCATTTGAAAAGCAAAGCCTGTAGCGCTGCCATCTTGGAATGGAATGGATTTTGAAAATGCCATTAGATAAAGGGTGTATTCCGCATGGTAAGGGACTTGGATTATGGACTACAGAGTGTGTTGACACCTTAATTAGCTAATTTCAGGCCTTTTTTTGTTTTGTCTTCACTGTACCATAACTAACCTGGAACTGTGTTTTTGTTTCAATTAATTCATTTGATGTACTACATTCGCCTGCCTTGTACCTATTCTGTGCTGCGGATGGCTTTGAACCAGTGCCCATTACCTTTTAACTGTTCACAGTGGGCCTTGGTTACACGGCCTGGCTGGCTTTGCACTGTGCTTAATTTTCTGTCTAACAAATTTCATACAGATTAATCAATCAGTCACAAACGTATTATCAAATGAAATTTTGATTGCTGCCATTTAATATTTCATCCCCATGATGGATCAGATCAAAACTTTACAAAAACAGAAAGGTAAACCTGCTAAATGTATGCCAAGTTGTGTGCAGATTAATCAAACGCTGCCAACTTTGTTACCAAATGAACACTTCTTTGACCCCCCTTTTAATCTGTCCCTCCTTAAAAGACCTGCATGAAATTGAGAACACAACCAGTTGGCAAAATATGTGAAGTCTCTGCCAAATTTCTTGATGATCCATAGAAACAGTGACAGAGCTATAAATAAATCAAAAGCGTTATAACCGCTCAACCTTGCCTTCTGGAGTGTCAGAGCTGTTTTTCCTGTGAGGAGACATGAATGTTCATTTCAAGGGTATGGCCGGAACCTGTTCTTGACCACTGCGTACTCGGCCTCAGAGCGGCCGGCATTGGATCAGTGACTGTTATCTGTTATACTGATATATATACATGATACCTATATATCACATATAGATATGATATATATACACACACATATATATATATATATATATTTTTTTTTTTTACTGAAAAAACAAAGGTTCTAGGGACATTATAGTTAGGTTTATGTTTTATTGACTAAGATACTTAGAAATTCAGTAGTTATAATTATAATAATAGTTATACTTATGTTAAGGAGCTGTAACTGTAGCCTAAAGTTACTTTCAGTCATGAAATATTGTTTCTTCAGATAAGTATAACTATAACTGCTGGATTTATATTGCTTTGCATGGGTAAAACATGAACCTAACTATAATGTCCCTGTAACCTTTGGGTTTTTCATATATATATATATATATATATATATTTTTTTTTTTTTTTTTTTACCTACTGGCGGTCGCCAGTAGGTAGTTATAGTTAGGACCTAGTTTCCGAAGTAATAACTTTGGGGCCATGTGAGGAATTTTCATGACATTTTCAAAACTATTTTGCCACCCACTTCAGCTGCTGTCTTAAAAGTGTGGGGGTGATTCTTCAAGCAGGGGAATAGAAAAAGGGGGCCGCAAAACGCATTTTCCCCATTCAATTTCCCATAGGGATTTTGAACATGACTACAGCCCGAATCGCTGAACGGAATTATACCAAATTTTGCAGAAACCTAGATCTTGGTCTAGAAGGACCTCTTTTTGTAATTTGGTGTAAATCCATTCACTAGCTTTTGACTTATTAAACAAAAATGATTTATAGCTATCTAGTGAAGAAAGGGGTCCGAGGATCCCAGGGATCTCAAAATGAAATCTGATTGGCTACCACCACTACAATCAGGAAGAGGTGGTAGCCATCTTAGGACTCGGACCCAGCCGAGTACCAGGAATAAGATTAAAAAAACAGAACCGGCTGGGTAGAAATAGCCTGACGTCCTAAGCTTGGTGTTGGGAGCCCACAGGGACTACACCGGGGGCCAAAAACATTTTGTTTTTCAATTTTATAAGGAAACTGCATACAGTCAGAGGATCCCAGCAAAATTGGAAAAAAGCAAGCAATGTTGCCTGCACTTACTTTCTTTGCCCCCTTCCTCTGGGTGGGCCAGGTCCCGGGGGGTGGAGAATACCTTTTAGCCTAAGAGGGAAGGGGTCACATATGGTCTGCCTCCCTACACTGAATTTCGAACCAGGGACTCCATCCTCTAGGGCCCACCTGATTTCATAAATGGGTGGGGGGCACCTGGACCTCCTCCTGGGCCGATTTCAACCCTGGGGACCCCATCCCCCAGGGTCAGACCTTAAAACAAATAGGAAAGGAGGGGTGTACGTTCCTCATTCATGGGCTGCATTCAGCCCTGGGGACCCCATGAGAGAGAGGGTCCGTGTACCCTCCCATAGCCATTAATGGCCTTGGGGACCCCATCACCCAGGGCCGGGCTCCTGCTATGTCCTGGGGGTGCCTTCCCCAGGACATAGTGTGTTTGCTCTCACTTGGCAGGAGCATTTACAAAGTTCCAACCAAGTGAGAGCAAACCCTAAGTCAGCTCCTAGCAGGCAGGAGCAGGTGAAATGTTCCTGCACTTAAGCGGGCAGGGAAACAGATAAAAAAATTGCTGTAGCCCACAGGGAGCAGCATTTTCAAACCGCTCCTGCTTGCAGAAGACGGAGTTTTCATCTGTAAGCCTGCACGCAAATATACAAGGGAATGAATGAAAACATTGGTTCCGTAAGCAGGGAGCTGCTATTTCAAGCAGCTCCCTGCTTGCAGCAGGGGTCTTCATGCTCCATCCGTGGTCCTGTCACTCTTTCTCTCTTCCATCCCAAAAAGGGATGGAAGACAGAAAGAGAGGGATATTGTTATTGCATTGGTCTCTCCATAGAATTACTTCTAAGTGTCACAGTAGCAAAATGTTTGGTTCAAATGTGATAGTTATGTTTACAAACATTTTTAAAAAACAGAATTACTTCTGGCCTACTGATAAAGCTATTGGACTGTCACTCAGTAGGTTGAAGGTTCAAATCCTGATATCTCATGCAGTGTGTCTATTTACTTACTAGTGATATGACTGTTAAACATTCCTAGTGATGGAACATTTACATCTTTTTGCCATCAAAATCTTCGAGTTGAATGTCAAATATATGTCTGGAAACTACATAGCAAAGAGTTGCCTATGTCCTAGAGGTTAATGTCTCAGGCCCTCACAATGAAGGTTGAGGGATCCAGTCTAGGTATAGCAGTAGTCACACTCATGCTTTAATTACTTTTCAAATTCAAATATTTAAGATATATACCGAAATGTAATTGCACTCTTTTACTTGATAAATACTTTTTTCTTTTCAATTTGTCCTTAAAAAATCTCATTCTAAGTATATCATTCATCAGAGTACAGAAAAACTCTCTGGGTGGTTTTACGGGGTTGGCCGCAAGGCCGTGAGTTATAGTTACTGAAATAACTCTTCCTGCTGAATTTCTATGGTTTTCTTCGAGTAAATTCAGAACCTAACTATAACGTCCCTGTAACCTTTGTTTTTTTAACAGAATGTCTAAGGTTTTTTAAATTATATTTCCTAACTATAACCTTTGTTTTTTTCAGTGAATTTCTATGGTTTTTTTAACGTAAATTAATTTGCATTACTAAACGTTAATCCAATGACCTCTGCGCACGGGCGAAAGGCCGCTAGTAATTATTGTGGACCATTTCCTAGTCCATCATTATTTTGCACACCATACCACCTCAGTTTGGACCCAGCTATATGCAAATTCGCCTTGAACTTACTTCAATAGGAACAATCCAGCCTGAATTGCAAGGCTGGTTCCTCCCTGTGGCCAGTTCCTGAGGCCAACCCCTCTAACCACCTAAACCCATACTGCGCACTGCCTTTGGCCATGCGCAGCGGGAGTTGGTCACATGGCCTGTCTCTCTGGGTGTAGAGAAAAGGTGTGAGAGGGTGTCTCTGGGTGTGAGAGTGGCTGTAAGAGTGTCTGGGTGTGAATAATTGTGAGAGGGGTTATGTGGGTGTGAGAGTGGGTATGAGAGTGTCTGATTGTGCTCCAATAGATGGAAGCTGCATTCACCTCCAAGAAACCTGAAGTAGATGTCCAACATTTTAAATGCACTCCAACTACACCATGGGATGTTCAAAGCCTTATATGCATAAAAACAAAGTTTATTTTGCTATTTTGCCAGGTCAAAATGCCAATTTAAAATTGCACACAGGCTGCAATGGCAGGCCTGATACATATTTAAAAAGGCTGGTTCACTTGTTGGCACAATCTGTGTTGCAGGCCCACTAGTAGTATTTAATGTACAGGCCCTGGGTACATGTAGAACCCATCTGCTGTGGACTTACATGTAAATTAAATGTGCCAATTAGGTGTAAGCCAATTTTACCATGTTTAAAGGAAAGAGCACAAGCAATTTAGATTTGATCAGCAGTGAAAAAGTGCACAGAGTCCTAAAAGCCCAAAAAATGGGTTCAGGAAACCGGAGAGATGCAGGCTAAAAGTTTAGGGTGACCCTGCAGAGAGGTCCAAGTCCCACACATGACATTGACTATGATGTGAATTATGATGTGCATTGCGTGTGTACATACATCTATATATACATATATAGCGTGTGTATGTGTGCGTGCGCAAATTAATAAAGATGTAATAGCAAAAATGTTACATTTTCAAGCCATGCCCAACGAGAAGGGCCTTCTGATGAGGTTGTTCAATATGTGTACATCCTTTCAAAACAGGTTTTTTTGGGAAAGTGTTCTGTTAAGCTTCAGAAGGGCACCATATGGTCACTGCGACAAACTCCCACTTCTTGCAACCAGCACAAGGACACTTAAAAATGCATTTAACCCAATGAGCATTCTGCTCCCAGGAATATTAATTACGACCGTAAAAATATTGACGAATCGTACGGCGCACCGCCTTTTATGATTCACAATCCAGAATTTTAAAGCCTGTGTTTGAAATCAACTTGAAGAAATGTATGCCGCTGTTAGTGTTGAGAGAGAGTTTCTAAGGTGATGCATTGAATGGGACATCAGACCGTTTCGGTCCAGTCTCCTAAACACAAGTGCTCATGTGCCAGGATGAGTACTATCACGACAGTCTATCATATACACTAAAGAAAATATTCCAAAGTAAAATAAACAAATAAATGGCATTAGAATCAGACAGTGTTGACATTAGAGGTTGCCTGCATTCTGTCTTGACAGGCCATTTTCGATGCCATAACGAGCCTATATGGACAGCCGATGGAAAGAAAAAATATACGGCAAGTTTCAAGAAAATTTCAGTGTGGCATACATTATGAACACAATAATGTACGCAAGCAATACATTATATATAAGATAATGTACCCAGACCGCTCATAAAAAGGATGCTGCAAGTCACCTATGAGTTCTGTTGCCAAATAAACCCACAGGTTTAAGGCGACTTTCAAATTCCTTTCAAATGTGCATGTGGGGTGGTTCATATCAAATAATTCGTGTGAATTTATACCTTTTCAAGGATCTGTCAATTTGTCCTTTGTGAGGTGGGCTATATTGAGCAAAAAGCAAAAGTAAAACAAACGCTAGCAAAGCCAATATGTCAATATTTGTGTGACTGTGTGGGCTGGCCTTGGCTGTCCTAGAATGAAAATACCATAATGAAGAAACATCTTGGGGCCAGTAATTCTTCTGTACCTCTAAGAAAGGTGATAACTGCAGAGCCCCCTCCTCCCATAGGTAAGTTCACAGTGGGGAAGAAAAATGAATGAACAAATTAGTGAAGTATTGGTAAATGAATGAATGACTTGCTTTTGTATTGCACAGCTTTGCCCTAGAACCGAGTGTCCTGATGCTAGCACTTGCATAAAACACAAAGCCATATCCATGAAAAAGGGTGAAAAGGAAGATGTAGTAAGTTGAGCGTGGTCAGAAAGAGTCTTGTTTTTAGGCTCTTTGAGACTCAAAAGGTAAGAAACAGACAGGGGCGGCCCCTCTGCTATGGCGGAGGAGCCTCGCCCCACTGCTGAAAAGCAGTAAAAAGCAGAAAAATAAAATAATAATAAAATATGTTATCATCATTTTATTTTTCCACTTAGCCAGCCAATGCAAGTGTGCCAGTCTAGGGTGGGGCTTGGCCAGCATCTTCTGCATCAGCAGAGGAGAAGAGCTACGTGCACTCTAAGGGAGCATACCAGTTTGGCCGGCCGTCTTAGGCCAGCCAAATCGACATGCGCACTTAAAACTCGCTACCCAAGCTGTGTTGCACACTGGATGGTGACCAAGAGCAGGGTTTCACTCCCTAAATTGGAAGCATTTCAGCCCACTCAAGCCAATTTTGGTGCTTCTGTAATGCTGGGTAACAGCATGAGAGAAACTTCTAGATTGGGTGGTGAGGGGAGCAAGTTGATAAGGGACTGAGGCGGCGGGAGCAGAGGAGCACGAAGGGCCGGCAGTGGCAGGAAAGTCTCTTTTTTTTGTTTATTATACTCCCCTCCCTGCTCGTGCGCTGCCCCACCAGATGGTTACAGACCTACAGACCTTAGCAGTAAGAAGAAAAAGTGTCCAGCACCCGCTACACCCAGAAAGCATGTTTAAATCGAGGAACATGCCAACAAATTGGCATATGAAGATCGAAGCCCTCGACTGGGCAAATTGTCCAAAGCTAAGGCTGCACATTTAGGAGGGATATTCTCTCCAAGCAGGGGCGCTGTTAAGATGTTATGAATTCAGTCCACTAACTCACATGGGCGGTTTCGAGGTCCTGCTGACAGCAGGTTGAGTAAATTAGAATGTAATTACAACGGGTTGGTAACATATAATTTGGAAAGTATTAGTGCACTGCAGAGTTACTTTTTTGCACATTTACATTATCCAAATTTACAGATTGAAACACATGAAACACATGAAATTACAATGATTTGTCCAGAATCACACAATCTTCTGGTCATGTGTCGAAGCTGAGATTCATATAGAGGTTTCCATGTCTTAGAGTCAGTAACCTACTCACTGCTGCCTCCTCTGCACGGCAGGAATCACCCAACTTTTATTTTTTTTTAAATCTGCTGTGCCCTCTTGGTTTCATTACGAAGTTACTAAAACCCATAAGGTTTTTTCTGTTACCACGAGCTGTCTCATATTTAGACCCTAATGTGAGCAGCACTTGAATGGTCTCTATTACATATAAACCACACAAAACTCTTAGGGGCAATCAATGCACCAGATATTTGTACCCGTGGTTTCTCGTGTACAAGCTCTCTAGGGCTGGAAGCTCGCCAGTGTATTTTTTTCATTTGTGTATTGATTTTAGAAAGCAAGCTGTGCACTGGGAAAAGGAAGATCAAAGAAGCCGTACATGTACAACAATACTACTGGGGACAGAGGAAGTGGAAAGGGCGCGCAATCCTGAGACTACAGGAAATGATTTTAGATAATTGCACCTGTAGATACCACCAAACCATTGTTCTTTTCATAAGCAGCTTTTATTTGCACTGTGCAAAAAATAGTAGCAGAAAACAATAAAAATGTGTATAACTATACAAATTGATCTTAAGGCTGAGTGTGTATGTTTCCCTACTTTTAAAATGCATCTCATCTTCAAGATCTAGAATAAAGATTCGTTTTAAATTATTTTAACGTGCATATGGCGCTAACCAGTCCCCAAAGGGTATCAGAGTGCTTTACATAGGTCAGCAATAATACTATATACAATGAATTAGTTGCAGTAGGACAAAGTGAAAATAAAAGTCAAATCTTCCAGTCATGGATTTTTGAGGATTTTTAGTACACACTATTCTACAGTGCGAGATGTGTGTTGCAGGAGAAAGATTTAGTTCCTGTTTGAAAGAATGATGGAAAGGGGTTGTCCAAATAGCAGGTGGGATGACATTCGATATATTGGATGTGAACACTGTGAATGCTTGTTTCAGAGTTCTGGCCTTTTTGAAAGCAGGGTTTTCCAGGCGTTAAGAGTTAGCACTTCGAAGGGAGCGAGAATCTCCTGAGTTTCTTTGCACGATAACTCGCTGAGTCTTCGTGTAACGTTTTGTGGACCATGTACGCAAGTTTGTAGGTGCTCCTTGCTTCAATGTGTAGCCAGTTGAGCAAGTTCATGACAGGGGTGATGTGATCGGATGGTGGACCGGAGGCTAATCAGGCGCCAGAGTTGAGGACTGTCTTCACAGGGGCCAGGTGGATTCGGGGAATGCTTGTAAAAAGAGAGTTGCGGTAGTAAGCATTCAAGAGGACCATCGATTGAACTAAAGTTTTGATGTTGTCACCAGAAATTAATGGTTTGGTCCATCCGAAAAGCCTAAGTTGAAGTTGAGCATTCTTTGCAATGTCATTGACATAGGTGTGGAGATTAGTGGTAGTGTCAAGTGTAAAGCCCAAGTGTTTTGCCTGACAGTGGTTGTTAACAGTCCAGTAGTTTTGAGTAGGTAACCCAGGCCTATGAAGGTGGGTTGCAGTGTGGTGAAGAAGAGAAGAAGGAATTCTGTTTCCTGGGGATTACGTTTGAGATGGTGGAGCTGCATCCACAATTGGAGATTCATGAGGGTTCATGACAGGTTTGTTAAATCTTCTGGAGAAGGTACATTTAAAATCAGCATATTATTGGAAAGAGGTTTTTACATTTTCTAAAAGGGAGCAAAGGGGCTCTGTGCAAAGTTTGAATAGTGCAGGTGATAGGATGGAGCTTTGTGGAACTCCTTGGAGCAGAGGCATGGCGTTCAAGAGAGACTTAGACAGCTTCAACTGTTGGGATCCAAGGTACAGAGGAACCAGTCTAGCACTGTGCCTTTGATTTATTCTTAGGAGGAAGGAGTGGTTGATTGTATCAAATTCTGAGGATAGGTCCAAAAGAGTGTGAAGACTGAAGTCTCAGTTGACCATTATGTGAGAAGCATCATCTATTATTTTAGCATCATAGTCTTGTGCTGCATTCGGATCCGAGATAAGACTGGTGAGCATCAAAATTGGTTGTTTTCCTTTAAGACGTTGTTGAGCTGGTGAGACTCATAGCTTTCCAGTAGTTTGGCTAGGAATGGGAGGTGGAGACGGAGGCAAGTTGTTGAGATTGGTGAGATCTGCGTCCAGTTTTTTTCAAGTAAAAGGATGACCTGGCTCTATTTCAGGCAGTCGGGCGCTACACCTTGTCTGAGGGAGAAGCTAGCAACTTGGTTGAGATAACATATGAGAGATGGGGCAATGTTTTTAACCATCTTGGCCGTGAGCAAAGTGAGAGGAGGGCTTAATTTATGAGCTTGTGTTTTTCAGTTCAGATTCAGTTAGCAGTCTGAATGCTGGACCATTTTTCTTTGGGTCTTAAAGGCAGGTTTTCAGAAGACAAGGCTGAGTGACTTTGGAATGCATAGTTCAATTTTTTCAGTTGTGTCTATGTAGAAGTCAGAGAGGGGGGTCACAATTTACTTTGTTGGTTGTGTGATTGTGATGGGGTCCATTAGAAGGGATTGATTGATTATGTTAAAACCTCTGATCCAAGACCCATGTTTCTTGGTTTAGTTGCAAGCGGAGGTTTTCCAGAAGAAAAGTCAGAAGGGAACAAGGAAGTTACTGGAGGAGTCAAGAGGAATCGGAGGGTGACATTCATCGATATCATGATTGCTAATGATGAGGTCAAGTACTAAACCTTTCATAGGAGTAAGGGTGCAGCAAAAGTGTTCAGAATGGTTGCTGTTCAAGAAAAGAGTTAACTGTGACACTGCTGAGTTGGATAAGTCTCCCCATTGTCAGTTGATGTCTCTGAGGAATATGTTGTTAGAGCTGGTCGTTGATCTTTCAACGGTAAGCTCAATAAGGTGTTCGACAAAGTGAAGGTTGTTCCTTGGAAGGTGATGTATATTGTGGAATATAGTGGGCTTCTGGTGGAATGTTTTCAGTTCGGCGGAGAGACACTCAAAACCAGGAGCTAGGAAGAGTTTTATTTTTTACATTGAAAGGACTAATTGTGGATAACAGAAACAACTCCTCCTGGTTTACTGGCAGGGTCCAGGAGGACGATTGAGAATCCAGGGGGAATCAGTAGGTCAAGTATGTGTTGAGAGGCAGAATAGAAGGTCAAGTTTGTGAGATTTGATTAGGTCAGCAATTTCGATGGAATGACAGGCTGCTGCTCTGCTGTTGAGAAGGAAGCATCTTTAATGAGCTATCATATGCAAACGCAGGTATGCACAAGTTTTGTTCCAGGTGTTAGCACCTTAACGCTAGAGCTATTGGCTTTGTCATTGCTAGTTGCATGTGCTGCCTCCTTCTCAAAACACATTAGCCTCTGTTTGGACCTCACAAAGGACAGTAGTGGTACCAGTTAGCAAGCAATAAAATATTAATGCAGAACAATACTTCACTACCTGTTCAAATAACAGCTGGCGCTGTAAGGCAACATCCCACCTCTGCATCATCGCCAGCTGCACAACCAAGCAAAAACGTAATTCTCTTGGCTTGTCCACTCATTCTCACCCACCACTGAGGTGGGTAAAAATATCTGTTTTTTTATCAGCACAAAAAACCCTCAATATATTGTACAAGCGCAACGTAAAACAAATGTTGTGTGAACTTGAGCATCACATTTAGGCAGAATGAGATTGTTCTATTCTCTATGATCATAAATATTTATTGGAATGCAAATTCATATTACTGGACTCGATTCTGAAGCTCCAGCCATGTAGAATAACGTATGGAATATATTGGCTCTAGTTTCATATTGTTAAAAAACGTATACCACAGCTTTCACATGAGCACACGAATCCGATGTTCCTCTGTGGTTTCATCGTTCATTCGTTTATGTCTTAGTTGAACACCCTGAAGCCGCGAGGAAAATGTGTAATCAGCTTGGAAATACATTCGCCATTTCACTCACTTACATCCGTAAATATGAATGAAATTGTTTCTGCTGGCAGATGCCCTTATCTTGTCTCTCTTGTGCCTGGAAGGCTCCAGGCAGAAGGGGAAAATTATGTCAGTTTCAAAATGTATTCACTGATATTCCTCACACCTGTTGTGGCATCCTGTTATGTTTTTTCGGTCATATAGTCAAAACTGCAAGGGGAGAATTCTCTTCAGTTAGAATCTTTCCTTTTCCCCGTGTTATGATTGTTTTTTTACGGCGGAAGGAATAACTTACTGTTTTATAGTTGGGATTCTCCAATATGGGATGATGCAGGTGATTCAAACAATGGCTCTCAAGTCACTCTTTAGACTGGCTAGAAAATCCCCATAATTTCCATTGTGACTATTTCTAAGGCGACTAGTTCCCTAAAAACAATGCAGCCACAAACCTGGTGTGACAAATAAGAAATTCCCTGCCACTGATTGCCAAGGGCAAGGCATTGACACCACGCTTGGGCGGAGTTCACGCAGTTACACTCCTTGGAATTCCGCAGAGTTGATTAAAAACTCTGGAATTCCGTGGAGGCAGAGTTCCGTGACCCGCTGAGTCCTGAATGCACCTGATCTCAGAAGCAGGCCAGTGCACAAAAGGCCTGAAACAGCAGCTTTCTTTCGCTGCCTACGGCCCTGGCCTGAATTCAGGCCAGAGCTGTAGGCAGAGAAAGCTGCCAGGCCTCTTGTGCACCGGCCTGCCCCTTGTGCACTGCACACAGGGCAGGCAGGTGCACAAGAGGCCTGAAACATCAGCTTTCACTGCCTATGGCCCTGGCTGTAAGCAGAGAAAGCTGGAGTTTCAGTCCTTACTTATGCACTATTGTGCAAAAACAACAAAAAGGAAGAGACGAGGACTTACCTGGGTCTTCCAGGAGGTCCGCCTCTCATTGTCATCTGCTCTGAGTACGCAGCGGCCTGGCTTTCTGCCTCCCTCTGGCCTCTGACCGCTGCTCCTGGGCTCCGGTGCACAATACAGACCAGCTATGCACTACGCAGCACAAGCGCAGACTGTCTACGCTTGCACTGTGTATCCCATATCTGGTCTGCAGCAGAGTTTTTGGACAAACTCCGCGGAGTTCCAAAAACTCTATTAGCTCCTCCAGCGGTGTGGAGCTCCCCGCGCACCCCTAATTGACACCCTCCTATTTACGCATTGTTGTCCACTACTGCAGGTATTAACAGCTGTTAATTACCCTTCTGGGAAGAAGTGATAAAGAAACTAGACCTTGAGTTGGGAAGAGGAAGAAGAGAAGCTAAAGGCTTTGTAGACAGGAAATTGGGAGGGGGCTGTCACAGAACTGTCTTAAAACAAACAAGAGGCAACAGTGATTTCTCTGATGCACATCCCCCACAAATTGAGTGTACTATGAGGTCAACAGTTGTGCTATAACACAATAGCACACCCATGGTCCAAGGTGTGTAAGGCTGGACACCTAGAGGGCTCCCAAGCCAGTTCATCTAAAATGAAACATAATTGCGGAACATACAATATTTAAATATCTTTGATACTGTCCTAATTCAAGTCCAGGTATGCATCCATTAATACACCCCAATAAATGTAACATTTGAGTTATTGTAATAATCCAAACACGTTCGCTCCATAAAACTCTTACAGACGTTCCTGTATGATGAATGTGTTGAGGAAGTCCTTTTAAGGACGAAACACGTGTTGGCTGAGTCTTTTCAGGAGGAATCAAATACAATATATCTATGAAATTTCATCAGAACAACTGTGTTTATATGTAAAAAAAAGCAACATCAAGACATACATCAAATAATTTGTTTGTAATCAGAATACGGACAAATAATGGAATGCGTAATAAGTATACAATTTTAAATTTTCCTGCATTGTTGAGTTCTAGTAAACAAATATATACCACATCCCAAATTGTCTGTAGGGGTTTTATGTGGTAATGTGTTTGGATTATTACAATAACTCAAATGAAGCATTTATTGGGATGTATAAATGGATGCATAAAAGGACTTGAATTACGACAGTAACAAAGATATTTAAATACTGTGTGCTCCTCCATTATGTTTCTTTTTGGCTGTCACAGAAATGGTAGGACTGGGGATAAAAGAGCAAAGAGATGCAAGAACAGTGAAAGTATAGCAGATGAAAGGGAGCAGTGTTGGTACCTCACTTGGGTGTACCCCTCATCCACAAATCGGTGACAATAGTATAGGCAGGACACAGATGAGGTAGGGTGCTAGGATTTTCTCAGACTCATCATTTTTGGTGTGCCTCAGTGACACACACGCAGCAGCCTCTGGAGTGTTAACTATGTCCCAAGACACTGGGCAACCTATTATTTTACTTAGTGTGTGTGTGTGGAGTCAACACGTTATAGTTTCAAAAACACTTAAACACAAAATGCTTAAGTGACTACCTTGACTGACTATCACTACTGGTGAAGCCACAATATCCTCCTCAACCCTGATTCATCCATAACCCCGATATACATACGCACAGCTTCATAGGGGAGGGGAGGTAGGGTGTTCCATCCCCCAAATAAATGTATTTTTGCCTTTGTAGTTGGGTCTTGGGGCCCTGAGTCAGGTCTGCTATCTCTGTATCAGTATTTCTCATCATCCTGATTTCACTAAGAGGTTTTTACTTATTGTTGTTGGATAAGGAACTTAAATATATATATAGTGGGAAATTTACCACAAAATTAGCAAATGTGCATCCATAAAAGTACTCCTTAAGTGGATGCAAATGTACTACTTTTTAAAATTCACAAACATTGGCAGTCGTAGGCTTGAAAAACTGAGCTAGTCTCAGGTTGCCAGGCATACTGCTGGCAATCAAACACCCAAAAAGTAATGGTATGAATGCTTGCAAATTGTCTAACCACTGGCAAATCTTAGTGGCAGATTTCAAAACCATTGGTTTTCATCTACAGTGTCACTCTAAACAGAGGGCCTGCTTTAGTGTTTGGCAGACGGAGTTATGACAGACCGGGTGGTGGAGGGCTTTACTACCTTTACTCCACTGCCAAATTTAGAAATGCCTCCCAATCACACAGACATATCTATACATTGACAGGAAAATGTGTCATAGAGGTTGTTGTCAATGTAGAAAAAGTTTGATACATGGACCATCAAACATGACAGCTGGCCCTCTGACTTTTCAAAGATTTTTTTTATTTTTCAAAAACAAGCTCCCCAAATGGGAGTCTGTTTTTGAAAAATAAAAAAGCCTGCCTTTCCGGAGGTAGAGGGGTAATTTTTAGTTCAAGCATAAGCGTTCAACCTCATGTATACATTTAGTGTACTTCTTACGGCTTAAAACAATTTCATGTGTTGGTTGCAGTGTCCTTTAAAACTTCTTGCGCGCTAGTGGTCAGGTCTGTCTTTTTCTACCTCCTTTTTCTGTTTCAGAGCAGTGACCAACGACTGTGTTATTCCACTTCGGTTTCTTTATCTATTGCTGTGACAGACTATTTTAGCTATTTCTTTGGTGCTCCCCTTTCACTGTGGGTGTTTTAGGCTTGTAGCTCCCTGCATTTTATTGCAGCTTTCCGTTCCTCCCATCTCCTCCCATGTCATTAACATTTGTTTTGGCTTTATTTCAGTGCTGTCCTCGTTTACCTCTGGCTCCTAAAAGAAGCTTATTTTACAAAAGAAACACCCGGTCATTTAGCTCACTGCTCACTAAAGCCACAATATACTTTTTCTGGTATAATGTAGCTGAACTTATAAGCAGTGATGTGAAACTGGCTTAGCCTCTCATTGCATCTCGAGTCTCACTCCAGGGCCCCTCCCTGCCAGCACTCACGACATCGTGCACAGGGCACTGCTTATCTCCTTTATTGGGGCCATAAATCTTCTCAGGCTGCTGTGCTCATTGAAATGTGATACAAGAATGCTTGCAAGGCTTTTCATTCAGTTAAAATAAAAAGAAAATACTTTTCCAGCCTTATTTTCCAATTTCTGTTCAGACTTTACACAACTTGAGTTAGTGCAATCATCTTCGCATCTCTCCTCAAGGGCTTATGATTTCTGATGTCAGTAACCACCAGTGACCACCAAAATATGGCAGGAAAAGATGAAATTATGAGACAGGGTTGAACAGTTTATGTGACAAGAAACGTACAGTTCTGAATTTACAGTGCCAGTAGATCTAACTCAAGAAAATGCCAGACCTATTGCATTGCAAATGTTTTTTTTTTTTTTGCTATCCCTCACCATCAGAATATACCTGGCAGTGACAGTAAAAAAACAAAGCCATCCTACCGTCAACCATAATTAGGTCTGAAATTTGGATGACTTCCCACCAATGGCACCTATTCCATTAGTTTAAAAGGCGCAATCCACCTGACGCATCACTAAACTTGAGATTTGCAGCCTCCATGCTAACCACTGGTCCTTTTCCACTATTAGCATTGTGATGTAGGACAAGCCATTGACCAAACTGCTTACTTCCCTGTCACCTTTCCAGGCCTCCAATCTTTTCTCTGACCTCTCTATGCCTTTTGCACAACCAAAATGGAACACGCTCATCTGCAAGACCGCTGATCTACTTCCCCCATTTTACTAGCTTCAAGGCTTTGACCCATTTCCACCGCAATATAGATGCCTCAGTCTTACGTGACTTAAAAGGTTCTTCCTCGCATAGAGGATGGTGAAGAACTGGAATACCATGCAACAAGAGTGGTACAGGTGTTGTCCATATTTCAAAATGCCCTGCTGTGGATATAGCACAGGGTTCCATCATGAAAGAAAAAGAAAGCCCAATGCTGGTTACAGTACAAAGGGACACTAGAAGACTAAGGCGGTCATTGTGACCGCGGCGGGCGGCGGTCGCTGCCCGCCATGCGGTTACCGCCGAATGACCGCACCGCGGTCAAAAGACCGCGGCGGTCATTCCAACTTTCCCGCTGGGCCGGCGGGCGACCGCCAAAAGGCCGTCCGCCAGCCCAGCGGGAAAGCCCCTGCAACGAGGAAGCCGGCTCCGAATGGAGCTGGCGGAGTTGCAGGGGTGCGACGGGTGCAGTGGCACCCGTCGCGATTTTCACTGTCTGCAAAGCAGACAGTGAAAATCTTTGAGGGGCCCTGTTAGGGGGCCCCTGCACTGCTCTGCCCATACCAGTGGCATGGGCAGTGCAGGGGCCCCCAGGGGCCCCACGGCACCCGTTCCCGCCATCCTGGTTCTGGCGGTGGACACCGCCAGAAACAGGCTGGCGGGAAGGGGGTCGGAATCCCCATGGCGGTGCTGCAAGCAGCGCCGCCATGGCGGATTCCCTGGGCCAGGGGAAAATCGGCGGGAAACCGCCAGTTCCCCTTTTCTGACCGCAGCTTTACCGCCGCGGTCAGAATAGCCCAGGAAGCACCGCCAGCCTGTTGGCGGTGCTTCCGCCGCCCTCCGCCATGGCGGTCATGGACCACCAGGGTCGGAATAACCCCCTAAATGGGCCTGGGGACCTAGTTGCCTCTAATGGACATATGCCAATTTATCATTTTTTTCTCTTCCTGACATCATTTTTACTGAAGTCACTAGCTCTACATGATTTTAAGATTCACCATTCTTCAGCAGCTTCTAAAACCATTCAATTAAATAATTAAATTATCCTTTTCTACTGTGTCTATTTTTACAATAGCTCTCATCTATGGTTGTCTCCAATGTGGCCTGTTTTGTTCAGGCTTTACTCCACCATTCCCAAATGTATTTTACAAATCACCTCTAAATAAGTTCTTCTCACCCACTCTTGTCTAATAATGAACTAATGTGATAATCTGACCTGAAGGAACCATGCTGCAACTGAAGTCACATCTGTCCAAATACATAGAGAAGTACCATCATGCTTTGTTACTTAGATATTAATATTATGCAAGGTTCTTTAAAATTGTATTTGGTGTATTGTAGTCAGTGGTCTTTATAACCATGCAAGGCTGCCAGTATGCACACACTAAGAGTGGTTGATGGTGGTCTACTTCCTGCTTGAATCAAGTAGCTATTATTCAATATTGGAACAATAAATTCCACCAGGGACTGCTTACTGCCATCAGCGATCACCCCACCTTCTGCACACAACCATACATCACCCAATAAACTTGCTAGCCCAATTACTTCAAGGAAAAGACACCACAAGGAATGGCAAAGAGTGGAACAGTAACTGGAGATGAAGATCTGCTATAGAATATAGGCCCCCATAATCATTAGGAGTGGGTGATATATTCCGTTCTGCAGGCAGAGTTGATGGAGTTTCGGCCATTCCGCGCTCTGCGGGTAACTTGGAATTCCAGCCAAATTCCACCAACCACCGCTTGGCAGAGGTTTTTCTTATGCGCAGCTTGTGAATGGTTAGTTGGTGAGTGAGATTTGTCATTCCCTAGTATGATTTTCAGTCACAAGGAGGGTACTCGGTAAAATTTCTACAATATGGGTGGTCACAACCATTTGTGGTTATAAAGCTGCCGCTTGAGTAGAAAATCTATTTGAGCAGCAGCAGAATCAACTCAAGAGGCTGTGCCCTCTGCAGCACCAAATTGTGCCATTTGTGCGGATTGTTCCCCTCAGGAGTTCCCGGAACTAAATCACTGTGCAAGCAGCACAACGTGCCTATTTCTGCCAGTTTTGGGAATTCTGCTGAATATAAGGGAGTTTTTTTGTAGCTCCACTGAATTCCCCGGAGTTAAACTCTGCAAGATCTGTACAGGCCTAATATTCAGCAATCCCAGGATCACTGCTCAGTGTGGCGCTCTAGGGCACGGACATTCCCAACGAGAAATACGTGTAGGTTTAGTGATACTATACAAGGAAAGGTACCCCACCACCACTCTTAGCAGAAACCTCATTGTATTAGGAAATAAGCACTGAGGTAAAGAGAGAGATTTACAGAGGTAAAGTATGGGTGGGTTGCGTAATTCTAGACATGCGAAGAGTTTACCACTGTTACTGAGGTGGTGATATACGGTCTTGATTTCTGAACATATATAATAAACATAGTTTATTGTGTATCCAGGAGATATTCCCTTATACTGCCAACTTTTGCTTGGTTTTTACACTATGGCCCTCATTCTGACCTTGGCGGGCGGCGGAGGCCGCCCGCCAAAGTCCCGCCGTCAGGTTACCGTTCCGCGGTCGAAAGACCGCGGCGGTAATTCTGACTTTCCCGCTGGGCTGGCGGGCGGTCTCGTTCAGACCGCCAGCCAGCCCAGCGGGAAAGACGCTTCCACGATGAAGCCGGCTCGGAATCGAGCCGGCGGAGTGGAAGCTGTGCGACGGGTGCAGTTGCACCCGTCGCGTATTTCACTGTCTGCGCAGCAGACAGTGAAATACATGTAGGGGCCCTCTTACGGGGGCCCCTGCAATGCCCATGCCAGTGGCATGGGCACTGCAGGAGCCCCCAGGGGCCCCGCGACCCCCCCCTACCGCCATCCGGATCTCGGCGGTCCGACCGCCGGGATCTGGATGGCGGTAGGGGGGGTCAGAATCCCCGCGGCGGTGCAGCAAGCTGCGCCGCCGCGGAGGATTCAATGGGGCCGCGGTACACTGGCGGGACCCCGCCAGTGGTGCCGGTCCGACCGCGGCTTTACCGCCGCGGTCGGAATCCCCATTGAAGCACCGCCGGCTTGTCGGCGGTGCTCCCGCGGTCCTCCGCCCTGGCGGTCAAAGACCGCCAGGGTCAGAATGAGGGCCTATGTGTGCATGATCTACACATTGGAAGAGAGCAGGAACATTCAAGTGTTCCTAACTTTTTGCATTGTGCCTTTTTCCTTCACTGTAAGGGTTTACAATAAATATATCTCACCTTGATACACACCTGCTGTGAGAACTGGGGATAATTACTGTACCTTGCCAGCTTTTTGGTACCACTCAGCTCTGAAGCATTCATATGTAAGCACGATGTGCAGATAACTGTGGGAAGTACATGTCAATATCTGAGGGAACAGCCAAAGAGACTACTGGGGTGTTCAACACATTTGCGTTGCATTTCCCTGCCTATGTCTGTGGAAACCACCAGGGAATGACCACCATGTCACATGCATGCGTGATCTGTCACTAATGTTTGTATATGTAGTGTACACTACGATTCTGCATAAGTCTCATACAATGCCACACATGCCTTCTGTTTTGTGAATCATGCATATCATGAGCATGCATGATAGGATTTCAAGAATAAGTCAAACTTGCATCTAGAAATAGTTTTCTGAATCTACCCCAGCATACATGTGGCATGTCAATGCAGTGTCCAGTGTGATATTAACTAAAATATTTTTCATTTTTCAGGATTCTCTTCTCTTCGCACACATTCATGCATGCCTGAAGAATGAAACAAAAGAATTAGGGTGTGACAGAGTTGGTGGAAAAGTTACTCTGTCACAAATGTGGCAGATATCCCTGCCCGCAGTGTTACAAGTGCAATACTTCCAATGGCACTTGTGATATAGAGGACGGGATATCCGTCACCTTTGTGATGGAGTAACCTGTATGCCAAATTCTAAATCAGGTCCTAAATAATTCTTCAAAAATGAAGGCAGTATTTTCCACACTACTCTGCAAAATGTTATTTTTTTTATTAAGTAAGCTGCGGAAGGGAGTTGCAGCCTGTCCTTTTTGTTTCTAGATCACAGGGGCTGATGGTCCTCTGACCAATGTCTCTAAGTAGCCAATGGACCTGAGCAAGGACTTCTAGAAACTTCCATTGCTATCAAAGTGCCAGCCTTCTGGATGGTATTGGGAGATGGGTGAACTTTGCACCTTGGCCGTTACGTATCAACGCATTTCCCTGGAGACAAAGAACGGATAAAACCCTATAAGGCATCTGGCCCCTCCTTTTCATTGCTGGATGCTGGAGGGTTTGCTATTCCAGGCAATTGCTTAAGGTTTATTTGGTAATTGAAGTGTCTGGAAGATAGAAGAATATGACCATGAAACAAAAAATAGCCAGGTCGGAGTAGCCCTGGCGCTCGTGTAATAATGGCGAAAACACGGTGAAAACACTTGGCGAATCAGCAAAAAATGTCCTTTTATTTCCACGGCTGATTGAAAGTGCTCATTCTGAAAAGAGCAGGATGTCCAAGGCAAGGATGCGTGGGCTTGGTGAGGGTCAAAGTCAAGATGGGCAGATTAAATAAAGATCAGCAGACAAGACTGCTCACAAAGGAAGGCTTGTGGCTGAAGGGGGACGCGGAAGAAGCAATTTGTGGCTGTAATTTTAGCCTGATCCCCGGTTCAGGTCCTTTGCTCTCCTGTATATAAATGAAGGTTGCGTTGTATGGATGTTGCCACATACAGTAGGGATAGTAATAGGGAGGAGATTTAACATCATTTAATTAAAAAACGTGTGCTGTGATACAAACACACAAAGGCAACGAGGGGGCACTGGGTAAAACTGACAAATACATTCATTGATTAAACATTCAGAGCTCAATGTAAGAGTAAATGAATGGAAGGAATATGAAGGTATCTTGAATTTAGCAGGTAAATACATCCCTCAAAAGTATCACAAAATAACTATGAAAACATACTAGTCAATATAAGTACATCCTGTTAAAAGAGATGAAGACCACTCTCCCATGTACCCATTTTCAACCAGGGTTATGAAAGAATTAGCAACCACATTCATATACCTCTGTGGCTCATTCAGTGTCACCTTCCTAAAACAATACAGGTTATAAAGTTTAAACTGTGACTCTAGGCACCATGGTCCAGTGCTTAATTTGTAAATAAAAACGTGCCGGTGCACAAAGCTCTCCTCCTAAATACGCAGCTGCTGCAATTAAATGTGGGAACACAGAATACTGAGGCAGTGTAATCCTGAAGCCATCTCGGGCCCCTTCATCGATTTACAGCCACTTCCTGTCCCTTCAGCTCACTCTTGCAGCTTTCTCCCATTATGACGCTTTTCCATCTTTCTCTTCCTCCATCTTTCCCATATGTGTCTTTTGCTCACAGTAAATGCCTGAAGCAGAAGAATAAGAGCTGGCCCTCAAAAATAAGTGCCGGTGCTGAGCACCGGCAATAAAAAGCACAAATTAAGCACTGCCATGGTCATACGAACAGTGCGAGGGTGGAGGGCTCGAGGCCCTATCCCTTCCAGATTTTGAAGTGAAAACTGAAGATTAAACAGTGTCAAATTGAACATGTTTCACTGAAGTCATGCTGCACAGCACCAAAGTCTCCCTTAAGTGCTCTAACTTGAGAAGGAGATTCTTTGGAGGTTCTATGACCACTTTGTATTGTTATTTACTTAATTGCTGGGTTAGCGTCTCCTTAAAAAAAATCTATGTTCAAGCCAGGTGAGCTAGCAGAGTGATAGAAGGCAGGAGATGCTATTTTATGCCAAGGTTGCTGCTGGCTTATTTGACTTGAGAAAAGTAAGGATTTCAGAAGAGGTTCAACACCTCAATCACAGCTGAAGAGGACTCGGAGCCCCCACAGAGTTTGCTCCTCAACTTACATCTCTTCAAAGAGAGCTGTGAAGTGCAGCATGGTTTCAGACCAGCATGTTCTGTCACTTTGTTTGATCTTCAGTGTCAGTGGGAACATTCCAAAACAGGAACACACACCTTCAAATCTTGGTACTTCGTGTGTGTGCGCGTGCACGCTTGTGTGGTGACAGTTTGATTTAAGGTGTGTTGTGTATTTATTGAACGCCATATATTAATACTAATTGAATGACAATAATGAACAACTGAACACAAAACAGGTCTTTTGATGTTATAGAGAGTTGTAACCATACAGTTTCTGAACTGCACAATATGCAATCCTGAACATAAATCCTGTCATGACCCCTTGACTAAATTGTTGGATCTGCGGCTCTTAGCTTTACTTTGCTATATGTAATTTTCCTTAACCATACAGTTTAAAAGCACAATTCAGTACCTTCTGCGCGCTAAACCGACACTTATATATCGCCTATATAAAGTAATCTTGCTTCACATTGAATAACTATATAGGGTATATAATATAGAACATGACAAACTGCCTGCCTTATTTAAATAATACATATTATTTCCAATAAATGTTGTTCAATTCAAAGATATAAGCATATATATTTTACTGAGACACTGATTAATGGTGAACCATATTTTTTTTTTCATTTTAAAATCCATATTTTTCATGACCTTTTTTTTGCTTGATCTATATCTTATGATGGCTCAGTTTATCATTTTAATCTTAGAGCTCAGACAGACGCAGTTTCGGCTCTCCCCACGGCTGTCAATGCCCCCCCTAGATATTCTATGTCTCCTACATCGGCAGCCGCCGCAAATCTTAGGGGGAGGGGGGGTGGGAGAAAATAAAATAATATATATATATTTTTTAACATACCTGTTCCTGCCGCCACCGGCCGCCTCACTCCTCTTCCGATGGTGTTAGTATCCCACCAGTCCCTGAGATACTAGCAATCATGGCACGGCTCTCATGCGATAACTATGTGATAAAGGGGTCTAGATATGTACAATATATGCTGCAGCCAGTCCCAAGGCATTCCAGTTAGTATCATGACGTTGAAGTCTTGTCCGTAGCAAACCTGGAAGCAGCCTATGTCTAAACCCCTTCTTACTTCTGTGTCTTCAAAATAAGGGGCAACATTAAGAGCCGCTAGGGCCTCCTTGCGCCACATTGGTGTCCTTTTTTTTTACAATAACGTGGCCCAGCGATGTCAAAATTGCCGCACCAAATTTAAAAAGTGGCACAATGCATGTATTGCACCACTTTGTAACCCGCCAGGCATAATGTATACAGAGTAGGCTTTCCCCTGTTAGGGGGGCCCAAAAAAATGGCACAAAGAAATCTAAGAGATTTATTTGCATCATTTTTTTCGGCAATTTTAATGCCTGCTCTGAGCAGGCGGTAAAAGGTGGCACACCATTGTTTACAATGGGCCTCAATGTGCTTTGCAGGATTAGTGTCAAAAATGTTTACATTAATCCTGCAAAGCTTCGAACTAGCATCAAAAACTTTGATGTTCGTTTCCTAACTACCACCATGGTGCGCCGTTATGGCACACACATGGTGGCATTAGAAGGGGTCCTAACGGGTGCAAGAAAAGAGGCGCTGCACTGGTTGCAGTGCCACTTTTCTTAATGTTTTATTTAAGTGTCAGGGCATTGTGGTACGCTTCTTGTTTCAGATGTGATTTGCACTGATTACTGCGAGAAAAAGCATTTTCTCACTTGACATGATCAACTTAGTACATATCTTTTTCTACGTAAGTCACAAAACACATATACTTCAGTCAAATTTAAAAAATTAAAAAATTAAAAATCATTATGGAGAGGGAAGGATGAGGGGGCAACTTTACTATATTTTCATCCAAGGCAGCTCAATAATCAAAGCTGCTGCTCTTCGTTGAGTGAAAGTGCAGGACATTGGCATATCTACAAAAACATGGCACTGCTGCTCTCTTCCTAAGTAATGGTGCACTTTCTGGCTGCTTTTTACCCCCACATACCTTTTTACCATAGTGCTAAAGTGTGCATGTGAGCTGAGCAAACATTTTGTACTGGAAGGGCAGCCTTTCAGTACAAAACACAAGCTTAGGCTAATGGCCAGATTTATCACCACTTTGCAAGGTGACTAAGGCCCATATTTATACTTTTTTAACACCGCATTTGCGTCGTTTTTTGATGCAAAATCAGCGCAAACTTTCAAAATATAATTGTATTTTGTACGTTTGCAATGCTTTTGCGTCAAAAAATACCACAAATGGGGCGCTGCAGAAGTATAAATATTGGCCTAAATGTGACCAAACGGGTGAATAAAGTTGATATGTGATTTATTTTCCTGTGCAAAGGTCAAGCTCACAGAACCTCTTTTGCAGGCCTTTCAGATGTGTATCCTCACTTCATGTATCATCAAGCCCTCTCCCCCAAGCATCACCTCGCTCGTCGCCTTGAAAAAGCCCCTAGACTGACATAAGCATCTCTTTTACCCCCTCTTATGATCAAATTTCTCACTTCACTTTAAAGCATGTCCTCCTCATCCTCAACTAACCTTTCTGCTTTGGATATCGCTCTTCTGCACTCCACCCCCACATATAGTACACTCGCAGCCGCTTACTCAAGTTTGAACAGAGTCATCCTTTTCTAGGGCCAATGGAGAAGCCAATATGCTTGTTTATTGCTTCCTACCGGAATGTAGTCTATCAGGGGTTGTATGACGGGACAACGCATGCGCCAACCACGCATGCCTGAACAACGCAGTCGGAACAACAATCGCATTATTACCACGAATGCCTTTACCTTGCATGCCTTTACAACGATTTTTCATAGAAAAGGCATGTGTGGAACAGCATGCGTGGTTGTAGCATGCCTACCTGCCCTAAAAACACAACTACCCGACCCCCCACCAACCCTAAAAACACTATCGACCTCCCACCCCTGACCCTAAAAACAAAAGTCCCCCTACACCTCCCACCCACCTGGAGCCCTAAAACCTTCCCTGACCCCCCACCCCTGCCCCTAAAAACAAAAGTACCCCAACACCTCCCACCCACCTGAAGCCCTAAAACCTTCCCTGACCCCCCACCCGTCCTAAAAACAACTGACCCCCAACCCCCTCCAGCCCTAAAATCAAAACCACTCGGACACCCATCCCACCCCAAAAAAAAATCCTATTTGATTACCCACCCCCACCCCTAAAAACAAAACTACCCCGACCTGCCCCTGAAAACAAAACTAAACCGATCCCCCACCCCCACCCCTAAAAACAAAACTACTCTGACCCTCCACCCCTCCGAACAAAACTACCCCAACCCCCGCCACCCCGCCCCTAAAAATAAAACTACCCCAATACTCCCACCCACCCTGAATCCTAAAACCTTCCCCCACCCACCCTAAAAACAACCAATGCCGAAAAATAAATATACCCCCAACCCCGTCCCTATCAAAATTACCCTGGCCCTAAAAACAAAATTACCCCGACCCCCATCCCTAAAAACAAATCTACCTCGTCCCTAAATACAAACTACCCCACCCTAAAAACCAAACTACCCCAACCCCCACCACTGCCCTAAAAAAAAGAACCACCTAGACCCCCACCACTAAAACCAACTACCCCAATACCCCCACCCACCCTGAGCCCCAAAACCTACCCCGACCACTCCCCAAAAATAAAACTACCAACCCCTATAAACAAAATTACCCCGACCCTCCCAACCTGCCCTAAAAACCAATCTACCCTGACCCCCCACCACTAAAAACAAAACTACCTGACCCCGCCCCAAGCCCTTAATGCATCCCCACCCCTAAAAAACAAACCCCCAACCCTGCCCAAGCCCCACTTTCCTGACCGCATCCTCTCCCGATGCACTCTCTCTTTTTCTCTGCCTTAACCACGCATGTGCGTTGTTCAGCACATGCATGGTTAAAGCAGAGAAAAAGGGAGTAGTTGTTAACACAGGCGTGGTTCCGCGTGTGTTAAGTACGTAATCGTTGTTCCAGGATCATTGTTCCAGATGTTTCCCCTACCAGGTATCTGTACCTTTGCAAATGGTGGAGATCCAGCTGAACGTCCTGAGACATCCCTTGTCTTGCTGGACTGAAACACCTCAGGAAAAGGCCTGTGATAGGTACATAGAACAACCTAACAGAGGTGTTTTATAAAGCGTGTGATAACCCAAGGGTGTCTTGATGCTAGTAACTGAAATATAAGAAAAAGAAACTGCTGGGCATTTCAGCTAAAAAGAAGAAAGGAAAAGCCATATTTTCAGCTGTTTCTGAAAGGTAGTGTAATTAGATTGATTTCTTAGACAAAAAGACAATTTATTCCACAATTGGCAGGGGGCGTAGCCAAAGCTACGCCCACCTCGGCATGCTTTTTTTTATTCTGGGGATTTGTACATAATGCAGTCCGAGGATCTCCGTTTTCTGGCTGGTTGATACCTTTTGAATTTACTGGTCAGACAAGAATGGTCCAATCCACATGCAGCAGACAGACCCCCCTGACAGAATAGCTCTTTTCTCAATCCGTTAAAGGGCGAGAGGCAAAGGCCACGGGCTCCTCCATACTCCTATGCATGCCAATCACTTTGGCGCTTGCATCCACACGTCACAATAGGTCACGTGTCTGAAGGTTAAGAGCACAAGCGTGCTTGCAATGCTGTATAGTGCTGCGAAGCATGAACTTGTATTGCCTGTGCGCAACATAATTATATCAGAGATTCCCGCAGATATGCCAGGTTTAGCTGCTTATCATTTTAGTAATGCAGGAAAGAAATGAAACACGGAGGAAGCAGTCCTCAATAAAGCATGATTTGTAAAGAACATGATTTATGGGCAGAAATTGGAAAAGATATGAAGTTAGACTTCTCTTTTCATTAGAAACACAATCGGCGTAGTTGGCTAGTGGGGGTCCTCGTATTATGGCAAATCCCTTACATTTATTCCTCATCCTTTAATGGGGAAAAGGAAGGATAAATCACTGCTAGGTGGCAAGAAGGATGCCTGCCATGTCCATCTTCATTGCACTGAAAGGTAAATTGGACTCCAGCCATGAAGGTAATATCGGAGGAGGTCCGTTTTCTCCATTTACAGGTCACACCATTGAAAAGCAATTGAAAGGCCGATCAATCATCCAAGATTAAAAGCTGCCAGTGACTGCCGACAAGACCAATTGAAAGCGGTCAAGACCAACTGAAGTGAAAAATGTATATTTAGAAAGCAAAAGGCCTTTGTGGACAGTCTCTGAGTGCCCCAAGTTGTTATCGTGCAACGTGGTATGTGATGTGTTCGTGTGTGAGTAACTGGTGCGCTGTATGTCCAAATTAAATAACCCGACCCAATAAACTCCTTTCACGTCCTGATTTCTGAAATTTGGCCTCAACCAGACCCCATCTAGATAAGTATTCTGGGCGCGGGGACCATCTCACGCCAGGTCGTTATGAACACTGTCTGCAGTCCTGAACGTTTTAACTATAAGGCACTGTTTTCAAGTTTGTTCTATAGAAGCAAGTCAAAACTGCAAACCCCAGAATGCTTTGGGCTATCAGGCAAAGGTCTAGGCCTGAAAGGAGTATCTGTAACGACCTAGAGAGTGAGGTGGTCACCCTATTTCTGATATTGAATTCACAATGCCACTAGTGAGGTGCACAAATCAGTTCAATAAATCTAACTCAGGTCGCCCAAGCTCCTATGTCACCAAACTGATTTCTTCCTTCCTACAAATTGGGTTCTGTTTTCCACCATTCTGGTTGCTAGCATCAAGTGCGTTATTACTAAGCAATTCCTCTCTCCAGCGAAGCTCTCCCTAATCTGGTTGTCGACATGATTCAAACGTTCACTGTTCTACTGCCACCTTCTGGCGGTAGTCTGAAAAACTGCAACAAGGCCCTTAGCAGGCTCACCAGCCGCCCTTTCCACACACAGAAGTATTATAGGCCAGCAGGCTGGGCTGTCGTTGACAATTCTGCAGCGAACACCTTGTAGGCAAAATTATCTCCAATTTTAGTTACACTATCGCCGGTTATAAATGGAGTAAATGCTCGAAATGTGATGGGTTAATTTATTTTGCAGTAGGCGGTCCCTACATACTCTCACTGGATTTGTACCCAGTATAAATATATGAGAATGTGGGCTGCCGAATACTCACTTGTATATTGCCATGCAAATCATCCTATTTTGCTGTATATATTGTATTGCTTGCTGTTCACAATGCATCCTTCCGGCTGCTTCGATGAGTAGGGAACAGAGCCATTTATAAGGAAAATCTGCTGATTTGTAATTAAACTCACTCAAAAAGGACTGTCGTTAAGGTCTACCTAAAACTAGAATTATCTTCCAGGAAATGTAGACTACCGGGGAGTTCAATTCATAACAATCCACCTTGAAAGTCCACTGAATGACCAGCAGGCAAGGCTGTAATAGCCCCCTTCCCCTCCCCCACCACAGACTCGGGACCCCTGAGTCTCCCATATCACACATATATTCTTTGGCATTGGTTAGAATGAGGGCTCCTTGAAGGGTTGGGCACCCAGAAAGGTTGGTAGTCCCCCTGCGCTGAAGGGGATGCCAGGGTCTGCAGGGGCCTGTATACACCTCCGAGCAAGGGCTTTCTTGCTTTAGACACTACAGTCCAGATGTAGGAAGCTTTTACGTTGTCTAGGTTGTCCTTGTGCTATGCAAGGCAAAGCCAGGACAATGCAAAGGTTTCAGTGATATTTATAAAGCCACACAAAGGCCGGCTTGCACTGCGTTAGGTTACAGTAGTGGGAGTAGTTCCATGGGTGAAGCCGGGGTGCTCCCATGCATCCACCCATGGGTTTTGCTGCATTCCCAGAATTACTAAAGGTAATAAACCTGGGAATGTGTCAAAAGGTTATTGAGTTGTGGGGAGCAATGAGGAGAAATATCTGTATTTATCCTCATTACTTTGTCTTTCTTTGCGTGATGCATGCTGCATCACACATAGGAAGAGGAAAATGCCTCCAAGGAATTGATTTTGTGCATAAGGTATCCCTACCTGTACACAATCCTGCCTGTAACGCATGCACCTGTGCACTATGGTGCAAGAGCGCCTTAATTGGCACTAGCAGCACACAGTTCACCAGCGCAAAGGGAGAGCGGAACTGTTCCATATCTTCGTGAGGACAGGGCAGTTCTCCAGAGCTTGTTATGTCTCTGTAGGTCAGAACAGGAGGCCAGTTAGCTAGCCACTGGAGTCACTCTAGTTTTTCTGTCTTCAAGGAGCAGGTCCAGTCTTCCTTCCTCGGGCAGCAAGGCAGCAGGGCAGTCCTTCCAGCACCAGGGCAGCAGGGCAGTCCTTCTTCTGAGTCTTCCACAGGGCCAAAAGTGATCCTAAGAGTGGGTCTGAGGGTCCCATATTTATACCTAGTGCCAGCTTTGAAGTGTGAGAAACCTCTAGAATTTACTCCCCAGATGGTCTTGGAATTTCCTGTCTCCCTGCCGAGGCTCAACTCGGTCTGGGGTCACAAAGGCTAGTGTGAAGTTCTTTGCCTGTGTATGTGTGTTTATGTGTGTGCATGCACTAAGGCAGTTTCTTTGAAATGTAAATGGGGCTGTACATAGCTCAGCCCCCCTTATCCTGTCATGGTGACCCGTACTGACAGCACCTACTCACCCTTTGTTTGACTGTCGGGGAGGAATACAAAAAGGTCACCTGCCAACTACACCTAGTTATGTGATCCAGGATACAGGCTGTAGGTACCAAATGGTTAGGACAAGAAAATGGCAACTATCTAAAAGTGGCATTTTCAGGTTTGTGACTTAACATACAACTTGACCATTAAAGCGTATTTTAAATTACAATTCTTTAGACACCAAACATGAAGTTGCCACCTACTCCTATCAAACGTTATCATTTATTAAATGTAATAAGGTAACCCAGTGTTATACTATGGGAGAAGTAAAAACTTAATTTCTGAGTTTTTCACTACCAGGACATGTAAAACTTAAAAGTGCATGCTCAACATTTTAAATAAAATTCAGCCTGCCATATTGGCTGTTTAGGGCCTCCCATAAGGGTGACATATGTAATAAAAAGGCATTTTAAGGCATGGAAAAAGGGTATTTTGCCAAGCTGGATTGGCAACTTAAAACTGCCACAGGCCAGGGACATGTTTTAAGGGGCTACTTCAGTAGGTGGCATGATAAGAACTGCAAGCCACTAGTAGCGTTTCATTACCCGTCCCTATGTATATGGGATAACACTTTACTAGGCACTTATAAGTAATTTAAACATGCCAATCAGGTGTAAGCAAGTTGTACCATGTTCTAGAGAGAGGACACAGATACTTTAGTACTGGTTAGTAGTGGTAATGTACACAAAATTCTATGGCCAACAAAAACAAATTCAACAAAACAGGAGGGAAGAAGACAAACAGTTTGGGGGAAGACCACCCTTTGGCTGACAGGCCTAACAGGCACATTTGGTTGATTTTGTGATAGCTGACTTCTAGTAGTGCAATCCATTGTTCCAGACTGTGCGGAAGGCTGGGAAGATAACTAAATAAGCTATCTCACCCTTAACCAATGAGGACTTACCCAGGACAGGGTCATTTGTGTCTGGCAGATGTTTGGCTCTGCCTTAAAACTTCTAGAGTCTAATCCAATTAGAATAGGGCAAGAGCTTCAGTCAAGGTGAAGGGTGTCTAGAAAAGATAAGCAAAATGCTTCTTTTTCATGTACAAGGCACTAGTATTAGGAGAACAAATACAGGCTGTGTACAGAAAGATTATTAATAATGACTGTGTGTCGTCAGGTCATCTGGAACTTAGGACCTGAAGTACCAAGAAACATGTCCTTCAGTTATGTTCTAAACCTATTTTGCAATTTGATAACAGGTTACTGGATGACAAATGGATTTAGAATCCCATAACAAGTTGCTATTTGAAAGGTGTGGGTTTAGGGCATCCATTTCAAATAGAAATTAGCTCTGAAATTATCCCAATACCTCAAAGGAGGCGTTAACCCATTTTCAAGTGGGGAGGAGTCCCACTGGAACCCTTTCTCCTTTGTGAACGTTTAAAAGAATTGCTGGAGAGCAGGCAGTGGTCCATGGGGACACTTTCAACTCTCCTACAAATAAACAAAAAAAAACTTTTTGTTTCAATGCAGCCCCATTTCCTTCAAGGAAAACGTGTTACATTATAATCAAAGATGTCTTTATTTAAAATGCGATCACAAACATGGCAGTCTGCTGACTCAAGGACACAATCCCCATGTTGGTATCCACTCATAATGAGTTGCAATTTGCTACCTACCTCATGAATATTGATGGGGTAGGTCAGATTATGACCCACTATGATTCAGAATTTTGGAATATAAAGGTAGGTACACAAACTGTGTTTCTATTCTTGAAAAGCTGGTGCTCAATTGGCAATCACTTTTTGCCAATGCAAATTTTGTGCATCAGGCCCTTAATACGGTACTATTAGTCCAGCAGGTGCTTGGAAACTCCATCAGGACTCAGCATTGCCTAGTGTCAGTTCGGGGGAAACATGCGCTGGACGGCCTGAAGGAGGTGAGCTCACAACTCTTTAAGGTCTCAGCTTTAGAAGGAGCACGACTGCAAACTCCAATGATGCAACACTGAAACTCCAGTTGGCAACAGCAGCAGCAAGGACTGCAGTCAACGAAGTACTCCAGGCGACTTTCACACCTGAGGGCAGACGGGTCCTTACACGGCAGCCAAAGAGGAGCATGGACCACATTGAAGGGGGAAGGAAGAGTACCTCAACCATCCCACTCTTGGTGGTGGCAGGTGGTGCTAGTGGTGCCAGGTGCTACTTGAGCTCTTCCAAAAGACCACTAGGCCCATGTTTAGTAAAGCTTTCGTTTGGAGGAGAGTCGTTTGAGCTCAGCTGCCTAATAGTGATGATGCTTGCGCTGAGCTAATGTTCTAAACAGACACTAATGCTCAAAGCATTAAACGTGTGTAAAAGCAAAAACAAGGATGGATGTGGAAAGCGTCGAAACTGCTGGAGGACTGAACCTGGAAATTTGGGCCGGACAACTGGTTTCTTCACATGAACAAATTGTGCGATCTTGAGAAGACCCTTTATCGCTCTGTCTTATTTTCTTCGTGACAAAATTGTGAACAAAAGTGATTTATTTCACAGACTGTGCACTACAAATAAATGTCTCATTCATATATGATTCAATAGAATATGATGCTGGCTTGTGGTTCATAAAAACTATTTCTTTCATGATACACATCACAAACGTAATTGTTTCTTCCGCTCTTGGCAAAATTACGTGGGGTTCATTGATTCAAATCAGCTTTAAAAGTTTTCATTAGATCTTCATGAGTAGAATAAAATCGGTGCACACAATTGATAAATTCTACCTCTTTATTTTAACGTTACTAGATGCATAATGGTACATGTTTGCATGCACAGAATGTTATGGGAAAGGAGCACAAAACATGTACCCCATTTATAACACCAAAACACCATGAGGCAGAGCTCAATGGAGAAAAGAGAAAAACGCTGAGATGGAAGAACCGAGTACACAAACATAAAGTCAGCCATTGGTGGGTCATCAATCTGACATCAAAAGTGGATGCACGCTGGATCAGGTGTGTTTTGTGGACAATGGCGCCTGACCTAAACAGGGTAGCAGGTTTTACCTGTCGTTCAAGTTGCACGCTAATGGTACACTCTGAAGTGAAAGTCACTGAGCAGATTTTTCCATAACAGTTGACTGGAGACTTTTGCATTTGCCACCAACTCGAGAATTTTTGTCCAGTTCCTTCAACTCCATCATTACGATTCAGACCCTCATCCAACCAGTAATTCCCTTATGTGCTCATTGTGACGTTTGCAGCACTCACATTTGCAGTTTCTCTGCTTTCTCCTCCTGTGTGATCACCAGTCTTGCTAAGGTTACTTAGGGCCATATGTACGAAAGCTTTTTCCCATAGACACAGAATGGGTAAAATCCTTTGGTACATCTGGCCCTTAGTCTCTTACCTGGTACCACCCAAAATTCTTCCAGTCCAGAGCGGCCATATCAATGCTCAAGATGTCAAAGCGATGACACCTCCACCCTCATACCACCATTCAGTCTCACATTTACCTTTTTCGTGAAAAACTATTAGACACCTATTGTTCCATTGTGTTACCACCTATTTCTCATACAGCATCCTGCATTCTACCCTCAGGTCCAGTTTTTCCACACTACACACATTTTTAGCAAAATCACATCTGCCAATCCAGTCACGCTCTCACAATCCTTATGCTGTGCAGCCCCACTGCAGGCATTGACATTGTCAGCCTTCCCGCATTCCTTCCTGTTATCTCGATAGGCATTGCTAATACCGCCCTTGACTGATTCTACTCTGATCTCCCAAAAAGCCTTTTCTCTATTTACTTAGCTGCTTTTCCTTGTCAATCACCGCAGAAGTTAACAACCCCCAAGGTTCTGCCATGGGCCCTTAGCTCTTCCTCCTCGACACCTTCTTCCTTGGTGATATATCCCCTCTTTGCATGACCCCCTCCCCAAAGTTTTGGACAGATGCTGCTTAGTTTCTCATAAAGTGAAATCATGTATTTTCATGCAACCTCTGCACAAACACTATATCCAGTGCAGTCTTGTTTCTCTGACACCTTTCCCGTTGCCCCTTGCTAAAATACTTGGGGTCTCATTTACAACAAAGTGGTGCAGCACGGTGCTGTGCCAAATTTGGCAGCACCACACTGCGTCACTTCAGAAATGCAGGGATGCACCATATTTACGGTAATACAGTGCACCTCTGTGTTTTCATTAACACTGGTGCTACATTTATCTGCCTTGCCCAAATGCAGGCAGCCTTGTACCATAGTGCAACCCTAGTGCAATAATTGAAATAGCAAATCGTCATTATTTAATGATGTGCAGGAAGGTGTTCCTTCCCGCACATAAACAATCATTGATGGTGTTTTGCTCTAAAAGCAAAAACAAGGAGAAATAAAAGTATTTCTCCTTGGTTCGCCACTCTAACGCCACCACTTGGGCGGCGTTAGTTTTTGGCGCTGCCTCAGGTTTCTGAATCCTCCTAAATCTGGGGCAGCATCAAAATGTAATTGGTGTTGCATGGAGTGCCTACAGCAGCACCCATTGCATGCCCCTTTCACGCAAAGTGATGCATGCAAAGGGTTCGTATTTACAAGGGGGCATTAAGTCACAAAATGTGGCTTACCGCTGCCTTGTAAATATGGTGCAGGGCATTGAGCCACCTGAGCATCGCTAAAAGTGACGCTCCAGTGGAGTAAGGGCCTTGGAAACGAGGCCTTTGGTGTAGAGTTGAACTCCATTCTGTGAATGGCACTGTTTACCTCCCACGTGGCCACAGGAGTAAGATTTGTGAATAAGTAACAGGAAAACTCACTTCACCTCCCATTTCATACTCCCAAATCTCTCATTACCACTTGAGTAAGGAGCAAATTTGATCCAGGTAAACGTTTTTAGTAGGTCCTTCTTTCTACTCTTCTCTCATCTTTAAAAAGTAATTTCAATTTCTACACATGTCCTCTTCAGTTTCCCCCAAACCATTACACCTCCTACGAGCAAGTTGATTGGCCAGCTGCCAATCTAACGGCTAGATAAAAAACCCTCATCCAAGACTTCAAGCGATTCAGAGAGCTTCCCCCCCAGTTAACCACACCTGCTGACCCACTCCAGCCAGAACACAATATCCTGTCAATGAACACCTTCTTGTAGTCCCCACTCCTCTGAGCTGCCTTCTGATACTTTCTCCAACATTTCTAACACTCCTTCGTGTTTTTCTGAAGGTTGTTACCAAACAATTCTTGAGCTTAAGTTCTTCCGAAAACCATTTGCTGTTCAAAGAATTTGCTAATTTGTCCAGTAGGTAACATCACCATTAGTTCAATTTCGCACCTTCTTTTGAGTCATGTTTAACCTGCATGGATTAGTTTAATGCATACACAAGCCAAGGTTTTCACACAAAGGCATGTCCTCAATGCCTTCAATCCTTGATGAGGTCTAAGGTAGTCTGAGGCAACAGGAACAGTTCTGAGAGGTTGACTCACAGTCTACCTGACAACTCTGCACATTACTTTCACTCACAGTGAGGGATAATAGTGAGCTGGATTGAGACTGGATGTTGCAAATAATAAACCGGAGTAAAACGTCCAGTCGCCAAGAAGCATCTATTCCACCACTCAAAAAATTGAATTAAAGGGTAAGTACTTTAAATAGTAAATTTGCTGCTCATTGTCATGTCAAGCACTTCAGAAAGGATGTGATGGTAAACTACAACCCGCTCCAATAGTGTGCTGCCAGCTTAAAAAAACAGGATCAGATGAACTTTCAATATAGTCTCGGACTGCCAGGAGAGTGTATGTCTCAGAGAAGACCAGAAAGCCGCTATGAAAGGTTGAACATTGTTGGCCTGAAGTCTTTCAATCTGCCCAACAACTTCAAAGGCAGATGCACAAGGACATAGAGTACCGTGTGGATGTGGCAACCACGTGGGGGTTTTGGGGGTGTAGAGTGGTCTACTTTTAGACCTGTGTTTAATTAAAAATTATATGCCAGGGTGAATTTAACAAAACAATAATAGGAGGTCCTCTGCACCAGTACTGAGGTGTCATTTTTATCATATCAATACATCTGATTGTTGCTTCCCCCTCCTCACTTGCCTTCAGCAGCCAATGGAAAGAACAACACGCCTGGCCCAGATGTGGTGTAAGTTAATGCATAGAACAGACTTCACTAAAAATAAAAATTGACAAAGTTCCATGAAGGCATAAGTTCCAATAAGGCACATACAATGAAACACAATCATCAGAATATAACGAAGGGGACCGCCAACAGGGAGAACTGAAAAGGTTATTAAATGCAACCCTCTGTTTCTAATTAGGCCCATGTCCAGAGGCAATGGCTGCTGTGGAAGGCATATGTCTCAACTGACGACTTACCTTCATCGATTTTTCGCTTTCTTCTAGGCCAGCGCGCGAGGGAGGGCTTTGTTCACCTATAAAATACAATGATTTCTTTGATCGCCTGAGATCCTGGATATCCTGCCTCAGCTTGAGATGCTTCACACTGTAAAACACACTGCAAAGCACGTGTCGCCAAATGTGTTTTAATAAAATAAATGCGGGAAACAACATTTTTCAACTTCCAGCTGCTAGTACAACTTGACTGGCAAAATAAAAACAGCATGTGTTTTATGAGCAGCGATGGGCTCCTGAGGTCTTTCAATTCTTTTGTGTGCTCAGCCGTATGGAGAACGGCTTTCAGACTTATGTGGTTAAGGGTCCCCTGTCTACCTTTAATCCTGCTCTCACCCTCTCCCTTCCCCCCTGCCTGCCACCCTCCAGTTGTCACGCATCCCCCCATTGTGGGGTATGCAGAGTAAATCTCGAGGAGGGGGCTTAGCTCATATCTTTCGAGTCCTCCCAGAAGAAAGCAAGGTATGGAATGATTATACCTTAAATCATATGTTAATGCTGTGGTTTGTGTGCAGGGAGACGTAAACATTGTTGATTGTGCAGGCTGGATCCCGAGTATAAACAGGTCAGTGGTATCATGCTGCCCTTCTGCAGTCCTTACTCACGACTCAATCAAATTCTTCAACAGTCCTATTTGAAACAGGCACAGCAGTACAGTCTTCCTCTAGTTCAAAGGTTGTTAACCTTTTAACTTTTGCGAAACCCCATTGAATTACTAAGGGGAGCTGGGGACCCTGGCCTAAGCATTCTCTAGAATTTGAACCTCAAAACACAGAAATACAGAAACAATTATACATCAAACAAATGCAAAAATCATGAAATATTTCATTTAATTCCTGGACAAAAAAAAATCGAAATTTTAATTTTAATTGGAAGGTTGAAGGTTTTCAAAATGTGGTTTTATCTCTTAATGTGGAAGCAATAGTGTTAGAAATGGGGTCCTTGGTTGACAGTCAGGTTACCCCCTGTTCAAGCAAAGACCCTCACTCTAGTCAGGGTAAAAGAGAATCACCCTCAGCTAACCCCTGCTTACCCCCTTGGTAGCTTGGCAGAGCAGTAGGCTTAACCTCAGAGTGCTAGGCGTAAAGTATTTGTACCAACACACACAGTAACTCAATGAAAACACTACAAAATGACACAACACAGGTTTAGAAAAATAGGAAATATTTATCTACACAAAACAAGACCAAAACGACAAAAATCCACCATACACAAGTCAAGTTATTAATTAAAAATCAAAAAGAGTCTTTAAGTAGTTTTAAAAACACACTAGCGCTGCTAGAGTGAAAATGTACCTGGTGTGCGTCAAAAATAACCCCGCACGGGCGGGCGTGCGTCGAAAATAACTCCGCACGGCGGTACTCGAGTCAAAAATCCAGCCGCACGATGAGTTGACGATCCAGCCGCGCAGGTTGCGATCTCCCAGCCTCCGTCAGCGATGCTGCGCGTCGTTTCTCCTGCTCCGTGCGTCGATTCTTCGGTCGCGTTTCCTGCGAGCGTCGTTTCTCAGCCGCGGAGCTGGCGGCGCGTCGTTTTTCAGCCGCCGATCGGATTTGCGTCGATCTTTTCCCCGCACGGCGCTCTGTGCGTGGATTTTCTTGTCTTTAGGCTGCCAGCTTCTCCTTTCAGGGTCCCAGGAACTGGATGGGCACCACAGGGCAGAGTAGGAGTCTCTCCAGAGGCTCCAGGTGCTGGCAGAGAGAAGTCTTTGCTGTCCCTGAGACTTCAAACAACAGGAGGCAAGCTCTAGATCAAGCCCTTGGAGATTTCTTCTCAAGATGGAAGCACACAAAGTCCAGTCTTTGCCCTCTTACTCTGGCAGAAGCAGCACTGCAGGAAAGCTCCACAAAGCACAGTCACAGGCAGGGCAGCACTTCTTCCTCAGCTAACAGCTCTTCTCCAGGCAGAGGTTCCTCTTGATTCCAGAAGTGTTTCTGAAGTCTGTAGATTTGGGTGCCCTTCTTATACCCATTTTAGTCTTTGAAGTCACCTTTCTTCAAAGGGGACTCACACCTACTTGTGAAATCCTGCCTTGCCCAGGCAAGGCCTCAGACACACACCAGGGGGTTGGAGCCGGCATTGTTAGAGGCAGGCGCAGTCCTTTCAGATGAGAGTGACCACTCCACCCCTCCCTCCTAGCAGAGATGGCTAATCAGGAAATGCAGGTTACACCCCAGCTCCCTTTGTGTCACTGTCTGGTGTGAGGTGAAAAACAACCCAACTGTCAAACTGACCCAGACAGGGAATCCACAAACAAGGCAGAGTCACAGAATGGTTTAAGCAAGAAAATGCTCACTTTCTAAAAGTGGCATTTTCAAACGCACAATCTTAAAATCAACTTTACTAAAAGATGTATTTTTAAATTGTGAGCTCAGGGACCCCAAACTCCACATGTCCATCTACTCTCTAGGGGAATCTACGCTTTAATCATATTTAAAGGTAGCCCCCATATTATCCTATGAGAGAGACAGTCCTTGCAACAGTGAAAAACGAATTTAGCAGTATTTCACTGTCAGGACATATAAACCACATTACTATATGTCCTACCTTATCCATACAATGCACCCTGCCCTTGGGGCTTCCTAGGGCCTACCTTAGGGGTGCCTTACATGTAAGAAAAGGGAAGGTTTAGGCCTGGCAAGTGGGTACACTTGCCAAGTCGAATTTACAGTGTAAAAATACACACACAGACACTGCAGTGGCAGGTCTGAGACATGATTACAGAGCTACTTATGTGGGTGGCACAACCAGTGCTGCAGGCCCACTAGTAGCATTTGATTTACAGGCCCTGGGCACCTCTAGTGCACCTTACTAGGGACTTACTAGTAAATCAAATATGCCAATCATGGATAAACCAATCACATACAATTTCACACAGAGAGCATATGCACTTTAGCACTGGTTAGCAGTGGGAAAGTGCTCAGAGTTCAAAAGCCAACAGCGACAGGTCAGAAAAAAATAGGAGGCAGGAGGCAAAAAGACTGGGGATGACCCTGCATAAGCAAAAGTCCAACACGACCCCCTATCAGCCTAAAGCCAGGGGAGAACAATCAATACCTTGACGTACTTCCCTGATTGGGGCGATAGAACAAGGACCCAGGCCCACAACAGCAGGGGCATGTTCCAGTTCTACGCCTTCCTGACTCCAGTTGGATCCCTCTGTCCATACTCTCAGGGCCCACTAAGCTAACCCATGGGGAACCCTTCTCCACATCTACAGACACCATCTGTGCAGCACCTAACTTTACTTTGCTCACAGATTAATTGCAATGGGCAGATAGTACCACCAGGGCCAACACAGTGGTGTTGCCCACTCCACCCCCGGGGTGTGACTCTCGCCCCCCCCCCAGGGGCAACTCTGTCCACCAGGACAGCAAGCCACGGTGGCCCCGGACAACTGTCAGGGATGAGAGCCCGACCTCAGGCCTCTCCAACCACTGTGACTGCGGTGAGTGGGGGGCGGTAGCCCCAGGTGCCTGGCACCCTTTGACCACTCTCTCTTCCACCAGGTCAGGGATGACAACCTGACCCTGGTCCTCCCCTCTGGGGCTCAGTACCCTCCCTGCAGAAGCGGCACCCCCAGAGTCAAAAACTGTCAGGGTGCTTGTAGAAGCAGTCCTGCACAATTCTTCCACCAGTGCAGGGCTGTTAACCTGCAACTGGTCCGCCAACCTGGGGTCTGTACCTTCAGGTTGGACCAGGGCCAGGGGTGAGGCTTCCCTCCCCCTGCCCTCCCTTCTGGGGTCCTGCACCCCCCAACTAGGAGTGGCCCCCTCAGAGGACAACATGGGATGGGCACTGTTAGCAGTAGCCCCTTCCTCCAGGTCAGGGGGGACACCCTGAACCTGGCCTTCCAATCCAGGGTCTGTACCCTTAGATTGCACTGGGGCCAGGGGTGAGGCTCTTTCTCCCCTGCCCCTACTCTCAGGGTTCTGCACCCCCCCCTCAGGGAGAGTACCCCTTGAAGTCACACCAGGGGGGGTGATTGGGCAAACCGCCCACCCCTTCAGGTCAGGGTCTACCCCCTGCACCTGATCCTCCAGTCCAGGGTCTGTACCCACAGACTGGACCACTGCCTGGCAACCCAGGACTTCCTGGGGGGCATACCTACCCCCCACCAGGTCAGAGTTTACCCTCTGAACCTGGTCATCCAACCCAGGGTCACCACCCTGCGGTTGAACCACTGCCTGGCACACCAGGACTTCCAGGGGGGCACACTTACCCCCCTCAAGGGACACACTGTCCCCAAGGGCCACACAAGAGTCTGGCTGGCGCAGGTCTCCTGACCTCTGCCCATCTGACAGAGTCTGGATTCCCCCCAACCCAGAAATGGTCTTACAAAGGTCATTCCTGGGGGGCTCTGCTCTCAGAGCTGACCCCTGACCCTCCAGGTTCTCCACTGGGGTCCGCAACCCCCTCTCAACCCTCTGTCTGGACTTCTGCACCCCCTCACTAGGAGTGGTACTGCCAGACACCAGAACTGGTGGGACGCTGGCTACAGCCACCCCCCCAAGTTCTCCTGACACTGTGGGGTCTCCCTCAACAGATGGCCCTATGGTACAGGCTAGGCTCCCCTCCTGGTGTTCCCTCATGGAACCCTCCAGGACCTGGGACCGGATCTCGGGCACCTTGGGCCTCAACCCATCCCCATTCCCTCTCCTCTGAGACTGGACATGGGGTCCCTCACCCATCCCACTACACTGGGACCTACCTGGGACACTACAATCCTTCCCTACCTCACCTGGTTGGGAACTACCTAGACCACTCCTCTCAGGAGCACCCCCAAATGCCTCTTCAGACTCTCTGGTACTAACCAAGAGGTCTGCCTCCATTGTAAGCTCCCTGGGGTCAGAGAACTCACACTCCACCTGGTGTTGGCATAGCTCTGGAAAATAAGGACTAGACATATGCTCTCCAGCAATTACATCACTCAGCCCCTCACATGAAGTAACCAAAGTACCCTTCACCCAACCATCCAGTGACTCTGCTTTGAAAAAGCACCCCACATCACCCTCCTGAGACTGGTGAGACAGTACCTGACTGTCCCTGACACTCAACCCACACTCTTCTGGGATGTCTTCACACTCCATAACCAGGACTTCTACCTCGGGGGAACCCCTCTCCCTGTCACTCCCACCTAGAGTCAGTAGAGTGTCCCTCCCACCAGTAGGAATATGACTCCCCATGCCAGTTCCCCAATCCACCTCAGGGACCCTGTGCATCACTGGAGCTACCTCATACCCCTGAACCTCCTGGTGTGTGTTAACTGCCTCCTTCAAGTAGGGCACCACATCTCTGGGCATGTGCACTTCTTCAGCAGCACTAGATATAAAATTGTTGCTGCCACCATTCCAGCTGGATTCAGCCCTCATGACTTCCAGCGGTTTCAATTTAAGCTTGTAAGCATAAATCATCCTTTGTATCTCGAAGTCCCTTTCCCACTTGTCATACTCCCTTTGCATCCTCAACTTTTCTGCCTCCAACCGGCGAACCCTTTCTGCCTGTCTGTCCTGTAACTCTTTAGGAGTCAGACCCTTGGATGACACCCTGCTACCCCTCCTGGGGACCCTCCCCCCAGGCGTAACAGGTACCTCCACTACACCACTGTGTATCCTCTGCACTTCCCCACCCACATTCTCCTCCTCTGTGTGCCCTCCAGCCTTCTTGATTGTCACCTCGGCCCTCTGTGCCTTTTGCAGCTCCCCCTCCCTGGTGGAGCTCTTAGTGGGACAGTCAAGATCTTTAAGGAACTGTTTCAATTGAGCAACTGAGTACTCCTTCAGTTTCTCCATTTCAAACACAGCTCCAGCTGTTGCATCTCCAGATTGAGACATGATGGTCACAAGTGCAAAGTTCCAAAGGCAGAAAATAAGTTCCCAATGAAGTAAAAAGAATCAGTCAAGGGATCAGCAAAATCATGGAAGTAGAACAAAAAGGAGTCCTTAAGAGAAAAAGCAAAAGATCACCAAACAAGTAGTATGTGGTCACGTAGTGGTCTGAGATATCAAAACAGTAGTGTACACTTAATCACTGTATGTCAAGTACAAATACAAGTCCAAATCCCGACCGCTGATCACCAATGTTAGAAATGGGGTCCTTGGTTGACAGTCAGGTTACCCCCTGTTCAAGCAAAGACCCTCACTCTAGTCAGGGTAAAAGAGAATCACCCTCAGCTAACCCCTGCTTACCCCCTTGGTAGCTTGGCAGAGCAGTAGGCTTAACCTCAGAGTGCTAGGCGTAAAGTATTTGTACCAACACACACAGTAACTCAATGAAAACACTACAAAATGACACAACACAGGTTTAGAAAAATAGGAAATATTTATCTACACAAAACAAGACCAAAACGACAAAAATCCACCATACACAAGTCAAGTTATTAATTAAAAATCAAAAAGAGTCTTTAAGTAGTTTTAAAAACACACTAGCGCTGCTAGAGTGAAAATGTACCTGGTGTGCGTCAAAAATAACCCCGCACGGGCGGGCGTGCGTCGAAAATAACTCCGCACGGCGGTACTCGAGTCAAAAATCCAGCCGCACGATGAGTTGACGATCCAGCCGCGCAGGTTGCGATCTCCCAGCCTCCGTCAGCGATGCTGCGCGTCGTTTCTCCTGCTCCGTGCGTCGATTCTAGGGCACCACAGGGCAGAGTAGGAGTCTCTCCAGAGGCTCCAGGTGCTGGCAGAGAGAAGTCTTTGCTGTCCCTGAGACTTCAAACAACAGGAGGCAAGCTCTAGATCAAGCCCTTGGAGATTTCTTCTCAAGATGGAAGGCACACAAAGTCCAGTCTTTGCCCTCTTACTCTGGCAGAAGCAGCACTGCAGGAAAGCTCCACAAAGCACAGTCACAGGCAGGGCAGCACTTCCTCCTCAGCTAACAGCTCTTCTCCAGGCAGAGGTTCCTCTTGATTCAAGAAGTGTTTCTGAAGTCTGTAGATTTGGGTGCCCTTCTTATACCCATTTTAGTCTTTGAAGTCACCTTTCTTCAAAGGGGACTCACACCTACTTGTGAAATCCTGCCTTGCCCAGGCAAGGCCTCAGACACACACCAGGGGGTTGGAGCCGGCATTGTTAGAGGCAGGCACAGTCCTTTCAGATGAGAGTGACCACTCCACCCCTCCCTCCTAGCAGAGATGGCTAATCAGGAAATGCAGGTTACACCCCAGCTCCCTTTGTGTCACTGTCTGGTGTGAGGTGAAAAACAACCCAACTGTCAAACTGACCCAGACAGGGAATCCACAAACAAGGCAGAGTCACAGAATAGTTTAAGCAAGAAAATGCTCACTTTCTAAAAGTGGCATTTTCAAACGCACAATCTTAAAATCAACTTTACTAAAAGATGTATTTTTAAATTGTGAGCTCAGGGACCCCAAACTCCACATGTCCATCTACTCTCTAGGGGAATCTACGCTTTAATCATATTTAAAGGTAGCCCCCATATTATCCTATGAGAGAGACAGTCCTTGCAACAGTGAAAAACGAATTTAGCAGTATTTCACTGTCAGGACATATAAACCACATTACTATATGTCCTACCTTATCCATACACTGCACCCTGCCCTTGGGGCTTCCTAGGGCCTACCTTAGGGGTGCCTTACATGTAAGAAAAGGGAAGGTTTAGGCCTGGCAAGTGGGTACACTTGCCAAGTCGAATTTACAGTGTAAAAATACACACACAGACACTGCAGTGGCAGGTCTGAGACATGATTACAGAGCTACTTATGTGGGTGGCACAACCAGTGCTGCAGGCCCACTAGTAGCATTTGATTTACAGGCCCTGGGCACCTCTAGTGCACCTTACTAGGGACTTACTAGTAAATCAAATATGCCAATCATGGATAAACCAATCACATACAATTTCACACAGAGAGCATATGCACTTTAGCACTGGTTAGCAGTGGGAAAGTGCTCAGAGTTCAAAAGCCAACAGCAACAGGTCAGAAAAAAATAGGAGGCAGGAGGCAAAAAGACTGGGGATGACCCTGCATAAGCAAAAGTCCAACAAATAGGCCACACTGTAGCATATCACTTTTTTTCCAAATAATGCAGATTCACTTTTTGTCTGTTCAAAAGAGTGCTTCATTTTAAACCACCAATTGCTCATACACGATTCTGTTTTCTGCAATTACGCTGCTCACACAACCAACCTAAGGGCACCTCTATAATTTGCAGCCCCCATTTTCAAATTCTTTTAGAGTTACAGAGTGTTTAAAAAATCAGTTTTGCATTTTGCTTTTTCATTTACACATGCTTTATTCATTTGCTAATATTATTCATTATCTAAACAACCGCAGACCCCCTATGTGGGGGGGTGCGAGGGTATCCCCTGGAACTGGAACTTCCGTCCCCCTCTTATCACCACAACAAAATCAGGCAAACTCACAATGAGGCTTAAGGAGGGTGTACAATTTCCTATTTTAAAAAATCAGTTTCCCCGTCCTTAATTTTCTAAAATCTGATAATTGCCAAGGGACAAATGGATGATTAAAAAACTTCTGAAAGGCCTGAAACGTCATAGAGCTGACAGTGCAAACATTCAATTCTATCCTTGTGCTCATGGCAGGTCGAAATTCCGTTTGAAATGGATCAGTCAAGGGTAGTAGTTCTTGTGGTCTATGTTTGACAATGTTTCACCAGTCCCTGCTGTAATTTAGGTGCTCAATAGATAATTATATTTAGAGTCCACGATGCTTGGCAGGCTCCTGGGACATGTTAGACTGCAGCGTGAACAGGTTAAAGCTCACCGCTACATAGGCCAGTGAGGCTTTTCAAACAACAATGCAGGCCATTTTTTTCTAGCCATGTCATCTTTTCTGAGACTGTGGGCCAGATGTACGAAAGCATTTTACCCATTCTGTGTCTATGGGAAAAAGCTTTCGTACATCTGGCCCTGTGTCTACTACAACCAGAAACATGTCCCTGAATTAAGTTTCTGTAGCACCTTTCCTAATAACTTCATGCACACACCTGCACTGCAGTTATTATTAAGGTAAACATTGCCTCAAATAGAATGTGTTTTCGTCAGTCACCAGCATCAGGGGTCAATCCCATGTTGCTATGAAAACTGTGATCCTGTGACTGGCACTGGTTGCTAATAAGGTGCTGTTTTAAGAGAGCTTTCCACCCACTCACCGTTACCATCTTTGTTGCATCTTTTGTTACTGTTTAGTCTCCCTTTTATCCCTAACTCACACTGAAGACAACAAAAGATTACATCCAGCCCATACCCCTTGACCCACCAGCATTGTGAGTAAATGGTCATCACATCTACTCACAATGCTGGCGGAAAAGTATTTCTCCTACAAGAATGGCCTGCTCCTGGTAAAAGAGAACCTTCAAGTACCCTTTTCACTTCTTGCTAGGTAGCAAGAATCTAAGAGAAACTCTTTCATACAGAATTATGAATTAATTGAAACATATGTATTTTTTGTTTGCAGTCTGTAACTGATAAATATGTTTTGAGGCAGATTTAAGGAAAGTCGCACTTTCCGTGCCCCCCTTAGCGGCCCTCTACCCCCACCATGTGTGCACTGTTTCTAAGATACGGTGCACCATGTCGCAGGGTAGGGGGCAATAGCGCCAATATTTTTGACTCTATTGTACTGTTCAGGGTTAGTGTAAAAATGTGGTCGCTAACCCTGAACAGTACATAGGGGCCCATTGTAAACAATGGTGTGCCCCCTTTTAATGCCTGCTCTGATCAGGCATTAAAAGTGCCAAACAAAATGACCCAAAGAAATCTCTTAGATTTCTTTGAGCCATTTTTTTGCCCCCCCCCCCCCCCCTCTTAATGGGGGAACATCCCCTTTGCATACATTATCCATGGAGCATGCATAATGTAGCACAAAGGGTTACAAAGTGGCGCAATGCATGCAATGTGCCACTTTGTAAATTTGACATGAGGAAAAAGCCACCTTGGCGCTGCCTTAGTGTCAAAAATATGACACTAAGGAAGCCCTAAAGTGGCACTAGGCCCTCTCAAATCTGGGCCTCTATATGTGAATTATACGGGCCTGAGTAGCTACCATTGCATTGCACATACTGGCATTTAAGTCCAAATCCATGGAATAAACCTCCCCAGATTGTGTATGGTAACCAACCTGAATCATTCAAACGTCCGCTTTTGTTGAAACAGCTATAGTAGTGCCTTATTTGTCAGAAAGCTTTTGGCTCTGTCTTTGCACTGACACAGTGTTCTGCATTGACAAAGCTTTGACAAATCAACATACAGCAGAGACTCCTCTGTCTGATAGAAGAACTGCAGGCACATTTCAACACTCAAACTATCCCATTTTCTGCCGCTAGATGTCACGGGTTTCCCACACCTGATGCTCTGTATTCATCTATGCAAAATAAAAACAAGCCATCCTTCCCTTACAGCGGACTTATTGGTTTCATCAGAGCAACATTCAAATGCACACCTTTTAACACAGTGGTGCCACATCAATGTTGTTGCCATAGCTTGGTAAGACACATTAGCAAATGTAGAGTACTGTTTCCCTCAAGTGATGGAATCACAAGGACTCAGAAGTGCACTTCAACTGCACTCTTTGCTTTCACCAAGGAACTTTAATTGGTGGTATGCTCTGCAGAAACCTTAGCCGAAAATGTACTTAAAATGCATTCCTAGGCAACTGTTTGCAGCAAAATTTCTATTTGTGAAAGCTTGCAGATGGAAAAGAAAAAGCAATATAATGAGCATGTACTTTAACATGCTTTATTTAAATGTCAGTGTGTGCCTGCAATTTCAAAAGATTGCTTTTCCCAGATGCACAGCTTCCTATAAACGTTCTTTATTTTCTATTGAATGTCCCACGAAACAAACACACAATACTTCTAATGTTATCTGGATTTGTATTAATTCTTAAAGCGTTGAGCTCATAGACTTTTCAATAAAATATCGGTGAAAGAAAGTACCTACAAGGAAATGTGGGCCCCTTTGATTAGAGCCGACAAAGCCTACATCTGCTCGCTGAAATACATTCCAGTTTACTAGAAATTACTTTTTCTTCCCATGTAAGTATTTCTTTTAGTACTTTTTTGTACTTTGCGATCCGCTGGTAAAAGACATACCAAAATAATAAAAGACGCCAAGGTCCTCAGTTGCTTCCATTGAAATCAATAGAAACAGTGTAATTCCAATATGGCCTCTGTAATGTCGCACTGTGCTTTGTGGTGCGAGTGCATTAATAATAGATGTGACATGTTTCTAGGTTTTCGGGCCTTTGACAGTCGGTGTGTCCTCCGTGTTACTCGTGGTCCCAAGGGACCGCACACACCGTCAACGCCCCTTTTATTATCATAACTCACGTGACCCAAGGGTCACTTAAACAATAGAAACCGGGCAGGGGTGTGTGTGTGGGAACCCCTTCATTTTTTCACTTTAATTGCAGTGCCCGCGCTTGTTGCGTCACAAGCGCAACACTACATCCCTCCCAAAATCACAAATAGAAAACTTTAACAAATGGCACAAAGTGAGACTCTGAATAGGACATGTCAAACACATTTAAAAATGAATACAGTCGTGATTAAATAACAGTGTTTCAGATAAGTCTCTCACTACCCACACCAGGTGGTCCTTCAATCTAGTCGACGGTGCAGAATTACCCCGCAGTTCATACCTAGAGCAGTTGGTGTGGCTTGCCAATGGTGTGGGCTCCCGTGGAACAACAGATTCACTAACCTGCTCTGGTGACTCACCAACATGGTCAGATTCGGTCGGGTGCCCCAGAGACTTTTCTGACTAGTCATCTTCGAACAGCTCCTCTCTACTTGGGTCTACCTGACTGAACCCCTTTTCAGTATTGAAAACACGGTCAGCCGTCTGAAATCGTTTGAACCAGGAAATGTTTTGTGCAATCCTCTCTGTTCCTCTGCAGGCTACGATCAAAGATCCTTGTCGTCTGATGATGGTCCAGGATCGTACCTGAAAAGGCAACCGGACTTTACTACCTGAACATCTCTTACCAGAACCTGATCACCTACTCGCAGATCCAAAGGTTTTGCCCTCCGACGGAGGCTTGCTCGGTCATTGGAGTCCTTCCGCTTCAGGTATTCTTGTCTCTCATGTCCAGGTGTTGGCTTCCATGTTTCGTGGTGGGGAATGACATCAGTAACCACAAGGCCCATGGATAGGTGGCCCAGCGCTATTCCGGTAGTGGAGTGTGGTGTTTGTCTGTAATCCCGCAGAAAAGAATATGTCGCCATCTGGGGTTCCTCTTTCTTGGCAGACGCTATTCTGATGACTTTGTTTAATGTCCTCATAAATCGTTCTACCTTTCCATTCGCTTGAGGCCACCTAGGGGTGATTTTCTTGTGCCTCTTGCCGAGGTACTTTAGAACGTGAGCAAATTCTCTGCCTTCGAAAGGAGGACCATTGTCGGTCCGGATCTCTTGGCTCATACAATGGGTGCCAATAATCTTTTCTAGCTTCGGAATTACTTCAGTCGCCATCTGTGATGGGACTATTTCCGCTTCTGGGTATCGTGAAAAATCATCAATCAGTACTAGCATACGGCAGCCATCTGGCAGGCTTCCAAAGTCAAGACTGGTGGAGATCCAGGGTCTTTGGGGTCTTTTCTCTGTTACTTCAGAAACTGGTACATTCCATTCTCCTGTCACTTGGCACCAATAGCATGATTGGACCAACGTCTCAACTCCCTCATCCATCCCGCTTTTCATCTTTACCATGCCTTGATGTCCTGCATGGGCTAGCTGCACGGCTCTGTCTGCAAGGCTGGCTGGGATTACTATTCTGTGTCCTCTGAGGAGGAAACCATCACCACTGACTGTTAATTCATGATGGACATGATGTATACTCTCCAGAGACTGTTGAGCTACTTGGGTGAGGTGATGCCATTGTTTCAGTATGCCATGCCATTGATTGGTTTGCACCACTTGTATCACTCTTTGTAGTACTTCATCTTCTTTGGTGGCCTGCTGAATCACTTCTAATAAGATGGGCAAAGGCAGTGATCTTTCGACTATGCACTTCACTTATTCTCCTGTTTCTTGTGCTTCATCAGCTTCTGCTACGGTGGCCAACCTCGGATGTCATGAGAGGTAGTCAGCAGGGTTACTTGTTCCTGGGCGATATTCTACTCTGCAATTATATTCTATCCTGGGCGGCGGCTTGGAGGCCGTGCCATTGAATAGAGGAATGAGCGGGTGTGATCCATTGTGACAATGAACGGGTATCCATACACATATAAATGGAAATGCTTGCACCCCGAGTGAATTGCGATTGCTTCTCTCTCAATTTGCGAGTACCTCTGTTCCGTCTCAGTGAGAGCGACTCGCATAGGCAACCGGGGCCCATTCTTCGGCTTGGACTTTTTGCATCAGAACCCCACCTAGCCTTGTAGGTCTGGCACCTACTGCAATGGTGATGTCTCTCTTGGGGTCGAAATATCGCAGAGTATTGTCAGCTGATGTGTGAGTGAGTGCGTCCTTGGTCGCTTGAAATGCTGCGCCCCACGACCATACGTTGGCAGATTTTATCAAGTCTCGGAGGGGTGAAGTTAGGGATGTAAGGTCTTTGATGAACCGTCCACAGTAATTTACCATCCCTAGGAAACTCCGGACTTCTGTCACGCATGTGCGCGGGGCGCACTCTTGACATCTTTCAGCTTTTCGGGGTCTGGAGCTACCCCTTGCGCTGAAAAGGAATATCCCAAAAACTGTAGTTTGTCTTTGAGGAACTCGCACTTCTCTCTATGAAGTGTGAGTCCACCATCATGTATCCTCTTCATGACTGCCTTCAGTCGTGGGTGATGTTCTGGTATGGTTCTAGCATAAATCAGTATATCTTCACTAACGTTGATGGTGCCAGGGAGATCGATTAGCTCACGTATTGCATTTTGAAACACCTCTGCTGAACTGGAGGTGCGAAAATTGAGTCTCCAGTAGCGGTGAAGTCCTACTTGGGTCAAGGATGTGGTAGTGTTTGTGGACTCTTCTGCAAGGACTACTTGATGATACCCAGACTGTAGATTTAACTTTCAGAACCACCTGGCTTCACCTAGCTCTCCAATGAGGACATCTATCGTTGGGGTGAGGTGTCGTTCTCTTTTTATCGCTGCTTGGGTAGTCGCATATCCACACAGATTCTGACCTCTCCTGGTTGTTTCGATTTCCTTGCTACCACAATTGGCGAAAACCATGGTGTTGGACCATCTGCCTTCTCAATAATGTCTAAAGTTTATCCAACTCTCGCTTCACGAGAGGTCTTAGATGGAATGCTATTTGTCTGTGTCGTAGTGGGACTGGTTGCACTGATCGGTCTGTGTGGAGGGTGACTTGTTTGTCTTTGAGGCATCCTATACCATCAAATACCCCTGGAAAGGCCTGTAGGATGTCATCCAGAGACTCTAGATGAATTCCGAAGGTAAAAGTCACGATGCCTAACGCTTCTGCAGCGTGGCATCTTAGAAGGGTGCGTTGGCCTTCCTCCGCAACATACATCTGTGCCTCTATCTCATTGCAGATGTGAGTCCTGAACTTCCCTTTCATGGTTAATGGTGGTATCTGTCTATATGTAAATACTCTAATCCATGCTGGCATCAGGGGAGGCGGTGGTTGAAGACTTTGGTAAGGGGCGTTTGGCATGACATTTATGGACACTCCTGTCTCCACGATGGCAAGGACGGAACTATCTCCTACCACCACTTTGCATTTCGGTAGCTTTCCACTCTCCTGAATGACGGTGCCGAGGGTGAAAATAGAGTGCACTGTTTGTGTTTCCTCTTCATCGTTATCCATGTCACTGTTTGGAGTGTGTGTCTCTATGGCTGAGTTCACTGTGGCAGGAGGTGCTCCTCCTTTCAAGGATCTACACACACATGCATAATGATTGGGTTTTCCGCAACTGGCGCACCTCTTTCCTTTGGCAGGACAGTCTTACATGGGGTGGAAGGAACCCCCACAGCGCCCGCACGTTTTTTGGAGTCTGTGTTGTTTTCCGAGGTTGCGGTTTGTTTGGCATGGGTATTACTGCAGCGACCTGTTCTGCTTTGATTGGGTTCTGAAGTGCTACTTCCATGTGGGAGGCTCTTGCTTTTGACAATTCTTTCAACATCCCCATGTTTAGTATGTCCAGTAGGGACTGTCCTGATTCTTCTAAGATCCGTTCGCTGAGTTTTTAGGATGCACACCCTTGGATGACCTGCCGCCTGATTTCCTCATTTTCATTGTGGAAGTTGCACGTACTAGCTAGATCCTTCAGTCTCATGTAGAAGACGCCAATGGACTCTTCGGGGAGTTGCTGTGCTTGCGTGAAGACAAATCTCTCATAATCAATGTTGGCCATGGGCCCAAAATGTGCGTTTAGGGCTGCAATGAGGGTAAGGTGTGTCTTCGGATACGCTTCAACAAGTGTTTTGGATATGCAGTCGATATCATTCCTTCCCAGATGCAGTATCTTTGCTCTCTTCTACGCAGGTCACATGATCGGGTGGGCTCTGATCCAACGCTCTTCAGGGCTATTTAGGCACTGCACAAGCACTGCTCGCCTCGTGTGCAGGTGTGCAGCTGCCGCGTCTGGGCAGCACAGGTACGTCGGGCCCTCGTTGCCAATGTAATGTCACTCTGTGCTTCGTGGTGTGCGCGCAATAATAATAGATGCCACACGTTTCTAGGTTTTCGGACCTTTGACGGTCGGCGTGTCCTCATGTTAATCGTCCTCAACGCCCCTTTTATTATTATAACTCACGTGACCCAAGGGTCACTTAAACAATAGAAACCGGGCAGGGGTGTATGTGTGGGAACCTCCTCATTTTTTCACTTTAATGGTAGTGCCCGCCCTTGTTGCATCACAATGCGCGACACTGCAGCCTCCATCTATACCATTGAAAACTTTGGCCGTGCTGTCCACCAATCCGCCATCTTTTTCTGAAAGCACTGGAATAATCCAAACAAATTGTTACTTTCTCTAGTAATGAGAGAACTGTTACAGGTCAGTCTCCTTTTCATTTGCATAGATCGTAATGTGCGGGAGTATTACAGACAGGTGGAAAATTGTAATTGTGTGAGTGGTTAAAGTTAGGACCTCTAAGACACATACATCCATTAACGCAAAGAACGAAATGCACTGAGATTACACGAGATGAAGATGTATTTCTATTTATTGATTCGTTTTCTACATTGCAGCTGCACTGTAAGTCATTAATACTCGTCTTCAGGGAATAGTACATATAGGGGAAAACAGAGGAAGGAGTTTCATACAAAGAGTACCGGAAATAAGAATTACATTAAAAAAACAGACGGTAGTTTGGTTTTGACGTTTAATGCTATGGATTCATCATATAATATGTGTTTCGAAAATATGTTAAGGAAAGCTGGAGATTTCAGCAGTTCTGTGCTCAGGCCGTGAGATATAGTGGAGCAGAATGCGAGGATTGAAGCTTGAGTCAAAGGTCAGCAAACACCCAGCTTGGCAGTGCTCCATCACGGAGCACCAGTTCAGCATCACGCAGACGAGCAAAGTCTTCCTGTTTCCTGCCAGTAGGAAGCGGTGTGTGGTCAGCTTTTACTTTCAATGAACCAACCCAATGACCTCAAGAAGCAGACCTTGTCTTCTGCCTTGTGAGGACTGGTCATTGCGGGGGAGCCTGCTACAAAAGACACTCTAGTCAATAGACCACTATGTGGCATGCCTTGTGGTTTTCCTACGAAGCTGGGAGGCATTGTAACTTGGGTTTATTTATGAGAAAAGTCACGCTCCTATTTCCTGAGTCTCTAAATTAACCCTCCTTTAGGTTTGTGCGAGGGATGTAATGAGAGGTAATCTTTGATTAAAGTTACCACTTAGTCTTCCATTGGGTTTATAAGACCCAAATAGGCGAAAAACAGACTAATTGTGCATGTTTAATGCTTTGGGATTTTAGCAGAAGCCGGGTGTGTATGCTGGTGCCCTGTGGCTCAGGAGAGTCAGCATCCAGGTAGAAAGACAGATCCCTTACAGGCATTTGCCACTGGAGTCTGCCTTTATGTCAGATTCTGTTGGAGGGGTACCAGGTCTTCCGAAAGATGGATGATTGCAGACAGTCAAAAAAAGGACCATAACGCTAGGTAGGGGCACCTCTCCATCTTCCAACTAATCAGATGATACAGACTAGGCACCTTTGCCTCCGTGCTACATAACTCTTACATATGATCAAGAATCTTGTATCACAGGCACCCCCTGCACGCACGTCATGCTTTGGTGATTCATGCTGCCATGAAATTCACATCAGAAACCTTTTACTGGTCAGTTATTTCAGGCACGATTTGCAAAAGTGCTAATATGAACCCTTGCAAAGTTTGGCAAATAAAAATATGTTAGCTTGTTTATAAGATCCAGACCTTACATTTGAGTAGCGCACTACTCACTTACTTGTTTAGATTACCATGAATCAATGCATTGTTTTACCAAAATTCTCTTTGAAGATTATGAAGTAATGAGGCAATTTTAAGCACTGCTCTTGTAATCTTTGTCACCAATATTGATTTGTTTTGTATCTGTCTTTATTTCATTGCTTCACTCACCTCTCTTTCTTCCCTTTTTCAATTTTAACCAGACAAATGACTTGAAGAGCTCGCATATATTATGACTTCCCCAGTGAGAGGGGATTGGATTTCGTTTATTTGGATACCTCGCTCTTTACATCTGACCAGTGGTGTAACAAAGGCCCCCATAGCCCTCGTGGTGCTGATGGGGCCCCCTCTGAGCCCCCTCCGGGAACTTTGCAGTGGGGGACCCCTCAAGTTTTGTTATACCATTGCGTTTGGCTTGACCTATTGTTAGCAGTTCTTTAAAATATCCAGCGAGAGAAGCTTTGGCTCTCTCAGTACATGCTGTTGGCAGCTGGGTACATCATTCCACCTTCTGAGGAATGCATTTGGGGCTATTGTACATCTGAAAAGTACACCAGATCAGCACACAGCTTTTCACAGCAACACTTTCTGTGCTCTATCCATTCTGTGCAAACAAACAATCATTTTTGCTACAGTTTTGTTAGTACAGTCGGGCTTTAATTGCCTCACTAGCATTTGGGTTTGTTGTACACACAAACAGCATTTTTGAATGTCACAGTTTGCATACATTAGCACAATAAAGGCATACCGATTGGCTTTGTCAGTGCCTGTTACGCTGGCTGTCAGTGGATTTATTCCTGTTCATCGAAAATCAACTCAATAACTATAAACATTTTTCACCAGTATTCTAATTGTTGGTGCCCTACGTTTGCTATTGCTTTCCTGTGAAATAGTTTCCTATTTAGTATTTGAAAGAACGTTTTTGCCACGGCTGCTTTCTGGACGCTCTCTCACGACCATGGTTTTCCAATTAGTTTGCAGGCATTTTGCATCCATAACCTCCGAAAGCTGACATCAACTTGCCACTTACAATCCCGTGAGGCAGCATACTGAACATAAAACTTGCCAATGTTAAAGTTAATGAATTATGTGCAGAACTGAGGTGCATCTATATCAGTGCCAACTTTTGTTCAAATTTACGGTGAGTGACATCATGTCCTGCCAAAAGACACCCAGGGTCCTGCACATCACAGTGCACTTTAAACGTGAGATCATGCATAGCAAATCATTCTTCCAAAGTATATGTCTGAGCAAGAAGCATTTTGGGCATTAGAATTGCTGGTGTGTTAAATTAAAGTGACAGGAAGCATTAATAGCGAGTGAGTGATTTGAAAATACTTCCAGAGTTTAGGTTAAATTCATCAAACTCTCATCCGACAGAGTGCCTCGTGAGTTTAATGTGTGTAAGTGACATTATGACAATTCATCTGCTGGGTTGTTTGCTTTTTTGTGTGATAAAAATGTTGCTATCACCTTTCCTCGCCCCCCTCAACTCACTCGTTGCCCGCTGGCTCTATGAAAGAATCTTCTGTGATTGTTAATATAGTTCCCACAATTTACCACTGTCACAGTTCGCCAACCATCGGAAGTCAGTGTGAATAGCCTTACGCTTGCCGTTCGTTGCTGGCTACTCACTTCCATTCAGTGACAAACATTGGCGCTTAGACATTTGGCGTTGCAAAGTATATTTTCGAACATAATTGAGGCATGCGTAAGCTTTTTCATATGTAAGACCTCTCTCATAGGTTTGTGACCAAAGTCTATATGGTACCCTTTTTAGTAAATACTTTTCTCTCTATTAAATCTCTCAGGAGAAGCAACCATTGCCTTTTGCCAGTGGTGACCAAAGAAAGCTCTTTTTTTTATAAAGAACACTCTGTAGCACCATGACTCACTGACCACAGTGCCCAAGGAGCACTCACCAATGGGGCAACCATACTTCAAGGGCAAAGAGTTCTATAATCCAGTACATTGACTTTTAGGAGTTAAATTTATCCAGAAATTGTCCATGAGATAAAGTTCTGGCCGAAGTTGTAGGTGTCTTTGAGTTCAGAAAAGGGGATATGGCCCTAGAGCTTTCACTGGGGCCAATCCAGGCACATTTTACCTCATACAAGTATAACTCTAGAAAATGTCTATCTGAAAATCCAAATTTGCACTTGGGAGGACTGATTCATTGTAATGCAGGGTTGCTGTCTCTCGAAAGACATCATGTGGGAGATTAAGAACTTTTCTTTTGAGAGTCCAGCATCTCTATAAGGAAATGGGAATGTTGTGATTGTGTAGTCCCTAAGGCCTTAAAGGCAACATTAAAGGATTGACTTGCCCATGGGTCTCAAAATACTGAATGGATAAAAAAGACTAGGGAGTTCAACTTAATATGTCCAACACAAACATCCAATGGAACTTGAAAGAATACATTAAAGAAAGGGCAAACCAGAGACCTTAATGTTAGAAAGACTCTGGGATCCAGTGCCCTAACCTCCAAAAAATTACTTGAGAATGGGAAGTATGAGAAGGTATCTTTGTCACCTGAACGGTGCCGTCAGCTAACTAATTCCTCCAGCATTCCCACCTAACTTACATCAGGATGAAAGTGAATTCACAGAGAGGAGAAAGAATGAAAGAAAAATGTACGCAGAAGGAAACCATAATGCAAACAAAACTCAAGGAACTTACATATACACTGAATGCATCAGTAAATTTGTAATATTAATAAAGGGCTGTGGAACGGAAGAGTGGAAAGAGGCAAGATTCAGAAGATAGGAGGAAAGTTGTATTGTAGAGACATATATAAAAGGTGTTTTCTCAAGGATCAAATATCATAGACATGGCCTCAGACAAAATAAAATGGGAAGTAACAAAAATCGGTCCTATACTGATGCCCTAGTCAAAATGATGGAAGCAGGCTAAATGGCCTTTAACCATACCGTCTCCATTTTTACCACAACATTTCATTCACCACACATATTTTAAGCAGGAGTTGGCTAGGGAGAAATTCTAGAAAATCAAGAGGATGCCTCCTTATAGAAACTAGAACAAGCAAGGGTATATGGGTTATATAAACAACTATTTGTCTCTCAAGGAGGGGTGAGGACAGAAGAGTACTATGAGGCAGGCCAATTCTCTCTTGCTCTGTCAGGGCAGCAATCTACCAGGCACGTCATCTCTCACTCTCACATATGCAGGGTGCCAATCCGGCTAGATTTACAGCTGTGGCCAGACTAGGGCTCATCACGTCTGGGAGCCTTTGGGAGCTTGAGAGCGGTTTGGGGTTCGAACCCCAGCTCGGACCTTTAGCTTAGCAGGAGTTGGAATCAGGACCTTTTTAAAGATAGTGTAGTTTCTGCCAAGCTTGCCAACTTTGAGTCTTCTTCCAATCAAGGGCTGTATTTGCTAAGCACTAGGCAGTGTCCTTGCCTTAAAAAAGGTGCATGGCTACTGCTTGCCACGAGTTGCCATTCTTGCTCTTTTGGTATCCATTTAGTCATTAAACAGTATCCATGTCTGGCATGTGTGGCCCACGGTTTGCTAGACTTTCTCGACCCCCCTTTTAGTGTATAGGCACATAGCATCCCACTGGCCTTATGACTAGGCTGGTGCTGTGCCGCTGCCTATATGTTTAAGTGCTTATTACCATTATAATTTGCACTTCTATCTCAAACCTACCGTACCTACCACACCTCCAAGCACTGAGTCCTATGGCGTGATAACTTCACCTTGGTGATCATCACACATAACATGAGAGAACTTTCCGTGCAGGTTTGAAATAAAAATAATGCCCTTCTAATCATACATCCTACATGGTGTAGCTCGCTAAACATGTGGGTAAGTGCTTTCATGCCCTCATTGGGGCAGTAAGTGGTATACAAATTCTACAAGGCAATGTAATACAACATTTTAAAACAGAGACAACATATTTAGGCAGAAGGATCGAGAGACTGAAATTGCCTACCTTAGCAGAGCGATCAATTTACTTATAATACAACGAAAACACTCAATATTCAATATGTTCAAGTTATATCAAATTTGCAATGTGTACATACCTCATCGAAGGATGTACACAGCCAAGAATGTCTTATCACTTACTGTTGCATAAGTACAATATTTGCAGCACTACAATAAATAGACTGCCTCTCATGCAGGCCAAAATTTTGTGTAGAAAAAAAAAAAATCATGTCATGGGATTCCCCAAACCTTCTGTGACATGACACATATACACACACACACGCTAATGTGTATATATCCTCCCAGCATCACCTTCTATATTAGAAAGAAATAAAATGAGCCTTTCTTACACTGCTGACTCTATGTTACAGCCTTCCATGGTCTCTCAAGAGCGCAGCATAATCCCCGAAGGGACCCGCACGCTCTCCTGTCACTATAATTTAATCATGCAGTAAAGATGGTGAGAGGTTTAGCTGTAGTGACAGCTAGTCTATGTACACAGGGATGAATTTATTCCAGCATCTTCCTTCCAAGCTCTGCATCTCTGAATGGGATGTAACCCTTGTGATCCTCTGTTTTGCAATCCGCTTTCGTCGTCCTAGGAGTGCCACACACTCTGCACTGTACGTTTGTGAAGAGGCGTCTTTGACAGCTGCTCCCAGGATTCCCCACTGAGCTCCTCTTTGTACTGACTGATGTAGGCGAGCACAATGTTTCTGTTAGCGAAGCTGACAGTAAAGGCTCATTTGTTCATGTGTGACTGAACTAAACACTGTGGCAGATGTAGGAAACCGCACCGACTGCAGCGAAGATTCCAATTTGAGCTGCGTAGTTGGGGGTAGTCGCATAATGTAGCAGGCCATTGTTTAAAAACTGTGCTTAACTGCTTCAGCAATGGTCAACCGCATTAGAAAATTGATTTTATATGACAAAAGATTGCTACATCTCTTCTTGGGTTGCAACATTTGTGTCGGCTGCTCTGGGTGGCCCTAGAGGAAAGGCAGCGGTCAATCCCGCTCCACGGTGTACATGTCGGCGGATTAATGGGCAGAAACAGTATTGAAGCTGCTGTGCTAGAGAGAATATTTCAGGTTTAAAGGTACCAGAAGGTTGTGGCGTCGAGTGACCTTATCTTTTGATTGCCGCCTCTTTGTTCTCCTCATTGTCAGGAGCTATAGCACAGTTTTTTTGGGGTATGGAAAAGATACTGTTGCTCAACTGCAGAGCCAACTTCAAAGCATATAGATGTTTCTACTTCTAACCCTGTACCTACACCGCTTCATGTCTTTTGTCATATGTCTCTCTTTCCCTAATCCAGGCTGCTTTGTGCGCATTCACATAGATGAATGGAATTAGTGTTTTATCGACTCCTTGCTACTTCCAGACAACTTCCAGCTCTCCCCTCTCTCAAGTTCTTTTCACCTAATTTTTAAATGTCACAACATCATTTTTTTAGTTCACCCGTTCACTGAAATGTTGTAACAAGCTCAAACGCAGATCATAGCACTACAAGAGGTCACATACCAGGCTGTCATTCAATGTCATTCAGCGAAACGAAAAAAATAAGTCAGGTGGACAGAATTCCCAAGCTGATCGGCCAAGAAAGAGTGAATCAAATGCTGCACACAGTGGAGCAAATTTGCTCCCCATTGCGCCCCCCTAACAACACCATGTGTGCGCTGTATTTATGATACGGTGCACCATGGCGCAAGTTAAGGAACTAGTGTCATAAATTTTGACACTAGTTTAGAGCCTTGCAGGATTAGCACCAAAAATGTTGATGCTAATCTTGCAAAGTGACAGAAGGCCCATTGAAAAAAATGGGAGCCTCATTTTAATGCCTGTGTTAGGCAGGCTTTAAAAATGATGATAGAAAGGGTGCAGTGGAATCTCATAGATTCCACTGCGCCATTTTTCTGGGCCTCCTAATGCTGGGAGGCCCCCCTTGCTTACATTATGCCTGATGCAGGCACAATGTGGCGCATGGGTTTACAAAGTGGCACAATGTGTGCATTGTGCCACTTTGTAATTATGGCACCGCGGTTTTGTCAACCTAACATCACATTAACATAAAAAATTACACTAATGTGGCGCTAAGGGCTTCTTAAATCTGGCCCATTGTGTCCTCAAGTGCACATAATCTGGCAGTCGAGACTGCATACTTATTGTCTAGTGTGATCAAATATCTTCCAACCTTATGGGCAACACATTTGACCGCAATGGAACCTCTGATGGATTTAAAATGCAGAAGAATAAAGACAAAGTAGAGCAAGAGTTAAGTTCAGAAAGAGGCAAAATGTAATTATCAGACTAACCAGACTAACCGGCTATTGCATAAGAATACGTCATGCCATGCTTAATGGTTAAACATTATACAAGGAGAATGTAAGCTATCAGTCCCTTCTTTGCTGCTAAGCACTTCAACTTGAGAATTGGGGATATATAGGGGCATATTTACAAGCCTCTTGTGCCACCGTAGTGCCGCAATAGTATCTTTTTTTTTACGCTAAGGCGGCCTTCCTGCCGTGCTATATTTACAAGTGCCACAATGCTTGCATTATGCCATTTTGCGACCCCTTGCGCCACATTAAGCCTGTGTCAGGCATGATGTATGCAAGGAGGCGTTCCGGCACAGGAAGGCCCGAAAAAATGGCGCAGTGAAATTTACAACATTTCACTGCGCCATATTTTCTGTCATATGCTCAGAGCAGGCATTATAATGACACACCCATTATATTCAATGGGCCTCCCTGTGCTTTGCTGCACTAGCATCAACATTTTTGACACTAGTGTAGCAAAGTGCTGCAATAGCATAAAAAATGTTGACACTATTGTGCTAACAACCGCCATGGTGTGCTGTATTGTAAATACGGCACCACCATGGTGTTGTTAGGTGCCGGTAGGGGGGGTTCAAGAAAAGTGACACATCATTTATGATGCACCACTTTCTTGTAAATATTCTCCAAAGTATTTTGTAGTTATGTTTTTATTTTCTGTCTTTGAGGAGGCACTTACAGTACGAGGGGACCTCAGTGCCCTAGAAATCCCCTTTGCAAGCAGTGAATACCATGAATGCAAGAACTATATATGTGCCTGTAAGATTGATATTATTCTCAACGGTCTTCATTTTCTACACTTCAGAAAAAATGCTAACTTTCCCCTCGAAGACAATGCCATAGGAGCAAATGTTTTATTGCATTAAAAAATGAAGCTGCTTACTCCTTTCCACTTCTGACACCCGCTCTCCTTTCCTCCTCCTCCTTCTTTGCTCCCACACCATCTCTGTCCTCCTCAGCCTTCCTTCCCTTAAATGTTCTTTGAACATTTCTTTTCTATGAATTCCTAAATCGAATCCTTGAATATTGATTTTCCTGCCCTGGTTTCAATAGGAGATTGCAGAAATCTGTTTGGCTCACCAAAGTCCCACAATAAGCTGAAACCTGGAGAAAGAGGAGAGAATCTACTGTGAATCTCTAAGTGATAGATTCTTCGTTGGGTTCTTCAGCGGGCTAAGGATATCAATACCCCTGAAATGGCTTGTACTTTGTAGACACCAGGGCCCATATTTATACTTTTTTTGCGCCGCATGTGTGTCCCCTTTTGACGCAAAAGTGGTGCAAACTTACAAAATACAATTATATTATGCAAGTTTGCACACTTCTGTGTCAAAAAATGACGCAAACGCAGCGCAAAAAAAGTATAAATATGGGCCCAGGTATCACACTGCAACAAAAGATGAATCAGAGGCCACATCATCTATGTTAGAATTGTATTTTTAAAATGCACAATTTTGAAATGCTTTTGTCTCCCATTTTGTTAAACATCTGATCTTTCCCCCTGCCTCCCCTCATTCTGTTCTGTCCCCAGCCCCCCTGTATTTTCTGCACATCTGGCACTTTTCCTCCTTTATTAAGTTTTTGTGTTCTTTCTGCACTTCATTATTATACCCTTCTAGGCCATTCCAAGCAGGTCAGAAAGCGAGTTTTTTCTTTGCATTCCTCCCAGCAAAGTACAGCAATGTAGGTGTTAAAATCTACACAAAAGCTTCAGTTATCATACTCTTGAACTTCAACTTTTTTGCTTTTTTAGATTTCATTTTGACATGGATTGGTGCCGCTTCATATAAGTTTCCGTATTTATATTTAAAGATAAATAAAATGTTAATTTACTTTACATAAGTGGTTTTAGCACTGATAATGCCTCAATGGACCAACGTTCCGACAGGCAAGAACTTGTTCCTGCCCTACCATTGTCATAACTACCCATGTCTTGGATTAGAACCCTTATCTGTGTATAATTAATGTTTGAGGATGGTGCAGCGTCCACAATGATTCTTTCCAAACATCCGTATAATTATGCAGTATTATATATCATTTTCTGACACAGTTTCAGATGATCAGCACAGCTGTTACTTCCATTCTAATAAAGTGATAATCATTTCATCAACTTCACAAAGATGAAAGGTTAATTTTATTCAGTGACATTCCAACCAGAGGCTTGCAGAATGTTGCACAAGTGTAAGCAGCCGACCATTATGCAAATGAGCTGCACTACTGCTTAATTAATCATCCTGGACTCCTTTCTCACCATGACATTTTAGTGGCCTTGACACATCTTTCGTATAGAACGGGACATGTCAGAAATAAGGGAATTAAGAAAATGTTTACACATTTAGGGGCATATTTACAAGCCCCTAGCACCACCTTACACCATTCTAGCATCATTTTTGTGTACACTACATTATGCCTGCATCAGGTATAATGTATGCAAGAGTGGCGTTCCCACACAAGGAGGCCCAAAAAAATGGTGCAGTGAAATTTACATTTCGCTGCACCATTTTCAATGCCTGCTCAGAGCAGGCATTAAAATCATGCAACCATTTTAATCAATGGCCCTCCCTCTGCTTTGCTGCATTAGCATAAATTTTCTTTACCCTGGTGCAGCAAAGTGCCACAATAGCGTCAAAAAAGTTGACTCTATTGTCCTAACGCCTGCCATGGTGCACCGTATTGTAAATACGTCAGAACCATAGTGTTGTTAGGTGGGGCAGGGGCGGTGCAAGAAAAGTGGCGTATCGGGACCGATGCGCCACTTCTTGTAAATATGCCCCTTGGATTCAAATGCAGCATCATACTGCGACGTGATTGCAGCCCTTTGTGCCGATGCAAAAGAGCCCCGGTGGGTCTGGTTCACACTATATAAAACTGCACAAACCTTGATGAACCTTGAACCTAAGGAGACAGATTCTGTGAAACTCAACCGCACATCTGTTGCTCTTCCAGGGTGAGTGGTTGTCCTCATTCCCTTTCAGAGAAGATGTGCTCTATTAGGCGGAGTAGCGTGGTGCCGGAGCCGCCAGATGAAATGACAGATGTGCTGTTACCAACAATCATAAACAATTACTAACCTGGAAAACAGGGCATGCTTTGAAGCAAGAAAACACTAACAAAATGGGAGCTTTTAAATCTTTCCAGTAGGCTGTAAGAAGCAGGGCATCAGAATAGAACAAAATGGTGTCTTTGAAGATTGATGGGCTTCTATAGGATATATGGTGGGCATACACTTCCTTATTGGACAACTGGGAATGACAGCAAGAAGGAGGTTCAGGAACAGTCATGTAGAGGCAGATTGATAAAGCATATTTAATAAAGGAAACCGAATATAAGGGTTCCTACAATAATTTCCATAATTCCAAACCCATCTGCACGTAAAAAATAGGAACATTTGCTGGTCTAAAGATCCAGGTCGCATACACCAAAAATATAAAAATATTTTTCGGGGTGTGAGGCATTGCATTTTTTTGGGGGGGGAATTCTACTAAACTAGTCTACTCGTCCATCCTGACAGCAGATGGCGCAGAGGCTATGGGGGACGCTGGAATAGCTTCAACCTTTCGTGATTTCTATAAAGCTCTCTACGCGCAGCAGGACTTGCCTGCAGACAGTGCTGGACCATATCTTTGAGAGGGCAACACAAGATTCTGGTGCATGATCACGCTGCCCAATACATATGTACAATCTCTAACAAAAGCAGAGTATAGGCATGAGATGACTGGTGCCACACCCACTGATGAGGCGGAACCTACCCCCCATAAGCATGATGGCACAATCACTGAAACAAATGTCTCTCAATCCATGTTAATTCACTAAAGGTGTAAGTGCAGCCATGAGACTAGGAGCAATCCGCTACTCATCAAACATGACAACAAAATACTTCACAGGCCACGTCCGTAAGCTCCACCCTTCCAATCAGACGCTGCAACAATACAAAGCTCAAGTGTACTATCCTTCACTCCTCTTCACTTAAGTGTAGCCACAAGTGACACAATAAGAGCACCACTGTGGTCATCATCACAACGCAAGAATACCTTCTGGATAGGCCACACTACAATCCAACACCCTTACAACCAACCACAACCTATGATGTTACATTCTACCCTACAAGCTCTCTGGCACATTGCCATGGCTGTGAAGCGCTACGTGAACCCAGCTGCTAAATAATGCTATGCACGGTGACCAGATTCATAGATTTACAAAGTGAGATGGTTGAGTCTTTGCAAAACATCCCTTGCAAGCAAACTTTCTACCTCAATAGTTTTGCATCATTTTTTTTCATCCAAACACTTCTTTGGTGCTGGAATTGTTCCTTAATTTTGGCACCAAAGTCCAGTCTATTTCGAGAAAAATTTCATTTATTATCTACACTAAGGGAGCAAAAGTCAGGCGAATTATTTAGTAAGAACACGTCTTTGATCATAAGGTTTTTGAAATGTGATGCATTTTCTGAGTATATGATCCCTCCCAATCTGTAGGGAATCAGGACAAAAGTGCATCGTAGTGGTGAATGTTAAATTGAAGAGGTGAACAAAAAAAATGATTCAATTTAAGGCAGTGCTAAGAATCGCCTATAGTTTGAGAATTAAATTCAACGGCAATGTGATAAAAGATCTTGGTTGTTTTTCCTCTCACCCATGCACTTCCCGATTTTGATGCAGATGGAAGCTTGTGATCAAATTGCAATTATAACCGATATCATTATGCCGCACTCTACAGTTTTTTGCCCCCACGATTTGCAACAGGTAAAACATTCAAATTCTAAAGGGAAAAAAACGTGCATTGTTACCTCATTACGCCTCGACTCAAGGCGCGTAAATCAGAATGTGAGGGTAATACAGGCCCTTCAGGGGGCCCCTCCGAGCCTCGGGCCAAAAAATATCTGAGATATAGGCGCCTCGAGGGGCTCCCATAACATTCTGCGGGGTGGCCCCGCCATTTTGCGTTACACCCCTTCTTATGCACCTGATAAACACGCACCCGGCAGTATCACTATTTAAAAGGACTTTATTACCGCCAGGAATTGCACGAGACAACCACAACACTTGGAAATAAACAATTTCAGCTCCTGTACAAGTTTCTGTAGCTTCCAGCTGAAAGTGCTGGGAGAAAGAATAAAGTCGCTGGTGTAATAAGAGAGTCCTTGCTGGCCTGGAGGAGGGAGACCGTAAAATTATTCAGCCGCAGTACTCCAAGATCCTTCCTCTCACAGCGGCAGTGACACTGAGCCGAATCCGACAGTCAATATGTGAAACATGCCATCATGTTTCCATTAATGCTGTTGCGATGCTTCAGTAACCACCACGCGAGACCACGGTGCTTCAAATCCAGATATAATGAGATACTTCAGCACAGCATTTCATTCCAATTTACTTTCATTAGTGAATGCAAAGCCTCGGCGTATACTTTGGTGTCATTGGTGATAGAGCCATTACTTTAATAATTATTATTTTAAGCAGCGTACATAATTAGTTATTCGCTGTAATACTCGGATCCTTTAATTTGCCTGACTGTGGTTAAATTAATGGGCTATAAACAAGTTTGAGGCATCTTATAGATTTGTTCTCAGTAGAGCTCAGGCGCATCTTTGGAAATCATGCAAGCTGTTCATGGAGCAAAACAACTACGATCACACATGGCGCACACTGTGCAAGTGGCTGAGCTGGGTTTTGGACCTGACGCTGACTAATTATTCCAAAGTCACAGAGAGGTTAATTGACAGGTCGAAATAAATAGGAAAACATGGACTGTGCAACTACTAGGAAAAAAAGATAGCGAGAGAGACAAGCAGTGATAGGTAAACTGGAATATCTGCCAACATGAAAGATGACTGATGAAGTGACAGAATGATTATCAGTTAGTCGGAGTGAGAGAGAGGGGAGAAAAAGCGATAGAAGGAGAGAGGATTAAAGAAAGATATGGAACCCTTAGACAGCTGAACAAAGAAAAGGCAATAGAGAAAAGGGGAATCGAGAGAGAATGCGAGGGTTATAGGGCGATTGACAGAAAGGGAGAGAAGCAGAGAAAGTGGGAATAAAGTGGAGCGAAAAAACAGAGTGCGAAAGAGAGAAAACCTGAAAACAGGAGAGAGGTGGAGAGAGATAAAGAGAGAAAAGAAGACAGAGTGAGAGATAAAGGGAAAGTGCAGAAATATAGGAAGAAGGGAAGAGATGAAAGAGACCGAAGCAGGGGAAGAAACAGAAATAAGAGGAGAGAGGAGAAAGAGAAGAGGAAGAGTATGAGAAAAAGGAAAATAGAGGAAAAGCGAGATACAGAAGTGGAGGGGAAAGGTGTTAGAAAGAGGGGAAAGGAGGCAGATAAAGTGTGTGTTGGAGGGGCATGTTTAACCCACACTGTGGGGACCGAATCAGTCCTCATAGCGTGGGTAAACCCTGTAGGGTCCACACAAACACTATCCTTGTGAGGACTTGTGAGTTATGAGGACCGGTCCACATAGCCTTTTAGGAAGTTTCAAGCGAGTGTATAAAAAAACTAAGGCCCAGATTCACAAGGATCTGGCGCATCAATACTGATGCACCAGATTTTTTGCACCCCCCCTCACCACCACCTAACGACACCATGGTGCAGATTAGGCCAATAGCGTCAACATTTTTGATGCTAGTGCAGCAAAGGGCAAGGAGGCCCATTGATTTCAATGGGTGTGTCCTTTTACCGCCTGCTTTGAGCAGGCGTTAAAAAGTACACCAAAAATGCCACAATTAAATCTTGTAGATTTCATCGCGCCATTTTTGCGGGTCTCCTAACGCCGGAACGCCCCCATAGCATACATTATGCCTGGTGCAGGCATAATATGGTGCAAGGGGTTCGCAAAGTGACACAATGCATGCATTGCGCCACTTTGTATCAATGATACAGTGTTTTTTGCCTCGTTGAGCCACATTAGCGTAAAAAACAATGATGCTAAGGTGGCGTAAGGAGGCGCTAGGGCCTTGTAAATCTGGCCCTTAAAGTCTAGTTATATTTGCCTCGTCCGCTTTATAACCTTCCCTAATATCAAAGCGCAAGTGGAGTCAGAATAGTAAATACATGTGTGTGTGAGAGAGAGAAAGGCAGAAAGAGAGAGTGAGAGAAAGAGAAAGGAGGAAAAATGGAGAACGAGACAGCTTGCTGAGTTTTTTTTAAATCTTTTAATCCCACCACAAATATTTTCTGTAATACACAATGTTCAAAACCCATTAAAAAAAAACATTAAGAACCTGGAAGGAAACAAATAAGAAAAATGGGAAAGCAAGTTCTTTTCAAAGAGCACTCTTAGTAACATCAACCTGTCGTGAGAACTGCATGTTGGAACACATTGTAGAGCATCACTTATTTGTTTCTCAGTTGTCACTAGTCAGCCGTGAATATAGTCTAAGATTGAGCTACCGTCTTATTCGGTTTAGTTTCCTGCCGCTGTCATGTTGCTCTGATTTTCCATGCTACTGCTAGAAAGAGACCCACCAATTTCATTACCTGGGGATCTGTGTCACACAGCAGGAAGATCATTGCAGATGTCATATCACAAATTACTGCCTAAGCTGTGAAATCAAGCCTGTCGATCACGGTGCAGGAAAGCATGGGCAAATTAGGAAGAACCGCCGCAGGCCTTCTGTCGAGATCCTGCTACAGTGGCACATTGTATCTTGAGATATCTCTCCTCGAGTCATGGTTTCAGCCAGATGACTAACACTGCACCACACCGTGGCAAGAAGTCTCTGATCTTGTAGATATTTCAGCGCAGATAAATCCAGCTGTTGGAATCTTGATTGAATGTTCACATCTTGTTTTTTAAAGGAGCCATCCAGTGAGGAGAAAGAAACATAGGGTTTATTTCGAGTTCAGCGGACAAGCCACAAATATGGCAGAGCACCCTATCCATCAAAGTGACGTCCACCTGCTGTGGACCGTCATGTTCCAGTCGGCAAGCACCTGCAGGCTCCAGCAGCAGAAGCCTTACTTGAGCGGCCCAATGAACTGGGGCTGTCAATGGGAGTACATCACACAAACCACCCTCATGGCCGGACTGGCCGTAGTAGACGTCGGGCGTTTCCCTGGAAGACTGTAAGGCTGGGGACTGGTTTTGCAGCTATGGGGGTTGGTTTTGTTACTGGGGCCAGTTTTGCAGCTGTGCTGCAATTTCGGCCAACCAGTAAGAAAAAGAGCAGTGCTTCAGCTTTGGATCCCCCCTCCCCTGGGGATTGGTCCAACAAAATGTCTAGGGCTGTTTTGGGTTCCCAGTCTGGCCCTGCCCACTTTGATGTACTTTTTTTTTATCTCTTTAGGACCACCAGGAAAAGCCTGGCAGTCCTAAGCAGAGAAAGATACAAATGACTCCCACACCTTGAGAGAAATCACCCTAGGAGTCAGGGTCATTAGTTTGTTTTGTTTTACATAAACAAACTCCCACCTTAGCAGTAAGTTTTTGTAAAACACAGAAGTTTGCTGAACGGCCACCTGAAATATGGCAGCCACTCAGCAAACTTTTAGTGCCTTCAGGGGAGCCGCCATGGCAGCAGCTATTTTTAAGGCACAGAGATCTCAGACAGGCTGGAAGACATCTGTAAGTATGACACCATGGTGGTGGAGGTGATAGCCTCTTTCACCCTGGCAGATGGAGGGTCACCAGCCAAACTCTAAATGAGGGCCATAGTTCTCTTTACCCAGTCCTGCATCACCAGTATTCACCAACAATAAGCACTGTAGAATGTTGCTTTGTTTGGTGACACATACTGGAGTTTTGGGATCTAAGGGGACCTCACTCACCACCTGGCCCTTCTAAGGTGAGATAGACTCTGAGGGCCTAATTCACAAAGGTAACTTATGTGTAGCACACTTGTGAGTACATAGTCTCTGTACTTGGGGTAAAGTCTCCGCACTCGATGTGTAATTTCCACACTGCTTACTCGCTGCAGTACGCAGTGCAGAGATTCTGCCCCCAGTGTGGACACCCCACACTCATAACTTTTCTGCACGTACATTACCTTTGTGAATCGGGCCCTCTATGTCTAGGAAGCCTTTCCCATTGCTCATGAGCCTTTTGAAGGTGCTTTAACAGTGTCAACAATTAACATGTAGTTTCTGTGGAATTCCTATGAGGTCGCGCATTTTTCTTGTGTTTAAACTTCCTCTGGTTATTTTTTAGCACCTACCTTCTGACTGAGGATTTTTCAAAGCCCAGATGTTCTTTTCACACCTAAGCTACTAAATATTTGGTTTGAGATATGTGGCCTTTTCAAGATTTAGAGATCCATCACCGACTCCATTGCAGTAGAATACACCACATTGGAATCTAGGAAAATGAATGGGAAACCTATTGGTAATCACAATATTGTTTTCCAAAATGTTCTTTCACTAAAGCTAGCAGTGCTTCACACAAGATACTATATCTCTGCACTGTATGCCATAATGCTTTTGTACTTTGCTAACAGACTTTTGTCAACTCCAGAGGATTTGGTGTGGTAGTGTCTCCTGGTAAATCAACCAGGCTAAAGTACTTGATCTTGTTAATCACGACTAAGACAAGACTATCACCTTTTGTAGGTAAGGAGTCTGACCTTAAACCTGGAAACTTATAGGGTTGTTTGCATGTGAAGACAGAAGGTGCATATTTATTAGTAGGTAGACTTGGTGAAGGGGACATAATGGCAAAGAGTGAGAGTTTATTTGTTTCCAAGTTAGTCTACCTAGCCTCTTCTTTTCCAATGCCAGGGATGGGCAACATCCAAATTGCCCTTTCACAATTAACTGTGGTGATTCAAGGTTGTGGGCAAGGAACGGCAGGCATAAATGCCAGGAGAGGGCATAATACATTCAATGATGTGTCCAGGGCATTGATGTTTTCTGAGTGGAGAGGTTGGGAGTAAGCAGAGCAGATAACAGATGCAATTTAGATATGGCTAGATGGATTTGGTTGGAAACCCCATCTAGAGATTGGAGCACAGGGTGTGGATAAAGCAGCAGTAAAAGCTCCATGATACTCATAAGTATGAGGGTTTTACGAGGAGGATATTGCCTATTGGGTGATAGCTTGATTACAGAGGAGGTTGTTCTTAAGAATCCTTAAATGGGAGCAAGTGGGTAGGATGTGGGTTTTGGGGTCATGAGTGGAGACCACCATGCTGGCAAGTTTGAACTCCAAGAATATGTTGTACTTCCAAACCCTTTGGGCAGGTAGTAGTGGGGTACAGTATTCAGGGCTGTGGAATATCAAAGACACACTTCTCTGTGCTTGAATGAGGTGGAGTGAAATCAAGATGGAGCTGGTATGGAGTCGCTGGTCAGAGACTTTATGATAAAAGCTCACCACCATAGACCTCTTCCTAGTCTATGGAGATGGTGTGAAGATCATGCAATAAGTATGAATGGGTGCTGGAGTCGAACTGTTGTCATGCAGTTTCCTTGTATTCCACAGATCCAGAGTTGGAAGTAGATAACTCAGGAAGCTATAAATTCAGGGTACGATGAGGTGGGGGACGGGAAGATTGGAAGTGTTTTGGGGAGAGAAAGGTCATCTGGGGAACACATGCTGGATGGATGAGTCAATTTAACTTTAAGTCATTTTTGGTTGGCAGCCATACACTTTATACATTAGATTCAGTTAAGTTAAGCATCAAAATCATTTAAGGATCCACAACTAAAACACATTTTGAAAACACTTAACAAGAATCAGTAAGGAATGTTTAAGTGTAAAGATGATGTCTTTAAAAAAATAAGTCAGGCATCAGTTAATGTGCAACAGATAAAGACATGCACATTGCTGGACCATACTGTGGTGTAAAATACTCCTGGAAGGAAACCACGTGGTAATTAATAATTGACACCACTCTACATAAAAAAGCAGTGAGATATCTCATGTGGTGGCACGAGGTAAACCTTGATTGGGTGCATCGTTTACTCTTCAGTTCCACCGTCTGAGAATTTAAATGTGCTTCCTCATCTTCTAAGCTTCGTCTATGAATCTCAAAACCCTTGAAATGCCATGAACAGAAAAGTCGTGCTTTACACCTGCCTGACCAACAGATACTGTGCAAGACATTTTGAAGCCCCAGGCAAATTGATTCTTGGGCATTGGGCACTCCCCCTCATCTGGCAATAAAGGCCATTTGTGGTGATCATTTATTGCAATGTGGAGCCCTCTTATGGAGGGACCGTAAAGCAGCTTCACACACGTTCATTAATGTACCACTGTCCCCCCCTGACCCACTAGTGTATGTGCTGAGAAGTTCCGGTACTCCTCCTTTCAAATTAAAGAAGTTCAGGTACTCAGTACCGGACAGTACCTGCCCAATTAAAGCACTGCATATTGTAGAGTGATCGGCATCTAGTATTGTTGAACAGATACCAGACTACAGTTTCTAGAACCACATCTATGCATATTTGCTGCACTACTGAGCATCATATTGGAAATTGCTTGAATAGCTGTGTTCGATGAAAAGAGAGAGCGACAAACTACTGCTACTGTAGATTTGCTACTACGAAATTGTGCGCTGGAATGTTAAGCAGATTCAGTTGTGAATGTGTGCTGTTTTTTTTTGTAACCTGTCACTCGTAGAAAGGAATTGTTTAGAGTCCCTACGGAGCTAAGTAAATGTATTTTGTCGGTGCACTTTGATATGCATTTAAAATTGTATTTGATTTTGATGGATTTTTTGTGCCTTTGAGGTTTTTGATGAAATATTAATGTACACATTGAATGTTCTTTCACATTTGTGGTCGCTGTGAAACTAACGCCAAATAAAGTTGATTGTGATCCTTGATCAAAATGCTTCCCCTGGGTCTCCCGTTGCTGTGGCAATTAAATTCGTTTTTTTTCCCTACTTACACGTGTTACTGATAATTTAATACCTTGTACAATTTTTATTAGAATTTGAAGCCTCACTCCATGGGTTCCCAAGATGTAGCGAGGTTAGCAAAACATCTAATGCAACCTAAGCAGCTGGTGCAAATATTTGTGGGATAAATTATCCGCCATACATTATAAAGGAATTGCAAGTCACTAAAAATTCTGTGGCTAAATAGAGGAAAGAGGCTGAAGGCTAAATTCTTTTATAAGGTCATAGAACTCTTAGGTGTTTTGCAACATTCTTATAATGTATCACAGGGGTCGACTTATTGCTTATAATACATGGTCACGCATCACCATCTCCACAAATGACATATCCTTGCTGGGTTGCTCTTTCATATAAAAAAGAAATGTTTGTAAACATGAAGAATAAAAGTAGAATGTCTAATGCAAAATTAAACACACCAAAAAGTTTGATGATTGTTGCAAAAGGTTATTAGAAAGTTTAGTACAATTCTGATTTATAAAAATGTTGTAGCTCCCAAAGATTAGAAACATGCAAAGAGAGTCAATTATTACCTAAAGAATGTTGCCATAAATATCACCTTTAAGCTTTTCGCTGTTCATCTGGAAAGCAGAGCAGAAGAAAGAAAAGCCAGTTTCTTATTGTTTTTTAAAGTTCAGCTTTAATGATGTGTTGTCACCTGCCTCACATTCACTGCTCACTCTGACAGCAAGCATTGTGATGTCAGAACTTAATGGTAATAACGTATTACATTTGAGATCCTCCGTCATATCTTTATTAAAGAAATCAGAGGCTTGTTTTGTTAAAAGGATTGCAGGTTTCCATGTTTCATGTACAAACAAATGGAAGTTTAGAGTGAATGTAAGGACCATATGTCTGAACTCTAGTGGTTTGCTTAACTCTGTAGAGGGGCCAAACCTAGGTTGTATGCCTTTGGTCCATAGTGGTTTGGACAGATTTCACAGACCCTGAAACCACTGCGTGCCAGGCACATGATGCTTTTCACAGCCTTGTGCCGCCCAACATCACTGGAGTGTTCCCACTGTATTATACAAACACATACTTAAAACCAGACTTTGCAAACTACTGGTAATCTTTGGCCAAAAAGCAGCTGTTCTAGGGTAGTTCCCTCAATTTTACGAACCATCCTAGTCCTCCTCCTACTGGAGCTCCATTCAACCACACCTCTGTCTGCATCTAGTCATTCTAGGGTGACATTATAATATTCTGAGAGTGCCATAAACCCATGATTCAGCTTTGCATATAGTGCCTTGACTACTGAATTCAATCATATTTGGCTGTGTGATCCTCTCTGCAATTCCTTTGACTACTGAATCTCTTCAACATGTCTATATGTTCCTCATTAGTGTTTCTTTAACTACCTTATGATATCTGTAGGAGCTACTGCTTTCTCAGTACAAGCCGCCAAGATCTGGAATTCACTACTAGTCGGCAGTAGAAGCACATATCTGCTACGAGGGTTGTCCCTCGCCAGCACTGTACAGCCAAACACCACCAAATGAATAGGCATTGAATAACTGAAGAGATCTTTCACACATTATTGGACAATCTGGAGGACTTTTTCTCTAGTCTATTCACTGCAGGTACTAAATATCTATACAATCTGACTGTTTCTTTACATCTCACTTAGACACTTAGATATGGGATGATAATACAAATTTCCACCCCAACAGATTTCTCCAATTTTCTCTCCCTCTAGCCATGCCAGCCTAGAACATAAGCATATGCAAAACCAAAGACTGGACAACCCACTGCAGTAATCGGATAAGCACACTATATCATATGAATGTCATAAACAGACCTGTAGAGCTGTTCAAAACTACCAGCATGCGGCAAACCATATAACTGTACACCTGTCTCTTACATTTCATCATCCAACACACTGCTACATGCTGTGTCCCATAACATGATTATACCACCTCGGTGGTCATCATGAATTACAAGGAGACACTTCCCCCATACGAGTAAAACAAAAACAACATACTTCCAACCACACACCATACATAATGCAGCACGCTACTCAAGTAGACAAGTGCTTCGGCATCTCATATGGGGAAGTTAGCAATATATAAATGCTGCAATACAATACAATACAATACTGAGTGTCTACATACATGCCTCTGCATTCTTCTTCGATGTTCCTTGAGACAATGAGTAGGTACATACTTGGCTCTGCCTTCCTCTTTACTGTTTCATTGGCTACTGAATGTGTTCACACTTTGCTCTGCATTACTCTTCACTGCTCCGTTAGCTAATGGATGTGTTCATACTTAGTTCTGCAATCTTCTTCACTGTTCTGCTGGCTACTGGATGTGTTCACAATTGGCTTTGCTTTGTGTTAGACCTGACAGCCTTAGGGTGGTCACCCCTAACGTTTTGCCTGCATCCCTCCACTTTTGAGATACTGGTTTTGCTGGTTTTTAGACTCTGCTCACTTTACCACTGCTAACCAGTGCTAAAGTGCATATGCTCTCTCCCTTTAAACATGGTAACATTGGATAACACCCAATTGGGCTATTTAATTTACTTATAAGTCCCTAGTAGAGTGCACTATATGCACCCAGGGCCTGTAGATTAAAAGCTATTAGTGGACCTGCAGCACTGATTGTGCCACCCACTTCAGTAGCCCCTTAACCTTGTCTCAGGCCTGCCATTGCAAGGCCTGTGTGTGCTGTTTCACTGCCAATTTGACTTGGCATTTAAAAGTACTTGCCAAGCCTAAAAACCCCCTTTTTCTTCATATAAGTCACCCCTCAGGTGTGCCCTAGGTAACCCCTAGAGCAGGGTGCTGTGTAGGTAAAAGGCAGGACATGTACCTGTGTAGTTTACATGTCCTGGTAGTGAAAAACTCCTAAATTCGTTTTTACACTACTGTGAGGCCTGCTCCCTTCACAGGCTAACATTGGGGCTGCCCTCATACATTGTTTGAGTGGTAGCTGCTGATCTGAAAGGAGTAGGAAGGTCATATTTAGTATGGCCAGAATGGTAATACAAAATCCTGCTTACTGGTGAAGTTGGATTTAATATTACTATTTTAGAAATGCCACTTTTAGAAAGTGAGCATTTCTCTGCACTTAAATCTTTCTGTGCCTTACAATCCACGTCTGGCTGGGTTTAGTTGACAGCTCCTTGTGCATTCACTCAGACACACTTGCATACATCTGCATTTTGAATGGGTCTTCCTGGGCAGGGAGGGTGGAGGGCCTGCTCCCACACAAAGGACTGCCACCCCCCCAATGGGACCCTGGCAGACAGGATTGAACTGAAAGGGATCCTGGTGCACTTCTTAGCCACTCTTTGAAGTCTCCCCCACTTCAAAGGCACATTTGGGTTTAAAAACAGGGCCTCTGCCCTACCACCTCAGACACTTCCTGCAGAAGAAACCTGAACCAGAACCTGCACCCTGACAAGACCTGCTGGCTGCCCAAAGGACTAACCTGACTGCTTTCTGAAGAGGACTGCTGCCTTGCTGTTGCCCTGCTGTCTTGCTGCTCTCTTGCCTTGCTGCAGAAGTGCTCTCCAAGGGCTTGTATAGAGCTTGCCTCCTGTTCCCTGAAGTCTCAGGACCAAAAAGACTTCTCTCCTGCAGCTGAAATTCCCGTGCGGTGAAAATTCGACGCACCGCCTGCCAAGAATGACACACAACCTGCTTGCCGTGAAAATTTCTTTGCACACCAAATCCGAAACGACGCAGCCTGACTTTGCAAACAGAAGATCGATGCAGCGACGCGACCGGAACCGTAATGCACAGCCCTACTGGATCGACGCAAGCCAACGCAGAACGACGATGCCCGACTTCCTGAGAGGAATCGACGCAGCACATGCCATGTGGAAGAAAATTCCACGCATTGCCTACCGGAATCGACGCAGCCGCTGTGACTTTGCTCCGCAAGCCCAGGATTCCACGCATCGTCCCTGGGGCGTCTGAAAACCCTGCAACCCAAAGAGGATCCAAGTCCACGTGCCGGAAATCGATGCAACGTCTTCCCCGCGCGGAAAATAACGACGCAAGTCTGTGTGCGAAGGGGTGAAACCGACGAACACTCACCGTTTTCCACGCATCTCCTCCTCTGCAGTCCCTTGCGAGGATTTTTCAACGCAAACCAGGTACTTTGCCCTGCAAGAGACACTTGTTGTTTCTAGAACTTAAGACACTTTTTATTGCTTTTACAGTAATCTTTTAACTCTAAAGACACTTGATATCACTTTCAGTGATATCCCTACATTTGCTTATTTAATCTTTAATCGTTTTGACCAGCTTCTTATCAGATAAATATTATATATTTTTCTAAACACTGTGTGGTGTATTTTTGTGGTGTTATATGGTGGTATTGTATGATTTATTGCACAAATACTTTACACATTGCCTTCTAAGTTAAGCCTGACTGCTCAGTGCCAAGCTACCAGAGGGTGGGCACAGGATAATTTGGATTGTGTGTGACTTACCCTGACTAGAGTCAGGGTGAGGGTCCTTGCTTGGACAGGGGGTAACCTGACTGCCAACCAAAGACTCCATTTCTAACACTTTGCTCTTTACTATTCCTTTGGCTACTGAATATGTTCACACTCTGCTATTCATTTCTTTTCACTGTTTCTTAACTACTGGGTGTGTACGTACTTGATTTGCAGCCCAATTCACTGTGACTTTGGCTACTGAATGTGCTCATAGTTCTTTCTTCATTCCTCTTCACTCCTCCTTTAACTACTGAATGTGTTCATAGTTATTTCTATATCCCTCTTTACTGTTCCTTTGGTTACTGAATGTGTTCGTACTTGGCTTTGCATTCCTCTTTACTGTTCCTTTGGCTATCTAAATGTGTTCACACTTTGCTCTGCATTCCTCTCTGCTGATACTGTGGCTACTGGTTCTGGTCACACTTTGCTCTGCATTACTCTATACGAGTCCTTTGACATTAATGTGCTGTTAAGCTGCCTTCAAGGGGCACAAGTGATTTTACAAAAAGTACAAATAAATATGTATTGTTCTTTCTCCTCTGGTATGACAACACTGAAGAGAGAAATAAACACAATTAAAGCAGTTTACAAATTACTTTGGTTCTGCCACCTTGTGGGTAGAAATCAAAACCGTTGGTAGTCTTGACAAAAGGAGAACACTTGCAAATACCTTGCAGCAAGCAGATCTGACAGCCACCGGTGTAATCACCTTAAGTAGATAAATTGCAACTGTGATTTTTTATTTTTTTAATTGGTATCTAGACTACATATGATATGTGTCGTGCCTGTAAATTTTCTTCTGATATTTACCTTGCTATTGTACCTATGTTTTATTTTTATGTCACTTTCCTAATAAATGAAAACAGATACGGAATATAAAATAACATTGTAAAAGCCATATCTTTCTGCAGCTGTACACCACTCCCATGAATACTTCACTCACTGACACTGACTATGTTTTCCACAATATAAAGGCCCCACACATGCCTCCCAGGCTCCCAATATCCCCAGCCATTCTATCTCTCTCTCAGCATTCAGCTGGAGCACTTCAGACTACAAGGCAATGGACTTTGCAGTAGTCACCTTTTAATAGAGAAAAGTTTCAAACACTGAAAGATGTCTTAATTTCACAACCTTGCCATTACTCATGCTGAAAAGCCTGTGATTATCTTATTCTTGTCTCAGTGGCTTTTTCTTTCAGTGCATGTAGCCACCTTCCAGATGCTGGCCTTTCATCAGTCAAAACCTTCTGTGCTCGGCAAGGACTTGGCACAGAAACGTTTGCCACAGGGTAAAGCTGCCTGGCCGTCTACTACTGATCCGATCAGGGTTTTTACTGCCATTTAAGTTTGTCGGTTCTGCTAAATATGCAATGAGTGTTTGTGAAAGTTAAAAGTAGTTTAGATACACGGGTAGTGTGCATTCTTCTGCACAGCTCTTCATGGGAATTATTCGTTTTATAATACAGACCCATTGCAAGCATCCTACCGCCCAAGTTACTGGGAAGACAGGTCACAGGCCTGCAGTCTGAAGACATGCTAAGTGCAGTGCTTGAGACTTGCCTTTGACTTTCCACCAATGTAAAATAATGCAAAAAATGCCGTTTTCGGATGTTCGCAAACAAGGGTTGAAGCAAGCACGATACCCTCAAACCTATTCTTGACAACCTTATGTCCAATTGATGTTCTACCTGGTGTTTTAATTGGTCAGGGACTGAGTACCTGCACATCATTGATTTTGAAGGTCGAGTCCCTGTATTTCTCTGTAAAAAGCAGCTACTCTGCTACAATGAGGACCTGGACTTCTAGATTTCCACTTCAAACCCTGGCTGTAGCATGTCTGTTGCTCAAAAAATATGCAGTGCCTAGATATGGTCTATGGTAAAGAGTTTCTGGAAAACTCAATTTGCTTTTCAGTGTGTTTAGTACAGCTGGTGTCAGATCCATGTTTCTAGATTTCCTAACAAAGGTTATTCATGAACCGAGTGTTTTTATTAAAATTATCAATACGCTTTATACAATAAAGGATTTTGTTTGTTTTCGAACAAGGGTTTCACAGATCCGTCACTGCATTGCTCCCTAGTTCACAGCGCTTCAGCAATTATACAGGACAAGAAAATCTTTTCGGTTACACCCCTCCTGTTTATGAAAGCAGTAAAAATTTGCACAATGGATTTGAGACATTTTACCCAATTGAAACCTTAGGTAATTTGGCCCTTAATTGTCTTAAGGTGCTTCCTGGTTTGAAAGCCTAGGTGCAGTGAGAATTCAGAAGAAAGGTTTATGTTTTTCAGATGAAGTGATAGTGACACTTCATTTGGATGGTCACAGCAGGCAGGGGATGCTGCTGAGGTCCTAAGACACCAAAGAGCATAAAGTAATGAGGACAAAATCACACTGAGATGTAGTCATCATTTCACTTTCCTCTTGATTAGCATCCCGTAACACCAAACGTGCGTTTGGGCTTGGCTAAATAAAAGCAATATGCTATCTTGTACATTTAGCAAGTCCTTCAACTGCACCCACACACTGGGAACCAGGACCTCCTGAAACATATCACAAGGCTCCCATGAAGCCCAAGACCTAGACGTCTCACCCATAAACACAGATTTGGACCACTAGGGCCCCTGTCAACGAAAAGGGTGTAAAACCTGGATGCCATCTATCTCTTGTTCCCAAATCGAAGCATTTGCTTCACTTTCCTCTTTCAAAACTAAGCTGACTGTCCATGCAACTACCAAAACAAGGACTTCTTGGCTTCCAATTCCAGGCCAGGCAAGCAAATGCTGGGTTTAAAGCTGTCTTATAAGAATAACAGAAAACAGGGCAGATCATTTGGCCATCAAAGACATCCCTTGCGGAACCCGGAGAAAAGAGGTCAAGTCACTCCAATGGTAGAAATAGCAAAAGACATGGCACTCTCTTTGCAACCAAATACATCCCTTGATCAAAGCTGACCTTCTTATTTGTTCCTGAGGGAAAGTGAGAAGGCCAGGGAGAGGATATTCTGGCTTTCAGAGTCATGTTGGATTCCTGTATCTTCCAATATCTTCCTCACCCCCGAGACCCTGAATAGCAAGTAAAGTGCCAGGGGTACCATAGGGCAAGCCAAGGGTGGCAGCTGTGCCTCTGGCTATCTCTATCTGACGTTCATTCTCTCTAGGCGCTACTTTAAATAATCTGCATTATTTATCTATTTACAAAGCACATGGGAGCTGTAGGTGAGCTGCCCTGGTTTGCATAATGTCCCTTAATGTGTGGTCCACCCATCCTTATGAACACTTCAAAAGCAAGTGTCTCTCATCCTATGGGATGCTCTGCACACCACGAGTTGGGCCTCATCCAGGGAGTTACATTGAGTTAAACCTGAAATGCTTTGCATCAAAGGCACAAAAATGGCTCTGCTCAGTTTTGAACCATATTATTATTAAGTCTAGTTTCTGACGTGTTAAGTGAAAGCGCAGCTAGACCTCACGGTAAAACGGAGCACAGTTTCATTTCATTCAGGCGAACAAGTACTTTCAACAGGATTTTCTTTTCCATTATACAGCTGCATTATCCGCATTTCCGTCAGCATGTAACAATGCGAAGACAATGGAGATCCCCTGCTGTTCTCGATAAGAAATACAGAAATAAATAACATTCTTGCAACTGGAAGATCGGAAAAACTCAGGGACGTATTTGGAATTCCTCAGAGTACGTAATTTCCTCTGCGCCTTCGAGGGCGCCGAGACATTGCCTAATAAACGCGAGGCAGGACAGCTGCATGACGTGGCTGTTTGCACTGCGTCTCCGCATTGATCACTGCAGGGCGTTTGACCCACAGACAGCTTGTTAGCCCTCCTGGAATACAAGAAACTTGTCACGGCGTGGCTCAGCCAGGGACAGCGGATCGCTGCAGTGTGGCAGTACCAAGGAAACAGAAGTGGCAGAGTTTCACACTGGCCCAGGTCATCAGGATCCCCTTCAGCTAGTCAGGGTTTTTATACAACACATTTCCTATGGAGAGATTCATAGAAGATTCCTAGCTGACAAAAAGCATAACTACGAGTCCCAGAATGCAGCATGGTCGTGTGCAACAAGACAGCACTGGCTTAACGTGATTGAAATACATTGGATCGGTTGACACAGATACGGCTGTCTGTCATTGTTGTTATGCAATTCGAATTTCGCATTAACCCAGATTATTGGGTTACCTATCATTTCTGTGGGAGCCCAGGTTTATGCCAACAGGAAATTTTTGAATCGATTTGAGAATAAAATGTTCTGCACAAACTGTCTGTACGCGGCTTATTGACAGTGCTTAATTTGGGGGGAAAAGTAAGTGCCCAAGGTATTGCACTTCAGCTAGCACCACCAGCAGCTCCTTCTGACAAATGGCAGCGTCAGCATTAATTAGTAGCCCTCACACTTAAACAAGTGTGACATTTGGACTATGGCAGGTCGCCCAAGCTGCAGGGATGGCCTAGAATGGCACTTTCTTTATTTTTTTTTTAGACATTGAGGCCCAGATTTATGCTAAAGTGGCGCAGCGCGGTGCTGTGCCAAAAATAGCAGCGCCCGCTGCGCCACTTTTGAAATGCAGGGGTGCGTTTCCCCCTGCGCTGGTGCTGAATTAAGCTGCCTAGTGCCAATGCAGGAATCCTTGCACCATAGTGCAAGGGTGTCTGCGTTGGGGCGATAGATTAAAGCATTTCTCCTTGTTGCACCATGCTAACGCCACCCCTGGGGTGACATTAGATTTTGGCGCTGCCTCAGGTTTACGAAAACTCGTAAATCTGAGGCAGCATCAAAAAGCAATGGGTGTTGCTGTGGGCATATCACAGCAACACCCGTTGCATGCCCCTTCCACGCAAAGTGCTGTATGTGAAGGGGCCGTATTTACAAGGTGGCCACAAACAGTGGCTTAACAACACCTTCTAAATACGGCGCAGGGCATTGCACCACTGGAGCGTCATGAAAAGTGGTGCTCCCGTGGCACTAGGGGCTCTTAAATATGCCCCTTGATTTTCAAACGAATGCCATCCTGCACGCGGTGTGTCTAAAGGCCATAGATCTCATGAGACCTATGCTTATTACATGAGGAAAATGCTAGGTGATTTCACCCACCAGTAGTCAAAGCCTTTGTTTGACATTAAAAATGTGTTTTTTATTTACAAAGTACACAAAATCACCAACAGTGTATTTTTCCGTATAAAACAGCCATGCGTGGTTCTCCATTTTCCGGCTATGGTGGTGTGGAGAATCAGCTAACGCAGTGCTGTCTCAGGAGGGCTCCTAAAAAAGCCAGCTAAACTTCGAAGAGTGCAGAGCCACCGGATTAATTACTGGTCTTCAGTCACATGATCAAATCATGCCCTGCTTGGAAAAGTGTCACAGCCCGTAGATTCTCTAAATCGCCTTAAAGGTCTTGTGTGATTTCGAACTCCTGGTGATCTCCCAAGTGGTATCAATAATCCGAGAGTGGAATTCAGGACTTGGGACTGCAGGGCTATCTCATCCAAGCCACTCCCCTGTGCCTTCAATGCCTGGTAATGTTGAAGGTTATTACTATATTGTTTTATATTCAATTAAGTGTAAAGATCACCATCAAACTACAAAAAATATTTGGCACAAAAATGGTAAAATGCACCAGAACTGAAACATAAGTATGAAGTCATTAATCAAAAAAGGCCGTGTGTCAGAGAAAAGACAGCACAATGAAAGAAAAATACAGTGCAATTTCAAATATCGGGTAACCAACATGGTTAATTAATAGAAAGAGGGTCTGCTTTAGGAGAAAAAAACACGGGTGAGTTTTTAAGTTCCTACAGAACTCACTCACTCACAACTCACTCTAGGCTGCTGGTCCGAGAAGGATTGGGCTGATCATTTTGAGTGAAGGAATGTGAGATGTGAGCCTCCATAGGTTCTCACTCTTTCAGCTCGCTTGCCCCTAACTTATCTCTCGAGACCTGTGATATCTCAGGCAGATACAGAAGCTGTCCAAGGACTATCATCTTATGTTTGCCACACCAAATCTTACCCTTACTGTTGAAGTGTAGTAGCCCCATAGGCAAGCAAATTAGGATAGGAGTAACTGGATGATTTTTTTTGTGTGTGCTAGTGCTTAGCCAATCAAACTGCATCTCCCAGCCCGCCCTGAGTAAGCCAATGAGACTAGCTTCTGTGCATCGCATCTATGCCACCAGCCACACGTGTTCTTTTTTTGTTTGCAGTGGTTAAATCCTAATCTTTGGCAATTAGGAAACAGCAGGTGCACCTTAAAAGCCGAAGAAACACTTATCCTTTAATTACGCCACCATCTTAGAAAATAATCAGACCTGCACATTAAAATGCATTCTCAACTTGCCTTTATAAGACAACACTACAAAGCCGTGTTTAATTTTTTCCCCTAGTCTTTGCTATAAAAGTACACTGCCCTGACTCCCTCTTTCTTGCTCTAAATTAGATCTCCACACATGCCCAAAACATGTTTTGGGGATTTTCTTTTGATTGCGTGATCCAGCAATGACAACGGTCATGAACAACAAAAGATTTCTCACTAAGGCACTGCTTTAACTTGCAAAAGACATCCTCAGTAACTGTCTTTTTAAAATATAATCCCTCCCATTGGGTTGCCTACATTGTGGCCATGGCACAAGTGTAAACGTAGGCAGGTGCAGCCCGTCCTTCAGGGTGGAGGGGCCACTCTCCCCCACCTTTTACCCCTCATGAAGAGTGCCTGTCAGGCTGAGCAAAGGTCAGCCTGACAGACACTCTTCATGTTCAGCTCTGGCAGCCAGTAGCGAGACATGCACGATTTGTGCAGACTCCTGGCTGCCTAAGCTGAACTTTGCTGGGCTGAAGCGGTCACAGCTCATATGGGCGTGACCTCCTCAGCTCAGCAAAGGTGCCTCGAGGCCCTCCCCCTCGGTGACGAGGGGAAGCGTCACCCATCGACTCCGACCTGGGTGCTTCAGGTTTAAGCCCTGAAGCTCCCAGGGCGAGTGTCAATCAGTGACCCTCGTCAAAGAGTGGGGTGGGGTCAGAAGTCTCACTGACCTCATCCCACTCTGTGACAAAGTTGGGAATGCTGCCTTCCCTCATTGGCTGATCTAAGGTCAGCCAATGAGGGAAGGCAGCAGTCCCAGCCCTTCTGGGTCCTCTGAGATGAAGCTAAGTGTGTGTGTTTTTTTTTTTTAATGAATGTCTGGTGCATGTGTGTATGTTTGAATATTGATGAGTGTTGTGAATGGATGTGCATGCATGTGTGAATGAATGAGTGCGAGTGTGCTTTCCGCCCTCCCTCCTAAAATTGCCGGCCAGCACTGAACGTAGGTTTGCTAAGAGCACATTGTTTTCATAGATTTTCTTCACAAAAGAAGGATATTGGAATGGCCATAGTTACATCCTTATCACCTGTAGTAAACCAGTTTACTATACATTTTTATGTGACGTCACAGTCAAGGCTCCATCCACAGCTAAACAGATGTTGGGACAAATACTTAAAGCCCAATTCACCAAATTGTAAATATATTGCTAGAGATTTTTATCTTTTCTACAATTCACAAACATTCTCAAATGTACAGGTGGAAAACTATGTCAGGCACAGGTTTCACGACGTACTACTGGGAATGGCATGTGTCACCTCCCGTAGCTTCCTGTTTCCCTTGTATGGAAATGTACAGATTTAAGCATGATGGGGGTGGAGCCCCCTGTGCAAATTGACTTTTGTTCTAATTTGCTTTCTCCACAGGAAAACATTTTTACCTATGGAGAAAGAACAGTTTCCCCCACACCCAGGTGATCTGTTTCCCTTCCAATCCCTGGATGGAAGTACATTTCTTATCATTTCTAGGGTGGGAACTGGATGAAAAGGAGTTTGTGAATGGCTAATAACAGACAGGGCTGTGGGCTTTCAAAAACTAAGAAGACAAACTGTGCCTTGTGATGCCCACTTACCCCTCTTGTGTGGAATACCACTCATGGCAGAGAAATCCACAATAGTAAATCCATTGTCATCTACCACGATTCCTTTTGTGAATTTCTGGCAGGTGTAAAAGGAGGTATTTTCGGTTGTAAATCTATGTACCTTATGTAAATGTAGGTTTCTTGATGAATCGTGATGTACCAAGGAAACGCCTCACTCTATCTTTTTACAGTTATGCAGATTGAATTGATGTACTGTGCTATCAAAATGTCAATAAAGAATATTTGAGATAAAAAAAACTATATATGTGCAATGTGCAAAACTGGAAAAAAATGATGTCCCTTATAGAAAGGGGCCCTCAGCCTCCAGGTTGCTACCTGCCAGGTGTGTCGGCCATTTTTCCGTGTACTGCCTCATTATTAAGTCAGCAGTCTAGTATCCTTGCTGAATAATTGCAAGGCACATCTCTCTGTAGGATATCATGTTTAACAATATCAGTTTTTCCTCCGTAGCATTTTCGAAGCATGAGATACAGATGAATGAAACAGAGTGTACTCTCCTTGCCATATTTGTTATAACTTCAAAGGGGCTTAAAATCTATTTGTTGTTAAATCGGAGGAGGACAGCAGAGTCAAATGACAATGACAGAAATGAAACTAGACAAGACTAAAAACTGCAGCCCTACAGAGGCACCATGCTGAGCTAACTAATTAAAATACTCCTGAAGATTGTGGATTGGTGTTTGTACATCACAGTGACAAAGCTGGATAATAATGAATTAGCCAGAACACAAGCAATGAACAAAAAGAAGAAAATAAAATAGTGAAGACTTAAAAGGCAGGGAGATCTGGGGCATCCTGGACCAAAGAGGAAATTAAATTATGTCCCAAGGGGCTGGTGCAAAGGCACACTGGTTCCAATTAGGGTCACCCCAGAAGAGGGTCAGCCGGTGCTAGTTTAACACACATTGCTTGTTACCCAATCTTGAGTCAAGGTTGAAAATCATCTGTGTGGTTTATTAAATTGTGCCGCTTGGGGTTCACGGGTATCCTCACGGGTATCCGTCAGAGGCCTCTGCTTGAGAGATGAGTATACGGTAACTCTCAGAGTACTCAGCTAGAGATGTCCAGTGGAAAGGTGGTATTTGTCTTTCAACAGCTTATGACATATTCAGCCCAACAAACATACCCCGAACTGTGATCTCCTTTTCAGTGCGACACAAACTCGATGATCACAAGGATCTTGGCCTGCATGGCACAGCATCCTAATCTACCTGCGGGATGACCCTTGAGTACTTAATGGATCGTAGTGTAACTTCACTATCTTACAGGTAAGTGTTCTTTGGTCCAACATCATGCTTAATGGCAAGTTTTTTTTTTCTCCCCTAAGCTTTTGCTTCTTCCGTGGTAAGGGTCTTTTGTGATGTCTCAAAAATATCAGATAAAGCTTAATTTACCTTAAATTCCACTATTTGAGTATGTGTGCTTGATTTCTTCATGCATATAGATCTGTAGCTAAACATTATAACAATTACATTTTATGCTGCTCAATACACGTGGGACTCTATTTTTAAAAAAATGTATTGGCTTTTGAGATCAAATTAAAAAAAACATAATACAACGCAAAAATAGTACAAACCATATTTGTGTGAGGAAGAACAGACACCCTAAGGTGCAATTTTTCCCTAGGGCAGTATTACCTCTCAATTATAACTTCTTCAGGTAAGATGTGTCTAAGCAGTAATACCTTTTTATTCAATTCATAGCTACAATACTCAGAATCATTTGTTTCCTGTCCTAAAAATGTTGATGTGAGCCATCAGAAACCTGATTTGCTTTCTTAATCAACAGGACATAGTTCAGAAGCAAGTTACATGGCAATGTGTTCTGCATTTGAACTTCTGTTACAACGATAAAGATAAGAGAAACAAGTAAGTTGCCTATGTTACAATGGCACTCGATGAAGTAGTATTCGTACAACGTAGCGCCCTTTGAGAATGATCACTCAACTATTTTTCTGAAACCAATCCACGATCCTGGATACATTCGTCTATATTTATGACCCAGTTTGCGTCAAACCTTAAGTCAACTTTTTGAAGCCATGAAAAGCCACTTTGCGTGGCTCTGAGTGGCTTCAAAAATCTGGAGTAAGGCAACACAGCGCATATCACTATGTTGCCTTTCTATGCACTAGGGAGGCATTTCATGGGCTTTGCATGGGTGTTCTCATGCAACCACCATGGATTTTGACACATCCCCAGATTTACAAGAACTTGTAAACCTGGTGATGCGCCAAAATCTTAAGCCTCCCCGGGGAGGTGTAACAAGGAGAAATATCTCTATTTCTCCTGGTTTCTTCCTCTTTCTGTGTGTCCTGAATTCTGCAGCACACATTTGTGCAGGATTATGCCCCACAGGATTGTTTTTGTGCAGGAAGGTGTCTCTTCCTGCATAAAACTAATCCTCCATTCGACATAGGCACCCTTGAACCATCTTCCATGGGTGTCTGCGTTGGCACTAGGCAGCGCATTGCGTATCGGCGCAGGGGAAAAGTTAGAAATGCACCATATGCCTTAAATACACTGCATTCCTGCCCTTTCCCTGTCACGCAGTGCGGCACAGCAAGGTGATTTGATGCGCTGCACCACGTGGCAATCTGATAAATATGCATCATTAAATGTACTCCTGGAAAAAGCTGGTTCACTCTTCTCACAATATAACCAGGGTGACTGGAACTATGCAATTTTATGGCCATGGTGTTTACCACATAATTAAGGATTCACCACATATGCCATATATTCCACCATCCGGTGCACAATTTGCAGATTAGAGCACACAAAATAGTTTCAAATAAAACCAGTCAAAAATTGCTACAAACAGTTCGGCCCACAACTGCAACTCAGTAGATATAGTTTACAAACTTTAACTGACCACTTTCAAGTAGTTGGTTGCTGTATACGGGCGACAGCATTAATATCCTTAACAGAGTAACTGTGGATATGATGTTGCCTGCAGGATAAACAAAATCCATACTTATTCAAGGAGAATCGAAATAATACTTTTTTCTAATCATGGAAAAAATGTGGCTCATTATTTATGCAAGTTTATGCTACACCTCAACCACTGTTTAAAAGGCAGTCGTTATTTCAAGAGGGTACTAAAAGTATTATGAATCCCTAATATTTTACTTGTTTTTTTAAGTCCCAGGCCTTAAATCTTACAGTGCCTTTTACGGGTATATTTCTAGTATACACTCAGTGTGTAATGCGACATACTGCTCTTCGGGGGAGGTTCTTAATAGAAAGAGGTGCTTCTAGTTGCCAGACAAAAATCAGACCTGAAGACTTGTTCTGGGACAGATCTACTCTTGCATATTGAGTACAGGAATATAGTGACACCTTAATATTGTAGCCACAATATCGAGGACCAAATATCAAATATAGGTCATTTAGGGAAATATAGATCTATTATCGTTAATTCCATATCTGTATACCTTAGAGATATACATATGTCATCAACATACATATACACAAGTTAGATATATATACACTTTAAATATCTGTCAATATTTTTGTCAACAATATTAAGGTCTAAGGATATTGCCTATTTGAGATTTAGGATTCCCACCTTCTAAGGTACAGCTGTGATTCACAGAATAAAAGAGGAACATCATTTACTACAAGAAGTGTACATACGTGGGTGTTTTTTCTGCTAAGCGCAACACTGTATGATTTTTATAAATTATTTTTCTATTGGAGTTAAAAGAAACCCTTTTAGTAAAATGTTGTTCTGTGCTTTCATGCCAGACAATATCATTATTTGTGGGTGAATACAATTTTCAAAAGGATATTGTCAAAAAGGATTTTTTTCTATGTCAAAGACACTTTTTTTTTGCATAGCAGTTGAAGAAATGGGTTCTGCCCATTTAATCCCCCCAGATTTTTCAATTTAGGAATATCCGGTTTTGGAATGTTTCTGTGAGTGTCTCACCAACGAGTCTCACTCATGGGGAAATAACTCTGTGGAAATATAATAAGAGTTCTAAAAGTCAGTGTCCACCTTTTAAAGTAAGGTTCACTGCTGAACAGCTGGGTAAGAGTTTCTCAGCTGATTATACACACACACGTGTTGAGCACATATGTATGTATGGCTGAGCATGTCAGAGTGAGTGCGCACAAGCACCTGGTTTCAAATAGGGGCAGTATGAAAGCGCAATGTGAAGAAAAAAAAACCTACGCTGCAAGGCTGTTCACTTTCGGGTTCCTCATTTACTATTCATGGCATGTGGCTACAAAGTTTCCCATAAGTCCCCACAGGGGCTTTGAATTAACATATTGCCTTTTTGTAGTGTCCCAAGATAGGTAGAGGAACCACCATCGGTTCTAAAATGTGTTGTGCAGGACTATAGAAATTGAAACAGCCCCCTAGAAAATGTTCTCAAAAGCTGCTTAAGTCTTCCAGGAGGGTTGCAGGTATCAGAGGGAGAGATTGCATGTGTTTTAAGCACTGTCAGAGCTTGGGCTTGTGTACAAAGGCTCTGGAGTGTTGAAGACCTCTATTGGTTGGTCCTATGTCTGCAGTAGCAGCATGGTTAAAGTGAAAATAAGACGTTTGCACATTTTTTATTTGAATATGCTGTATTGACAATGTTGACGTTTGACAATGACATGTTGCATGTGTTAATGAATGATTATATCACCCCATTGACTTCAGTCTTGTTACACTGGTTGTGTTTAACATGTTTTCTATTATCATTAATGTTTTAACACCCAAACATAGCCAGTAGGCCTGCCTTTTTGAGAATAATACCTCAATATCGTATTGTTTAGTGTAGGTTGGGTTATTGAGGGTATGGGAATGCCAGCAAATATATTTTCATCTACCTAAATGTACATATTGGTAACGTAATGCATAGCATTTACTAATGAGTGTGTAATAAAGTTTATAAAAAGCACTGATTAAACAATGATTTATTGAGTGTTGTTATTGTATTCCTCTGGAATGAGGGTATTAGGTCGCACCACCTCCCCTAACTCGGCCTTGGACTGTGCTACCCAGACAGGCTTAAGTGCTACAATCGGGTACTTGATTCCCAATAAAGAGAAAGATATGGATTTACTACCAGTGAAGGACTCACATCCTTAGCAACTAATAACTTATTTTTTTACTGCATAATCTCGTCACAAGAGGTGCAGAATTTCATGTTACGTTATTGCATAATTCCAGTGATCCTGATTATGGGATTTATTTAATGTGTGGTAATCTGTACTCGGTTCAGTGAGGTTAATAGCTCTGATGCGCTGTGATATTTTTCCCCATCACATAGGAGTCATTAATCCTATTTCTGACTTGAGACAGACAGGCTTTCCCTGATGGTCCCAAACAGGAAAATAATGGCATTAGAATGTCCACCCTATTGAAGGTGGACAGACGGGCAGCCATGGAACAATGGCCCAATTTCCTTAGCACAATTGGCGAAAGGTTTTCCCCAGCAAAGTGAATGTAGTCTCTGCCGCTTTAAACATGGCGGTTTCTCTGACTCTAGATAGAGCGGGGGCCCATGAGTCTGGGGGAACAGGATGCTCCGCCATGGTTATGGGAGAGTACCTTTAGATCCAAACTCTAATTAAGCCCCTATATCTTTCAGCATTGATGAAAAATGTGTACAGTGTCATATGCAATTTGTCCTTTGGGTGAGTCAAAAAAATGTGCCCTGTGCATACAGTAAAAAGTGTAGAGCGAAGAAGAGGAAGGCTTGGTGTCCGTGTAGCTTGTTTGAGGTTTACATCCTACTGTATTCATAAATGTCTATTGTTTCATCAGGAATCAAGAAGAGTGGCTGGTGTATAAAGAACCAGCACTGTTGTTTGATTAAACTAATGGATAAACTGTGTACTGTAAGTATGTGCCTGTTTGAAGCAATTCATAAAGACCCTTCATCAGCAGACCCGTTTGAAAAATCGGCCCGACCTCACCTTCATCAGCTACATTACACACGCGGTCACAACCATTTATACTGCAACATCTTAACATGAACAGACTGGCACATTTATGAGATACTATAAATGCTCGCTTAACCTGCAGACGATGAGAAATATACATTTTGCCTCAAAAAAATCTTTCAGAGGTTGTAGCGAGAAGCAATTTCCATTAAAATGACATTTTCCACACGAATGAGCCATACTTTTCAGAATTTGCATATTTTGCACTGCTGTACTTAATGTCTTTTATTTACTATGCTAATTATGCAGATTGCATAAAATTAAGTGTTTATCTCTGTGGAGGCAGTTATCTGAAGGAAGCATTATAACCCCCAGCAAGACATCAGAAATGCTTTTGCTTTGAAGAGCACATTTACTGAAAGAAAACAAACAGTATGCTATGGAGCCCAGGTCTGTCCTTGAAGTTACATGAACAAGCACTGGCAAAGCCAAATGTTGTGCTCCAGCATTTTAGCTATGTCTATGCTTGCTTTGTCATTGTTTTTGCAAAATGTTGCTGTTGGGGAAGCTGCTGGGCCCTCTTGGTTCTAAAAAAACTAGTCAATAAAAATATTATTGGTCTCAGATGGGCCTCTTGCACAACAACTTTGTTCTCAGCAATCCAACTTCTTTCATACAAAAATTTTCATCATCCTTAGATCAATTTCTCCTAGCACAACGGTCCTATCACTGGATGCAAGTGCCTTTAATACTCATGTGCAACATTACCTTACCATTGCTTTACTCCTCAATAATCACCAGTAAACTAAAATCTATTTAATCTGTTCCCCCTTTGGATCCTTGCCTGGTGAAAAATGCTGTTAAGTTTGCATCTTCAATAATTCCAGTTCTGACCACTTATGCAAACTTTCTCGCACCACAGGTAGGGTGTTGAAATTTGGAAAATGTTCTTGCTATTTCTGTCTTGAAAAGACATCATTTGACCTCAAGTTCTTGACCACTAGTGCAATAGCGCCTTGCCACCATTTCCAGCAAAAATCTTGGAACACATTTGACATAGAAGTCAATCGCCATTGATCCTCACCAGTTAGCTACAAAGAAGATACGTATGCTGTTTGGCAGTGGAGGCATAGCTGTGTTACTGTTACTAGACCTAACTGCATCTTTTAATATGGTGTCTCGTTCCAGTCTTCTAGACCAGTGATATTCAAAGTGCTATCAGGGGGCTGTCTGCGGCCCTCCTGACCGTCACACGCAGCCACCAGCTGAACGACCGCACTGGCCTGCTGAGAGCACTAACATTCATAAAGATGTTCATTAAATGGGCAAGCATTTATTTACACTAATTGAAATAAAAAAGGTGCCCTGCACTATTAAACTTTAGGAACATATTCATTTTTAAGACATTTTTCAACAAATGTGCAAAAATAAAGTCTCTTCAAAATTAAAAAAGTGTATTTCATTAGCATGTTTTTTGCCATAGTACATCAGGTTATATCAGTGCTTTGAGATAAAAAAAATTTTAAAGTGACAGTTTTCAAAATGAATTTAGAAAAGGTCATGCCCTCTCCCAATCAGGCAACAATGCCATTACTGAACTAAGCTGCAAGTGAGTTATCACGGGGAACTCTCTGGATGGTCTGGGTTCTTATTATGAATGGATAACAATATCATTTAATGAATCAAACACAAAAGAAAGTTTTATACAGTGTATATCTTGACTACATGTACTTCATGCTGGTCTTATATGTCAAAATGAAGAAAAAGGAAGCAAAGTGAAATTAAAGAATTGCCTAGGATCACACAATTTGGTCAAGTGGGGAAGACACGATTAATCCCAAGTTTTAAAGTCTCACATTGTGCAATTCAATTTCATAAAAATAATATACAACAATATGTAGGAGTGTATCTGTGGGTGCACAACTACAATTGCATAAACATTTTTCTACATATATCTCATCCATGCTATAGTGCTCCAAAGGGGAAAGGAGACCACTGCACTTTGGACAATTCAATTATTACGTTACTTCCTTTTTACACTTGATTCTCTCAAAGTAGTGACAGCAAATAAAGAAGGCTTACCCCAAGGTTTGATAGAGGGATTGCAACTCAGATACAGCATAACTGCCACCCTGGGCACATCACAGACCTTACTTTGTGGCCCCCCTGGGAAAATGCAAGTACCCATGTTCTAGACCGTCTAACAAACATCTGCATGAAGAACGTAATGCTACATTGTTCTTGCCTTTTCGAGGGACACCAAAAGTTTACTAGCACTGTTTTGCTCTACCTACAAGGAGGTCTCCTGTGGTACTTTCCAGGAATCAGTATCATGCCCTCCGTTGTTGATCATTTACATGGCCCCTTTGGCATCCCTCATACATCCTTTCAAGCTGCAGCTCTACCCTTACATAGATGCAGGCGCAGTCCGTCCTTTAGGGCGGAGGGGCTACACCCCCCCACCTTTTGCCCTGCATGAAGAGTGTTTGTCAGGCTGAACAAAGGTCAGCCTGACAGACACTCTTCATGTTCAGATCAGGCAGCCAGGAGCAGACATGCGCGATTTGCACAGACTCCTGGCTGCCTGAGCTGAACTTTGCTGGGCTGAGGAGGTCACAGCTCCTATGGGCGTGACCTCTTCGGCTCAGCAAAGGTGCCTCGAGGCCCTCCCCTGAGTGACAAGGAAAGCGTCACCCATTGACTTCAACCTGGGTGCTTCAGGTTTGAGCCCTGAAGTGCCCAGGGCAAGTGTCAATCAGTGACACTTCATCACAGAGTGGGGTGGGGTCAGCAGTCTCACTGACCCTATCCCACTCTGTGACGAGGCTGGGACTGCTGCCTTCCCTCACTGGCTGACCTATGGTCAGCCAGTGAGGGAAGGCAGCAGTCCCAACCCTCCTGGGACCTCCGAGGCTGAAGGTAAGTGTGTGTGTGTGTGTGTGTGTGTGTGTGTGTGTGATCTTTTAAAATTAATGTTTGGTGCGTGCGTGCATGTTTGAATGTTATGTGTGCTGTTAATGGATGTGCGTGCGTGCGTGTGTGTGTAAGAATGAGTGTGTGTGTGATCTTTTAAAATTACTGTTTGGTGCGTGCGTGCATGTTTGAATGTTATGAGTGTTGTTAATGGATGTGCGTGTGTGTGAAAGAATAAGTGTGTGTGTGATCTTTTAAAATGAATGTTTGGTGCGTGCGTGCATGTTTGAATGTTATGAGTGTTGTTAATGGATGTGCGTGCGTGTGTGTGTGAAAGAATGAGTGTATGTGTGATCTTTTAAAATGAATGTTTGGTGCGTGCATGCATGTTTGAATGTTATGAGTGTTGTTAATGGCTGTGCGTGCATGCATGTGTGTGTGAAAGAATGAATGTGTGTGTGCTTCCCTCCCGCCCCCCTCCCTCCTAAAGCTGCCAGCCGCCAGTGCAAAGATCACACCTAACTCACCCTCTATCTTGATGCAGATTGGTCATTTCTCCAACCTTAGTTAAAGGACTGCATATGCAGAATCAATTAACTTTAATTTTCTCCAGCTCAACATAGATAAGACTGATATATCTATTAATGACATCTCTTCTGCTTGGGCTGCTTCCTAGTGGCCCTTGGCCTTAGGCACTGCACCAGTTCCTGTGACATCCTACAGTAATTTGCCTACAGTCTGGGTATCACTTTTGATTTCCGTCTCTCTTTTATTTCTTATATCAAAAAATCACTTCTACCTACTACTGGTTCTGTCTGCACACTTTCATAAGATCTTCGTCTTCAAACTTTTTAATGCAGCGCCCCCCCAGTTGAAAAATAAAAAACATTGGGCCCCCCCCTCTGAATTTTTCACAATTATTTTAGAAAGATGGCAATGTTTAAATAGGTCTAAACCTATTTAAACATTGCAGTTAAGTACTGTTACCTTTTTAAAGCTGCAATAACATGCTTCTGCTTAAAACAAAGGCATGTTATCTGTATAATATTTCTTTTGGCCAGAGTTTGGCGCCCCCCCTGGGATCACTTGAGGCCCCCCAATTTGAAGACCTCTGGTCTAGGCTCTTGTGCTTTCTCATCTCAACTATTGCAATTCTCTCATTATTGGCCTTCCTGTATATTCAGTGGCTCATCTTTGATATGTTCTGATTGCAGCAGACTGCCTTAATGTGAGGCCAAACGACAGAGGCGGCCGCCACATAACGCAAAGGGAGGGTTGGAGGGGTGGGGGGGGACAGAGACAAGGTAAAAAAAAAACTAAAAAAAAGAACTGATCTTGCCTCCATCCATGCCGCCTCCTGCCACCTCACGCTCCTCTTCTTCCGGTATCCCAGCAGTGAATGCTGGGACACCAGCACAGGCTCCCCAGCAATCCTGGCACTGCTTTCATGCAAAACCTTGTATGAAAACAGCATCGGGATTGGTCTAAGTGGCAGAGACTGCCGCTCAGACATAGCCCTGGGGTCTGTGCAGTTTCTGCAGCCTGGCTGTGTGCACAGCCGGGCTGGAGAAACCTAAGTGCGCATGCTTGTGTGGCCGGCCTCAGATGTCTGGTGAACACACATGTGCACTTAGGTGCACTCTTCCCTCCCAACTCCCATGGCACAGCCCCGCCCCTCCCAGCATTGCTGGCTGTACCAGAAGTAGACAAATAAAATGATCAATCGTTTTATTTGTCTGCGTCTGGCACAGCCAGTGAGGCAACACAAAGGTGCCACCTTGCCAAAGTCTGATCTAAAATCCTTGCGTTGGCTTCCTACAGTACGATAGTTTATGATTAATGCTCTTTGCCTCTGTCATAGAGCTCTTCACTCCACTTCTTTTAATTACATGTATTTCCTGTTCGGACCCAATGTCTTGCCTCAGGCTCTTTGCTCCCAATCGCCTAAATTGCTGACAGTCCCGAGATTTCCTAAGGTTCATCTAGGCGGCCAGTAAAGCATAGAGCTCTCTCCCTGTCATTCTTCGCTCCACTACACACTTAGCTATCTTTTCTAAATTAGTCAATACTCGTCTTTTTAACAATTAGCTTCATATTTTTACTACAAATATCAGCACTAAGGGAGCGCTGCTCTCAGGTACTCTGGGACCCCAAGTCAAGCAACCATCATGCAGTTCTCAGACTACCCTAGACTCGTAGCATGCATGCCAACATTTAGAAATAGGAAAAATGCAGATATTGAAAAGCATTTGGGAAATGTATTTTCCTCATTGACAAAGATAGATAAAGAGGCAACTTTAGGAGGAAGACAGCTAAAATAAAGCCATTTTGTGTTTGAAATTGGGAGAATCCCACCTGAAACAGGTCTGCTGGCATTTATGCGTTAAGACAGATCGTCATAGCTCAATATAGGAACGAGAATAACTTTGCATCAGCAACACCCTCGTTTTCGGGCAGTAACTAGCGGTTGTAGTTTTCTGTCTGGCTCAGTGTCAAACAGCAGACGAAATCACGGTCTGTTTCCCAGACAGGGTACCAGACGAAGTAGCAAGCTGTTCCTTAAATGTGTACAACAAATCTCAGAAAAATTGTGTTGAGCCGCTTAAATTCTGTTTCTGGTCTCAACCCCAGGGCTGACAGCACCGACAGCTCATTTAAGAAACAACAGCAGTCGCCACTGAGCCCATTAGCACATCCCCATGTCCCCTCAAGTGTCCTGCAAGGCCCGCTACCACTCCGTCTGCACGTTCACACTTCCCGCCAAACAGAAGTGTTGGCGTGACAATATTTGAGAGACTCCATCGCCGTACGGTAAGGGAAGGGAGGAGGTGTCACAAATTAAACGACGAGAACTGAATGAAATGGCCGCTCGCGTAGAACTCATTAGTGAAAAGGTTCATTATACTTTTGCAGCAGTCTAGCCCCACACTGTTTTAGTCCCTCGCAAAGCCATATGAGGTAGGTAGTCAGGAAGAATTGTTCTGAACGATCCACAGTTAATTGCTCTCCGTGACGGCCAATGCGTTCTTGCGCCGACGCACCAGACTCAAACAAAATCGCTCCACACTGCGACGTCAATGGTTGTATCAAAGTTCTTGCACAAAAGTCTCCCGCGCCGCCTTCACTGTTGATTTGTTGTCCTTTGACGACACGAAAAGCCCTGTTAAAGGTGTACGTGCAATGCAGAGCACGTCAGGCCGACGTCTTTCAAGGTCTCTTTTTCACTTTAAACGCTGAAATTCCATAAGACGTGCTTCACCGCTCCATAAAGGGTACAAGCTGTGCGTGGCATTTTCGGAAAGAGTATTCAAGGTTTCCTAACCATGAAGAAATCTCCCGTCGTTAATTCTTCCGTCTAGATTTATATCCGCTATGCTACTTGGAAACGCGGGGATGGACATACAAATTGCGCCTCATAAAACCTTTCAAATGAATATTACGGAAACCCAATGGAACACGTTATTGTCTAGTGAACCACCAGTGGGTCAAAATCGCATTTCCAGTTCTAGCAGAAAATGTGACCTTCGCGTACGCCCTCCGTGCTAAGCAATTTTATTTACATTTTTAAGTCCCCCATAAATGTGAAAAATGGCTCTGCTGCAGAATGGAACATTTAATTTTTTAAGGCCCTGGAGGCATTGCTAAGCTCTTCCAAGGTCAGGCGAACTGTAGCGCGCGACTGAAACTAAACCAGGCTCCTCCTTCCGCGGTTGGCAGCGGACTGCACCCGCATCCCCTGGCATCGCTCATTTTGTTTGTATCCCTAAATTGCAAAAAACAAAAACGCCAATGTCTGGGGGTGATCAGCCGACGGGGTGTTTTAATTCCCAAAGCCATTTAACGCGATTATCAAATAAGCGCTAATGACTTTGGCCACTCTCGACTGGAGATTCCTGCCTGGCGTGCATTAGGCTCCAGAGAGCCCTGGTGCAGGGCTCAATGGAATCACAACAGTGTCAGCATCCATTTTGTGAAAACAGAAAACGGCCTCTAACAGATCTTCTTATTTTTATTTGGTGTCTCAGTAAAAAAAAAAAATCAGTTTCTAATTAGGATTTGAGAATAATTTATTTTTGAAGGAACACATATGCCTCTTCTTGAGAGATGATCTCAAAGCACTAGCATTCAGCAGTTGAATTTTCCAATGCCCTCGTGCGAGGGTATTGTAGAAAATACAAGGTATACCAATATGTTCCGCTGTTTCGCGATTTTTATGGTGATAGGCTGTGTCACCGGGCGCTATGTTGGTGAGGTGCCCATGTTGGCAAGCTGGAGCAGACCAAAAAGTAGCAAACCAGTTCCTGAAAGTGAAAGATTGAATAGAAACGTATTGTGTCACTTTGTAAACTCAGGCACCTCAATGCGCTTTCTCCTTGGTCGAGGGTGTGCACAGCAGTGCTTAATTTGTGCTTGTTGTTTCTGGTGCTGAACACCGGCACTTATTTTTGAGGGCCGGCGCATAGTCTTCTGCCTGAAGCATTTGCTGTGAGCAAAAGACACATATGGGAAAGAAGGAGGAAGAGAAAAACGAAATAGCGTCGCAAAGGGAGAAAGCAGAAAGCTGCTAGAGTGAGCTGAAGGGACAGGGAGGTGGCTTTAAATGGATTGAAGAGGCCCGAGATGGCTTCAGGATTACGCTGCTTCTGTATTCCGTGCGCGCACATTTACATGCAGCAGCCTCATGTTTAAGGAGAGGGCTTTCGGCACCGGCACATGTTTATTTACAAATTAAGCACTGGTGCACAGAGGATGAAGGGTAGTTTTGAGTTATTCTCCCAAGGAGGAAACAACTAAGGATGATTAATTTAAGATGACCCTAAATAGCATACCCGAGAATTTCATCCTTGGAAAGAGATAACCAAGTTTTAATAAATCAAATACTATCGCCCAGATAATAAACATGCTTTACCATCCACAACACGGAGCCAGCAATCTACACAAGGACTGTACAAAAACCTACACATAGTTTCCTTTGTACAGCCTGGTTGTCTCATCCCCACCCATCTTTGATGATAACATTACCTCACTATTCAACAGCTATAACGCATTGAAGGTCAGTTTTAACTTCACAATGTCCAATGAGCACAACACTGACTGCTCTTCAGCAGTCAAATAATTAAGCTCTTTTTATAATCAGGGGAATATCTTTTTATAAAACTTTTTAGACATTACCTCGTGAGGACGTGTATTCTTCCTTACTTAGTGCATTGCTCTTGTGTAGGGCAGAAAAGAAGCAATTATTTGATTTTTTCACAAAACTTAATGAAATGCAAAGGCCACTTTGAGAGCGACTTGCAAGAGAACTGCCTTTGCAGGAAATTGCTTATTGGTTTATTATTTTCACAGCGAAGATTCTAAGTATATTCTATTTATTTTCAACCGGAACATTTCTTGCATCTTGAACAATAAAAAAGAGGCTAAGTATAAACAAATCTGGTAGATTGACATGAGGAATGCAGCTATTATAGAAATAAATACCTTCAGCGTACAATGGAAATATATTGGAAGCATCTTCATAGTTTTATGACATTTTCCCAATAGTTTGCAATAACTGAAACAAATAGTTAATGAGTAGCAGTGAGTTACACAGCCTACTAAAATTAAAGTGTGTTTAATTGTCCCAGCTTATCTTTGTTTGTCCCGATGTTTTTCAACTGTTGTATATTTGTGATCCCTAATGAATTACTGAAAATGAACATACGTTTTTCAAACTGTTTTGATTTAGACCAATCTAAAATTCCATCTTTTTCAACCATAGGAATTAACAAGTACATTTTCTGTCTACTAAACGTAATATACAATCTTCAGTACATTATATAACAATTTCAAAGACACACTACAGTATAAAATACGTCATAGTTGAACAATTATTTAATAGAGTTATATCAAAGTCTGGACTTTGGACTCCACACTGACATAATTGTTACAGGTATAGCAGCAGAATGTTATTTCAGACCTCTCCCTGCATTCTCCACCCTCCCCCACAGACTCCCTTGGTGATGTTGTTTAATGACCCAGGGCCACCAGTACAATTGTCAAGCAAGCTTCACAACTCTTGCTTGACACTTTAAATTCGGGTGAACCACGTACCTACAATTTGCAAATAAACGGTTGACCATAAATGCATTTACTAACGTGGACGATGTTTTCTATAATCCACACTAAATGGACTTTTGCCACGTTTTGCAGTTCTTACACTGCAAAACAAAAATAATACATTCAGAGGTCCCAATTTTTTAGGAGCCCACTGCTAGTGCTGTCAAATTCTACATTTGGCAAATACCAAGATTGCCCAGTCTTGATTTAGAGGCATTCCTCTTTCTTCAATCACCCTATGCTTTCCATCGCTTTATTTTTCACTCTTGCAGTTTCTTTTTAATCCCTTATTTATCCTTTCGTCACTTTTCTCCTGTCTTTGTTGTTCTCCTTTCTCCCTTTTCTGCGTTTCTCTCTTTTGCCCTGAGTCCAATGATGAAAACCATGTCCCAAAAATTGGCATATTTCACTTTCCTATAAGACCATAGTATATGGGGTAGAAATACGTCCATGGAATGGAAAGTTAAATATCATTTGTGGACGGCAGCACTGAATGTGTCATTCACTACAGGAGAGAGAAAACGTGGCTTAATGCCTATCTTGTGTGGACTGACTGCAACACCTTAAAACCTGTTCTACAGACATGGCAAAGTAACTCTTTTTATATATTGGAAACCCTGTTTTTAAAATCAATAAGCCACCGCTAAGGACACCTTGCCAACTGCAAGATAGGGTGCCTGATACTTGAAAGAGGAGCATGTATGACTTTACCTGTGACTAAGCCCCAAAAGCTATTTTCACTGGTGAGGCAGTAGCTGAATTCTAGAAAATTTAAAGGTTCTCATTATAAACTTTAAACTTGTAACCTTTAACAGGAAACAACTACAAAATTCATTCAAACACTATTTGTAATATTTAATAAACTCCAATTAAATGTCAAGATGGATTTTTAATAAACATCTAGGACAAGTATCTTTTAGAAAGTAGCTTTTTACCCGCCCCTGGGAGGACATCCAATAGGCTAATTAGAATTAGCTGGTCTGCCAGTTGATGGCCTTAATGAGGTGTGAAAACTGATCCCAAAGCAGAAAAACTGGCTTGGGTGTGGGGATGTGTTTTTGTTCCCTTTACGGGAAGATGGATTAGGATGAACTCAAGAACTTAATCAAATTTTAAAACAGCTTGCGTTTTCACAACGTAATGTAATGTGAGACCTGGAGAAGGCAATCCAGTGCCCCCCCAGCCAAGCAGGCGCCAAACTCAGTGGGAAGAGTGCTACCACCAGAACTAGTTTTGAGTGACTAAAGAGGAAGGGACTGCTAATTTCTCTGGTGACATAGAGGATGGGCACACAGGCTCTACACAAGGAAGGAGGGGTTTCTCTATATTGAATTTTAGGAGTAAGGTGTGCAGTGAGATTGTTTGAAGTAGCCCAAACAGGAACTCCTGGAAAAGTTGGTAAGATTGCTCCTTAGAAAATGTACCCCATTGGTTAGGGAGGAGCCAGGAGTCACCCCTACCTAGTAGCTGCTGGCAACCATAAATGTGGTTCCCCAATGCACCCTTCTCAGAACACTTTCCGAACCTTCTGAAGATCAGTAGAGGACTGGACCTTGCTTGCTGTAACATGAAAGAAGCCCTGGAAGACTGGATTTACTTCTTCTTGTACCCAGGACAAATAGGCTGATTCCAAGGGGCAGTTGACTGAACTCATGTGTGTTTTCAAGGGCCCAACAAGCTGCAAGAGGCCTGTTTCCTGAAGCAACCAGTTGACCAGTACCAAGTGAACCTGGACTGAACCTTGCTGGTGGCTTCTGTTGGACTCAGTCCTGGACCTTATTTGCAGAAACTGAGGTCCTGGGAGCCTTAGTAGAGACCCAGAGGAGCTGCTCCAGAACTTTGGGAATTGTAAAATATCTGGACTGCCACAATATCTAGAGTCATCTGTGTGACATGGCAGCAAAGATGTCCGATTTCGATACACCTTCCTCGGATATAGCTCCAGGCTTGCTCCACTGAGAATTGTGAGGTCCATAAAAAAAGTCTAAGCGCCGATTTAGAGTTTGGCAGAAAGATTAACCCATTGCAATGATGACAGGGTACCTTCTACACCAAACTGAAGGTCCGCCTACCTCATTTTGAGACTGGTGGACCTGCATTATGTCGACATTGGAGACTACACTGTCTCTGCTGTCAAAATCTTCGACGGCCCAACAGAGGAAGAGCTACTAGATAGTGGTGTAACAAAGGCTCCTTCGGTGTGGGGGGGGGCAAGTTTCAGGGAGCCATCTCAGCACAGCACGTGCCCTGGGGGTGTCCGGAGGGGAGCCCCCTCCATGTTCTTTGCAGGGGCCCCCCTCCAGTTTTGTTATGCCACTGCTGTTGGAGCAGTGGGTGAATACTTTTTGAGTTGAGTTTTCACTGTCTGACACCAATATTAAAATGTAGCGGTGATAGGCAGTGAAAACTAGAAAATGCCCCTTCCACATGGGAGAAAAACTCTTTGGTGAGGGGGGCATTGATTCTTTTTTTACTTTCCTAATTAAAAAATTGGATTTTTGTTTAGGGAAATACAAACAATCTTTATAACTTTGCCATGCAATTTACAACTTACAATGCATTGCTAAGAACCACCATGACAGCAGTTCCTGCCAGTGCTAGAAATGGGTGCCGTTCTAGTGGACATCTCAGAATTTGGCAGATGGGGACTCTGCCCGGACAATGGAATACTTTACTGCATCCCTCTGATGGAGTACACATCTATTAACCAAACTTGAAATTATACAATAAGTCAGAAGGTAAAATCTTTGACTGGGGCAAACTTGCTTGGTGTGTCCGACCTACTTTTCAATGCTGCCAGCCTGTGTCTAATTCCTGGGATACAGCTTTCACAAACTATCATTGAAGCTTAGTGGCATTTAACACTATTTTTTAATTAAAATGCTTTAATATTCATATTTCTGATTCCCCTTTTTGGATTTTGCCATTTTGCTGTAATTTTCTTTTTTTTATATTTTAATCTATTTTTCTAGTTCAGTTTGGGATTTTTTATTGATTTGACTTTATTAATGTATTGGTACTATATAACCACAGTACACATAACCCTAAGTTAAGTCTGCCTCATCTGGCCTGAAAGGCAATGGTGGCAGATATGCTCGGTTAAGCTTCAGCCGCACGTACTGCCCCAGGGCCCAAACATCCCTGATCAAACAAGGCCAAGAGTGGTAGAAAGGATGTTGGTGTGCCCCAGAGATGACAAGCAGTGGAAACAATTGGTGACTTCAGGAGCGACAACAAAAATAGCCTGGCTCCACTTAGAGCATGCAGTGACTCTGAAGCAGACAAGATGGAGACGGCAGGAGAAGACAAGACGTGTGTTAGCAAGTGGCAGATCAAAGCCCACTCAGGTCCGTCCAGTGCTAGGAGACAGCAGGTAAGTGTCCACCTGCTCTGCGCAGCAGGTGGGAGGTGAGAGGAACACTCCAACCTGGCCGCGAGGAAAGATGACACCAAAGGGCCCAGAAATCGAGGACGGGGTCAGAGAGGTGGGCCACTCAGCCACGGTCACCTGCCTTGCCTCGTGTGTATGTGGATAGCTGAAGTCTACATGCATTACATGGTCAGTTTTGACAAACCGAGAACAGAGGCACCGGATGAGGATATCAGAGAGTTTGTAAGGGATTTCCCGCTGAAAAACCTGAATCGGAGCAGCGTGAACCTTTGGAGTCTGATCTGACAGACTCTGAAATTGCAGTAGCACTTGCTCAACTACAGACGGAGAAGGCCCCCATTGCCCCAAAAGTTTACCTGCGTAACTTTCGAAAATTAGACAAGCGGGTGACAAAGCCACTGCTACGGGTGTACCGAGATGCCCTCGAAGTAGGGAGCCTGTAATCGGAGCTTTATGTGGCAACAATTGTCTTAATACCCAAAGCTGCATGGCCTGGCAATAGGTGCGACTCATACAGACCAATTTTCTTCCTGAATACCTACGTAAAGATCCTTGTAAATGTGTTAGCCAACAGGGTGCCTGTGGTGATATCAGACCTAGTAGGCACAGACCAGACATGCTTTATTCCCGACCGGTTGACCAAATGAAACCTGGGGTACCTTCACAATAACTTGACACAGGAGGGTGCAGAGGACGACCCCTGGGCAATTATATCACTTGATGCAAATAAAGCATTCAACTCGTTCCTCAGAAGAATGGGATTTAGCCCGAAATATCTCAGCTGGATCAAATTACTGTATGTAAGTTACAATTAATGGCTGTCTTTCAAAGGAATTCCCCATTGGCAGAGGCATACAACAGGGTTGCCCACTCTAGCCAATGTTATTTGCTCTGGCAGTGGAGCCCTTAACGACATAGTGAAAGTTGACACTAGAGTCTGGGGCTGGATGGGAGGTTCAGGTTGGCAGGAGCAAATCTCACTGTAAGCCGATGACATATTTCTCTACCTGACTCATACAGAGGACTCTCTGCCCCATATCTGCTAAATATTCCAGATCTTTGGTGAAGTCTCTGGATTTGTGATCAATTGGGAGAAATCACTCCTCTTCCCCATGGGAAGGTGGATGCAAAGCAACCCACTGCTGTTGCCCCTGTGAGTGGAACCTCGCCAAGTTAAATACCTGGGTATCTGGGTGACCAGAGATGTGGACTCGCACACACAGGCAAACTTGAACCCGTTATTGCAGAGGCTGGTGAAAGATGTAAAGCATTGGTCTACCCTGCCATTGTCTTTACTAGGTAGAGCAGCCATATTAAAATGATAGCCCGTCCCTGGCTACTTGTGTCTTGCAGAACACTCCTTATACTTTACCGAAAACTTTCTTTGCCCAAGTGGACTCCATACTGAGAATGCTGTCATGGGCAGTGGGACAACCCCGGATATCGCTAAAAGCCCTCCAGTGCTCTACATTTGACAGAGGTATTGCACTCCTCAATATTAGGAAGTTCTACACAGCCACGCAAGTTGGAGTAGGGAATGACTGAGTATATGCAGATGCTGACGACCTGGCAGTCAGTGTAGGCAGCTGAGGGATGAGTGAACACAGTTGCATGCACATCCTATACGGAGGCAGACTAAATGATAAGGCATGCCTGGCACCAGGCGTGGTCCTCACAACCTGGCAGAAACTGCTCAGAGAGATAAACTGAGATGTGCGACTTACGCCTAAGACTCTACTCTGGGAGGGCACACAGATGCATAGTTTGGCTGCTCTGCAGGGTTTCCAGGGTTGGGAAAAAAAGTAGGCATAACCGCACTGGCAGAGTACCAAATGCCCTCTGCACAATTAATCCAGTATAGGCAGCTGAGGCGTGCTCTTACGCACAGTATCACCAAAAACAGGAGACACAAGAACGATCCAAGTGAGAGAAAAGGCTGCTAGATGGGCAGATTAACCACAAACTTATTTCCCTGATGTATGGAACATTGATGCGGAATACTCAAGGAGACTTAGCACACCTCAAAGATAGATGGGAGCAAGACTTTAGAGAAATTGAAGAAGAGGACTGGTGGAATGCCTTGAGCTTCCTAGCTGAACGGGGTGATAAAGGCTACCTATAGACTTATCCAACTAAAACTCCTGCACAGGGTATACTATGCTAGAATATTGCTACAGAAGACTGGGAAGGCAAAAGATGCCCTTTGCCTTCAACACTGTGGGATGGAAGTCACATTCATCCACACACGGTGGTACTGCCCACACATGCGCCATTTTTGGGACCAAATGATAGAGTCGCTGGAAGGGGCAGTGGGAGGCATCACAGAGAAGTCACCAGGTCTAGCCTTCTTTGGTATATGGCCTTCTGTAGACCTCACAAAATATTTTTAAAAAACTGGTAAACCTGGACTTCTTAGTGGCAAAAAGAGATATTGCCTAGCAGTGGGGAAGCAAGATGACCGCCTCGTTCCAGCAATGGGGAAAAGGAATGAATCATTGTAAAATATGGAGCATGAGGTCTACAAGGGTAAGGGCTGTGAGAAGAAATTTGCTAAGATCTGGGGCAAGTGGGACCTGGGGGTATAGATCCGGACACCTGGAGAATGGATGCTGTATCATTGACAGTAGCACAACTGGGTGGGGGAGTTGTGGGTGCGGGATACGGTGTGAGTTGAAGCTGGTAAATAAGGTGGACGGGATATCCAGTGATTGAATCATTACAATGTTTACTCACTGTAAATGTTTATAATAAATACAAATAAAAATACATTTGAAAAATGTCTGCCTCATCTGTTTCATAGGTACCAGGGTGTTGAGCTTAGCTAAATGTAATGAGTTTTGGAATTCAAATGGATGAGCTAGTGCTATTATTGCGTGAGCTGAGCAAGCACTCCTCGCAAATAATAATCCACTTTCTTACAATAGGTATCTAAATTAATTTAGAAACAAATCTTTCATGTACCCTAGGGCATTCCATATGCCAACTGATAACTGACATAGCGTACACCTGCATTCTAAGCCTGCACCTGTAAGTCCATCTTGCTCTAATAAATAAACCACTAAAAGAACAAAAAACACTTCAAATCACCCAGTAGATGTTGCTGGTTAATGAAATAAAATCTTATAGATTGAATGGACCAGATAAATAGGCCTGTGTGTACTGGAAACTATTTACTCCAAAGAGGCATACCACTGTAAGGAGCTAGTCTAATAAACATGGCAGAAAGAAACATGTAGAATATCTATTCCATAAAGACAGCTGCAGCCCTAGAAAAAACTAAAGGAGATTCTCTGGAATTAAGTTTTTTTTATTTGATGGCCACACACCTCGGTGTAATATGGAACACTGGGGGGCCAGGACACCATGTTCCAAATGGCTACCACCCAGATAACAAGCATTGAGAAAGTCTACAAGTCGCACCTATCCAATGCAAATGCTAGCGTTTGGCCTTGTCTGTAAAGTATTGCTTTAATGAACTAAAAGGAAAAAGCATTCCAAAATACTGGATAAAAGATAGCACTTGTTTTGCGGTATCTCAAAACTGTACATTGAATTTTATGTTTTCAATCTTTATAAATGGCATAGTTTAGTTTTCAAATTCATTTTTACTCAAGAAACTCTGATCAAAATATAAAAAGAATACAGTAGTGTGAGAATGTAAAGGGAAATGCTTGCCAAAGCCTAATTTACTTTCAACAGGATTCAGCCATTTGGTCATCTGCATAACCCAGGGAGCAGATTTATATGTCTCCAGAATAAGTGTCATGCTAAATAGCCCTTTTACCTCTGAGGTCAGCTGACTACCTGCAGCAGATGGCCCTTCCCCAGTGCCATGAAAGCATTTTCATACACAAGCTTGTGGTTGCAAGCAATATGTAGAATGCAGTAAATAAAGCAAACACAACCATTTATTTCTGCTCTTGAGCCATACTCCAGCAAAAATAATCTTGTTGGTGTGCTTCTGCAGAAAAGATGGGAGAGAGCAATTCAGTGCAGAGGGGGATATTAAGGTAAGAAAGCAGCACAAGAAAAATCTGCACTCTCATGGAATGTTGAATGAAAAAGAAAAAAGGAGTTTCCTAAATGTGAGCAGTTGATGTGTACAAGTGAGTCAAACAAAAGGATCATAAACAAGCTATGCTCCAGGGAAAGGACAAACACAAGAAGAGGAAAGCAAACCGTTGAATAATAAGCAAACAAATAATAATGACAATAAAGCTAACCAATGGTACCCATCAGTGGGCTCTAAGCCCACTGAAAGTCCACAATATATACTTCACAACCAGACAACTTCTGCTGTCTAGTAGGCAAAACTTAAACATGGGGTCAAAGGAAAAGCTACAAGCTCATATGTCGCATGAATATAACCAAGTCTTTTTAGCACACCATGCTGCTGTTTTTATGACTATTATGTCCTTTCTATTGTGGGTATCCCCCTACTTGAGTAACAAGTGCCAGTCAATCAATCAGAAGCAAATACATGTGATTAATGCACCACCCATTTCATTTATAGTAACATGTCTGCAATGTAATAATCAAGATACATGAATATATTTGCAGTATTCAATCTGAATGCTGTCTGTTTTATTTAACAGTATTTTGTTGTTGATTTCTAAGAGTGTCTGGGTTGAAAAGTACATGCTTTGTTTGCGCCTGTTATTCTAAAGAACATAGTTTTTCAGAATGAAAATAAGTGAAAGGGCATCAGGCCATTTTCTGTTATCTATTCATTCTAAGAGTATTAACAACAATGAAATGGCTTGATAAAAACTGAGCACGAAGAGTAAAGGGTTGAGAAGAGACCTTCATGGAACAGAGGGACAGGCTATGCAGAATAATATCCGTGTTTCCAATTGAAGACTACTAGGCAAGTACTTAGCCTTCGTCTCTCTGATGGCTAAACGTATCAGCACAGTTGGCCTTGAGAGGCAGGAATAGCAGATCTTTCTATTATATTAAACATAATTCTTATTACTCAAACGGGTATGCTGTGTGAGCCATCCCCGAAACTCGAAATAGGTTTTATTTTATTTACTGCTGTAATGAAATTAGTGTAGTGCCTAGAATTGTTAAAATGGGGATAGAATTGTCATAAATATATAACCTCAATCATGTTGGAGTATTTTCTGTTGATCACGCTTTTGGTAACTGTTGCTTCTACCACTTTATTCATTTTTATTGTGGATACAATTCATATTGTGTGCACTACACTGGTTTTTGACTTTCCTTATTTTCTAGCATTCTTGAATGTGTTATTCATTAAAGAAAGGGTGTCTAGGGTTCCACTAGCGATCCTTGTAATGTTTTATGGGATTGATCATTACCTGAAACAGATCTCACTCAAATATTGTTCAGTGGGTGGTGGGGTAGTTGCAGTACATCTGTTTTTTCTGCTTGAGATTGGCACACTGACTGAGCCCTTGGTGACAAGAGATGTAAAAAATTGAACTCTGTAGTTCTAGAAGAATCTAGAAAATGTATCACAGTGTCTTCAGTATAACTAAGTGCGGAGAAGAAAGTTTTGTAAATTAATGAACTATTCAGGCATCAGAAGGAAAGAAGAACCACCTCCTTCTTGAAGAAAATCTTTGAAAATAGATCTGGCTTTTGACAACACTGCCTACAGCTAACAGAGTATACTTTTGAATAAAACTCAGAGAGAAGTAGGACAGATCTCATAATGGCTAATGGGAATGACTGCTATCACCTAAAATGGTCTCACAAGTAAGAAGAGATTGAATGGTGAATATATGAATGATGTGGGTCACTACAAAGTAGTGGCCTCCTAGCATAAAGTACTTTAGATTCCGCTAGCCATCATCTTCATAGACCCTCAAGCATTTAACCATTGTCTCACCTTACAATTTATTTGTTTCCCAACCTACTACCCTCACTTGGCCCTGCCTATTTGTACCTATTTTATGATTTTGTTTAATATTTTAGTATGTCATGGTGTTTTTATCTTGTAACATATATAAGGGTTTGACAACATCATAGCAACGAGTTCACTTGGAATAATATATGGATTCTGTCTGTGATATGACTATGATTTTCCTTGGCATATGTGATCTTCTAAAAGTGGATCAAAATAGAGCATTTTGATATTGCAGATTCATCCGGTATAAATATAGTTTAAATATCAAATGATGCAGCGCACATACTGGATACATTTGTCCTTATCACATGCACATTTATGCAGCATCTTTAGAAAATAATCAGTGGCTGACTGTTTGAATGAGTGAGTAAAGAAGGAACAGAAGGTGAGAAAGAAGAGGGGTGTATGAGTGAGGAATGAAGGTAGAGGAGGAGGGAGAGAGTGGTGTGGGTGGGAGGGCGTATGAGTGAGTGAGTGAGTGAGTGAGTGAGTGAGTGAGTGAGTGAGTGAGTGAGTGAGTGAGTGAGAGTGAAATGGAGAGAATGAGTAATTGAGGAGGTGAGTATATTTCCATGTGTACACTGCAGACTGCCACCTCCCGATTCACTTGCTCATAGAAATGTGTGTGTTAGGTGCTGTGCATATAAGAAGTATTGCAGAAATGCAGGGATGTGGGTCCTTTGCAAGACTGCAGACAAGTAAACATCATCCAACAGTTCCCAAAGTGGCTCAGTCAAGTAATTCAATCCTTTAATGTTAGACTTGTGTGAGGGCCAGTTTAGTAATTTATTGAAATAATGGGTTCTCTTCAAAAGCCAGGCGTAAATATTGACTTGTGTTGCACTTTTTGTGGCATTTTTCCCGAAACGTTTTTCCGAAAAAGCTCAGAAGCAGAATTTTGTAGCACTGACCTGAAGCAACACTTGGGTATCAATCAGTAAAGGAAAAAGTGACACATCCGGTATCAACCAGATGGCCAAAGACATAAAAAGCCCTAGGCCTGCTGTACTGAGTCCATGTATTATTGTATCAGAGCTCTTATGTTTCCGAGTTGTGTGTGTAAGTAAATCCAAGTGTTTGAATTCTGCTGTCCAAGTGTTTGAATTCTGCGGTCCAAGTGTTTGAATTCTGCTGTCCAAGTGTTTGAATTCTAAGTGTTTGAAATCTGCTGACCAAGTGTTTGAATTCTACTGTCCAAATGTTTGAATACTGCTGTCCAAGTGTTTGAATTCTGCTGACCAAGTGTTATGGATTCTACTGTCCGAGTGTTTTGAATTCTGCTGTCCAAGTGTTTGAATTCTGCTGTCCAAGTGTTTGAATTCTGCTGACCAAGTGATTTGGATTCTACTGTCCAAGTGTTTGAATTCTGCTGTCCAAGTGTTTGAATTCTGCTGTCCAAGTGTTTGAATTCTGCTGTCCAAGTGTTTGAATACTGCTGTCCAAATGTTTGAAATCTGCTGACCAAGTGTTTGAATTCTGCTGACCAAGTGTTTGAATACTGCTGTCCAAGTGTTTGAATTCTGCTGTCCAAGTGTTTGAATTCTGCTGTCCAAGTGATTTGAATTCTAAGTGTTTGAAATCTGCTGACCAAGTGTTTGAATTCTACTGTCCACGTGTTTGAATTCTGCTGTCCAAGTGTTTGAATTCTACTGTCCAAGTGTTTGAATTCTGCTGTCCAAGTGTTTGAATTCTGCTGTCCAAGTGTTTGAATTCTGCTGTCCAAGTGATTTGAATTCTAAGTGTTTGAAATCTGCTGTCCAAGTGTTTGAATTCTGCTGTCCAAGTGTTTGAATTCTAAGTGTTTGAAATCTGCTGTCCAAATGTTTGAATTCTGCTGTCCAAGTGTTTGAATACTGCTGTCCAAGTGTTTGAATTCTGCTGTCCAAGTGTTTGAATTCTGCTGTCCAAGTGTTTGAATTCTGCTGTCCAAGTGATTTGAATTCTAAGTGTTTGAATTCTGCTGACCAAGTGATTTGGATTCTACTGTCCGAGTGTTTTGAATTCTGCTGTCCAAGTGATTTGAATTCTGCTACCTTTAGTTATGATGGAATAAGCATGGCTGCATGTAGCAGATGGAAAGAAAAAACTAGACTGAATGAGCAGGCTGCCAATGGAATAAGGAAATTAAAAGCTCGGTGATGTATTGAGCATTTGTCTGATGGGGTTTTGCCTGAAAAAATACTAGAACTGTTGTAAATATAGGAGAGCTCCTGCTCATTAAGAACATAGTTTAGGAATTCATGTTTGGAAGTCTGGCACGAGGCACAATTACACATTTCGTGTGAAAGCAGCAGAAAATCTGCAACACTGCAACATTTACGCATCAAAATCAAATCCCTCCCAAACCTAAGACTGAGGAATACAACGTTGCCCATGCATGGCTTCCATGGTTCTGCTCCATTCGCATCTTCAAAAAGAACAGTTGATGGACAGAATGTAGAACAAATCAAACATTCACTCCCAGTCACAGATCTGGGTTTAATCTATCAGTTATTTTGCTCACCATGCCATTCCAGTTTGGACCCAGCCTTATGCAAATCAGTCTTGACTCTGTTCCCTGTGGGAACAGTCCAGCCCGAACTGCCAGGCCAGGTCCTCCCTGAACCAGAAACAAGCAGCCTGGGACCGGTTTCGGGGTATCACCCCTCTTCATTCAGCCAGGCTATCTTAAATCTGGTGGCATAGTGAGCACGGGACCCGCATCTGGGCATAACCTTCCCGTTTGGAGAGACAATTAAGGGTAATAAGGGTTGCCTTCATGTGACAAACCTGCAGCCGAGCCAGCAAAACCTTGCATCGCCTTGCAGAAATGATGCGCAGTTTGGACTTAGAGGAGACAGATTTACATGGCCAATGTTTATTCATCGCACACAGTATTACAATTTGCATGGAGGATCAGCGTTAGGCACTTTTCTGTATCACAAAAAGAGTGTGCTTGATCTCAACTATCTAAATTTGGAGTGTTTTACCTCCAGTACAGCTTTAAAAACATTTCCTTATAAAACCAAACACTTGTGTTATTTATTCTTAGAAATATTCAAGATCATACTCTACTGACACATTTTAGAAATGTATTCTTGATATTTTATGTATATGGCTGTCATTTACATGGAGCAACTTTTATTTATTTCAGCAGGGACATTTAAAACATGACTTGCTGTACACAAAACAGAGTGGTGCTTGGGGTCCATTTAATACTTCGATTATAAATATCAGGAGGTGTTGGGGCAGTTGCACACTCCATAATACGAAAGAAATACATTTTCTGACACAAAGTGCCAGATAACATTTTTGAATGACTCTGTTTCATGTCCTTGGTGGTAGGTTAAAGCAGTGCTTGATCTAGCCCTTTTAACCAATTTATAAGGAAAACAGGCTTCTGGAGGAGGTAATGTGTGACATGATTGTTTGTACAAATTGTTCAGATGGCATTTTTGTGGTGATGCTTTGTTTGTGCTGTTGGTGTTTTTGTGCTGCGTTATTGTAATGTGATGTTTTGTTACGCTGTTGCTGTTGTGTTTTCACTGTTTGCTGTGCTGCACCTTATCATGTTTTAACTATGTTATGTTGTTACTTTGATATATCAACAAAGGCAGATAATTTTCCAGTCAAAGCAGCACCTGCATTTAAAATATCTGTGACAAGCAACCATTTACCACTAAGGTGCCACATAATTATGCTCCAGCTCATCGACTATTTGAGACAACAGCCAGCTCAAAACTGTGGCAGGGAGTGCGTTTAAAATCAACACTTGCAATCCTTACTTTATGTGTTTCAACCCCAAGGACTTTAGTTTGGGTTCATACATAACCCCGAACAGTACTCTGCTACGTTTGGGCTAGGTGTGCACTATGGAAATACAGTATGCATACAAGCCTTCTAGTTTGGCCCATGTCTTCAAGGAAACAAAAATCACCATTGTAGTCACTGTAGTTCAGAACAATAACAGTCCTTTGGAATCGAGTTCCTCTTAGTGTCAGATTTTGTTTGAGGTCAATAAAAATTCTTCGATCGTACCCAAAACATTCTGTCAAATTGTTCACACGCCCCTGCAAATATGGCAATGCTGCAAAAACGTCCACAGTTTCTCATTGAACAAGCAAGGTGAGTTTAAAAAGGTCACCATCCTGCATCCTGTGTTTCATAATACGCCACATTTTTGATAGTATTCATTATGTTGTCATTTTTACACATGGCAACATTGTTTTATTTACATCTCATCAGTATCAGTTTAACAGCTAAGGACCTGATTCAAGAAATGTGTCTCTGCATCCAATACAGTGCCACTTTTCTTGCACCCTTTAGCGCCCCCCTTACCGCCACCACGTGTGCGCCATAAGGTGCACCATGGCACAGGGTAGGGGCAATAGCGTCTAAATCTTTTACACTACTGATGTACTGTGTAGGCTTAGCACCAACATTTTTGTGCTAATCCTGCACAGTACATAGGGGCCCATTGAAAGCAGTGGTGTGCCCCTTTTTAAGGCCTGCTCTGTGCAGGTGTTAAAAGTAGCCGGAATTGTTGTGGTCCCCCTAATGGGGGAACACCCCACCCTTGCATATATTATGCCTGTCGCAGACATAATGTGGCACAAGGGGTTACAAAGTGATGCAATGCATACATTGTGCCACTTTGTAAATATGGCACTGCGATTTTGCCCTGTTGGGCCACATTAGTGGAAAAAAATGCTGCTAATGTGGTACAAGGAGGCGCTGGGCCCTCTTAAATCTGGGCCTAAATGTAGAATCAAGCAAATGAAAGATGATCAGTTAGCCTTTGCAAAGGGTCTCCCACTGCCCACAAACACGTTACCACATTTTTAGTAGCATTTGATCCATTTGATGTAGAAACAAGTTTTTTGTTAAAATCAGCAGATTATGCAGCAGATAAGAGGTTATGTGTCAAATCCAAAAATATGAAAAAAAAGCAGCAACCTCAGAATCACATAATTCCTGTGGCCTTGATTATACCCTACCCTCTTCAAGCTGCTTTTGCTAATTAGGCCTCCATTTAGTTGAATGTTTGAGAGCTACCCTTTTAAACATATTCCCAACTCCTGTTAGGGGCATAAAGGAAACTGATATCTAGGCATATTTTCAAGATATTTCATTTTGGGGCTTTTGAAGTGGCAAAGACTTTTCCTCCACAATTTGGTTATTTTTTGTGGAATCCTTGATTCTTTGTGAGCTTAAAAAATCGGAAAGGATTTTAAAAAATCAGGAGAACATTGAAAGTAGGTTAAATGGAGAAAATCTAAGCATAAACACTTTCAGGAAAATATTCTCTTGCAAAAATGTTGCTGTGAGAAAATTCTTTGTCAGAAATATTTTTTTCTTTTTTTTCAGCAATTTCTTCCGTGACTAATTTTACTAGATGGGTTGTCAAGAACTACTTAACAGTCATTGGTCCAAATCATGATGAGCTCATTTTGGCCCTTTTCCCCTGAGGAGTCCCAAAGTGAACCTTACTGGGTCTGGAACACAAAGACCCTCTCGGCAGTACCAAGAGGCCTTTGTGTAGTTTTGAGTGCACGAACTATTGCATTTCAATCTCAAAATTATGTCTCCCCTTTTATCTTTTGACTTTTTGCCTTTATCATTTAAATTCTTAGAAGGTTCTTAGAACAACACATCAGTGCTTTACTTAAATGGCAAAATACACTTTTAGGGTACTCTGGCACCAATGCAGCATGGCCTGCACCCCATATCATTTGACTTGTTCCCTTCTGCTTGAATGATACAACCCTGCAATAGTAACCACCTCACTGTACCATTTTGAAGTGTAAGACTTTCCTGCTCCAGCCTGGGTGCACGGGGCACTTACAGGACCAACATTGCCATCTGGAACTCGTGTATCTGCACTGCCCAGTGTGAGCACATCACCAGCACAGCCAGCTAAAGCAGGAGATTCTCATGCTTGCCATTTCCACATCACGGGGCAGAGCAAGACAGGTAGACTTCGGTGCCTTGAAGTTTTGCAGCCTCATGTACTGTCTCCTTCCAACAGGACTTATGTTTTCGGTCGCATATTCCTGCGGATATAAACACATTTCTCGGGTGGATGCTTTGCAGAGGACAACATCCACTGGCAGGGTTATCCCTCTTTGCAAAGGGAATGTCACGCTTCTTAAAAATGAGTAGAGCTAGAATATTTTGGCATCACAAAAAGCGAAGGGCTGTTCTGCTGCTAGACTATGCCCAGGCTGCTCACCAGGCACTCAGGGATTGGGTACCAAGCTTTGTGTCCCATAGAAAACTTGCACAAAACAAAAGCGATATAATCAGAGCCACCAGAAACCGCGAATGAGCAGCGGCTCCATTTTCTGCATAAACATGAATTTGCTACACTAACTACACAATTTCCAATCTGCCACAAAATTTGCGGATATTACCAAAATGTATTTAATGCCACAGGCATTAAAACTGCTGCAGAGGGTGCAATGCATGCCGCACACTTTGCAAGCATTAACCAGTGACTTCGGCTATTGAGTATTCTAATCAGCCATTTAAAGAAGTGACAATGATGTATGGGTGGCGTAAATATCCAACATTCATGAACCGGAGGAAGGTGTCTTGCTGTAGCAAGAAACACAAACAAATGCGATTCACATAACCTAAAGTTCACCCCTTTGGAGATGTTCTCGAAGAAGCTATTATTTTAGGAGGGCCTGGGACGTCGGAAGAATCTAAGACACGTCGCATCCCTTTTTAAGTGCCCTACAGTACCTTTGGTGAGACATATATCTAGTAAATGTGAAATTTGCTATACTGTTCGGAGGAACTGATGTTGTTATTTTAAACAGGAACTTCCACTAGCCTCATGCTCTGAAGACACGGCTCGGTAACTCAGATCTAAGACGAGTTTTAGAGCACTAATGACCTGCAGCTAATAAATGAAGCAAGTCTTTATATTTTAAAAAAAGTATGCAAACCTGGACTTCTTTCTGTTAAGTGCAATATTGCATATATTTTACACAATCTCTTTTACTCTGAGCTTCTATGATAAAACTATTAATTGTAAAAGAAAAAATGTTTTAATATTATCTGCTGAATGTCAAAAGTATTCATTTGCGAGGAACCCACGCCCACGTGGAGCACTGGAACCACTACAGCATTAGTGTGCTAAAATAGCTGGGCTACTATGAATGTCATTTAGAATCTGGCAGATGGGTACTTCCTCACAAATATACAATCCGCCATATTACAAGGGCCATAGCATATAATACAGTTGCAAAACGGAAGCGCGAACACACTTGTGATAGAGCAACCCCTGCTCCAAAATTTAAATCATTCCCTATTGTCTTGCAAAGTATGCAGTTCATTGTATATTTTATCTTTGCCATATAATTTACCTTTCAGTGCTTTCCATTGCCACATAATTCAGTCAGCCCTGCCACATAATGTGGCCCTCCACCACTGCATAATTTCAGTTGCCATGAGTATATCCTCGTGTATGCTGCTATTGCTTTGAAGCAAAACGACTAACCACTTGAAGATACGCTGCTTGAAACACAGTACACCCCTGTCATGTTTCACACCTAGGTGTGTCAGCATTTCTTACTTTGACCGCAATAGCAATGAAATTGAAAAACAAAAAGCAGCTTTCCTCCTTGCTCCCTCTTCTTTCCTCCATAAAAACTGACAAAACTCTCCTATCTGCATCCAATATATAGCTGCTCTTACCACAGGCACAAAGCGAACCATGTCCCGCATTCTACCTTGCATAGATTGCAGATCAACAGAAAATATGCCTCTGTTGCAAATTTATCCAATTGACAACACGATTCCCATCCAATTGGCCACTTCCCGGACTAAACCAGCTGTTATCCAACCCCGGTTTTGTACAGAACAAAGCTTAAACTTATGCATTATCCTCTAGTAAGCGTCTAGGGCAAGGGCATCGAACCGCAATCCTGGAAGGCTGCGACTATGCCAGGTTTCCAGGATGACATCGTGCTTCAGTAATGATTCTCACCTAGAGGCGTCGTGGGGAAAAGTTTGTCAAAAGGACATATCAAGAAACTGACACAATTGCAGCCCTACTTGTCTGTGGCTGGACAAGTTGATCTATGCGGCTACCAAAGGGCAGCAACAGACTATTGTTCTATAGATCCAACCAAACTTGTGAAACAGCTTTTCTTCAGCAGAAGTGATAACCGAATTGTCTTCGTCATCATACAGTAAATACCTCGGCTCCCAAGGTGACTTCGTGTCTAAGAGTTCCTACTTACCTTTTACTTCCGGGTTGCATGAAGTGGAATGGGTATCCAAATTATTGGTTTGTTTGACAAGTCAAAATGCCGAGACAAGAGGACAAACCCAGTAATGCAAAGACAACAGGGCAGTCTTTACTCTAGTAAACTAGTCCCCTACTAGTTTGTAACGTTAATGCTTTGGATAAACTGACAAAGCTGCCTCTAAGACTCTTAAGAAAACCTTTTCTCAATAACTTATACATTATCTCATTTTCGCTCCTGGCTTAACATCAGCACATTGAAGTCAATGCTTGAACTTTGAGCACTTTTTGTAGCCCAGGTTTAACGATAGGTTTAACATTGTAATTTTAATGTCACTAAAACATTTGAGGATATAACTGATTGTGAGGATAAGCACTGCTTTTAAGGTCCTCAAGCAATTGTTCTACAGGTATCCACCTACGAAATGGCATGCAGATGCTCCAAATGATTTGCCTTTCTTTGGCAAATAGTTCTGTTTTTGGAATAAGCTTGTGTATCGTCAAGCACATCCCGAAGGCCACAAGTTGCTTTACGCGGTGGACTGCTTTGCAACCCCTCTGATTTATTCAGAGACATTTTAAGGCATGGGCAAAGTGGGCTGTGGCCCAGGGCCCCAACCTTTCAGGGGGGCCTGCCCTTGAAACAGCCAGCTCTGTGCCGCAGAGAGACTTGGCCTGATGAATTCAAATAACTCTTAAACAGGTTGTCATTTATTTTTTATGTGGGTGATGTGTGAGGCTATTACAGAAATTTTGTAGAGAAATGTGTTTGTTTCATGCAACATCCATAAAAAAAAATCTTTTACATCAAAACAGGAGGTCACATATAAGAAATGGGAGGGTGTCACATAGATTATTTGCAATATTATTTGTGAGCTACTGCTGTGATACAATACTGGAAACACACGTCAACTGTCCCTGAATATTAGATGTAAACACATTTAAAATTTGGACGAGTGTGCCTGGCCAAAGAGGGCATGAAAGAGCTGAATCTGAATCATAAATTCTAAGCAAGCCCTCCCCCCCAATTTTTTTTTCGTTTGGCACAGGTCCCCCAAAATCCTTAAAATGTCCCCAAACTGATCTTTTACAAGTGAGCATACTCATAGCTTTTGCTTGTTTTGGTTCCAGTCCCTTTGTACATGTGAGCAATCGCTAGTCAAATGTTTTTTAATTTATTTGTGCAGTTTTATATAGAGAGGACGTGTCATAGAGGCATTTAAGCACTTCACAGTAGAGATGCCAAATCACTGAATTAATGGTAATGGAATAACGATACATATGAACAGAGGAAATGGCATATTTGTGAATATAAATATTATATGTGAGTTATACTGGAATGGTGTTCCAACAAGAATGTGTACACGAGCGAAGGAACCCTGAGCAAGTAGAGAATTCATGAAGTAATGAAAAATGACATACTGGTGCACTCAGGACACCATATGATGAGTATCACACAAGGTGTGTACGTGTGAACGGGAGGCACAAAAAGATTCAAGAATCATGAGTAAGAAACAAGTGAGCATAAACTAGGTAAAAACAGAATTAGTTGGAACCAGATTAAAAGTATCTTTGAAGTTTCAAATACTTCTTAAATATTGCACAGGAGGTGGAGGTGTGTAGAGCCAGGGTGTGGTGTGAGCATCCAATTATGGTCAAACTCCCTGTCATGGGTTTAGGCAGTAGGTCGTAAGGACCACTGACCTCCAGAGAATTAAATTTGTCAGGTGGAGAGCAGTAGCTGTTTGATTTTGTGAGTGACACATGCTATCATTTACAGTAATCTGACTTCAGTTAACAGCCATTAGATCATTCATTACATGGGAGTGATGTTGGAAAATATATTTTTGATTTCCATTAACAAAGTTTGCCACAACGCATAATACTGATCTGAGAGGTGTTAGTTGCAGTTTAGATGGGCCAATTAAAAGTGAGTTACCATAATCTTGAGCCATGATCTTGAAATCTTTTTTCTGGGTATTGTCTGATCCGTAGTCTCAATTGGAGTCATGCGCTGTTGGCCAAAGAATTGTTAGACTGTGATCTGGAATGCAAACCGATGATTATCCCATGCCAAATCTAACAGATTTACAATCTACACTGTTGCAGGAGTAGATTCAACATTACGGAGGCATGTTGAGCTAGAAGGAGAGCGGAGGGGGACCACGTTTAATCGGCTAAGCTTCAGTTGGTTGTGTTTCATCCACTCCTGCACCATCCGAAGGACGATGTTCAAACTAGAAGTTTCATTGCGAAGCACGTGAAGTGCACCATACACAACCTGCAGCAGGACGGTCACAGTGCTATGCCCTTGTTTGATGCCAGATTGAAAATTCTCTATGAGTTAATTCTTCAAGACATGATTAATAACTGAGAAGATAAATAACTTTCACAAATATTTGCTAGGACGTGAATTCCTGAAACAGGATAGAAGTTGTTACGATCCCAGGCCTTCGCTTAGGATTACTTCAGAAGGGGTACATCTGGCCACTTTTAGGACAGTCTGGCATTACTCCTTTCACAAGAGATAAGTTCATAACTAAATGAGTCCAGTATGTTGTAACCTGGGAACTAAGATTTTTAGATTTATTTTGGCTGGGGTCTGTTCCATGGTTTGAAGGTTTCACCTTGTCAGTAGTTAGTTATTAGTAATTTATTCTGAGATTTCTGTACAGTGTGACCTAATATACCCGGAATCCGCACTCACTCCTTAGGTTTGTTTGAAGGTTGGGAATTTGGCGAAATGAGTGTTTAATAGATTTCAATTTATCGTCAAAGGACTGCACGGATTGCATAGGCTTATTGGTGAGATCTTTGACTGAAAAAGCCATGGAAAGATTATTGGCAAACAATTCTTTAGGATCATTGTTACAATCTTAAGTTTAAAAAAAAATTTTTTTAAACACACGAGATGCCCCATTACAGGTTCAGAGGTCCATCAATGACATCCAAGCAAGGAAGAAGGTTGTGTGATGTCACTTCTGCTTCCCTTATATATTCTGTGAAATGACACCACTGCAGTAATATTTTGTCAACAGCACATGTTGGTGTACTGGTGAAACGTAGTGTAGAATTGTTGAACTCCTGTTCATAATATAGAATGGAGATGAACAGTTTGAACAACAGAGAGCGCAGGCGCATATCTTTGAAGTATTATCACTGGAAATTTGTAGATAAATGTGTTGTCTCAGAAATCGTACAGTCGCTAAATAAATCAGAGTCACTAAAATGAAGACAGTGGCCAGCCAATATTGGTCATTTGCATACAGCAGATCCCTATAAACGCTGGTAGGCCAAACTTCAAGAATTTCCTGTAAGGGTCACGGACTCGCATGATCTTGATCTGGCATATGCTTATCCTCGCCATGAGGGTAGGCTCAAGATGCTTCCTGAGTGATTATGGTTTCCTTTTCCACATTACTGCATCAGTAGTGAAGATCCCAGGAGTGACGCCATCTTAGAATTCATGCAGCTGAGGTGATAAGGCCTTCTGAACATAATCCACTTTTGAGTGCAGCTAGCAGAGCACCCACGTGTGTCCTACAGCTTAGGGAGGTGAAACATGTACCTGTTTTTGATTTTCTCTCAGAAACAGTCAAAGAATGTTATTTGACAGAGAACAGTAGGCATACTTTCTACGTCGTGCCTCAAGAAAAGAGAGATGCGTACTTCTTTTTGTGGTGATCTAGGCTTTGGACACTTCCAAGAGATTACGTTCCTGTGAATGCACAGCACACCTGGGTGCACATTCTCTGCGCCGGCTGCTTATACAGCAGTCTACCATACTACAAAAAGACCTATACAAATAGAATTCGACTTTGAAATCAGTGTGTGCCTTTTTACCGAAACCAATTGAGTCTTTGAACGCTAAAATCTCCACAACCGTGTAAAATCTTCTGAAGATTTCCATCTTCCATTTTTTTTATTTTGCTTTAAAAGCTTTACAAAGCCCTGCCGCACGTTCATACAGAGACATCACCTTTTCTTGTTTGACTTCAATGAAAGTACATAATGCACAGCCATTTTTGATCCAATCCCTTCCGTATTAATCCAACATTGGCACCTATCAGCCATTCAGATATTAAAATTGGCAACAAAATTAAATACAGGAGTAGGCTTCCTCCTTTGGCACTGTTTGTACATTATCTGTATGAGGTTCGTCATTTTTCAGTCATTGTTAATGTTGATCACCAAATTTAATTGTTTGAAGCCATATTTTTTTGTATATTAGTACCACGATGTACTCCGACTATGAAGGTTTTGAATGTATTAGTTCATTTTTAAAACAAATGAAGCATTCTTGTTTTCTTCAATGAAAAACAAAGGTGTGTTGCTCTTAGCAAATTATCACAATTTCCTCAGTAATTACATATAAGATAGAAAAGTGCAATTCCGCGTGCGTACACTAAGGCCCATATATATACTTTTTTGCCGCAAAACTGCACTAAAGCAGTTTTGCGGCAAATAGTTTAGCGCCGGCTTGCGTCATTTAACAACACCAGCCAGGTGCCGTATTTATTGAATGCCGCAAGGCGGCCCTAAACTTGGGCTAGCGTCTTAGAAGGAGACGCTAGACGGGTGGGGCTGGCGGTAGGGAAGGAGGCGGTTGTGCATCAGAAATTGACGCTAGCCTAGTTAGAGGTAAAAAAATGCCTCTCACCAGACTAGCATCATTTTCTAGTGCACAACCACCAAAAACATGACTCCTATTTTAGGAAAGACAGGAGTCATGCCCATCACCCCAGTGGCCAGTACAGGGGACAAGTGTCCCCTGGGCATGACCTTTGCACCAAGTGGGCCCCCAATGGCATTTTAAAACAAAAATATACATACTTACCAATACATACCCTACTTACCTGGGATGGGGTCCCCCATCCTCTGCTGCCCCTCTGTTTTGGGTGGAGGTGTTCCTGGGGCGTGTGGTGGGCACCTGTGGGCCCATTCCATGGTGTTTGACCATGCAAATCGGTCCACAGGACCCCTAACACCTGGTCTGACCCAGGTGTTAAATAATGGCGCTAAGCAGGCTTAGCACCATTATTTAGGCCCACCCATGCACCATTTTTCCATGGGAGGATATATATGGCACTATGGGCTTAGAGTCATTTTTTGAACAGGAACACCTACCATGCATCTCATTGATGCAAGGTGGGTTCACGCATCCAAAAAATTATGTTAACTCCTATATTTTGAAGCTAGACGGGTCTAGTGTCAGAATATAAATATGGAGTTATGTTTGCGCCGAACTTACGTTAAAAAAAATGACGCAAAGAGATTATAAATATGCCCCTAAGGCTTTTGAACGCTACTGGGGTAACCTTATATTTTACATTTTTCTCTTTTAGTTGCCTCTTAATTGTATTGCTTTTGAATGTCAGAAGCCTCTACTACCCAATCCTATCCTCAAAGTAAATCTTAAGTCTGTGCTACTGAAAGGTGACGCAAGGATACTTTCAATAAGGCCATGGCTTGCCTCAGCTGGGACCTGCTGCTAATGGTAGTATGGGGGCTATGTTAATGTAGGTATCAAGGTCTGCACCTGCTCTGACAGTCATGCACTGATCACCAGTATCTTGCAGTCACCTATATCCAAATCCTGCAATCTTAATCTAAAAGTATTTCTGTGGTCTAAACAGCTCATGTAAGTACCGCGCACGCGGAATAGGAAACAGCGCTAAAAGTCTTGCTGCCTCTTTGAGTCTAATTAGTGTATCTAGCTTGCACGTCTACACATAACATGCATTGGTTTACAATCAAAACCTATAAATTGTGATAGGAACGCTTGTAAACACACTTTGTAAGCTACTTGCGAAATAACTTCTCAGAAGTATTCGACAGCTTGATTATGTTCCATTGTGACAATACAAAAGAAATCAGGCCTGAGTCAAGCACTTCAACCACACACCTGGAAAATATCTTGGCACAGAGAGAGGGACCACAAAATAAAATCAACAGAATCTAATAGAGCTGCAGGGGTGGTGGAGAAAGGTCTTGCAATTAAAATAGGTAAGTTAAGGAATGATGGCTTTGGGGATTTCAGGCAGAGGTGATCAAAACGTTAAAGCGGAGATGTGCTGGGAAATGGTCTTGGCAGCGATGGTGAGCACTTTAAAAGTGATAGAGCATTGGGGGTAGTGTGGTTTGTGGGAGTAAGAGAAGTTGAACATCAATGAGCTATGCTGAGGACAGATAAATTACATTACTTGTGCAATGTGAAGTCCTTTATGTGGATCTGTGCTAATTCATGGGTCACCTCAAGAGTGGATGGGCAAAGGTGCTGCTTACATGGAATGGATGAATAAGTAAATGCAGTACATAAGGGCTCATTTAAAATGCCTCTTCCGCTGCCTTAGCATCATTTTTTCTGATGCTATGACGGTGCAGAACATTCCGCCAGTTTGTAAACCTCACGCCACATTATACACAGGCCAAGTATAATGTATGCAAGGAAGGTGTTCCCCCGCAAGGAGGCCCTTAGAAATGGTGCAGTGAAATCTACAACATTTCACTGCATCATTCTAGCCTCATTTCCTGCTCTTGGCAGGCGTTAAAGTGATGCTGTGCTTTGTTCTATGGGCCTCCCTGCACTTTGCTGGACTAGCGTAAAACTTTTTGACGCTAGTCCAGCAAAGCGTTGCAACTGCATCAGAAATTCTGACGGAGCTGTGCTTCCGAGCGCCATGGTGCACTGTATTTAAAATACGGCGCTTCCGTGGTGTCGTTAGTGGGGCGCAGGGTGGCGCAAGCAAACTGGCGCATCGTGAGTGATGCGCCCGTTTGTAGTAAATGAGGCCCCTAGTGCCTTTTATTATTATTCTGCAGTGCTTTCTCAAACCCTAGGTGAACAGATAACAACAAGGAAGGACAGTTGTGGAAGGATAGTTTTTCCTTGCTTACAAAGAGCATACGGCTTCCAAAAGAACATAACATAACATTTTCTACTGCGTGTCTTGTATTACTTATTAAAAAGCCGCACACATGCATACTGATGTGATCCTTGCCTCGGGGCTCGTGAGCGGGGCAGCCACGCAACCAGTAGACATAATCCCTGTTTAGTTTGCAAGGTTTCTATGTCAAGCTACATCTCAAAGAGCATGAACACTTCATCTCTAGGGAGAGGGGTGGATCGTGTACAGATTCCTTGTATTTAAAGTGAAGAGAACCTCCCAGGTTCAGATACTGCATTGGCACATTGTTCACAAGGGCATTAAATCACTCATCCCGAGACTGAGTTCTCATTAGCAATCACGTGTCGTCCAGCTGAATACTGAACTGGAAAAGCTGAAGGGGAAGAAAACTCCCCTTGTGCACATAATGTCAAATCTTGTTTCGTCCATTTGCAATCATAGAAATGTCGCAGAGTGGATGCCAATCATCGATGGAAGGACCGTAATCATGGCAGCCCTCATGCTCAATTTTTGCTTCTTAACACATGGCTATAGACTTCACACTAGGAGACATTCTTGTAATATTTCAAATGTTTCTATTCTGTGCTGAGGCACTGACTACAAAGGTATAGATGATATAATTTGGTAGATAGATAGATAGATAGATAGATAGATAGATAGATAGATAGATAGATAGATAGATAGATAGATACTACTGTGTAGTTATGGTTCAGATGCACTTTCCAGTAAAAAAAATATACATACACATGCACAGAATGCCCCCCTCCCCCCACATACACGGACAGATCTGCACGCAGAATTTGCCAATTGTTTGGTGTAGCCAGCAAAGGCCTGGCATGGAAATATTTGTGCCGATCTGTGCAGGGAGAAAAAAATAAGTATTTTTCCACTTTAGCTCTCATAGGACATTTGCCCAAGTCTACAGGCAAAACAGCTGAGTAGGTTTGCACTAAACTTGGCCTGAATCTACAGTAGAACCTTACTCAGAAAGCGTGCTTTTGCAGGTCTGTTATAAATCCATCCAACAGTTTTTGAGATAAAAACATTTAAACAGATGTTGAGAGAGCTGCAACAGGTTAATACGTGTGTACATCTTTGAAATGTAAAATCATGAATAGTTATTCATGACTCATGTCAATTGCATTTTGAATTTATTCACAAATGTGCTTGGCCGTGCACAGCTGTGTTTTGTTGTCTATAGGGGATTGGGTTGTGGGGGTCTGGCCACACCATAACACGAGGCCCACCATATATAATTCTTGTTTAATTATGTTTTTCTTTTTTTTCTTTTGCAGTGTCCTATGTAAATGGGTGTTTGTGCATGTGGGTGTCATGAGCTATGGTATGTGCCGTTTGTTTCATATACCATAACTGGCGAATGTCAGCAGTTATCCTCAGTTAAGCCAGACCCATAACTCCGTTTTTAACTTTGTTTTTTCTGTTACGATAAGTATACCTATATTACATATGCAGAAGTGCAGAGTGCAATATGCTATGTATCACCATCGTTGGGAGGATCCATGATTCCAAGATGGTAATAAATAGCATATATGACTCTGTCCATTTGCATTTGTGCTTTTCGCATTTTAATTTTTATGCAATGGCATGTTTTTAAAAAAATGAATTGTCCTAAGCAACCCATAAAAGCCATTAAATTACCGCATCTGAAACAATGGGAAGAAGAGCTAGGCTTTGAGTTTGACCATAAACAATGGGTAGAAATTCAAGTAAGAGCTAATAACTTTGCAAAACACTTCAAAGAAAGGTGAGCGATCTACCTGTTACAAGTGGTGGCTCCTTCGCATTGGCAGAGGAGCGTTGCCCCCCGCCAGCAGCAACCGCTGCAAATCCTTTAACAATGAAAGGATAATAAACTAAGTTTATTATCCTTTCATTGTTAAAGGGGCAGGGCATTGGGGATGACGAGCACTGAGGGGAGTGCACTGTGCACTACCCTCAGTGCACATGTATGTTTGGCCGGCCGTCTCAGGCCAGCCAAACGCACATGCGCAGTGTGCTCACTCCAGCCCGGAAATGTGTTGCCAGGCTGGAGAGAGCAGGCACAGGTTCCCAGCCTGCCTGGGAGCGCCCTGGCTGGGTGCTTCCAGCCAATCCTGACGCTGCTTTGAGCAGCGTCAGGATTGGGTGAAGGACAGGCTGGGAGCCTGTGCCTGCCTGCTGCTGAGATGATGGAGGATCGGCAGCGCAGTGCAGTGCAGCCTGCAGGTAAGTTTTTTTAAAATTTATTTTAAAAAATGTATGAATCTTCCCTCCTCTGCCCCTCACTGCCCTGACCCTGAAACTCCTGCAACTGCTGGTTGCTCTATCCATGACATTAAACACCGGCCAGGCCACACAAACAGAGTCTATCACACAGTGGGATATGTTGCTGGGGATGCGACGAATCAGGTAGTCTCATACGTAATGTGTGTAGGTGCCCAAGGATAGCACAATATTGGACAGGCATTCTAAAGGTGATCTATCAAGCTGCTGTGTCAGCAAAAAACAAATGTCCAGAAACTGGGACATCCCTCTCAAGTATGCTATTCGCTGTACTCCATGAGGAGAAAACCATCTCTCACTTGTTGCAGGTAGCCAAACAAGTATATTTATCTCTCGAAGGCAAACCACACATACCGACTCTTGAACTTTGGATCTTGATAATAATTTCTAAAAACTGTGGAACTCCATACTGGAATATCTAAACCAGAAATCCAGGGCCATTGCCTGTCCACTAAGTCCAAGTGTGCTGGACCTATTGAGAATGGAGAAACATTTGTCTCGTTTGACAATGTTGACTTCCCCTAAATGAAAGCTGGAGGATTTCTTCTCTTTTTAATTGTGCTTTATTTCCTGAGGAAATACAGACACATATTTTGTAAGTGGGTGAAGGTAAGAAATGGGGAGGGCAGATTAAGGATGCTTCTTTTTTGGGAGTTTGTTAATGGGCTGAATGTGTAATATTGTCAATTGTAAAGAAACATTAAAAATGATTGAAAGTTTAGAAAGATATATTTATGTGTACCTATGGGAGTGTTAGTAAGGGGAAAAGGAACTCAAGGTCATAAAATGCATTTATGCAATTAAAATAATGTATATTAATATTGTCCCATCTGTGTGTACATAACTACATAAGCCATTCCTGGAGGTTTATATAAATATTTAAGATTTGTAAAATCCTTTCAGGTAACTTACAAAATGATATTGCAGAACCACATGCTATTATATAATGCCTATATCTAAAATATTACAACACTTATGTATGTGGCAGGAGCATTGTTGAAGAAGTGAAATGAGACAGCAAGACGAGAGAGTAAGAGGTATGGCCAAAAGAATACACCATTGATCAGTGCCTCCTGCAATAATAACTGTCAAATCGTCTATCATCAAATTAATAAAAAATATTGCCTTAAAATCAGTTAAAGTAAGATGAAGTGTGCATTTTCTGATGAAAAGGAGTTCACTCCATTGCCAATTTGCTGTATTACTGCAGCCAATCCTTGACCTTCATTCATATTTGCAAACTACGATCACTCATTTCTTCGCCATCTGTTTTTTAAGTCGAACCTACTAAGCAGCACAAGCTGTCTGGATGCAAAAGACTTATTTATAGTAGACTGACCAAGAACATACAGGGCTTACAGCCTTCCCATTGTTTACCATTTGTTAGCTTTATTGTCACAACCATTTGCTTGGTTCTTATTCAGTGGCTTTCCTTTCCATCTTGTTTTTGTTCTACCCTTGGAGCATAGCCTCCTTACCATCCCTCTGATTGTCCGGTCTTTCCTTCCGCTGCTCACTTTTAGGGAATTACTTCATTTTGCTTAAGCTCTCCATGAGAGTGCATGTGTTTTCTAGCTCCTTCCCTCATGCGTTTCTCTCTCTGACCAAATACTCACCCCTGTGCTCCATGTTGCTGTCTCTCTCATGGACTTTTCCCTCCCAGATTCCTTGTCTACCCTGTGTTCTGAGTTTATTTTCTGCTTGCGTGCCTCTCCTCACCCCATGTTGCTGTTCCTCGTATGCTGCTTTTCCCCTCCTCCACCCACTCCCCTTTGCTCCCCACGCCCATTCCTCCAACACACACCATCTTTTTTTTTCTTTAGAGGGGAGGACCAGGCGGCAAATTACTGCTGGATTGCTGGCAGCCCGCCTTTTAAAAAAAAAAAGCGCTTTCACACTACTTCGTCTTAATTTTTTTTGTTTTACCGATCCATCTTGAATTAGTAAATAACAAAATGGCGCCCGCTTATACGCCTTCAAAATGATGTGGTCTCGAACATTTTTTTGAAAGTACTGCATAGCATCTTGCCTATGCTGTATATTATGAAAAGACATTAGCAAAGTCAATAGGTCAGAAAAGCGAGATATGGCATATTTTGTTTCCTGCAGGGTGTGGTGTAATGCCATTACACACTGAGCAACCTCACATGCAAGGCTTTCAAAACAAATGAAGGTGATTTACAAGGGAAACCACAACATAGCTCAAACTTAGCCATAAGTGTAATTGGTTTGTCCATGCCGCACAATATATTCTCAGGTGCTGATCCCAATCTATCCTGCTTAAGCGGTCCATGGCACTTTGGATCTGCACCAGCTTAAGTGTTTAAGCACAATAGATTGTAAGCAGTCCAGGGTCAATGGTGCAAGCAGCAGATAAATGAGTGTGCCAGCTACATGCGACAAATCTTCACCGGAAAATCTATTTAGCTTTCTATCACGTCACCACTTATGTCAACATTTTGAAATAGTGATTAGGATGCTAAGCCTGCTCTGCATTGTAGATAGGATGCCACTGACTGCGCGGCAGTCAGGACTCAGGCTACCATAGAAAAACAAACGTAAATGTTGGACATGCTTAAAAGAATGAATCCTTACTGTTAGAAAAACCCTTTCAATGTTGTTAAGTTATCTGTACCATTACAGACAATGATCAATCATATGCAAATTAGTCGCTGTCCCACAATAACTGTCCTGTTCAGACAACTAGGATACATCCCATAGGAAAAGGGAAATTAGCGACCACATGCCTGGTTCACCACTGTGGAACCTTATCACTGAGGATGAACTTGAGTCCCTATAGCAAGCACATCGGGCATGGGTCCCATGGCGGGACCGACTGCACCTCTTTGGTCCTCTTTATGAATCAGTGGGATTGTAATTCCTTTCTAATTACAAATGGTCCGGTGTTTTGACCCCCAGTTTTTCTGGATACAGGGTCACCAGACTGAGTTCTACTCAGTCGCGGCTTCACAGGGATTACTGGGGGCGGGGTGGCGTGTGGGGGGAATTAATAACATTTTTTTTTTTAAATGTCACTTACTTCTGCTACCGCGCCGCTCCTCTGCTGCACGCAGTCACAGACGCCCAGCCTGCCCTGAGGCCAATCCTGACGCTGCTCAAAGCTGTGTCAGGATTGGGTGAGAGCACCCAACCAGGGCGCTCCCAAGCAGACTGGGATCCTGTGAATGTGTCGCACAGTTGATGGGCTGGAGAGATCCCTGTGTGAAACGGCCAGCCAAACACACATGCACTCTGAGGGGAGTACACAGTGCACTCCCCTTTGCACATCATCCCCAATGCCCCACCTCTTTCACAAGGAAAGGATAATAAACACAGTTTATTATCCTTTCCTTGTGAAAGGATTTGCAGTGTCACTATGCCACTCTAAACAGTGTCTGCCATATGTAAATCAGTCTTGCCCTTGTTCCTCTAGCAACAATCTTACCAGAGCTACCAGGCAAGGTCTACAACTGGGAACACAAGCAACCCCATCTGGTTTCACTTAGATATTATCAATGAGGTACCAATTAACTCCTGTGGTACAGTGAGCAGGGGACCATATCTGGATATACCCACCACACTGTGGGGCATATTTACGTGCCCCTTGTGCCACCGTTGCATCACCTTTTGTGATGTAACAGTGGCACAGGCCTTGAAATAATATGTCTGTGGCCACGCAAAGCTACTTTGTGTGGCTTTGAATGGTCTCATATATATGGAGTAAGGCAAGACAAAACAAATAGTTGTATTGCCTTATTCTGCAAGGGAGGCATCCCATGGGCTTTGTGATGAGTGTTACCATGCAACACCCATTGATTTTAACGCATCCCCAGATTTACAAGACCTTGTAAACCTGTGGATGTGCCAAAACCTTACACCTCCCCAGAGGAGGCGCAACAAGGGGAAATATATTTATTTTCCCTTGTTATTTTCTCTTTCTATGTGTGCTGCAATCTCCACCACACATAGATAGAGAAGAATGCCTCCCATCATTGTTTTGCGGAGGAAGGCGCCCCTTCCTGCACAAAAACAATCCTGCCTACAACACAGACACTGTTGCTCCATGGTGCAAGGGTGCCTGCATTGAATCTAGGCTGCCAAAACAGTGCCAGCACAGTGGGAAAGGACAGGAATGTGCTGTATGCCACAGATACAATCAATCAATCAATCAATCAAGGATTTATAGAGCGCACTAATCACCCATTAGGGTCTCAAGGCACTGGGGGGGAGCTACTGGTCGTAGAGCCATGTCTTGAGGCATTTCATGAATGTCAAGAGGTCTTGGGTCTGGTGAAGGTGGAGCGGTAGGGAGTTCCAGGTCTTGGCGGCTAGGTGAGAGAAGGATCTTCCTCCAGCGGTGGTGTGGCGGATGCGAGGGATGGAGGCAAGGGTGAGGTTGGCGGAACGAAGATTGCGGGTGTGGAAGGTGAGTCTGTCGTTGAGGTAGGCTGGACCTGTGTCGTGGAGGGCCTTGTGTGCGTGGATGAGGAGTTTGAAGGTGATCCTCTTTGATACTGGTAGCCAGTGAAGGTCTCTGAGGTGGGGGGAAATGTGGTCGCGGCGTGGGATGTCCAGAATGAGGCCTGTCCTTTCCCTTTGATAAAGGGCAGCAAGGTGACTGCCCTTCACCAAAAGCCCATAAACATGGGACTCAAGGCCATATTTATGACCCTACTTGCGGTGTTATTGCACCACATAATATGGTGAAAGAGTGATGCAGCTCCTAAGACAGATTTATGAAGCCACGCTAGACCACTTTAAGGTGGCCTTGAGTGGCTTCAGAAACCTAGAGTAACACAACACAGTAAAAATCGCTGCATTGTGTTATTCTGCCCTGGGAAGGCATTCCTTGGGTGTTGCATGTGTGTACCCAATGCAACTCACATGGATTTTGACACATTCCAAGATTTACAGGAAGCTGAAAACCTGGGAATGAGAAATATTGTTATGAATTGTGGATTGTTTTGTGCAGGAAGGTGTCCCTTCCTGCAGAAAAACAATCCTGCATGCAACACAGGCACCCTCGCACCTTGGTGCAAGTGTGCCTGCATTGGCGCTAGGCTTTTAAAAGGGCACCAGCACATGACAAAAGGCAGGAATGTGCGGTATTCTTTTAAATACTGCACATTCCTGTCCTTTCCCTGTAACGCATCGCAGTGCGGCAAGGTGACTTACTGTGGTGCACTCCGTCACTCTTCCATAAATATGCCCTCAATGTATTTACTGCATCAAAATCATGGTGATGGAACAAAAGCTTGAATTAAACCCAGTCACTGTTCTTCTTCCTACTGTCATTAAGCAGGGAAAAGCATGATATATGGCGATGCTGTCACCTTGCAAATGTATTAGGCGTGCCTCCAACACTAGTATAACCTCTTTGTCTTAAAGCCATTATTTTGGCTTTTCCTGATAAGTCAAAACGAGGCTTCTCTTGGGAAGTGAAATAGAGCTCACTTCTGTCATAGTATTACTGTAAGTCATCGAAGAACACCAGAGGCGAAGGTCAGCAAGTGGATACTCCTAAAGTCCAACATAATTTCCAGTTTGCTGTTTTCACTTATGATTTGGAATCCACATAAGGTAGACAGGTTACAGCAAACAGGGTGAATTTGTGAAAAGATTTGTGCTGAATCAAGGCAGCAGTTCTTAACCTTTTCACTTCTGTGGATCCCACTGAATGACTGATGGAAGCCGGGGATTCCCACCTACACAATTTATACGATTTGAACCTCAAACTACACACACAAATACAGAAGCAAGTTTCAAACCAGTACACAAATTACGAAGTATTGTATTTAGTTCACAAACACAAAAATGCAGAAAATTCAAAATGTTGTTTAATGGGATTGTTGTAGCTGTAAATTTTGTTCGAAATGCGTGATTTCTTTTCGTCGATGCATACCAGTGCTTCAATTGATGCCACTAATCATCACTGCTAGTTTCTGTTTGCTGTACTTGTAGTGCTCTCACCAGGCAAGAAAAGGATATAAACTAAGGGCCATATTTTCAAGAAAGTGAAGCATCACAGGGGAGCAGGTCACCTTGCTGCACTACGTGACAAGGAAAGGGAAGGAATGGCCCACATTTGAAAGAATATGGCACGTGTCTGCCTTCACCCCTGCACTGGCACTGTTCTGGCTGCCTCTCGCCAACGCAGACACCCTTGCACCATGGTGCAAGGGTGTCTGTAGTGTAAGGAGGATTTCTGCACAAAAACAATCCACTGAGGCATTTTCCTCTTTCTATGTGTGTTGCAGAATGAAGCACACATAGAAAGGGGGAAAAAGGAGCAGAAAACAGATATTTCTCCTTGTTACGCCTCACCTGGGACGGCGTAGCATTTTGGTGCATTCCCAGGACTACCATTTTTGATAAATCTGGGAATGTGTCAAAACAAATGGAACACCTGCTTGGGGCAAATTAATGTAACACAGCAATTTGCGCTGCATTGCATCACTTTAGATGTATCAAGCCACTCAGGCCATGCATTGCATGATAAATCACATTTTGGATGCAAATGCACCACGTTGCCTGGTACAAGTGCGATGCAACCCCACTCATAAATATATCCCTTATTTCATAGCCTCCAGTTTTAAATGTCTTCACATTTACAAATATTTTTAAAATGTTTAATTTTTTGTTTTTATGTTCATTGATCCCCTGAGTTGGTGTCACGGACCCCCAGGGATCTACGTACCAGCGACCAGAACCACTGCATTAAGGTATAAAGGTAGGTATATGAATGATATTTGGTTGACACTATGAATATTTGACAGTTTTCGAAACTTACTGCACAAGAAGTTAAAAGTAAAACTTTTCAGCTAAAGATTATAATCTGATCCTATAAATCGAGTGGGGTACAACTAGACACATTTTTATTTATTTTTGTATACACTTGGTTTGTCCCTTGTGCACGGATAGCCCAACTGCGAAGAAAGGAAATTACAGCAAAGGGTTTCAGAAAATCTACTGCACTCTATTATGCACTGTTCCTATGTTGCAAAAAGATAATAAAAAAGAGGTTATAATGTTGACCACTGATTTGAGATAGGAAGCATCCATTTTGGAACTCAGTCTACTGAAAAAATTAAAGCTGTTCGTTTCAGAAAACCTGTGCAGCATCGCAACAAGTTTGAAAATTAAAGTTTGTGTCTCACAGAATCAGGAGTTTCAGATGATTTTAACTGCAAATTACAGTGAAGCCCTAGGACAACCTGTAGTTATCGTAGTTATAATAGATTTACTACAATCATATACTTCGAAAAGTGTCAATGGTGGTAGTAATTCCAAAAGCTTGGTGTACCAAAAAAGTCAGCATATTACCAGTTGTTACAAATATTTAGCATGGCCATTCCAGTCCTGGAAACACACAACAATAATATCTTTGAAAAAAAAACAGAAATAAGAGTCCTTCTAATAAAAGTGTGTACCCATCACCCCCATATACCATGTGGCTTTAGGCAAATACCTTTTTCCTTTTAAACATCTTAGGGCATATTTATGAGCCGATTTTCATTGCGTTTGCAACATGCACTGTGGTACACGTGTGGCACAAACTTTAAATGGCATTTATAAAGCCACACAGGGCCACATTGCGTGGCTCTGAGTGGCTCCATTAATCTAGAGTGAGGCACCTCAGCATAAAGTGATGTGTTGCCTTCCTCTGCCCTGGGCAGACACTTCATGAGCGTTGCACAGGTGTTCCCACGCATTCCCAGATTTAGCAGAACTGGTAACCCCTGGAATGAAACAAAGTTCTACGCCTTCCCAGGGGAGGCATAATGAGGAGACATATCTTTATTTCTCCGTGTTACTTTCTCTTTCTATGTGTGCTGCATTTTGCAGCACACACACATAGATAAAGGAATATGTTTCAGGAGATTGTTTTTGTGCAGGAAGGTGCCCTGATGCGTCTTAAACATCACTGCAAACAGTGAATTTTTAGGATACACAAAATTAGCAGGGTTTGGGGATAGGCATATATATGAAGATCTATATTGTTTTAGATATCTGTGCCAGGGACATAGGATTTTATATATCAGAATGAACTTTATTAAAATCTTAGGCTCCTGACATTTTAAAAGAAAGGTGGGGTACCTCTAGGTTGTAACTCTTGAAGCTACAGTGAAGAGAGAGCTTGCAACTGCAACTGCAGCAGTGCAAGTTTAAAAAATCAACTGCATGCAGAGAAAGTACATTGCACACATTTTTACTTATTTATTGATGTCTGATTCCTTGTGAACTATGTGTCAGCGACGTGGCGTGTCCTCCATTATTGATGCACGGTTTTGTTCGCAGCACTCCAGTTCCTATGAGTAAGGTTGAGCCTGAAGCCAAGATGGTCCTACTTCCTTCCTCTTCAGCAGTACAGAAATCAGTTGTGCAGCAGGTGCAGTGCACTAGGCACAAAGAATGCAAGGGGCCTATTGTTCTCCAATTATGACTACTTTTACTAATTTAACAGGGTTGGTAGGGGAGTCAGGTATTTTCCTTGTTTGCATTATGGCCCCAGGATAACTTTGATAACACATCCCTCCAGAGGGCATCATTGTGTACTCAGGGGCCAATGCACAATGGCATGTAAGAACACATAAAAGAATACCTTGTAAACCATCTCAAAACAAAATGGCAATAAAATGGGATTAGCCGGATCATATCCCTATGAACTTAGTACAAATAGACAAGACTATGAAGTCGTTGCACTTTTATCAACAGGGAGATGGAATTTTGGGGCTGACTGACAAAGGCATGTAAGAGTATGTAAAAGAGTACTCCTGTAGCACTACTACTTTTACTCATAAACGCTTGTGTAAATGGGCACTTTAGTGCCTGCACATCTCTGTGCCAGTTAGTAGAATGTTGTGTGCTATCACTGCCTCCTCCAAGCTCCACCTACGCCTCCGAAGCTCTGGCTCCAGGCAAGAGCAACAACACAAGTCAGACTGCAGGAGCATTGCCAAGCATGTGTTGGGGAGCCCAGTCGCACCAGACTGCAGTCATTTAATTTCCTTCCACATAATGAGCTTTTAAAATTCACAGTCTTCCTAATTCTAACATTTAAAGAGTGCAATTTGAATCCCATTTAGGGAATTTCAGCCTGCTGTTGTTTCTTCGCTGGCAATGAAAAAAATACTACAGACAGCTATTTGAATGCTGGGACACTGAATATGGAATTTCTTGCTGGCTGGCAATGCATTCCCATACGGAAGCCAAACCAGTTCATGCAAATAGTTTGTAGTGGTGTAATAATGCATTCATTGGACGCGCTTGTTTATGCTCTAGGCCTTCTGTATTGGCGCCAATTTGAGGCAAACCGGATGTGTAGACCATGGAGTCTATTCATTCTCAGCTCCTCTCTAAGCTGTTACCCACATGCATCTTAATAGCCATGCATGGTCTCTTTGCAATAGGAACGGGCCTCTGAAGGTTTCTTCTAGTTTCAGACCAGTGAACTGCTATGTCTCTGCTTTGGAGTCAAGGATGATGGGTTCTCTCCCCTCGTGGCCCCAGCGTGCTCCATTTCATGTGGTTTCAATAAACAATTAGTGCTAAATCTCTCAGGGCTCAGTTCACAAGTCTATTTAATCCATTTATGTTGACCTAAGATGCACAAATAGTTTGACTTAAAAGTGCAAATTAACTTTTGAAATTCACAAAATGTGAATCTGCACTTTAAAGACTTTACAGGGATGCCCTATAAAGTTTGTGTGCATCCCCAAACTAACAAACAAGTTTGTGGGAATCTACAAAGCTCTCCACAACCCACTTCCCACACTGAAAGGAGTCTAGAACTATACTCCTGTCTAATTCAAAAGCAAACCAGGTTCCCCTGCAGAAACCCTTAATTGGTGGGATGTGTGGAGGAGGATTTCTCATGTGGAAAAATACATTCTCTGTAAAGGAAATAAATGAAAAGTACGATTCCTCTAAAGTGAATCCATTTGTGAGCGCAGAATTGTACGTTATGCACCGTCGTGCCAGCAGAACTATCCTTGTTACCTCCATCAGGTAGATACAAGCCAGAAAATGTAAATCATCTCAGGTACTTCAAATATTACAAGGTTCTGCAGCAAAGCCCCTTGTCCCTTTTACTGTGTCATATTAAAATGAAACGTCTGCCTCAAACCTTAGTGTAACATAATAACCCTATCGAAATGTATGCAGATGAATATTTCAGAAGATCCGACCAAAAACACTGCTACGTACCTATCTGATGTGCACCACTGGATGAATGAAAGCTACCTGTGCCCCAAACAGTTTGAAGACCAAAACCCTGACAGGGGACCTATCAAACAATAGCCTTCATTTCATATGACCAGTTGAACTAGAATTCATACTGACCTCTACTATTAAATAATACATTATTTTGCTCAACACATTTCAGTGGTGGTGGAATAGATCAACTTTCAGCTCATGTTACTGAGAAGGATCTTTCCTCTGCTCTAGTCCACACCTCATTGAATTGGTCTAGGTTGCTGTGCAATTGAGACTTCATTATTGGGGTTTTATATATGCCGGAGATCCTAAGAAAGCAGTTGCAAAGGTTCATAGCCTGCAAACTCATGCAGCAAGACTACACCTCCAATTAACGAAATAAGATTACATCTCTACAGCCTCAAAGACACTCACTTGCAGCTAGAGGCAGAGATTATCTTAGAAACATTCCCTAGTCTAAAACTAACCTGTTCTAGAAGGCCTTCACATCTAGCTGGTCACACTTGGGACTTCACATGCAAAACAGTAGGTACGGGTCCTGAAGAGCACAATTAAACAACTGTGAAAACCTGTAACCAAGAAACCACTTGTCAACCCTATCCCATCAGCCATTGATCCTCACAACTGGAGAAGACAGAACTAGTATTACAAGGTGCCTCGTATCAATGGCTAGCACATAACAAAACATTTGAATATTAACAACAGTATGAACATAATTGGAAAATAACAAAACGTCAATTGTTCTGGAGTACTCGGGGAACCTGTGTGATTTTACAATCCCTAATTCTGCACCCAAACAAGGTAGAGTGAAATATTGTTAACTTTAATGAGTTGTAAATGAAAAGATGTTCTAATTGTAGTTTATTTATTATTACAGGTGTCTTCACCTTCCATCATCAGTTCTAGTGTTGGAAATAAAAGAAGCAGACACCTTAAAATACTTGTTTAGGTTATTTTGGATTCATAATAAATTGTTTATTACTGAGATATGGGGTAATATATTAGTCTAGAACTGCTAGTTGGGTGATGGAGGTTGATGGAGACATTTAAGATGGAGTTAGTTGAAGTGAAACAAATTTCAAACAATAATATTTTAGACTGTAGTTTATCATAGAAGGACATGAAAGGCCCCTGTATTTCCTTGTAGTGGCTACATATACAAGAAAAAGATCTCATATAAGTGGCCCCTAAATGGTTTTCTAGCAGGACATGTTATTCTTCCAAAAAATGAGCTTCAAAAGATGTCAAAGTGTATTTCTGATTACTTAAATTAATTAAAACCCATTGTAATTAAAAACTGGCTTTAAAAGCCATAATCTTCATGATAACATATGACTGCACCAGATCACCTTTCTTGGAAAGGTACGCCTAAACCCCTTCTGCTTAAATTTTGTCTCAATCTGCCACAGTTGTCTGCAACGCACTCTATCTTATCCAGCCTCTAAAGGTTTCCTCTGGCTCATGTTCTTGATAGTCATAACATTGGGTATGCGAGGTCATTGCTGATACTCTTCACCAGACTAAGATTTTCATTGTTCCAAAGAATAGCTGACAGGCCCTGGGCTGCCTACGACTAGGCCATCCCAGGGTGGAAACGAAATCTGCTGTGCTTTAATGACTCAAACTCAAAGTTCCTGCTCCTGCTCTGGAGACAATGTCACTGCTTTCCATGTGTCCTACAACCGTGGACCTGTCATGTTTGCCTTCATGCACAGGGCAGAGCATAAGTATTCTTTTGGCGAGGATTTAATCTTCTTTACTCCTCTAACACTGTGAACAAAGCAACATTACATCCCCTGCACAATCTCCTCTGGATGTTGACATATTTTCCACAAGTTCATTGAATGCCCAAGTACTTGCAGTTATACAATCAAGTATTGATGAGTGCAACTGCATCTACAGGAGGCTACCAGCAAAAGCCCTGGTTGAGGTCCATAGGGTGAAGGCATTTGAGACCTGGCTGTTTCTGGGCCGGAAATGTATGTGCCATGCCGCAAGTCAGCTCTTAAGTCACCCTAGTAGACACCAATCCAGAAAACGGTGAATGTTTTAAAGGCTGAATCTTATCTTAAAACCATGTACAGCTGGGCAACAGACTACCTTTCAAAGTTATTGATTCCATATTAAGAGACTGGATCCGTGGTTCTTAATCTGTGGTTTGGAGATACCTACTCAGCATGTCCGCAACTGCTTAGAAAATAAAATGATATTAATCGATTAATAAAGTGTGTATAAATAAAAGAGCAAAAGTTAAAATTGAAATTTTGAAAACATTCTGTGAATGTTAAAGAATTTGAAACATAGAGGCTAAACCTTAAGTTGGAATCCTCAGATAGAGTATTTTTTGTGTTGTGTTTTGTTTTGTGGTTCAAACCATGGAAAATGCTTATGCTGGGTAGCTGACTTTCAGTAATGACTCACTGGGGATCTCCGAATTCTAGTAATGATTCAGTGGGGGTGCCCAGAATCCAATATTGATGCAGGGATGTCCCTGGATTCCAGTGATGATTAAGTGGGGGGTCCACAGAAGTCAAAAGGTTAAGAACCACTGACCAGGATGACTAAGGTGGGTCACCTTCACAATGGCAAAAATGAGGAAACTGACTTTGGTACAACCACTTGTTATGGAGATTTTAACAAAGAAATCAGTTCTCTGTGTTTATAACCAATGTACTAAAACAGGGAGCATATTGCCTTCAGTCTAATCCCCTCTTTCATATCGCAAAAGTGGATAAAGTGCACTTTTTTCCTATGTGCTGAATCCGTTTTCTCCATGTTTTGCCCAAGTGCAAAACGGCAGGTTTGAGCAATTATTAATGACTCTATTGTGACACACATGAACAAAAACACAGATTTATCCTCTTTTCATCAGTGCAGGGGGTTTGCTAAAATGTCCCTCGTGACCAGTTCACAGAAACGTAGTACCAGTTTTTATCTGAACATACTTTAAACCTTTTATACTGGGACAAAAACTGTGCAAATTTATTTGCACCATTGTTTCTGCTTTTATAAAATTATAAAATTTAGAAATTAAGAGGAATAAACAGATTTGGCTGTACACTATAGGGCGAACATACTTTTGCAGAAAAACAAAAATGAAGAAAATGGGCAGCAAAACCATTTATTACTTATGAACAAGCAATAGAAATTTTAATAAATATTCATCTGTCTGCGAATAACCCTTTACAATAGAACAAACGGATTGTGCAATATTTGTGCTACTTACATGATAAAACAACAGAATTTTTTTTTTCTCACGTTTGAAATGTGGAAAAAATATATGTACTTTTCTTATTATTTTGTTGATACAAAATATTGTGAAATCTGTGTTGTCGTGCTAGACCAGGTACAAATATTGTATGCTCCATTCCCTACACAGGAAGCACAAATGCACATGGATGTAACATATTCTATTTTGCACCAGAGACAGGTTTCTGTAACTCAGTTCCAAGTAGGTGCAGCGGAAGTTAAATTATTGTGAGAATTATCAGAACGTACCTACCCTGCAAGGCAGAGTGTGGTCGCCATGGTGATAGCCACACAGCCAGCTCACAAATAGAATGCGTATTAATAAGAATTAGACACTTCACACAAATTAACAGAGCGATATCCGTCTTTATGAAATTATCTGCCTCCGAAGTTTGATTGCTAATCATCTTCTATTGTGTCCTCCTGGGCCACACCAAATACCCTACTTTTATAGCTCTGTAAGCGTAGGAGGTGACAGCCTGTAATTCCAACTCGCTGAGCTATTTCTGTTCATGGCTGCTGTATAACTGAAGGTAAAAAGTGCCACTCTTGGTTTTGGTGGTACCAGACAGTAGTTTGAAGGAGTCACATGCCATCAAGGTCACATGCCAGCAGGATACCCAGGCCAAGGACAGCTGGTTCCTTTAACACTTTATCAGTGGTGGCTGCCACTGAATGGTGGTGGCGGGACAGGGGGGGATGAAAAAAATACAAAAATAAATTACAAAAACACTTACCTGTTTCACCTCCTTCATCCTCCTCGTCCGGATAGTGCACAGGCTCCCAGACGCTCCTCAGCCAATCATGAAGCTACGTTCATCAGCATGATGCAGCATCGTGATTGGCCTGCTTCCGCACTCAGAGAGGGAGGGAAGGCCTGTGCAGTTTCTCCTCCTGGGTGCGAAATACAGCCTAGAGGAGAAATGCAAAGTGCGCATGTGTGTCTGGCCAGCCCAACACGGCCGGCCAAACACACATGCGCACTTTTGGTGCATGAACCACTCCTCCATCCAGCCCCCTCCAGCCCCTCCCCACCCTAACTTGGCTCAGCTGAAAAATCAAATGATAAAGCAAAAAGCAGCGGGGTAATGCTCCTCCGCCTTATGATAGGAGCCGCCCCTGCCTTTTATCATTAACCTGTTCCACTGAGGGTAACCATCTGGTCGAGAGACAACATTAACTTTAGTTACCTGAAGGTAGCCTGAGTAGTGAAAGGCAGTGGAACTTTCACATCGCAGCATCAGTGATTGTCCGGCAATGATTACTTCATTTCGAGTTAAGAAATGTGAAGCCCATATTAGAAAATACTATGTTTTTATTTTGTTTGCTTCCAGCATTAAGGTTCACCTAGTATTTTGGGGGTTCAAAGAGTGACCCCTGAGTCTAAGGCAGTCATTGACCGATCAGACAAATGGAAGCATCCTCTCCTATCCCTAGCTCCTGAAAAGACCCCAAAGGCAACCACAGTAGAAGGACCCTCTTCAGTAGCAATCCATGGTCTTGAGAAGCCTATCCAACATAAGCCTAGGAAGGCTGGATACAGGACATATTTTCAGGATAGCCACATAAAACTGATGTAAATGTAACCAATCTAAATGAAAGTCATTCAAATAGTTAGTGGGTATCGGGGAATCTGGCATGAATCAATCCAGCCTTGATTAACGAAATTGTAACATTCCCAGATCTAGGATGCTTCCGTACTGTGCATGGGGATGCAGCCAGAATGCACTAAGCACATTAGAGGTCTGAAGCTAAGTGGAGATGGCATTGGTTAAACCATTCCATGCAAAGCATTAGCCACAGATGGGGTGATAGAAAATTAGCTGGACCTGACTGGTCGGAGCTGTCATCAATTGTTGTTTTAAATGAGGGGACTAGTGCACGGACAGTCACAGGTAGAGCTCTGGAATTATCTAGTTAACCTCGTCAGCATAACTCGATGTAAAACCAATGGTTCAATGCTAGTTTGTTTCAAATGAAACACAATGTGTCTGGTGCAATTTCGGATATTCAAGTGCAGACATTTTTCACGATAATCACTTTGTTTGACAATAGTTTTCATACTCCGTGTTGTTTTAATATCAATTGTAACAATTCAGAAGTTCTGTTGACAGTAACGTTCCGATCCGATAGTAAATACTCCATTGCTATCAAAGTATTTATTTTATATCATCACCATGAGAAAGGTTGGCACTTTGGGACGTGTGGATAAGAAAGGGAGAACACGTTTTTGGAAGCAGATATTGGGTCAAGAAAACACTGGCTAATGTTGAATTCAAAGAATGAATGAATGGCATACTGAATGTACTGCTCAAAGTAAACAGTCTCAGAATGCTTCCTGAATGGAACACTTACTTCAAAAAGGAGACACAGGAGCTAAAGGTCAAACAAAGCGCTTTGCTGCCTCATGGTGCAGCAAGAAGCGCTACATAAATTCTACTACACAAAACAAGAGGTAGCCCCTGAAATTTGGGAAGGATGTGGTTGAGCCCATTGCGGCGGATTCACAGAAGCATTTATGAGTAGACGGGGTTGTACTAGAGGAGTACACTTTTAGGTACTATTAGATGCGAGCGGGCCCAAAAACATCCAACTACCCATTAATCAAATTGGAAAAGGCACAGTCCATTCCATTCCATTCGCATAAGTTGCATATGAATACTCCCTGAATATTCCCATCTTAGATGTTTTTGGGCCAATTCACAAAGACATGTATGATTACATAAAAGAGCACTAGAGATAATACTTTATGTACTCACATATGCCTTTGTTGAGGTGGTCTGGCATCCAGGGTCTGGAAGAGATTCTTTGCACCGTCTGCAGCTCTGGAGAACCAACATGGGTTATGCAAATTGAGTGTTCTGGATTTTATTGAGTTCATTGGGTAGTCTGTCCAGCGCCCAGAAAGGCTCTATTTTTAAACTGTAAATAACCACATGGGTGTGACTGTGATCATTGAAAAGCAGAAACCTGGCAGCCTCATACACATAGTGTAAAATAAGAGCTGGCAGACATCTTGTGCAAGCAAAGGGAAATAGTGCTAATCGGTGCAAAAAGCACTAATGCACACATGCTCTGGGAGAGTTTATTATTTTCAAAGCTGCTCAGCCAGATGACAGATGATCAGACATGATAAATGAAACAATCTGCCTAGCAGGACTAAGGGTGATGTGTTTGCCTATCTCAAGCAGGCAGTAAGCTTTATTTTTGACGTTGAGTAATATTAGGAGTGGGTTTTCCTCCCTGAATTGGTCAATTTAATAAATCAGTAAATTAACTAAACAATATAGTAAAATGATACCTGACTTGTTTTACTGCTGCATTTTACAGGCACGTCATGTGAGAGAGTTGTTTGCTTAGTGCCCAGCTCAAACAGATTTAGCTCAAAGCACTTCCGATATTTTAGGTGGATGGACATAATGAAAACACTGGGAATTGTGCTCTCCTAGCAGCATGTCTTTTACCGTCATGTTCAGCAGGGGGAATTAAATGGCTTAGATGGACTCGAAGGCCTTCAAGATCAAATTCCCATTCGCTCATTGGCCTCCCTGCTGGGACCGTCATTATAGATGGGGATGTTTGCTAATTTTAGTGATGGCTTTCGTGTATGTTGGGCACATTTGCACCCAACTCCTACAAATGCATAAAAAAGATATTTGTATTTATTGTGTAATATTTCTCCAGTTCTATGCAGGGTCCTCTGCATGCCTATAGCATGCATATTTTGAGAAATATCCCATATGCATCACAGATACACCTGTATTACATATCTTTGCACTTGCATGACATAGCACATGCATAGATGGCGGGTGCAAACGGGCTGAGAGTTTGTTTTGGGCCTGTAAGAGTGTTGTGAGTTCAACTTGTTTCAGATTACTCTTCTACTTTTAGCCTGCCAGTGACTTCTTCGCAGTTTGGCAAAAGTGACGTGATCAAAAAAGGTTTCAATGGAACTATACGAGCATCCTCACCCCTCGATGTATTACAGTAGGCGACAGTCCTGTGATACGTTTGTATAATCGATGGGGACACACTCATGCTTCTTTAAACTGCGAGACTACACTATGTTCCGCCCTTGCTCGGTTAGTGTATTCAAAAACGAAAAGTGAAGCTTTCAAAAAGGTGTGTAACTTCTTTGGTAGTTAGATTGCTAATGACACCAATACTAGCCTGTAATTACGTATTAAAATAGAGTTGTGATTTTTACACATAGCTTCGGAAGTCAACACTGTAAAGAGGGATTGTTTGCTTTCCTTTTAGATTCCTTTCAAGTGAACGTCCTTTGAGAGTTCACCAATAAAGCTGGCTGCCAGGGGTAAAAAATGCACACGAGTCAGACTCCTTGTTGTTGTTTTTTTTTTTTTTTTTTTTTGTACACGTTGTATTTCTTTATTTCACAGATACATCTTCGGAAGATATTTTGCATCAGAGGGAGAGGTTATCAAGTAATGAAAAGAAGGAGGTGACCACGAGGTAGGCGGAGCTAGGACTAGGGCGTCGTTGCTCTATGGATTACAGAGAAGCGTGTCAGTATCTCTTGTGGGGCCCAGGGTATAAATGTCATGCGTGTGCTTTCTGTGGCTTTCTGGCAGCACCCGCGCATCGTTCAAAACAAAGGAACACAATGGGCCTGATTTATGAAAAGCTAGCGCCGCATTTACGTCATTTTTGACGCAAATGCGACTCAAACTTACAAAATATAGTTATATTTTGTAAGTTTGAGCCGCTTTTGCGTAAAAAATGATGCAAACGCGGCGCTAACTTTTCATAAATCAGGCCCAATGTACCTAAAACAAGCATTTTCAATGCAACGGGTCTCGCATTTGTTCGCGTTAGAGCTATTAGCATTGTAAAGCAAAAAAAAACGCAGCGCAATCGCGGTATGTAAAATGCAGCGCGATCGCGCTGCGTGTAAAATAAACAGATAAAGTAGTCCGGACTCCAGGCTGAAAACATCGAGCCTTGTATGTTTTTGGTACTTTACCGGTGCTGTGTAGATGGGCTAAACACTTGAAAAGGCATGACGTGTGCATGCCTTTCACAAATGAAAGCAAGCGGATTTTAAAAGGCAAGCCCATGAACCAATGTAAGTGACTGACATGGCATGGGCGTGGTTTGAAGCCCAAAGAGAGATTACAGAATGGACAGAGCACTTTGTGCTCGCCCATAAAAATGGAGGGAGCTCCAGCCTGCAGCGCCACCCAGTCGTGGCTGCCAGTGCCTTTCTTGTCATGAATGCATTAGAAAAACTGTCAAGTCCTGCTTTTGCTTTCGATAAATACATTTCACTTGCAGCAAAGGGCATTAAAAAGGGCAGGTCCTGAAACATATAGCCCGGCATGAACCTCCGCCCTTAACTCCAGCCCTTGTGATTGATGGTTCTGGTCACCGATATGAACTGTGACTTACAACATCTATAACATACACAATGTTACCCTACCAATTCTATAAAGCAGTCATATTCACAACTTTATAGTGGTTAAATACCTGAGACGATTGTTCAGTTGTTTTATTACACACAAAAAAATATTGTATAGATGCTCTGTGTGCTCATAACTTTGAGCCAGAAAGCACATTGTGGTGAATCAGTGGATTGGCAGTAATAAACGAGGCTATTTACATGTTTATAAACGCTTTGCGACCCTTCTTATCCGGAGGTTTGGTAGAGGGGTCATTAAATAGCTCAAAGGCTGGTTTTCATGAAGGGTTACTTGAGGGGGTTGAGCTGTGTTTTCGACAAGCTTGCTGCGTTTTCTCTCGTTTCCCCCTAAAGTGTGCTGTGCACTCTCTTGTGCTGTCTCTTGCCTGTCTCAACATCATTGATTTTAGCTCACACAGCAGTTGTCTCTCAAGCATCTAGTATGTTGGTCTCGACAAGTGATAACTTAGGCACAGAAATGACTTCCTCCGTTCTTAACGTCTGCATCCAAATGGAATCTCATCGTGTGCTATTTTTGTATTTCTTTTTGATTGAGACAATTACTGAAAATTTACAAATAAAAGGTTCAAGTGCTCAAAAATAAACAAAACATGTATTTTGCAAAATGTCTGTACACCAATAGGCCTTCAACATACAGCGGTATTCGGAGAGGTAGAGCGAGGTCAAAAACAGGAGTATCACCAGTAGCTTTTTATTTATTTATTTATTTAGTTATTTATTTACTTACTTATTTATTCATTTACTTAGTTAGCTAGTTAGCTAACTACTTAGTTAGTTATTTGTTGATTTATTTATTTATAAATAATGTTGGTGTGTTTTCCAAGCAAAATGCCATACCAACTGCATACAAAATGTAGTAGATTAAAATATACACATAAAAAATATATGAAATTGGCACGTGCCCTGCTCCTCGTTCTGCATACCGTAACCCCCACGGGAAGCAAGGCCATACTTCATCATGCAATGGACAATGCTATGCTCCAGATAATTCTCAATGGTGCAGGTATTTCCCTGATTTCTGTACAGTCATCCAGTTGCCTGCAATGCGGCTGAGCTATACCTGTCCTAACCTTACTTCCATAGGATCATGTCCCTAAAAGACCAGTATTTTGGTTTAGAGACTAATGACCAAAAGGTATTCGTGGCAAGTAGAGAGTTTAGACAAGTCCTTCCTCGTGGTTCCTTTTTTCAGCTCCCATTTTATTTTTACTAAATCTTTCAAGAGGCCGCCCTTCGATGTACATCACCACCTATGGTGTGGGCCACATCAAACACCCTCGCACTGTGAGCACGCTCAGAAATTCAATCTGTAGCAATAAACTGGTGATTCTTTTATACTTCTAATATTAAATTAACCTAGGCATGTCACTTAAAAACAGAAAGGTGCATAAAGGTCCTGTAAAAAATGGAAGAACTTAGATTTTATCTCCCCTCAGGTAAATTTTAAAAAAGAATGGTAGAGTAAACACACAATTTTGGTTGTTAGAAGTTTAAAAAATGAAAAACGAGTGACCTTCGTGCTCCAGCACACCTCAACAAATATCTTTGAAAGTTCGACAGAATAACTAATGATACCAAGGCTCGGAGATCTCCATTAGCTTTCACTGCCAGAGACATTCTCTGCGAAACCAGCAGCATGAGATGTAAGGTGGTCAACAGTGCTTAATTTGTAAATAAAAATGTGTCCAAAGCTCTCCTCTGAAACACACAGCTGCTGCATTTAAATAGCACAGAATACTGAGGCAGCGTAAGCCTGAAGCCATCTGGGGCCTCTTTAATCCATTTACAGCTACTCCCTGCACCTTCAGCTCACTCTTGCAGCTTTCTGCTTTCTCCCTTTGCAAAACTTTTTAGTTTTTCTCTTCCTCCGTCTTTCCCATCTGAGGCTTTTGCTCGCAGTTAATGCTTGAGGCAGAAACATAAGTGCCGGCCCTCAAAAATAAGTGCTGGTGCCCTGCACCAGAACCACCATCTCAAATTGAGCACTGGTGGTCAATGATGGTAAAGCACCATACCTGCATTCCAGAACCAATACAACAGGAGGGAGCCACAAAACCTACTGCATCAGCAGGCAAGGACCCATGAGATGCAAAAAGACAAAAGTGAGACACTGAGGATTCTTCTGCTGCGCATCAAAGGGGTGGAATGCTGTCCTGGTAAACATGCGCTTGCTCCAACCCTCCTCTGGTTCAGGAAAGAGCCAGCTCTTACACCATACTTCATCAACATGTTACTTTGTGATCACACTGCTAAAAAGTCTTCTTAAACCATCAAACTGCTCTACAATTGCTCAGCCCTGGGTTCATACCAGTCTTCCTCAGACATGTCCCTCTTTCATGACACCTTCAACTGTACCATCCCGCGGTTGTAACATACCACAGCTCTAATGAAGGCCAGTTTATGCTTTGTAGCTGGGTACTCTCTATAAAACTCAACATACATACACTTTATTAGAGGATAAAAGTGACAATGATGTACTAGACAGTCCTGCTATGTGTACCAATTAAGAAAAGGAAAGGTGTCTTCAGCGCCAGCATTGCAGTCATGAATGGCTAAGTTAGGCGAGAGGCCCTGGCATCATTTTGCTCTACATCCTCATGGTGCACTCGAATCCAATGAGATGGCGTGTGATTTAGGGTTCAAGCACTAAAACTGGAGATCTTGGCGATAACCCAGACAAAACCATTTTTGGAAACTCATGCACTTCTCAGCAAATCCGACTATCTCCCAGTCCCTCATCTCTTTGCTGCCCCCCCTGACTATCACCCCAAGAATATCAATAGGGCAAAATACCGAGGACAAAATATGGAAAACAAATATCAACAGGTATTTCTATGCCTACACTGTACATGTGTCACAATTATGTTAATGTGTAGTTCGGACTAGTAAATCTCTGCTTCCCTATATGAGCTTACCTTTTCGGTATTTTATCCTTTGATATTCTGACCTCGATAATCTTGTACCACCATATTCTGGGGATTAATTTTCAGTAGTACAATCTGCTTCTCCTACATCTCAAAACCAAGATCGAATAAAACCAATGTATGCAAACCTATTAAGCACTAGATGAAAAACTCAACGTTAGAGATTGTTCCTGTTGGAAATGCAGAAAATAACCAGTCTAGGTGCTATATTTCTGTGACAATCTTGAAGACGTTCCTTACATAACATAGCCGGGTAAATTCCAGACTACATCTGTAAGGAGCAAGAATGAAGCAAACACGATTGTAGCGTTGCTGCACACAATCCCGCAAAAAAAAATGCAATAACGGTGAAGCACTGCCTTTGAAACATCAGTCTGGTGAGTGGCAGGTCAAGGACTCAGTTTATCCTTCTCAACAGGCCTCTAATACCCGGTCTCCTCTACCAGGAACGTGGTCAGGCTTAATGATGCTAAACTGCAGCAACCTGCAGCACGGAGGGCAGCGGGAAACAAAGGTTCTCGCAGCAGGCCCATGATCTGAAGAAACCAGCGAAGAAACGAGGCAGGAGACTCTCTTGAGAGGCCCGAGCGCGCCCCCTGGCGGTCCGCCGTCGATACTGCAGGCTGTTAGTTGAGCAACCGGAAGGAAGGGGGCACCAGGCCTGGCTCGAGGCTTTCAGCGTCACGTGCGTGTCCAGGGCAGTGCTCAGTCGGCCTATGACACACAGCGGTGACAGGCGTGCTAGGCACCATCTCAGTAGTGAAAGTTTTACTGGGGTTGACCTTATCAATATTAATTTCCTTAATTACATTAAAAGTATTGATCCACTATTTTCTATTATCATTATTTCCTTTACACTTAATGGCAGGTTTTTGACAATATTTGTTTTTACCCAACTGTTGTTGTCGTTATTAATAGCAATAATAAAAATAATAATAATAAACTGTTATTGTTGCTATTATTAATAGTTATTATTGGTGTTGTTCTTCCTATGAATAGGATAAGATTGATATTATGTACATAGGTTATCATTTTATTATCTTTGATATACTTCTCCTATTGTTATTGCTAACATTACTGTGTTATTACTAGCACGTATGTTGATAATAATATTAACAATAATAATAGTAGTGCCATTCATGATAATCCCGGCAGTAGCGACTATTAATGTTCTCATTAACGATAACGCGCTTGCCTAGGTATATAGCTCCTCTTTGGAGCCAGCTGCTGCGTTAGACCCCACCGGGAGCGCCATGAATCGCGCCTGGGAACTCTAGGCACACCGAGCAGGAGTCCTGGCCCCTTCCCCCGCGCAGTGGGCACCTGGCTGGGGTCATTGTGTATGAGGCGCAGGCGCAGCTGCCGCGGAAGGAGAGGAGGCCGAGCGTTCACCCACCGGGGCCGCCATGTCACAATGAATTATTGACTGGTAATCAATGCCCTGCAGCGTCTCCCTTTCTCTGTGCTTGTCTGCATGTCCGGTCGATGCCATCCATCGCGCCCTGGATTCATCTGCATTACACTTACCTTGCCTGGTGAATATTTTAGGAGACTTTAAACCCAAAGCGAAAATGAAAAGAGCTTTTTGACAGTGCTGAATTCCCAGGGTGGTGGCGGGAAACTGTGGTGACACCGAAGGTGAAGTTTATATTAGACGCCCCCTCATTATCCGATAGGCGCCCACCTTCCCTCGCACACGCATCAAACGCACACCAGCACAACGAGATGTTCGTCAGTGAGGGAGAGTGGTCTCGTGGCGGGATCCAGGCTGGGGTGGGCTGGGTATTGAACAGTGTGGTGCCTGCGTGGGGAGGGTCAGGTGGTGACACACAACTGGATATTATAGGTCAAATATGAAAGGAGCACGAGGAACAGACGAAGGTGCAGATCCCAGAACAGATTTATTGAGACTGCAAAGTGACAGCAAAGTCTTTATAAAGTTTGTACTTTTTTGTGAAAATTGTCCTTTTGTGCTGGAAAATTGCCTTTAAAGTAGCGCAAATAGTGTTTTGTGGTGCTTTGTTCTACTATGCACCAAGGAGGCATTCTACAAGGTGGTTGTGGTGAGGAATTGTAAGGACCGTTGCATAGAACTGTGCTATGCTAGAAAAGGAGTGAGAATGGGCTCTTGTTGTACACACATCAGCATTGGGACTGGACATAGGATTCTGTGGTGATGTGCAATGTGGGACTGAGCTCTGGATGTACACACCTCAGCAATGGGGCTGCACACCAGAATCTGTGGTGATGGATGGTTTAAGACTGAGCTCTGTTTGTACACCCCTCAGCAATGGGGCTGCACACCAGAATCTGTGGTGATGGATGGTTTAAGACTGAGCTCTGTTTGTACACCCCTCAGCAATTGGGCTGCGCACCGGATTCTGTGGTGGGGGGCAGTGTGACACAGAGCCCTGGTTTTACACACACTCAGCAATGCTGCTGCTTACAGCATTCTGTGGTGACCGGCAGTGAGACTGAACTCTGGTAGTACACACTTTAGTACTGGGACTGCACAAGAATTCTGCAGGGGCGGCTCCTCCTTTAGGGCAGAGGAGCATCGTCCCCCACGCCAGCAGTGACAGCTGCAAACCTTTTCCCCAAAAACGATAATAAACTGTGTTGGGAAAAGGGGCGGAGCCTCGAGGTGATGAGCAATGAGGGGGAGTGCACTGCACTCCTCCTCAAAGCGCACGTGTGTTTGGCCGGCCGTCTCGGGCCGGCCAAACACATATGCGCAGTGCGCTGCTCCCAGCCAATCATAACGCTGCTCTAGGCTGCGTCAGGTTTGGCGCAGGGCAGGCTGGGAGCCTGTGCCTGCAGCCAGCAGAGGAGCAGCGTGGCGGCAGCAGAGGTAAGTGGTTTTAGAAAAAATATATATATATTTTTGATTTAACCCCCCTCTACCACCCCACACCGTTAGCATGCCGCGAGCCGCGATTGGGATTCGGTGGTAATGGATGGTGTGAGACTGAGCTCTGGCTATACGTACTGCAGCAATGGGGCTGCACACAGGATTCAGTGGTGGAGGGTATTGTGAGACTGAGATCTAGTTATATACATTTCAGCAACAGGACTGCTCACAGGATTCTGTGGGGTTAGGCAGTGTTAGAGGGAGCTGTGGTTGTGCACACTTCAGTAATGGGGCTGCACATAGGATCCTGTGGTGCCGGACAAGGTGTGAATGAGCTCTGTTTGTACACAAGTCAGCAAGGGGGTTGACCGAAGAATTCTAGGGAGCCCTGACAATGTGAGAATGAGCTTTACATACAGTTTAGCCCTGGAGATGTGCACAGGATTCAGTGGTGCTAGGCAGTGTGATAATGAGCACTGGTTGTACACACTTCACACTGATGCAATGCACTTGTGTGGACAGTGCTGGGGCTGTGTAAGACTGAGCTCTGATTGTACACACATCAGCAAGGGTTCTTCACATTGGATTCTGCCGTACTGGGAGCATGTGTGGGAATGACATTTTTTTGTTTGCACTAAGTTGAGCAGAGTAAAAGTGAGAGCTGGTTGTGCACAGTTCAACACTTTGGCTCTGTATACGACCCCACCCAGGCAGCACCAGAGTGAGTTCTGATTGTACACAGATGAACAATGGGGCTGCACACAAGATTCAGTCGTGCTGGCAACGGAGCGCGAGTGAGCTGTGCTTGTTCAGCCCTTTGGCCGTGCTTAGGATGCCACCTTGGTAGAGGCAGTGTTAGAATGAGTGCCAATTGTGCACAGATACATACTTGTGCTGTCCTAGGGAGACCAACCGACATTGAAACACATTCTGGGCACCGACTGTAAACATTCAGGGCAAAGGGTCAATTTTATGGACACATCTCAGGATGTCAAGTAATAATCTATATTAATTAGACGAGAACCATGTGCACATCAAAATAGGTTTATGCTCTTTGCCATGTAATAATAGACAGTTAAATTGAGCAAGAAGTCCTGTCCCAGTGTATTTAAAAGTTAAAAACTTGCAAAGATATGCACACAAAGCAAAATTGGACAACCAACAAAAGGGGCAGGAGCAACATGAATCTGCCCCCGTTAGCATGACTGATAGACCTGAAATAGCACTGTTTTGTTACCTCAAGCTCCTAGGCAGTGGCACCAAGAGTTTTAATTTTTACTTTGGAAAGTGTAATTTTTATGGGCGAGTGCAAAGCTCTCCGTCCCATGCTGTAATCTCTCTTTGGGCTTCTAACCATGCCCATGTCACGTCAGTCACTTTCATTTGTTCGTGGGCTTGCCTTTTAAAATCCGCTTGCTTTCATCTGTGAAAGGCATGCATACATCATGCCTTTTCCAGTGTTTAGCCCACCTACACAGTACTGGTAAAATACTGAAACCATTCAAGGTTCGATGTTTTCAGCATCTTTTCCGGACACTACTTTATCTTTTTATTTTCCACGCAGCGCGATTGCACTGGGGTTTACATAGCGCAATCGCGCTTGGTTTTCCGTTTTCAATTTCAGTGCGATCGCGCTGTTTTTTTTCTTGTAATTTATGTGGCAAGAAAAGTCCTGTTAGGAGGTTACAACACTAATAGCTCTAACTCGAGCAAATGTGAGAGCCATTGCATTGCAAATGCTTGTTATTAGAGTTGTCAGACTTCATAGGTCACTTGTTTCTAAAAGAACACTAATAATATGTGCATAAACTTTGACATTAACCTGGATCTGCAGTTCTATGTTCACAGGTTCAAGATCACACCTCTTTTGTGTGTCAGTCCTGGTGAGTTTCATTTCAGAAAAACATCCTTCCAGTAGCTGAATTGCTGCCTGGCGTGGACATTATAAATTACACCAGTCTCTCTTTTTGTTTAATTGAGAACTTCACATGACAATTTTGGAATATCCCTTTGCCATTTCTGCTCACATGCTAACCTGGTTTCTTGTGTCAATTTACAATGCAGGAGCAATTAAACTTTATTTGTTAAGCAGATATTCAAGTTGCAGAGGATGGGAAGGTTATTTGCATCCACAACTTGCAGAGTTGCTCGACGATTAGCATTTCTCTTAAACACTATGGTTCTAGGGCTGTGCAAGGAGGGCTCTCTGATGAAATGTAACCACTTTTCCAAATAGGTTGCACAGCGCTCCCAAAGCCTTTTAAAGTCATATCTCCGTATGCTTGTGCTTACATCATACACAGGGAAGTAAGAACATTCTTTATAAAAAAAAAACTGGTTTTCAACGCGATCATTCAAATTGTTATTCGATTTTCGGAGGATGACTGGTACCTCAAGGGTACTCAACTCATCCTTCTCAAGCTGCAGGTTAGAGGTATTTAAAATGTTCATCTTGCCATCGGCAAAGAAAAGGTACCCAAGATAATCATGTTTCCATCCCATTTGAAGCTATCTTATATAAAAGAGAAATATGTGCCCTACACCTTAAATGCAATTCTCCTTGACAGGTAAATCAACCCTCTCAACAGTTCAGTGATTGAAACCTAAATCAGAGACTTCAAACAGATCGGTCCAGCAAGTGCATTGATCACCTTTAAGCATCTTATTTATAACTATACTGTAACAGCCAGATACATCAACCCCCCTATGCATTCTTAAAATGCAGTCTATTTGTGTGTTTCAAACCAGTACTAATTAGACACGTTTCCAAGAGGATTCATTGTGATTTGATTGAAAGCACTTTATTCTATTTGGAAAAGGTATTGTCTCAAATGCTCAGCTTTTACATAGACTACACTGTTCTGATTGCACCTAAAAGCGCGCTATCTACAAAGATGCACCATTATCAGTAATAATTAATTTTAGGCCCACAACAAGGCCACCTTGGAATCACTTATTTCAGTCTAGCCAGAGCTCCATAAACAGGTTATCAGAAATGCACTGACATATCTTCTAAATAATACACCAATAAGAACTTTTTAATGTAAGATCTATAGATATTCGACACTGCCCACTAGATCATGGAGTGTGGGCCATTCTCAGATCACTTGTTTCCACAATAGTCGCTCAAACTCTAGCACAGAGACAACTTCACTTAAGAATCGATAAAGTATTTTATGGGAGCCCTGAAAACACTGGCTGCAGAGCCTCTCATTCCCACTTCATCAAGTATTACGCAAAGTATCGATGTTCTGCATGGCACACGTACAACTCATGAAGGCCTAAATACAGACAAACAAACGCACACACATATGTGCATGTACAAATACACGAACGGGGGCACATGAACATACAAAAGCATGCACACAGACACACGCGTGCACATCCCAACATGTAATGAAAAGGAGAACAAGGGTTACAAAGAGGGGCGGGCGTGGGGGGTATGTGGGTGCACAGGTGCTGGTGAAGTAAACATGGCAGTAGGCAGAACGCAGGAAAAGAGTGAGTGAGGAGGGGGAGAGCGGGAAAGAGAAATAGAAACATTTCCCAAGGATACCAGTCGGCTTGGGCTCCAGTTACGTTTGCTGGGGAGAGTGGTGCCAGTGAAGGGTGGGCAGGGCCCAGTCGCAGGTAGGAGCAGAGGTTTGGGATCAGTTGTCATCTTGTTGGCTGCTTCAGGTAGGCAGCAGTCACTTTATAGTGGGCTCGAGACGACCTCAAGTAACCCCAAGTGCAAAGCAACAGGGGTAATGAGCAGGGGCATGTTGTGTGGTGGGCTGTAGGCTTGGCTGGGGGACATAGGACAGTCTCAGGTCAGCTTACACACTGTGGTCACAGTCCTCTGACGCCATTGGAAGTTGTACGTAGCCACATGAATGGCTGTCAGCAAATTCCACTGACGTCATAGAGAAAAACCGCGTTGAAGGATGAACTACGGAAAATAGGCATTCACTCAAATAACGGGTGGTGTGTGTAAATGATGGTGGCCACACTAGTCTGTCATAGGAAGCAGTGGAAGGCTGAGTTTTGGTTGTAGATAGTTAAGCACTGGAGCTGTGCATAGCATGTTACCATGTCTGAGGCAATGTGAGGCTTAGTTTTGGTTGTACTCAGTTCAGCACTGGAGTTGTACATAGAATGTTGCTTTGCCTGAGACAGCGTGGGACTGAGCTTTGGTTGTACACAGTTCAGCACTGGAGCTGTGCATAGCACGTCGCCAGGCCACAGGCAGTGTGCGAATGAGCTTTGGTTGTACACAGTTTAGAAGTCTGAGACTCAGTTCTGTCTGTAAACAGTTCCACAATGGGTCTGCATAGTGAATTCTGTCTTGCTGGATGATGTGTGAGAACGAGCTTTAGTTGTACACAGCTCGGCAGTGTGACGGTGAGCTCTGGTTACACAAAGTTCAGCAGTGTGAGATGGGCTCTCTTTGCACACAGTTCAGCACCAGGGCCCTGCGCAGCATTCCCCAGCGCCGGCAGTAGCACAAGATGGCGAGTTTCGTGAACAGCACTGGGAGCTGTCTCTGGTCCTGAATGGTCACGGTGAGCAGCGCACCCACCCACAGCCGCCATTCTAGGGCGGCCGATTGAACAATACGGATTTCAATTTACCCATGTTTGTCCTGCATCTTGTTGCCTAGCCTACGTGTCTAATTCAGACAGAGCTGTTAATTCGTGATCTCATTTGAACTAGGAACAGGTGTTTAACTACAACCAAACGTAAAACACACATAACCTTACCAGAGAATTCCAAGCCAAGGAAGCTAGAACAAGCATTTGCAATGGGTCTCACTTTTGCTCAATCAAGTTAGAGCTATCAGCATTGTAAATTCCTAACTGGACTTTTCTTGCCACATAGATTGAAAATAAAAAGTAAAACAGTTGACATAAGGGAGCTGATTCAAAGCGCCACGCCTGCCATGACCGCAAAGGAGAGACACAAAAAGAAAAATAAGTTCTCTTGCAGTCAAGTCTATCAGCAAAAGTGAAATTATCCATGTAACAGGATAGGTGTCCACGGCGGTAACAAAACTGCCCCAAGGAGGGACAAACGTAAATCATTTACCCATGCTAACAAAGGATTTTTTGAAAGGCAAGCTCATGAACGATTGATAGTGATGAGAGAGTGGTGGGTATGGTTAAAAGCCATCAGATAGATTACAACAGGTCAAAGCGCTTGTGAGCTCAACCTAAAAAGAGGGGCTTGCTTTTGGTAGAGGGATTACACTTAGAGAAATGGACTACTGCAGTGGTTTTGAACTATGTTCAGAGTGGGGATTCTTCTATCAATGTTACGTCACTGATGTTGGAGGATTGTGGAAAAATCAAACAAGCCTCACATAAAGAACAAGTACGGAAAATGAGCAACGTGCATTCAGCAGGAGTGTGGGAAGGGTGTGATATGCTGCTGGGGATGCATTTTGGAGCATACTGGTGTAAATCCATCACAAAAGCATGGTCTGGTAGCTCACTGTCATTTACAAACAGCACATTTTCCATTGAAATGGCAATAAATTCTCACTGACATGCAATCTTACCAGTGAAGCTACATAGTTCACAAATGATAATGTGTGAAAGTCGGTTTCAGCACATATTTATCATTTGCACATCACCAAGTAAGTGTCTTATTTTGTTTTGATCCTATTAAAATCAGTGTTTTCATCCACTTCAGAGTTACAAAATATGTTTTCTAACTGCTCTGTTTTGAAATACTTGTACAGTTCATATACATGTATTTAGATGTTGTGTGTTAGGGAAAAAAGCTGACATTCTATAGCCTTTCCTTTCACACTCACTGCAGCCCAGAAAAATTGTTAGATAGTTTACTTCACAAAATCATCATACTTTGCAGTCAGAGAAAGAAAAGTAAACACCAATATACATGCTGGAAGAATAAGCAGCAACTTGTCAGGAGACACAGGCTGACATTTCACAATTGTCTTTGAACTTATAGTAGATGTGACAAGGCACTGCCTGGGGAGCTCCGCTTTTGGGCAGAACAACTCGTTGGAGGGGACTCTGTGTCCCAGGAGTCACTGAGCCAGGAGGTGCCCAGGCAAGGCTGGGGGAAAGGAGTATACACCCCTTTCCATGTGCTATATAGTCTGTTGCGGACTCCCACTTCGCAAGACGCATGCGAGCCGTGCTTGGAAGAAGCCCGGGCCAAGGAAGTGCCCATCTATACCCATCAGCCCGGAGGAGCCTGGGCTGGGCCATCGGGTGACCACCTGGCATTGAGGCAAACTCTGGACAGGACTGTAAAACATTCAGGACAAATGGTCAAAATTCAGGACAAAAATTCAGGGTGAAGGGTCGTGTTTCTTTAACATATGGCACTGTTTTCCCCTCTATATACCATATTGACCTGGGGACCAGTTACCTTTCGATACCTAGTGGTTTATATCTACCATTCTCCCACTGATTTGCTGGGAGGAAATCTCGGAAGAGGATCACGGTCCCCCCGAGCCCAGTTTGCTTTTTCGACTTCTCTTCTGCTTTCCGTAGTAGGCCATGTGGCACTAGTGAAGATGGTGTGCTATCCCGATGCTAGTATTATTTTGCAAACCTTCCCCTGCTCGTCCTTCTTTCCTTATTCAGACATGCCACACATCTGATTTGGTCACTGGGGCGCCATCGGGTAGCCCTTTCCACTCTAAAGCTACCCATGACTGCGGGTGGATTAGGCCTTCTGGACTTAAAACGCGATTATTCAGCTGCACAGGTCCAATGGGTGTCTTGTTGGCTTTCTGCCCACCCCCCTGCATGAGATGAGGTTTATCTGTAAAGACTTTTAAGGAGGGCTTCCTGCACTGCTCATTGTTTCCTACTGACCATTCTTCGGAACACCATCCGCGGTTATCATGCGCAGTTTTCTCTTGCCTTGCTAGAACCTGTAAACTCACTGATACAAAGAAACCCTTTGCTCCAGCAGTACCTTTGCTAAGCCTTCCCACTCGCACAGGATGGCTGTGCTCAGAGCAACTCCATCAGTGGCATGCTGCAGGTGTCTTAAAATTGGGGGATTTGTTTCTGAATGGTGAGCTACTAAATTTCTAAACCCTTGGGGCAGACTACCATCTTCACCCCGGTCAACTCCTTACTTACAACCACCTTAAACAAACATAAAATGCCTTATTTCATGTCTACCACCTAGCACTAACCCTAACTGAGGTGTGCCAGAAGCTCTACTCCAAAGGGACATGCAGCAAATTGACAGAATGGGTGTACAGACCTTTCCTGCAACAATAAGACCACTCAAGGTCTTCTTGTCATACTACCTGGGTGATTGATGTCACCAATCCTCTACAAGATACGGGCTGGGCTAAAATACTGGACTTTCCCCACAAAGTATCCCACGTCTGTCACTTTAAGTACATTCATAGAGCTTCCTTGGGAATGCATTCCTCCCTTGCTCCACTCTACGCCACTGAACTCTACAGCACTATAGTCTGCACTGCACTGCACCACTCTACACCACTGCACTCTATGCCACACGAGTCTACTCTGCACTCTATGCCACTGCACCACTTTGCACTACTGCACTCTCTGCCACTCTATTGTATGCCACTCCACTCCACTGCATTCTATGCCACTCTACTCTACCCCATGCCACTCCATGCCATGCCACTCCAATGCCACTGCACTCTAAACCACTGCACTCTATGCCAATACACTCTAAACAATCTACTACACTGTACCCTACTGCACTCTGCTCTGCATTACTGTGCTCTACGTCACTGCTCCTATGCCACTCTACTTCACTCTTCACCATTTTGCCATTAACTTTTAGCCATGCTGAACAGCAGCCACTCTGGTGTATAACATGGCTAAAACACATTGGCAAAGCCGATAACTCTTGTGTAGACGAGCCCTATTGTCTTTGCCAACGTTTGTTAGTACAATGAGGTACCAAGGTCCCTGAATGAACTGTGAATGTGCAAGTCCTTATTTTGAACATGCATTACACACATCATAATATAGGTTGCTACAAAATGCACAAATACATTTTGGTTAAATAAAAAAGTCCTTCTAAAATACAGATTTGAATAATATACAGTTTATACCTAGTACTAACAGCCCAATGAAACCATACACTCCACAGTTCACCTTGAAACACCCTTACAGTACCTCTCTAAAAGAAAATATATTTTTCATCAGAAAGCTTTAAGGGACTCCTTTGATTAAAGTCAATGCAGGTTTCCAAGCCCCTTTACATTTACAGATTTACCAGTTGGCCATATTTGAATTTCTAGGGAAGGAGACGACCTGGCAAGAAGGCCTTTTCTTATCTGTCTGCCCCTTCCTCCCACAGAGCACAGGAGACTCCCTGCCCTTCAATCCAGCTGAGGAAACTGGTCTGTTCTAATTACATTTTGTCTTTTAGGTGAAAGACTAAAATTACAGACAAATGCCGTCCATTAAGCCTTTCATCACAAACAACGCACGGCAGGGCAAAATTACAGACACTCCGTGAAAATTACGGACAGGTGGTCACCCTACTGGGCCACCCTTCTTGATCTTCATATTTGAGGTACGTGTTGACTATTCCCCGATACTTGGAAATATTAAAAACAACACTGTCCAGCCGTGGTCTGTGAGTAGAACGTAACATAATGGAGAAGATAATGGTGGAAGGAGCTCCCCATGTATCACCCCCCAACTACATCAACTTTAATTGATAGGATGCTCCAGAGAGCTCTAAATGTTACTAGTAATGACATTGACCTCACAGAATGAAGATTGTCTCTCAGTAAGGCAAATGCAGAGGCCCCCCAAAGAAAAATGCCTGCTCTATCTAACCTTCACCCTCTCATCTACAAGTATGACAAGTTGCTCACTCCTTTTGTTACCCCCAGCCACCTCTGTCCCCCCATGTGCTACTGCAGCTCCAAGCCCAAGGTCTAGACCCCAGCCAACCATTGTTGCTAAATGCCAAAAGTGAATACTAAAGCGTTTAGTGGAAGTAGCTGTCCAGATGAACACTCCGACACAGTGCATTATGGCAGTATCTACCTCAACCACCTTTGATAGACAACCAGCAGATGAGATGCCTGGGGACTTGCAACTGGTATCCCCTGGAACTAGGAATTTGTTTGAGGGCTCTATTGATAAAATAATGGATCTTTTGTCTCTGCTCCTTGCAAGGTTGGCATTAATTGAGTATCTGCTCAAGGACCCCAAGTATCTAGTGGAACCACATGCGCAGGTCCCCAGTCCAGCGTTACCTTCAGATCAGGAGAGGCCCCAAAGATGTCACCCTGCAGGTTTCCTAGGCTGTCCTCCCTGTGCAGTGGATAATGCCCATCTAAGGTCCACAGCTGGCATCCTAAGGCCCACAGCTGGCATCCCAAGACCCAAGACAGGAGTTTGTCTCTGACAACACCATGACAAACACTCAAAGTTGTTCTGACACCCAGTGAAGGTACACTCTAAGGGAGCCAGCAAGAATTCAATCTGCTCTTAATGCTCAAGAACCGGGCGTTGGATGCAAGTGGTTAAATAGCGTCACAGCCCGTGATTATACTTCCCCAGCATCCTGCCCCTATGTGCTAGTTCTATCTGGTGTTCAACCTCTATGCAAGGATCAGAGGGAGACCCATAATGACTTCTTCAATAAGACTCTAAAGTGGTTGGGCCACTTCAGAAATGTTTCACTATAAATGGCAGATAACATTCTATTGGCAAGAAGGTACGGTTGGATTGGATCTGGGCAAGGTGACTGTGTTATTGTCAACTTTAGGCCCCCCTCCCTGGCTCATCAGCAGCTCACTAGCAGTGTTGTACTACTACCTCTGGGTCTTTGTTATAAAAGTTTTCTTTGCACTGTGAGGGTCCGCAATTGGGCTCTTCATGCTCCCCCCGGCTTCCCCCCCTCCCCCCCCAGCTACTGTCCCATTCCATTCCCCACTTTTCCACTTGGGATTTCAATCCAAAACTGGTTTGAAGCATTGGCTTATATTGACTGACTTGAGGGGGTTGGGTGTGAATCTCAATGAGCCAATGTTTGCAACCTAAGGTGTGTGGACCCCCCACCTTCTTTGAAACTGATTTCTTCACTTTGAATCAGGGCCTAAGGTCCTGCAGTGATAAGACAAATTATGATAAGCAGGGCAACCACACATTTAACCAGCAGCAGTGCACAAGTCTTATAGACTATTTTCTGCTTGACATTTGACTGCGACCTAATCTAATTAATATGGCTGTTCTACCTCGTTTAGATAGTGATCACAATGCACTAGCCCTAGACATGAAGATGCAAGTCTCCATTGCATGCCCAACTTGTGATGAGCCTTTTGATAGAGGGTTGGCCCTATCTACAAATAAACGCAGGTTTAAATAGAGCGTAATCAATAGATTCAGTTGGTAAATTATATAAACTGGTCGCTGATGGCATAGGCGAAGCTTTGTAATTACTGGAACAGCCCATAGAGGACGAGGAAGTCCTGACTAACCTTAGCAAGAATCATTTTACAAATGTTTAACAATTTGAGAGGGTTTTTCCATGAGGAAACAAGTTGCTCAGCCTGAAGACATAGACCTCCCACCTGGTACAGCAAATACTGTAATGATGCAAGAGCAGCGTTATCCTACACCATTAACCTACAAAATAGGTTAAGGATACAGGTGTCTAGACGGGCCTATAAACTTGCCATCCCGGAAGCCAAGAGAGAGTGGGAAACTAGGAAATGGGAAGGTTTGTTAGTCACAGCAAAGAGAGGTGACTTGCGATCCTTCTGGAATATTGTTACGAGGGGTCATATGGAGGGTCTTGCCCAATAGAAAACCATAAACAAATGTCAGATTGGATTGCCCATTTTGCCAGATTATATATTTTACCCTTGAGTTTGCTGAATCCCTCGACCGAGTTCCTGGATCCCTTGGTTGCAGTGGAGCCCCTGGGTCGGTACTCATGGCAGATCCTCAAGTCTTGCATGAGGACCAATCTGACTACCCACACTTTAGCACAGAGGAAGTTTTTTTTTAGCAATAATAAGATAGTCCTTCAAAAGGCCCATAGGCTGGATAAGGTACCAGCAGATCTTTTCTTGGATAGGCCTGAGGTTTGGAGTCCTTATCTTGCTCTTATTTTTTAGTCCATAATGAGGGGAGCCCCCATACCTCCCTCCTGGGCTGGGGCTGAGAAAGGAGCTGCAATCTTCCATCAATCTATAGGCAAATCAACCTTATAGACAGCTCTCAAAAACTCTTTCTAGGGTTACATTGACCTGACTGCAAGAATGGATGGCTGCCACACATATACCAACCCCCTTACAAGCAGGATTCAGAGTCCAATAGATCAGGTACTTTGGCTCCAGATGTTATATTGCAAGTTTGTTCTCCTACGGCAGGGGCATCTCTATGTGGTGTTTGTTGATCTTAGGTTAGCATTTGACCTCATATCTCGCCCCTAGATGTGGCAGATCTTGGCTGATATTGGGGTCCCAGACTACCGGTCAAAGATAATTGGGAGGCTGCATGACAATAATTTCACCCAAGTTACATGCTGGCATACTGGAGAAATAGCGGCCCATTTCCAGTTATCTACGGGGGTTAGACAGGGGTGAGTTAATGCTCCCAGACTCTACACTCTTCATCAATGATTTGGTGGCCTACGTAGACCATTGTGAGTCAGACTCACTGCTTCTTGCAGGCATAAGGGTACAGACCCTGATGTTTGGGGATGATAGACTGCTTTTGTCGAAGTCTCTCATGGGCCTCCAAAAAATTCCTTGATGGGTTTGACTCTTTTTGTAATTTCAGGTGTTTAGATATAAATATTGCTAAGACCAAATATATGGTTTTCAACCCCTGTAGTTCCACACACCCAGATCCAATACTCAAAGGGTCTCCCCTGGAATGTGTCCATACATTTGACTACCAGGGAGTAACCCTCACTGAACATTTTAGTTGGCAGAAGCATTTGGCAAGTTGCAGACTTAAATTAGAGCAAAATGCAGGAGGAATAATTAAGATGCACAGGGGCTCACATTCTCACCCTATTGCCCCAGCATTACAAGTCTACACATATCAGGCTCTCGGTTCTGCCCTTTATAGTGCCAAGGTCTGGGGATACAGGGAATCGTCCACCTTTCTCATAGCTGAAAATCGCTTTATGCAACAGCTAATTGGTCTACCTATTACACCTTGAGGCTGGATATGGGGTTAAAAAGCATTGCGGATAAAGCTGGCTTAAGACCAGTCTTGTACTGGAAGATGGTTTGGCTCCCTCTTGAACTGTCCTCTTATCAGCTGGGTTTCCCAGAGATTGTACATCTGCCGGGACCTTGTGATATCCCGTGGCTGAAGCATGTGAAGATAACCCTGACTAATATTGGTCTAGCACGCCTTTGGGAGATCCCCATCGAGGCCAGTGCGATTACCAGGGACCAAATTAAAGTAGCTTGCTGACAATATAAGCTGGGCCTATTTTACAGTAGATCTAGTATGGGTTCCTTGTCTACATCATTCCTCCATCCGAAGGAGGTGTTTAAGCAGGAGCAGTTTTTAGGCGAAATAGAGCCTATGCTTATCAGAAAGCTTTATCTGCAATTCAGATATAGGACCCTTCCCCTCACTTGTATTACTGCAAGCTTGGTGTGTGCTCCTAGGTCTAGTGTAGGACTGTGCCCTCTTTGTACTGTTGTGGAAGAAACTTTAGAGCATGTGTTATTTTTTTGTCAAGCGTACCGATGTGCCATGAAAAAATGGATACTCCCAATCTGTCGCAACACTGGGGTCAGGTTTTGCAGAGAGGCACTGAGAATATTAAGATATGATACTAGTCAATGGGTGGTGTTTGGGGTCTCACTGTTTCTGCCGGCCATGTGGAGGGTGAGACAAAATAATATTTTGACTAGCCCTGCCCTCCAGCTATGATGCACTTTAGCTTATTCATGTCTCGGATGCCCTCTTTAGCACATGTGGTGTCATATCTATTTATTCATTCAATTTGCTAAATGTATGTCATAGATTTTAGGTATTTTATCACAGTAGTAATTGTATCTCTTGTTTATTTATTTTTTATGTAAATTAACTTTGATGGCATTATTGCTGAATAAAGTTTTGCATATCATCATGACATTGTCCTTTGCTGGAAACAGTACAAAGCCAATCATCACCAATATAGGAAGGTTGCTATGTGGGTTTCAGAGATGATCAGACAACAAGTGCTATATCTTGGGTGCACTGCTGTGTTGAGGAGGATGGCTGTAGCTGGTGCTTTGCCACTGCCCTTCAGACACTGCAAAACTTACAAATGTGAACAAGAATTAATATTTACAATAGGCAGCCACTGGATTCCTTGTAAATACCACTTTAGCAGGCCTCGTGTTGTCTCTTTCACAGACGTTAATAGTGTTTACTAAGAAGAGCTCTAGACAGACGTCAGTCTGAGGTGTTAAAGACAAGACTTTAAGTGGACCGGGTCCCTCCAGATCTCAGACTTGTTAGTAATTTAAAAAGGACTTTGAAACGGGTCTCTATTGGGCCCTATATTCATGTCCTTAACTTTTCTGGCAAATAACACTGATGGAATTCTGAACAGTTAATGTCAAAACCGTTGAGGTATTCCATGTCAATGATTTAGTTCCTGTTTATATTACAAACGTTTTATTTAATCTTTCACCAAAATACTGATCAGGTTGCACTATATATATATATATATATATATATATATGTATATATATATATATATATATAACACAAAAATGCAGTTTATGTGTAAGTCACACACTTAATTACAGAGGCCACGCCCCCCCTCTCCAACACTCCTTTGGAGACCCTCCAGTTTCTGGATCCCACTTAAAACCCTGGCTAAAACTTGATCAGGTGTTCATTGAGTAGAGTCGCTTATTGGGCTCTGCGGCAGAAGGCACTATCCAGGAGCTGGGCCAAGGTGGCATGTTTAACAAGCACACGTTCAGTGTTTTATCTTATCACATCTACTTGACACACAGACCCAAATAGTTGAGGCATTTTAACATCTTAAGCCCAAAGTGGCCCCATAACATACTAAGAATGTAAGAATCACATCATCTACGTTTTTTATTTTAGTTATTGGTGATTTCTTCGGTGCAGTCTGTTGCTGGGAATCAGACAGATCTGTATTGCCAATATATGATGTGGAATTTGGTACAGTGAGGATGTGGGGGGGTGGTGAAAGGATGGCCGCGCAAATGAAAATCTGATGGGATGGATGAGTGGATGAATGGATAGCAGAGTAAATTGAAATCTGAGGGAATGGATGGACAGACGATCGGATGGATGGAAATCGGAGAGGATGGATGAACAAAAGATCAATTGATGGATTAATGGCTTTTATGATGTATGTGTAAGTCAAATGATGGATTTATGAGTGGATGGATGATTGAATAAATGAGGGACAGAATGTAAAGGTGGAATTATGGAAGTGAGCAGATGGATGGAAGGGTGAAAGGATGAATAGATGCTTGAATGAGAAAAATTTCTAGGGAGGATGGGATCACTTACTTTGCTTGCTAGGTGCCATCACGTCTTTCGTTCAAAATTGGGGAAAATTTTAATTTTCTAGCTAGTCCCTTGACCCAGGCCCTGCATTGAAGTTGGAAATTTCTGCAACCATGCAAGGATCCTTTATTGCAGTGCTCTTCTTAATTTCATCAGCTTCTCTTTCAATGAAATTGATGAAGTTTAAAAAATGGAAAGCTGCAAGCAAGCAAACGTTGTAACTTTGCATCGCCCTAATTATTGGACCACAATCCATTATTCTTTCTATATATCTATATACGTATATACTGTAGAGTACTTAAATTAAACATTCAAAAATTTTGCATTGTACCAATCAGCAAAACAATGTCTATATTATAGACAGAAAAAAAGTGTACCGATTAGTACAACGGAAAACGTGGAAGGATCTCTGTATTTTTCGAGGTAGTGAGAGGCGTTCCTTGGGGTCAAAGTGCAGCCGCTCGGCAAGGGGTTCGGCCCACATATATGATATCAATAAAGCCTGCTCTTCAGAAGCAGCTCCTTAATTGAGACTGGGGGTCTGCTTTGATATGGGCTGGCATTTGCTCATATCAATCTGACAGAGCAGGCTCCGGAAATTGCTGGTAATATTCATCTGGGGAGCGCTTTCATTACACGTAATTCATTCGACTTTCACAATAAATTGAGTGACATCCTTTCAAAGGAGCCTTTTTAGCCCTGATGAAGTGCTCGCCGGGGCTGGGCTTTTTTCCCTTTATTGTCACTTCTCTTAAAGCAGAGTCGTCAACATGTCAATCTGATGCATAAAAAGCCCGAGCCGTGTTTACAAAGCACCCGGGAGGTTGTTTAACGCTGATTTACACCAGGAGTTAGTTGGGCGCTAAAAGGATGGATAAATCAGTCTTAACTTCGTGAACAACAAGTGAGCAGGTTCTGGGCAGTGCTTAATTTGTAAATAAAAACGTGCCGGTGCCCAAAGCCCGCCTCTTCGACACAGGGCTGCTGCAATTAAATGTGCGAACACAGAATACTGAGGCAGCTAATCCTGAAGCCATCTCGGGCCTCTTCAATCCATTTACAGCCACTTCTTACCCCATCACCCCACTCCTGTAGCTTTCTTCTCTCTCTCCCTTTGTGACGCTTTTTCATTGTTCTCTTCCTCCATCTTTCCCAAATGTGTCGTTTACTCGCAATAAATGCTTGAGGCAGAAAATTAAGTGCCGGCCCTCAAAAATAAGTGCCGGTGCTCGGCACCGGAAACAAGCAAAAATTAAGCACTGGTTCTGGGAGCACTACCCGAGGTGACATCAGGAGGCCTCTTCAGCGGAAGATGCAAACTGAAAGCAGGGAGGAGGGAAGGGCCCGGGGCTGGTGGGTCTAGGGGCGGAGAGGGAAGAGACAAGGAAGAGATGCAGGGGTGTGGAGCAAGCAGAAATAAGGGAGAGGATGTGGCATAACCACCAGAGCTGCCAATTTTGGAGGTGCGGAATCAGGTTCGAGTCTGGCGTGGCCTCAACATCCTGTGATTCTGGGAAAATCACTCAACCTCCCCGTGCCTACCAAAAAATTAATGTGTCCTTGTGTAAGGTAACTGGTGCTCATGTAAAGCGCTCCAATACCTTCAGGTCGAGTTTGTGCTATATACAAATCAGGGAATTAGGAGGAATGGGGAGGGGCTAGATGGTGCAAGAAGTGAGCTATGAAAGTGATAAGTGATGGGGTAAGGATGTAGTAAAGAAAAGATGGCCAAGACATAAAGCAATAAGGGACAATAAAAGGAATAAAAGAGACAAAAATGAATATGTGAATACTGGCAGAAATAAGGGAAACTGTGGCGGGGTAAGGGGAGAGATGAGGCGGAGTAGGAAACATGCAGGAATAGGGGCAGCAGAAAGGAAGAAAGAGCGAGGGGATGCACCAAGCACAGATAGGTGGGACTGAGGGATGAGAGGAAGGATTATGGGAAGATGTGAGGAACTAAGCGGAAGGCACAGGAAGCATAGCTGAAGGCGTACTAAGGGATGGGGGAAGGATTAAAGAAGGACTGGAAGGACTTGTGGGAGAGAAGAATAGACGGAAGGAAGAAACAGGCAAAATAAGGGGAGACAAGATGAGGGGAAGAAATAGGGGACCAACCGGAATGTAATGAGGGAGGGTGCCAGAAGGCTGAAAGGAACTAGGAGAAAGAATAAGGGATGAGAAGGTGGAGGAAGGACGAGAGGAAGGAGAAACACGTAAGCCGTAACTGCAAGAAAACCAGAATGCAGGAAGTTTAAAAAAAATGAATGCAAGAGGGAAGAAGGCGGGAAGAGGTAACAAGTAATGAAAGAGGAGAGAGAACTAGAGTAGAGAAGGGTGTCTGAAAATGGGGTGGGGAGTGCAAGGAGGAGGGAAAGTGAGTAGAGGAGATCGAGGGAGAATGGGGGTAGTGAGGAGGCGAATTTTGTGTCGAATTCAAACAGAATATTTTTAAGTAGGGCCACATTCAAAGGTAACCACATGCACTTTATATCGAAACATGGTTAAACGTGGAGGTTTCAAAGGCTTCAAAAAACCTGTGCAGAGGCACCTCGAATTAAAACAATTTTTAAATTCGCTATCACTGCCTTTCATGACACCTGAGAGGAGTCCCCGGTGCTCAACCTTCTACAGCAAAAGCAAGTTGGTGCAACAGTGACATGTTTCAGTGGGTTCAGGTGAATGACATAAGCTCACAAACCTCTCCCCGGGGTTGTGACGGTCTGAGTCTGTTCTTCTTGATTGTAGGCCTACAGGTGTGTAAGAGGGGTGCTTGTACAAATGTGTGGGTGGGGAGAGAGAGAGATATCTCTCTCTCTCTCTCTCTAGGGCAGAGGTCTTCAAACTGGGAGGTGGCCCCCCTAGGGTGGGGCCTCAAGTGATCCCAGGGGGGCACTAGACTCTGGCCAAAAGAAGCATTGTACAGATAACAGGCCTTTGTTTTAAGCAGAAGCATGTTATTGCATTTCTAAAAAGGTAAGAGTACTTAACAACAATGTTTAAATAGGCCTAGACATATTTAAACATTGCCATCTTTATAAAATAGTTGTGAAAAATTCTGAGGGAGGGCCCAATGATTTTTATTTTTCAACTGGAGGGGCTCGGCATTAAAAAAAATTGCAGACCACTGCCACTGCTCTACGTGACCAGATTTTGAGAACCAAAAACAGGGACTCACCAGAAATAAAAGTAGAATTAAAGCTATATATATATATATATATATATATATATATATATATATATATATATATATGTGTGTGTGTGTACATACACGCACACAGTAACCTTATAAACATGTGTACATATATATATATATATATACACACACACATATGTTTACTTAACACAATCCAAGGCAGGACCTCCACCCTTTTCCCCTGCTCTTCTTCCCACCCTGTCCTCCCTCTGCCGGGAGCATGCAGCCAAACTCCCCCTGTGCTGCCCGACAGAAACAGAATAAATTGCTTATTTTTTTCAATACACTGAGGAGCCTGTGTAAGGAAAGCATACCATCCACTTCTCACTACAATTGCAATTACCTGACCTTTGTGCCATAAAATGGGAAATTTATTTAAAATGAAGATATGTGTCCAGACACCTGGATAATCCACAGAAAACCGAGACTGTTCGGGGAAAACCAGGATGTCTGGTCACCCTACCACTTTATCTCTCTCTCTCTGACAGAGACACCACCTCCCGGCACGTTTGTTATTGCATGTGTGCTTGCACTTCTCCCCAGACCCATGTGTGCTTGCACTTCTCCCCAGACCCATGTGTGCTTGCACTTCTCTCCAGGCCCTGTGTGTGCTGCACTTCTCCCCAGACCCATGTGTGCTTGCACTTCTCCCCTGGCCCCGTGTGTGCTGCACTTCTCCCCTGGCTCCCTGTCTGCTGCACTTCTCCCCAGGCCCTTGTGTGCTTGCACTTCTCCCCTGGCCCCGTGTGTGCTTGCACTTCTCCCCAGGCCCCGTGTGTGCTTGCACTTCTCCCCTGGCCCCGTGTGTGCTGCACTTCTCCCCTGGCTCCCTGTCTGCTGCACTTCTCCCCAGGCCCTTGTGTGCTTGCACTTCTCCCCTGGCCCCGTGTGTGCTTGCACTTCCCCCCTGACTCCATGTGTGCTGCACCTCTCCCCTTGCCCCGTGTGTGCTGCACTTCTCCCCTGGCTCCCTGTCTGCTGCACTGCTCCCCAGACCCATGTGTGCTTGCACTTCTCCCCTGGCCCCGTGTTTGCTGCACTTCCCCCCTGACTCCATGTGTGCTTGCACTTCTCCCCTGGCCCCGTGTGTGCTGCACTTCTCCCCTGGCTCCCTGTCTGCTGCACTTCTCCCAGGCCCTTGTGTGCTTGCACTTCTCCCCTGGCCCCGTGTGTGCTTGCACTTCTCCCCAGACCCATGTGTGCTTGCACTTCTCCCCTGGCCCCGTGTGTGCTTGCACTTCTCCCCTGGCCCCGTGTGTGCTGCACTTCTCCCCTGGCTCCCTGTCTGCTGCACTGCTCCCCAGGCCCTTGTGTGCTTGCACTTCCCCCCTGGCCCCATGTGTGCTTGCACTCCTCCCCTTGCCCCGTGTATGCTTGCACTCCTCCCCTTGCCCCGTGTGTGCTTGCACTTCTCCCCTGGCCCCGTGTGTGCTGCACTTTTCCCAGGCCCTGTGTGCGCTGCACTTCTCCCCTGGCCACGTGTGTGCTTGCCCTTCTCCCCAGGCCACGTGTGTGCTTGCCCTTCTCCCCAGGCCACGTGTGTGCTTGCACTTCTCCCCTGGCCACGTGTGTGCTTGCCCTTCTCCCCAGGCCACGTGTGTGCTTGCACTTCTCCCCTGGCCCCGTGTGTGCTTGCACTTCTCCCCTGGCCCCATGTGTGCTGCAATTCCCCCTAACCCCATGTGTGCTGCACTTCCCCCCTGGCCCCGTGTGTGCTGCACTTCACCCCAGGCCCTGTGTGTGCTGTGCTAATCCCCAGGCCCATGTGTGCTGCACTTCTTCCCAGGCCCATGTGTGCTTGCACTTCCCCCCTGGACCCGTGTGTGCTGCACTTCACCCCAGGCCCCGTGTGTGCTGTGCTAATCCCCTGGCTCCCTGTGTGCTGCACTTCTCCCCTGGCCCGAGTGTGCTTGCACTTCCCCCCTGGACCCGTGTGTGCTGCACTTCACCCCAGGCCCCGTGTGTGCTGTGCTAATCCCCTGGCTCACTGTGTGCTGCACTTCTCCCCTGGCCCCGTGTGTGCTTGCACTTCCCCCCTGGACCCGTGTGTGCTGCACTTCACCCCAGGCCCCGTGTGTGCTGTGCTAATCCTCTGGCTCCCTGTGTGCTGCACTTCTCCCCTGGCCCCGTGTGTGCCGCACTTCTCTCCTGTCCACCCTTGTGTTGCACTTCTCCCCAGGCCCCGTGTGTGCTTGCACTTGCCCTGCCTTCCCGGGGCAGCAGGACGGCTGACCTCCCCCATCCCTCTCCCCGGCCCGTATGCCTGCACTTGTCCTGCCTCACCGGGGGCCGTGGCACTTCAATAACCTCCTGTGATGGATGAAAGGAAGCCGCAGACCGTGTCCGAGGCCCGCCCTAGGGAGCAGTCCTCGGTAATTAAACACTGAGCAGGCGAGGGGAGGCGGGGACCAGCATGCCAATTCAGGTGTGTGTGTGTGTGGATGAGGCACGCGAGTGCATGTGTTCGTGTGTATTTACGAACCATGAATGTGTGCGTGGTCTGGGTGATCGTGCATGTGTGTATACGTGCTTGCGAGTGCCAGTATGTGTATGAACCCGTGTGAATGCGCATATGCATGTTTCTGTGTGTGCGTAAGCATATGCATGTGTTTGCTTGTATCAGTGTGTCTCTCCTTCAGTGTGTGTCTCTGTGTCTCTGTATTTATTCCGCCCACAACACCCCTGAGCTGGGGTTTGTCAAAGTTTTTAACATATGAGCAATTCAAGACTACTCTCTGACAACCATGAGCAAAAATCTCAAATAATGTTAGGAACATTCACGCAATCAGAGAAAAATCACAAGACGTCACAATGAAATAGCTATCCGTATACAATCACACCGACCAGAGACAAACACACAAGCAGAAGAAAGTGTTTTATGAACAGAGAAACAACCACAAAACAGTGGAATAATAAGAGAAACGGTTAAGAGAAACGGGCACAGAAAGAATCCAATATAAAATCAAAGAAAACGGCAAGAAGGAATCCAATAAAAAAAACACCGAAAGAGACACATAAAAAGCACATTAACAAGCTTACAAGCATAGTGTCCAACAGGAGCCGCGGATCACAACATCCAACTTCCGAATGTTTTTATTCTTTTAATCTCAGCCTCATCTCTGCATTAGGCCGAGTATTGACATCAGTCACGTTCATTGAAACTATCTTTCATATGATCACTTTAGACTAATGTTACTAGCCAAAGTGACGAGAAGCACTAGAAAGTAAAGCTCAGCAAAGAACAATCATTTGAACAGAATACAGGTGAACCCCTGCACTGAGATCAGGCGAGAGGGCCACACTGAGCATCAAGAAGGCAGTCGAGAAGCCACAACAGGGGAGGCAATGGTTATTCAGGTGCCAGCCAGTGGTTCTTTTCACCCAGAATAGGTGTAATTCTGGATTATGTCAGAGTCCACAGTGAAGCTGCTCTACACTCACCACACCTGGCCGGATTTAGAGTTTAACTAGTACAGAGACCACCAGGGCCATCAGCGGAACTTGCACCCCCACCAAACCATCAGTGCAAACTATTCTGGCTCGAGGTATGTTTCCCACTCACGCAGGAACACTAATTGTGTCCAGAGAATTTCTGCTGCTAATTTAAATTACACTGGATGAACCGAACCCCATGGATGTTATTTAGAGGTCACGCTTCATTAGAAGAAATCACCTCCCACCTCCTGAGCTCCGGACTTCTACCTGCCATTAGGAGCCCGGAGCACTCTATTTTTTCCAATAGAGCTCCCAACATTCCATAGGACCCCGATAGCCCCAGTTTGGCCCGTGCCCCAACACAACCCTCATGAGGCACCCACAGAAAATACTCAGATTCTGAACTTGGGTGGAACAGTTTTATTACAGTCATGTAAAGTACTCGTGTGACAAAGACAAAATACACATGTGAGAAAACTGGAAAATATATATATATATGTCAAACCACAGCAACACATCATAAAGAATTAGGTAGTCATGATAAAATAAAAATTACATAATAAAAGCAGTGCAGTATAAGGATTTGTGGTTCCCCCCCCCCCCCCACCTCCCACAACACCCAAGACCTTCTACAATCCAAAATGTCATTGGACAAACACAGGTGAAACCACCTGCATCCATGAGAGGCCCTCACTGTCCCTTGTTCTCATGCCAGGGCACCGCCCCCCAAACACCAAGCTGCCTGAGGGGCTGTGATGAGGGGGCCTGGAGCTGCAGCCATGCGCCCACCCCAGTGATCTGAGAGCCCTAGTCCCCATGGTGTGTACATCCTCTGGTTGGTACAGGACTGCTGGACCCCACCCTTGGTGCTGTTCTGGGGAATTCCTTCCGACGAGTGGTGAATTTAGGATTCAAGATCCCACCACCTAAACATAGGGATGGAAGGGTGGGTTGATTGGTGTCCTTCTGGGAAAGAAAGAAAGAAAGAAAGAAAGAAAGAAAGAAAGAAAGAAAGAAAGAAAGAAAGAAAGACTAGAAATGGAGGAAGAAGGGAAGAGAAGGAAAGCAAGGATAGAAAATGGAAAAGAAAGCAAGAAAGCAAGGGAAAGGGAACAAAAGCAAGAAAGAGAGAGGAAGAGAGAAAGAATAGAAAAGGGGAAGGGAAAGAAAGAAAGAAAGAATAGAAAATGGAAAAGAAAGCAAGAAAGCAAGGGAAATGGAACAAAAGCAAGAAAGAGAGAGAAATAAAGAAAATATAAATGGGAAAGAAAGAAAGAAAGAAAGAAAGAAAGAAAGAAAGAAAGAAAGAAAGAAAGAAAGAAAGAAAGAAAGAAAGAAAGAAAGAAAGAAAGAAGAAAGAAAGAAAGAAAAGGCGGAAGGGATAGAAAGCAAGAAAAAGAGGGATAGATGGAAGATAGAAAGAAGAAACCAGAAAGACTAGAGATTTAGGAAGAAGGGAAAAGAAAGAAAGCAAGAATAGAAAATGGAAAAGAAAGCAAGAAAGCAAGGGAAATGGAACAAAAGCAAGAAAGAGAGAGAAAGAAAGAAAGAAAATATAAATGGGAAAGAAAGAAAGAAAGAAAGAAAGAAAGAAAGAAAGAAAGAAAGAAAGAAAGAAAGAAAGAAAGAAAGAAAAGGCGGAAGGGATAGAAAGCAAGAAAAAGAGGGATAGATGGAAGATAGAAAGAAGAAACCAGAAAGACTAGAGATTTAGGAAGAAGGGAAAAGAAAGAAAGCAAGAATAGAAAATGGAAAAGAAAGCAAGAAAGCAAGGGAAATGGAACAAAAGCAAGAAAGAAAGAAAATATAAATGGGAAAGAAAGAAAAAAGAAAGAAAGAAAGAAAGAAAGAAAGAAAGAAAGAAAGAAAGGAAGGAAGAAAGGAAGAAAGAAAACAAGCTAGCAAGCAAGCAAGCTAGCTAGCACGTTCACAGCCCGTCCCAGGCCTTGGTTGACCACAGCGCTGGGGCTGTTCCCTCAGAGCATTCCCTTGGCCCAGCCTTGACCTGCCCCCGCTGACAAACACCTCCACTTAGGCTGCCCAGTGTCCCGTGACCGTAGGCATACGGTGCCCCCTCCCCGCCTCACCTCAGCCGATGTGGAACATCTGTCTGCGCTTTATTGTTCTGTTGGCGCAGATTGGAAGAGTGCCGGGGACCGGCCGCGGATGAAATATGGAGCCGCCGCCGCTCATCTCCCAGGAGTTATTTATTACAGACATAAGAAAGGCGCCTTTCACACAGAGACGGATCCAATTCTCCCAGGCTGCGATAAGGGCCAGCGGCTCTTTTCTCCACATGTGCCATTGTCTCTCCTAAACGTCTCCAAAGGAAAGCCACCAGAATTGGGCTTCTTTTAAAAGAAAAACAAAGTGAATGTGGAGCCCAGGGGTGGTTTTAAGCAGCCGTGAAGATCATACCATAGTGTGCATTTCTGTGCCTGAGTTCTCAATCCAGTGTCATCAACAAGTATGGAGGCGCCCCACGACCAATCCCAAGCAGGAATCAAGCGGATCTTGTGGATTCACGGATCCTCCCTGGTGCAGTGTGGGGGACTTGTGACAAAGGGCCATATGTACGAAAGCTTTTTCCCATAGACACAGAATGGGAAAAATGCTTTGGTACATCTGGCCCAAAGTTTGTAAGACATGCCCAGATTTAGAAAACTCTCACACAATCCAGCACAGCACCAAAAAATGCTGAGCGCCTTTCCCTGTGAGAGAAGGACAGTGCCCTATCTACAGAGATATGGCACTCTCCGAAGGGCAGCGCCCATTCTACAGATATATGGCACTCTCCGAAGGGCAGCGCCCTCTCTACAGAGACATGGCACTCTCCGAAGGGCAGCGCCCATTCTACAGATATATGGCACTCTCCGAAGGGCAGCGCCCTATCTACAGAGATATGGCACTCTCCGAAGGGCAGCGCCCTCTCTACAGAGACATGGCACTCTCCGAAGGGCAGCGCCCACTCTACAGAGATATGGCACTCTCCGAAGGGCAGCGCCCTCTCTACAGAGACATGGCACTCTCCGAAGGGCAGCGCCCTCTCTACAGAGACATGGCACTCTCCGAAGGGCAGCGCCCTCTCTATAGAGATATGGCACTCTCCGAAGGGCAGCGCCCTATCTACAGAGATATGGCACTCTCCTCCCTTCTCAATAGCGCCAGCGCACAATCAGGCACCGAGCACCACGCACACATCTTTGTGCAAAAGTGTCTGTGTGAGCCTAGTACAGGTTTCAGTACAAAATAAGATCCTTAGACTGCCTCCCACGTTGGATATGTGCTGTACAGTACAGCACATATACAACGTGGGAAGCTTTATGACAAAATAAAAGCATTTTTCCTTTTTAGCGCCTGCTTAATACAACCATTATTTTTTGACGAAAAACCCGGTCTACTTAGTAGATAGAGTTTTGCATCAAAAAACATGGGTGGTTGCACAAGAACACCAATGCACCACCCATAGAAAGATTCCTTGGAGCGGAGTAATTTAAAGCAGCACTCAGCTTTGAGATACTTTCAGCCAACTTTCCAGTGAAAAACAAGTCTTGTGCTGGAAAATAAATTAATAAAAAAACAATCTGTACAGGTTTGCATCATTTTTGTGGTGCAAACCCTATGTGAAATGTTTGTAAGTCTGCTTTTCAATGTCAGGATGAAGCTCCTGGAGATAGGGTCAGCGAGCAGAGGGTCTGATGAGGAGTACTTAAGTATCGCTTGTGCAAGCAGGGAGCCTCTTTGTGATGGGGAGCTACTATCACCGCACCACCTCCCATCAACAGCACTGTCCATAGCTACTTTCATCCTCCATACCGTTCCCCTTCACTATCACTGCACCATCACACAATATCACGATTATACCCCGTCACAACCCTGAAGCCATGAAAACGTTAACTCCATCCAGTCATCAATACCAATATCATCTGAGCCAGTGTTACCTCCACTTTCATCACCACCATTACTCCCACAGTCATCTGACCGTTCGGTCCCTACCACCTCCCTCACACCCACTGTCATCAAAACCTCCATCATACCCACCAACATATTCTGAGCCACTATTCCTACCTCCTCCTCCATCACACCTACCATCATCTGTACCACCACCACCTCAATCACAACTATCACACCCCCTTTCAGTCCCTACCACCTCCATCGCACCCACCAATGTCATCTGAACCTTCCATTCCTACTACCTTCATCACCACTGCCTGCTCTTAAAAAATTAAATGAAATCTTTTCATTTTTTCAAAATGCATCTCATTTTCCTTTAAGGATAACGGGCTGCATTTAAAAAGAAAGTTGCTTAATTTAAAAAGCAAACAAAGACATTTTGGTCTGCTGTCCCAGGCAGGCCTCCATTCCTGTGTTTTTAGCAATTCCCAAAGGGTTGCAAATTGCGACCTATCTCATAAATATTAATGAGATAGGTCAATTGTGACCCACTAGGAATCACAAACAGTGTAAAACACACTGTTGTACATAGTTGTTAGCAATTTCCTAACAGCGAATCGCAAAAACTTGTAATTAGGAAATCACAAACAGAAGTATATGTACATCTGGCCCTAAAATCATTGATATGAGAGAGCTGTGGGCAACATGAAACCATTAAAAGGACTTTCTGAATATATTATGTTGTAAAGTATGAGCATGCGTGTCCTATTCTATCACACAGTAAAGCAAGGGCCTGGAAGGCCTATCCTATAGCATAGGGCGCTGTCTGGCTGGTTTTATAACATAGTGAAACGTGCTGCGTTATATCATGTCATGTGATATACTAAAATATGCACCTGTAAACCATGGGCGTCCGCAGGCATTAGTTCGGTGGGGGGGGGGGGCGATCCGCAGTGTCCTGGGCTGGTTTTAGCAGGAGGTGCGGCCGTACTAGTGCAGGCAGTGTAACATTACAGCTGCCGTAGTGTTACGCTGCACTGTGAGCCTGCACACCAGGCTGTACCTAAATCCAGGGGGTGGCAAGCCCCCCCCCCCCCCCACCTCCTCCTGCGTACATCCACGCTGTGAACGTACCTTATAAAAGAATAAAACATGATGCTGTATGTAGCATTCTATAGTATACAATGTACCTGCATCATAGTATCCTGTACTAAAATAAAATCGGGCTTGTGTTTTATAACATAGTAAAATATCTGCACGATTGGCGTATTTTATAATATGGACTAATATGTGACGTGCGTCGTATTCCATAACAGAGTGAAATATGTTTAAATATGTCACCAAGGCTTCCTTTCTTTCGAAGACTTGATAGGCATATTTTGCTGTCAGCGCGGCCTATGATTGTTATTTTTTTCCGTTTTATTTTCTACAGCACACGCAAGGAGCTCTTAACTCCTCGGAGTGACAACTTGTACTCCATGCGAGGGACCCGGAAACGTTTCGGTTGCCCCGGAAGGAATCCCCGCCCTGGCCCTCTCTGAGATCTCGCGCTCCCATGGAGGTGATGAGTTGTAGACGGAAGAATCTTACACGCATTAATGTACAAGAACCCCTCGGTGAGATGTCCTCTTACAGATATAATAACCCCATCCCTGTCTCTTGTGGGTGATGTGCTCTGACTCGGTGAGATGTCAGGCTGCAGGCATAATAAACGCATCCCGTTCATTGCAGGTGATGTGCTGTAAGCAGCAGAGCCCTCGAGAGGTCAGGCTGTAGGTATATCAACCTCACCTCATCCATTGCCGATGACTTGCTATAAAACACCAAAGTCCTCGGTGAGATGTCAGGCTGTAGGTGTAATATTCCCACCCAACCCTAGCAGGTGATGTGTTGTTTGACAGCAGAGCCCTCGGTGAGATGTCAGGCTGTAGGTGTAATATCCCCACTCATCCATTGCAGGTGAGGTGCTGTTAGGCAGCAGAGGTCTTGGTGAGATGTCAGGCTGTCGGTGTAATATCCCCACTCATCCATTGCAGGTGAGGTGCTGTTAGGCAGCAGAGGTCTTGGTGAGATGTCAGGCTGTCGGTGTAATATACCCACCCACCCCTAGCAGGTGATGTGTTGTTTGACAGAAGAGCCCTCGGTGACATATCAGGCAGTAGGTATAATATCCCCACCAATCCATTGCAGGTGACTTGCTGTGAGTCAGGAGAGGCCTCGGTGAGATGTCAGGCAGCAGGTGTAATATTCCCACTCATCCATTGCAGGTGACTTGCTGTGAGTCAGGAGAGGCCTCGGTGAGATGTGAGGCAGCGTGTTTAATATTCCCATTAATCCATTGCAGGTGGCTTGCTGTTAGACAACGGAACCCTCGGTGAGGTGTTAGGCATTAGGTATATAATTCCCACCCATCCATTCCTCGTGACTTGCTGTGAGGCACGAGATCCCTCGGTGAGATGTCAGGCAGCAGGTGTAACATTCCCACCCATACATTGCAGGTGAGCAGAGCCTTGGAGTCCGCAGAGCTGTGTCCGCCTTGAACATGCATCTTGTGTGTGCGGCTCACAAGGGGTAGGAGGATGCCGAGCTCTGCTTGGCCTCCCGGGTGGTACAAGGTTCACCGACCGCTTCTAACCGCTGCCAGGTGCCAGAGGCTCGTCGGGCCGGTACATGCACGGGCTGAACGGCAGGCAGACAGGAGTACGCGCATGCTGAATGCCTACTCGCGTTCTGCCACCTATAGGGTGCCTCAGAAGAAGCGACAGGCGCCATGACTTTCAAATACTCAAAATGTGCACGTTTACATGTTTACACCTCAAACAGAAATACATTGTATTGTTTATTTAATAAAGCACGCATGTATTTATCCAGGTGAGCGTGAAAACTATATATATATATACATATATATATATATATATATATATACATATATATATATATATATCACATCATACAACTGTATATTACACAACTGTGTGTTTCTATGGGTACGTTTTCTTATTATTACGTAAAGCAGTTGCACATCTAGGAAGGTTTTACGGCGCTAAAACAAAAGGCTGGAGCGGTGCGTCTTAATTCCCCAACACACCGCTGCAGTTAGTTATTCTGTTGCAACTTGGAGAAAGCTGAGTGAAGACAGCCCTAACATCTTGATCTCGACGTATCTCCGCCAGAGTTCTATAGTCATGTATGTGTACAGCTATTGACACCTCTTCACAACCCCTGTAGCGCTACGCACCCCTCACCCCCACCCCCGCGTGTAAACACAAAGCTCCTCCGCGAAGAGCGGCTTAAAGCGCTGCAAACACAGTTACTCTCGCAGCCGTGCACAAGAGTTAAACAGCATTAACGAGGCAGCCACTAAGCGTGGCCTTTGATTCAAGATGTACACGTCTGCCAGGGTGCCAACCCCGGCGCGCCCGCCTGGCAGTCACGTGTGATCCCCGGCGAGTACCACAACAGCCCCACTGGATGCGCCGATAAATCCGCTTCTGGGGCTTTGCGGGAAAAGGGTCCAAAACTCGTGGGATAAGAAGAGCAACGTTCAAAACAGAGTAAAGAAACTGTCAAATCGCATCTTTATTCTACATTCTTAAACCGCGCATAGCAACGTGAGCTGCTCACACCAGTTCCGTGTGGAATGCGCCCGTGAGTGCTGCAGATCAGAGGAATGCAAAACAGCCACGATACAGCTGCCAAACACTTAATCAAGATACTCTTTCAAAGCGCTAAGAGGTACTAATTCAAACATTTGCAGCTAATCGGATTAAAGAAGCTTTGTCCCACAAACAGAGCAACAGTGTACAACAATTACAGTAATAGTGTACAGCGATTAGAGTAATAGTGTACAACAATTGCAGTAATAATGTACATCAATTAGAGGCGCGGTGTATCACAACTAAAGGCGCAATGTCTCCTAATTACAAGCCTAGTGTCTCACAATTAAAGGCGCAATGTCTCATAATTGCAGGCCTAGTGTCTCACAATTAGAGGCGCTGTGTCTCACAATTAGAGGCACAGTATTTCACAATTAGAGGCGCAGTCTCACAATTAGAGGCTCAGTGTCACACAAATACAGGTGCAGAGTGCCACAATTATAGGTGCAGGGTCTCACAATTAGAGGTGCAGTGTCTCACAATTATAGGTGCAGTGTCTCACAATTAGAGGTGCAGTGTCTCACAATTAAAGGCCCGGTGTCTCACAATTACAGGCAGAGTGTCTCACAATTACACTCGCAGAGTCTCGCAATTACAGGCCCAGTGTCTCACAATCAGAGGCCCAGTGTCTCACAATTAGAGGCAGGGTGTCTTACAACTATAGACGCAGTGTCTCACAATCAGAGGCTCAGTGTCTCACAATCAGAGGAACAGTTTTCACAGCCAGAGGAACAATGTCTCACAATCAGAAGAGAGTCTGAACATTAGATTTTCACAATAAAAGGAAGAGTGTCTCAAAATTAGAACAGTGTCTCACAATCAGACGAACGCTGTCACGCATTCCCGGAACAGTATTTCATAATCAGAGCAACAGGGACTCACAATCAGAGCAACAGTGTCACACAACTACGGAAGAATGCCCCTTAAATAGAGGAAAGGCGCCTCAATAAGATGAACGGTGTTTTATACAGGAGGAAGAGAGTCCTGAAATCAGCGAAGCAGCGTCCGCCTTTAGAGTGAGAACGGTTTTTTATTAGCGGTATAACGCCCACGCTTACACCAACGGTGTCACGCGTTTAGAGAGATAGCTCCTGAAATTAGATTAACCCGCAATTAAAAAAAAAAACGGGTCTATTACAATCATAGAAACTGTCTCTCCAATCAGAGAAACAGACTGGAGGCTGTCTCTAAATTAGAGGCAGCTTGTCTCGAAATTAGAGACATTGTTTTACAATACGGGGCACGCTGACCCGCAGCTACCATGCTAGAATCTCGAAAAACTGTTTCCCGTCATTTCCTCAACATGTGGCCCCCAAGGGGCGTGCCTCAGGGCGAAAAATAAAGGCCGGTGGCCTGGGAGGAAGAGATGTGTTAACTACGTTTTCACTGGGGGAGGGGCTAATGGGGTGACACGCCATTTATATACGAAATTATAATATTTCTCACAAATGAACTAGGGGCGCGTGCGTGGCCCGGGTCAGTGCGCTACAGTTCCTACATGGACCAGGTTCCTTTACAAGGATGCTTTCGGGGGGGGAGGGGAGCCAAGGCCCACCCTAACCACCCACCTTAATCCCTGGCCCTCTGCCACTACTGCGTTTTTAAGACACTCCAAGATGTGCAATTAATAGATAACTTAACTAACATCCACCGCGCGCAGAATGCTTTCCAAGTGCTCCCAGTTTACAACCAACACAAAATGGACGCTCTTAATGTGGGGGTCGCGACTCCGAGAAAGCAGTAGGTACCGAGGTGAAAACAGATATACTAAAGGCCCTAACACTTCAAGCTCTTTGGATCTCAGGTTGTTTGGAAACACCCCCCAGCACGCCCGAATCCCAGACCTGACGTAATCATCCCGGGCCCGAACCCCCGGTGCCCGGCTTGATCCCACCCCTTGTCCCCAGTCACCCCTCGCCGGGTACTTCCCGGCACTAAAACAGCAAGCTGGCCCCAGCCCCTCGCTCACGGCTGCATCCCAGGTTTAAGACAGCCACAAGCCCCGAGCCCGGCTGGGTCCGAGGCCTGACGAAGCCACAAAGGCCCCCGCCAGACCAGCCCGCTGCACACTGAAACCAAGTCTAGTTTCGAGGTGAAAGAGGGCCTTCGCTCTACCCTACCCCTCTGTAGTGTGGCCAGGCAGGCATCTAGCAGATAGGCCTACAGTGGAGGCCCCCGCGGGTCATGCTGAGGACTACTGGGAAAAGCAGTGTACCCTAGTCAACATTTCACGTGGTTTCAAAATGGGTACGCTGGCCTTGGACTGGCATTTGGCTGCATTATGGCCACTTGATATACATATTCATTTTCCAGTGTCATTGATTATATTCAATTTCTTCTACTGATTTTTAACTATCAACACATTTTTGTTAACTTTGTGTCTTGTAAAAGTAGAAAGCTCTTGAAAAATAAAATAGTGCTCATTCCCCCACTTTTTTAGTTAAGGACGACTTCGTAGGTGGTCACATATTTTATATACAACGTTCTACAAAATGGCCGTGCGAACGAGAGTTACCCCTTATGATTGTATACAATGTTCTATAAAATGGCGGTGCGACCGAGAGTTATCCCTTATGATTGTATACAATGTTCTATAAAATGGCGGTGCGACCGAGAGTTACTTCTGGGCTATACCGCAGGACAACCGCCCACCATATAATAGGTTGTTCTATCATGTGTATCCTGTAATTTAATGACAAGTGGATTTAAAGAACTCACTTGGTTTGCCGCAAGTATCTCCCAGGTCTTACAGGTAAGACCATCATTATTTCACCTTTGCAGGGCTCAGCTACCTACTAAAATGCTGGGGGACACGTTGTATGGTTTTTGAAAACCCTATGGTCTTTTCTGAGGCGATGGAGGAGAAAGACATTGAAACAGAGTAGTGTCAGTCAATTTATTGAGTGTTTAGTGTGATGTTGTCCTTTGTGCAGCCGCTACTTGAAAATGACGATAACATGGCTTAGGGATTTATAAATCCGAGTAAGACCCTCGCCTTGCCTCGGTGGGCTTCAGCCTGAGCCGCTCAGAGGGGGCTGGCGAGTGACATTTAATAGGAATTACAACCCAACTTCCTCCCGCCGCGCTCACCTGCTGCCCCTGCAGTGATGGGAAGAGGAGGCCAACACTGCCCTCTGGCGGACCTCTGCGGTACAGCTGTACACACGGAGCTGGACTGATTTGGGCAATTGTCTTTGACCGCCAAGTGCACCTATGGTGTGGGTGAGGGATACACTGCCATCCTAACATGTCATAAGCACCCCTCCTCTGGCTGGTGGTTTGAGAGGGAAATGAGCCACATTATGAGCCACATTTCCGAAACCGATGTTTCCTTGCGAAAGACTGACCCGAGAGAAGGGGATTTGAGGTTCACTGATGCGCGAATATAGTATTTCGAGGGCAAGGGTAGAGGTTAATACCATACACTGACGTTTTTCTCCACAACAGACCAGCTTTAGAGTAGCGCCGAAGAGCCAGCAACTTCCAAAGTGTTGTTGAAAGTGTGCCACTACGTTTTACGTCGTTCTTTGTATGCCACGTTCCCTCATTTCCGTGACTTTCCCACCCCTGCTGCCGTGCTAACTTCACGCTTTACAATTACCGCAATTAATGAATACATTCACGATTTCTTCTCATACTTTCTATGCCCCACGCCCGTCCCTGTTTTAAGGCCTTTTCACTCTACGTCCCGGAGATCAACTGTCATCTCCAGAATATTTCATAGGTTTATTTATGTAGCGCTAAAACCATGCGTTTTGGCTTTCAGGCACTGTCCGCCTGGCCGATTATCATGGTCGATCCGATGCATCTACTACTTATCTAGGTTCATAAAAGTTCTACACACCCAGACGACCCCCTCGCTGCCTAACACCACAGCGAGGGCACCCTAGGTAACTGCCCCGCAAGTTCCATTAGAATAAAAAAATATATATATTCGTCGAGTTTCTAGCACAGCTGAATGTGTGATGCAAGCGGCGAGTCCTTCCTTTCTCTGGTGGCAGCCGAGCGGTCATTACTCGTCAATGTTGTTATTGACGCTCGCTGGTGTTTTGACAACGCTGTGCTTTGTACAGCAGGGTAGTTAGCCATTGTTAAGATATGTGCCTAGAATAACTCGTCCTTCATAAATACGTCGGCGGGGCGTAGAGCCGGGAGTGGGGAACGGTGCACGGGTGTGTGTCTGGAAACCAAGAGCTGATGGGAGGAAGAGAGTAGCCGGGTGTGAAGTGTCTGCAGAGAGTGCAACACGCCTGGTGCACGCTTCCCAGTCACAAACACACGCGACATCCACAAGCACGCACACAAAACATGCACGGAGATACAACACAGACATGCCCGCACAAACACACGTATGCAGAAACTAGAACTCGCACACTGAGACACGCTCACAGACGGATCACACACACGTTCAAAATCAGACACGCATGTATACACCAATGCAGGCGCTCTCACGACTACATACACAAACACATATTCAGATACATGCGCGTACAAGCACAAGTGCATACAACCCTCACATGTGCACACTTCAACCTACGCATATAGACTCATGAATGCACACATACGAGCACATTTTCTTGGACACACATCTTTGCATGTCCACTGAATAATAACGCATGCAGTCTATAGACGCATACACATGGATAAAGGTACAAACTACGCAGTCCAGGTGTGCTTCTGCCCTGCCCCTCCCGGCCTGCTTCCGATCCCCAGGGGTGGGCCACGGTCAGTGAGCAGAGGACGCGCCGCGCACTACTTCAGGTACATTAATAAAACCCACGTTTGGTTGTTGTCTCCTGCGGGGATACGGGCACGTCTGCTTCAAACTAAACGCCCGTCTCCTCACAGCTCTCAAACTTTCTACTGTGAATTCTGCCCCCTCCCCAGGACGAGGCACTGTTTTCGCCCCACTCTGCCCCTCTGAGGCCCCCGCCCTGGGTACAGCTGTGACCTCTCCCAACAATGTGCCTGGGCAGCCAATGAGCTGACCACAGCTGTACCCTCCCCTGCACGGTCACCACCCTGTCAGTAATCTGTGCTGCATCAGCGCCGTAGCCCAGCACTGACCCCTAGGCTCCTAGTGCCTGGCCTCAGCGTCGCACACACCCGGGACTGGCCTCTAGCCGGCAGACTGTGGGCTGCAGTAGCGCCTCGCCCAAGGTTTCCCCTAGAAATCCAGCACCTGGCTGCGACCTTCACGATGGCAGCAGTTCCCTCGCCTGGTCCTGACCCCCGGGGTGCCAGTCAGTGCCATGGCCAGTGGGTGCAGCCCCTATGCCATCCGTGCCATAGTATGAAGAAGTACCCTGACCCCTAGGCTGCCAGTGCCTAGGTCGCGCCCGTGCCTCCACTCCACGCCTAGGCCGAGAGTGCCCCTATCGCAGCAGTGTTTTCGAGCATTACGGAAGCCCTAGCCGGCTAGTGTCTAAGCTTCGGCGGGGTAACAGTTACTCCTAGGCCGCTCCCTGGACCGAATTCTAGGCCGCGAGTTCCTGGGCCGCGCCTCGTCAGGGGTAGTAAGCGCTATATAAATACTATTACAATAGAATACAATAGAATAGTGTACTCCTACCGGCACCCCAGAGAGGCCCTAGGCTGTTCCCAGGACGCGTCCTTGCCTAGGAAAGATCCCCTAGGGATACCAGTGTCCACAGTGGAGTAGTGCCCTCGCCTGAGTGGCCAATAGGCTACAGTAATGTTCAATCACAGGACATATCCCCTAGGGCGCCAGTGCACTAGCTGCTGCAGTGACCCAGCGCACCAGGGCACCCCTATGCTGCTTCAGCGCCCTATCGATACTGCCGTCGTGGTGGACACAGCTGCATATTTACAAGGTAGCGCACCCCTATCCTGACACGTCCTTACTCAAATAGTAACCCTAGGCAGCGGATGGACCCTCACCCTTTACTTGTCCCTATCATGCAGCAGTGGCCTTGCTCGCCAGTGGCCCTAGGCTGTAGGGGAGTCCTCTCACTGCAGTGGCCTTAGGTTGTAGCAGAGTCCTCGCTCTCCAGTGGCCCTAGGCTGCAGCAGAGTCCTTGCATGCCAGTGGCCCTAGGCCTTAGCAGTGTCCTCGCTCAACAGTGGCCCTGGGCTGCAGCAGTGTCCTCCATCACCAGTAGCCCTAGGCTTCAGCAGACTCCTCGCTCACTAGTGGTCCTAGGCTGCAGGGGAGTCCTCGCACACCAGTGGCCTTAGGCTGCAGCAGGATCTTCGCATACAAGTGGCCCTGGGCTGCAGCAGAGTCCTTGCATGCCACTGGCCCTAGGCTTTATCCTTGTCCTAGTTCACCAGTGCCTCTAGGCTGCTGCAGTGTCCTCGCCCCCAGAGGCCCTAGGCTGCAGCAGTGCCCTCACTATCGAGCGACTCTAGGCTGCAGCAGTGTCCTAGCTTACCAGTGGCCTTTAGGCTAAAGCAGTGTCCTCGCTCACCAGTGGCACTAGGCTGCAGCAGTATCTTTGCTCACTGGTGAAGCAGAGCCTCGCTCATTAGTGGCCTAGACTGCAGCAGTGTCTTGGCTCACCAGTGGCCTAGGCAGCAGCAGTGTCCTAGCTCACCAGTGGCCTAGGCTGCAGCAGTGTCCTCCCTCACCAGTGGCCCTAGGCTGCAGCAGTATCCTGTCTCAACCATGGCCTAGGCTGCAGCAGGTTCCTCCCTCATCAGTGGCCCTAGGCTGCAGCAGCACCCTTGCACAACAGTGGCAGTAGGCAGCGGCAGTGGCCTCGCTCACCAGTGGCCGTAGGATGCAGCAGTGTTCTTGCATACCAGTGGTCTTTAGGCTAAAGCAGTGTCATCGCACACCAGTGGCCCTAGGCTGCAGCAGAGTCCTCGCTCACTGGTGGCTTTAGGCAGCAGCAGTGTCCTCGCTCACCAGTGGCCATAGGCTGCATCACTGTCCTCGCTCACCAGTTGCCCTAGGCTGCAGCAGTGTCCTGGCCCACCAGTGGCCTAGGCTGTAGCAGTGTCCTCGTACACCAGTGTCCAAAGGTTGCAGCAGTGTCCTTGCTCACCAGTTGCCCTATGCTGCAGCAGTGTCCTCGCTCAGCAGTGGCCCTAGGCTGCAGCAGTGTCCTCGCTCAGCAGTGGCCCTAGGATGAGGTAGTGTCCTTGCACACCAGTTGCCCTAGGCTGCATCAGTGCCCTCGCTCACCAGTGGTCCTAAGCTGCAGCAGTGTCCTCGCTCAATAGAGGCCCTAGGCTACAGAGGGGTCCTTGCTCACCAGTGGCCCTGGGTTGCAGCAGAGTCATTTTTCAGCAGTGGCCCTAGCTTACAGCAATGTCCTCGCTAACCAGTGGCTCTAGGCTGCAGCAGTATCCTCTCTCACCAGTGGCCCTAGGCTGCAGCAGTGTTCTCTTTAACCAGTGGCCTAGGGCTGCAGCAGGGTCCTTCCTCACCAATGGCCCTAGGCTACTTCAGTGTCTTCGCTCACTAGTGGCCCTAAGCTGCAGCAGTGCCCAGGCTCACCAGTCGACCTAGCTTACAGCAGTGTCCTTGCTAACCAGTGGCCTAGGGCTGCAGCAGGGTCCTTCCTCACCAATGGCCCTAGGCTACATCAGTGTCTTCGCTCACTAGTGTCCCTAAGCTGCAGCAGTGCCCTGGCTCACCAGTCGACCTAGCTTACAGCAGTGTCCTTGCTAACCAGTGGCTCTAGGCTGCAGCAGTATCCTCTCTCACCAGTGGCCCGAGCCTGCAGCAGTGTTCTTGCTAACCATTGGCCCAGGGCTGCAGCAGTGTCCTTCCTCACCTATGGCCCTAGGCTACTTCAGTGTTTCCGCTCACTAGTGGCCCTAAGCTGCAGCAGTGTCCTTCCTCACCAGTGACCTAGGCTACACCAGTGTCCTCGCTCACCGGTGGTCCTAAGCTGCAACAGTATTCTAATCCATTAACCTTACGCACTAGTGGCCCTGGGCTGTAGCAGTGTCCTCGTTCATCAGTGGCCCTAGGCTGTAGCAGTGTCCTCGCACATCAGTTTCCTTGCACACCAGTGGCCCTAGGCTGCAGCAGTGTCCTCGCTCACCAGTGGCCCTAGGCTGCAGCAGTGTCCTCGCTCACCAGTGGCCCAAGGCTATAGCAGTGTTCCAATCCATTAACCCATTAGTAACCTCTGGGCCAAAGAAGTGCCTCCACCCACTAGTGCCCCTGTGTTGCAGCAGGATTCTAGGCCACCAGTGCCCCCCGGGACTCTAGCAATGATTCCACCCAGCACTGCTCGCTTAGCCTGCTACAGTACTTGCTCCAGCTGCATCCCCCCAAGCAGTAGCCCTTGTGCTGCCAGTAACTGTGGTGCAGCACTTTCCCCAGCTCTTCCAACAGTGGCCCCTAGGTTGCACTAGTTACTGTTTCAATCTAGCACAAGTCCCCTAAGTTACTAGTGCCTAGATACTCCTGGTTTTCAGCTACCACTGCTCAACAGCAGCCACTGAACCGGGGTGCCCGTGCGGTAGCACTGTCCCCAGCCAGTGCACCCCTAAGCTTCAAAAGCCCTCTTACCAGAAGCGACCACCCCCAGCGCTACAAACTGTGTTCACGCGGCGAGATCCCGCATGCCGCAAGATCCCGGGCCGTTATAGACCGTTACTGCCCGGCCAGAGACAGCGCCGACACTTACCAGATAGAGCGTGGGCTGCAGCAGGAGCACGGCATACCAGTACACAGTCTGCATCCTCCCGGCTCAAAGTTCCTGCGATGTGCCTGCGCGCTGCCTCTCGTCTCCACAGCGCATAGATCCAGCCGTGCCCATCCACTCTAGTGAGCACTGCGCGCTCCGTGCAGCCCGGACCGGCGCCAAGGCAGGGACCCCATGACCACCGGGCGAGGCTGGGCTTCGAGGCAGGGGCGGGGGCCGAGGGGCGCACGGCAGCAGATCAAATTATTACAATCCAGCTCATCCAGCAGAGGCGACAGGGCTCGGGGGGCTGCCGGGGCGCAAGGGCAAGGTGACCACCGGAGACCAGAGGGGGAGCCGGCCGTGGGGACCCGCCGGCTGCTGGAGCTGCCTGCCCGTTCCACTCCTAGCAGCACAGGCAGACGTTTCGGCAGAGAGAAGGGCAGACGGGCTGTCAGGGGGGAGGCTGGGATTAGGGACCACGGGGCTCCATGTGCTCGCGACGCGCTGGCAGACAGATTTGCATACAGTGGATGTGTTGGGGTCCGCTGGTGGAGTGGGTGGGAGGGAGGGACACGCGTCCAGTGTGCTGCCACAACGCACACGCACCCTCCCCTCGCGTGTGCAGGAGCAGCCAACACGTCCCCTCTGCACTCAGCCCGCACCTGCTCCCAGAGTGGTGTGGGCGCTAAATGCTAAACATTTCCTGGAGGACTGGTGTTCGCTCGAGTACACGGTGTGTGCCACACCGGCCATGGGAAGTGTGCGTGCAGGGGCGAAGCTTTGCTACCAACCGCACCGGTCTTTTTTGGAAGCCAATACTCCACAGACGGCGCCCGGAGTACTCAGTTTTTAGTGGCCGTAGAGAACGGACCCTGTTACACAGCTTGTGTGTTGACAGGTGTGTGTCGCATCGTTTTCTGAGCAGTGGTGTCCCGTGGGGACTGTACACACGCGGAACACTGGAGGAGGTTAAGTAAAGCAGGCTGCCCCGCTTTGTGGCGACACCCAAGCCTTGGGGCTGCAGGCCGGCTCTGGGCACCCGTCACCTCACATCTCTGCTGCTGCCGCCCTAAAGATGCGTCCACGGCCGCCTGCGGGAGCCCAAAAAAACGCGAATTGGATCGTATTGGTCTTTGTAGGGATTCGGGACACAGATGTTACCCTTTCACGTCTAGACCTGCCCGACAGGGGGGCGCCGAGCCGCCATGGCTCAGAAGTCACCCCACCAGCCACCTTTCTGACGGGCCACTACGGTGGCCCTTGGCAACTGCATTAGATACAATGTTACCAGGCGCCAATCGGGGCAATTGCTATTAGTGCAGCAGGTGCAGGGGTACCGGGGCGCGGAGGTGCGGCGTTCCTTGCACCCCGATTATTGATATTTCTGTACCGCACAAGAGGCATAACGGGGAATTCTCAATGCTTGCATGAGCGTCCATGGCACGATTGCCATGTGAGTTCAGTAGGACCCCAATGATTGGCCATCAGTGGGCGCGCAAAACGCAAATTTTTCATTTTTAGAACGGAAACATCTTCCCTATAGGGGAGACAACCCATTTTAGCAACAAAACAAAATCACAAGCTTTTACTTCTGTTTTCAAAATACTAATTTCATTTGAAGCCAATGGAAATGTAGTGATGTCACACAGGTGTGCAAGGTGACTTTTCACTTTGTGCGTAATGGAGAGGCTGTCATCCACAATGTGAGATGCACATGCCCAACGTGCCCCTAGGTCTGCCACCTCTCGCGGACAGGGAAGCATATGCCGGCCTTGTGACCTTACATGGCCGTGCAGTAACCGGCTAGTCGCAAAAAGCCGCCCTGGCACATGGCGCGCTCTGGGAGGTGTGACGGGCCGGCGCTGGCACCTTCTGCCTTACAAGAGGCGCCTCAACTGGGCTGCAGTGTCTCCGCACACTCTCAAACACAGAGGGCTCCGCACCTCTACGCCACTGCCCTCTCCCTCTGGGTGGGACAGTGGGCCCAGTTTCAAGCCTGAATCATTCTCACGTTTTCCAAGCACTAGCGGAGAACCAGTACACTAAATCTGCACCTCGAGGAGGGTTCCAAGGGCGAGGCACTGTGCAGAAAGGAAAGCCCGGATCGAAATGCTGCAAGAGACGATACCCGTGCACTAATTCGGTGAAAGCAAGCGCCTTGCATTGCCAAATCAGGCTGCATATTCATGAAGCACTTTAAAGGAATCAGGCTTCACATTAATTAAGCACAATGAATGTGCCACATTGTACGGTAAACCGATTTGCTGGAAGCAGGAGCCCTACATTCAGGAATCAGGCTTCAGATTAACTAAACACTTTGAAGGAATCCGGTTTCAGAATAATTAAGCACTTTAAAGAAATCAGGTTTCAGATTAATTAAGCAATTTAAAGACATCAAGTTTCAGTTTAATTAAACTCTACAAAGGAATCGGGCTTCAGATCAATAAAGCACCATGAATATGTCACACTACAGGGTAAAGTGATTCTGTGAAAGCAATCGCCTACATTCCATAATCAGGCTTCAGATTAACTAAACTCTTTGAAGCAGCCATGCTTCAGATTAAAGAAGCACCTCGAAAGAATCGGACTTCAGATTATTAAAGCATTATGAATGTGTTACACTGCAGAGTAAACTAATTTAGTGGAAGCAAGCAAATCGCATTCAGAAATCAGGCTTCCTTTAAACTAAGCACTATGAATAAATGGACAGCAGAGTAAATTAATTCCGCGGAGGCAAGCAATTTAAATTCAGAAAATAGGGTTTTGGATTAATTGAACACTTCGAAGGAACCGGATTTAAGATTAACTAAACAGTCAAAACGAATCAAACTGATGTGTAAACTAATTCAGTGGAGGCAAGCATCTCAGTTTCAGGAATCAGGTTTCGGATTAAGCGAGGGCCTCCAGCATAACATTCAGGATTAAGATTCAGGATGCACTTTAAATACAAGAGTCGTGTTCCACATTAAACAAGCCCTTTCAGTATAAAACTCGGGGTTTAAATGAAAGATGCAAGTTAAATTAGGAATGAGACTTTAGGCGAAGAAAGCACTTCAAAGGAATTATGCTTCATATAAATTAAGCACTTTACAGACACAAGGTTTCGGATTAAATAAACACTAAAAAAAATCAGGTTTCAGATTAAATAGACAATACAAATGATCCAGACTTCTGGTTAATAAGACACACAGAAACCAGTCTTCGATTAGTGCAAACAAGCACACTTGAAGCAGGAACCAGCCATCGCAACCAGCAGGCACACATCTCCACTGCAGGTATTTTCTAGTTTGCAGGCAGCAAACCCTTTAGTAAGGGATTTTACCCTAATACAGTGGTTCCCAACCTTTTGACTTCCGTGGACCCCCACTTTATCATTACTGCAATCCAGGGACCCCCAGTGAAACATTATTGGAATCTGGGGACCACCCCTCCCAAGTCATTACTGGAAGCCGGGGACCCCAGCCTAAACATTGTCAATGATCTGAACCACAAAACAATACACAAAACCACATATTCATCAAACACATACACAAATGATAACACATTTTACTTAATTTGCAAACAACTATAAATAAAAAGTAATAATAATTTTAATAGGAAGATTGGAGCTTTTCTAAATTCATTTGAAGCCACACATCGTCCACACTATATTCTGTTTGCACCTGCACTGCTCCCACAAATCAATCATAGGATACTAATTTCATTTTTATCTCAATTTTCCAGCTTTTTTTCAAATTCCTTGACATTTGAAGTACGTTTCAAAATTTTCAATTGTGCATTTAGCAACTTTATTTATATAAAATGTAATTATCTGTTAATATTATTTAATTTTCTAAGCAGTCGGGGACCCCCTGAGGAGGCTTCGCGGACCCCCAGGTTAGGAACCAATGCCCTAGTGGAAACAGGCACTTCCAAAATAAGGATAAAGATTCTGATAAAACAAGCACCCTGTGTACATTCGGTAACCCTCAGTTTGCAGGGAGCTTTCACTGGAGTTAGACCTGAAGCGAGGAGTGTAAGCAGGGAAGGTACTGTACAAAACGTACCAGCCCTCGGGGGTGAAGCTGGCGTGCGGGGTGCTCTGTGAGAAGGAAAATTCATTACTTTTGCTTTAATCACAAAATGCTGAATATTGGATTTGCCATAAAGGGCCTTGTCAAACATCTAGTATTGAATATTGACCAGTCAATGCATTGATCACAAGCAGCAGTTAAACTGGTTGTCCTTTCTCTCTTAATGTCACCCTAAAGATGGGGGACCTCACCTAGGCGGGGGGGGGAGAATGGCCCAAGGGGTTGTCATTCATATTAAATGAAATGCTTCAAAACCATTAGTGCCCATAAGCAAAAAAAAAAAAAAAAATGCCTGACTCGAATGAATGTTGCATTTGAAAATAAACATTTCTAAGGTGACATGCTAAAGACTTCACTTCATATTAAGATGACAGGTCCAAAACATTTAGGGCCTGATTTAGACAGTGTCGGATGGGTTACTCTGTCACAAACGTGATGGTTATTTCATCCGCTGTATTACAATTTCCATAGGATATAATGGAATCGTAATATGTCAAACAGGATATCAGTAATGTTTGTGACAGAGTAACCCCACGCCAAGATCAGGGCCAGACTGGGGACCAAAAGCAGCCCTGGCAATTCTGTCAGGCCAGCCCCCGCACTGAGGCTAGAAGCAAGAGCAAGTGACTGGATTATGCTGGATTGCTGATTTTGTTATTAGGTGCCGATATTGCAGCACCATTGCAAAACCGACCCCCAGTAACAAAACCAGCACCCACCCCTCCAGCCTCACGCTGAAACACCCAATGCCCTCTACGGCCAGTCCGGCACTGGCCAAGATATAAATCAGGCCCTTAGTCATATTCCATTTCCACAACAATATAGACATTGACTCTCCCAACTAACAGTTCCTTGGCATCATGGTTGGCCACCCACCTGGCCCATACTGTATGAGTTAACTGATTCGGGCCCCAGTGGGGCCCCAGCACCATCAGATGTATCTTGTCACAGGATGAACTAACTCATTTCCTCATAGGATGTGGAGTAAAACATTTCTGAAAGTGAACAGTCCCCAGAGGGGCAAGGCAGCAGGCTGGATTCAAAGACTGGATCGTCGACGTCAGGTTATGAAAGACAAGCTCTTGGCGAAACCATCGATGATGGTGAGAAAAGATCCAAGTGAGGAAAAGTCTGGAGTTCATGCCCAGGAAGTCAACAATGTTGATCAGATGCTGCTCGTCATCAGGTCAGGTAAAGATTTCTAACTTCAGACTTAGACTATTTACTGGAAGCCGGATTCCTTCAGCGGGGCAAGGCTTCAGGCTGTAGCCAAAGATTGTTCAATGAAGTCGGATGCCAGTCACTGTCAGACCCACTGAACTGGACCCACTGCTGTGGAGAACAATGTTACTTAACCTAATACCATTACTGACTGTTCCCCCACAACCCCAGTATAAGAGCCTACTGCTCAGAGTATGTCCGACCACCTCAAGATGGCGACTGCTCTGATGCAGTCTAATGGTTGGAGATTCATCACCAGATAGATAACTGACATGTGATTGCCAGATCTTTCAGATGCTGGGAATGAGACGTGCAGACTGGTGCATTGTAGATGGACTTGTACACCTCCAGAGGTTAGTCAGGCTGGTTTGAGCGCACATGTAAGTGTGTTTTTAATAATCCCCTATACTTGCCGATGTTGAACAGGATCATGGTGTCATCTTTTTATTTTATTTTCCTTTTAGTAACTTAGGGGAAGCAAATTTGAAATCTAATCCTATAATTGCTTCCTTCATTCGAAGCAACAACTCTGTTGTAAGTACAATTCAAGATTCATATTCATGTATGATGAGACAACAGGAGGATAATTGGATGTAAATTTATCATTTTGGTATTTTGACGGTGGATTTACGTTGACCGATTGAAATAGGGAGCGATTTAGGGCATTGAATGACCATACAAGTAAGGCTTTGCTCTTTGTGTAACTATACAGTGGGCACAATTTCCGTATGGGGAACCACTATTAACACTGAGATGTTTCCACTCTGGTTTCCCATGATTTTGACTATGACAGAGCACGTGTTGTTCTGGTCTTCATCTGTTTTTTGACACAAGTTTACTTTTTTGCATGCAGCACTGTTGGCTGTGGAAGGTATGTGTAATGGGTGCCACACATGCACCATAATACACCAAATTTTGGACGTCTGTTAACGTTTGTAACAGGTGGGTGAGTGATTCATACTCCCTTCTTAGATGTGTATGAGATAGTGCATTGTCTAATTTGTGCTTATTTGACATTGTAGGTGTGTTACGTGGATGATGGTGTCCTGAGGAGATTCCAAAATTCATTTGGGGTCAAAATGTCGACACCATTCACCTATTTGTTTGCAATATGGACAAGTTCCGAGGTCTTAGCTGGTTGTATAGGCTTCCCATATGACTGACTCATAGTTGAAGAAACCATTGGTGAATTTACAGGGTGTCATTGTATTGTATGCCATGTTTTTGCACTGTAGATGAACACTTCCTTCATCTGCTCTATCACCATCTCACACTTGAAAACTTAACTGTTTATGTATGAGAATGAATTGCTTATAAAGAAAATATATGTATAATACTATTTTGCATCCAGCATCTATACTTAAAAATCATCATGAATGTGATATAAATATATAACAATTTAATTGAGTTTGAATAATTGGAAGATATATACAGAGAGTCGCAGACCCATGGGGTTGCTAGCCCTGACTAGTCCCACTTGACAACTGTTGTGTTATTGGTTGTGGAGAAGAACATAGCAGGAGCTGCAGTGAAGTCAGATGCACCTGCAAAGCACACTCAATTTGTTGGCTGGCAGGTTGGTTACGGTCCTATGATGGTTCTCCAAGCAAAATGACTTGAAAACGTGTCTATGACCTAGGTTTAGAGTTAGGCAGGAGGAGTAAATTCTGGCACCAACTAAGGGTTCTAGAACCTCAGGAACAGCACTTAAGGGTCAACACTCACTTCATTGAAGCCACCAGCAGGGTCCGGGGCAGGCCCTGTTGTAACTGGTTAGCTGGGCTATTTCAAGAAAGTGGGCATCTTGCATCTTTTGTGTTCATGCAGCTTAACAGGAGGCCATCCAACTGGCTCTTGGAGTCAGCTTCTTTGTCTTGGGTACAAGTGAGTGCAGATACAACTCTTGAGGTTCTCCTCATAGGTCTCAACTTAGGTGCAGTCCTTCAACTGTCTTCCACAGACCCAGTACTGTTCTGAAGATTGTGCCCATAGGTGCCACATTTGTCCCTGGCACTAGCCTTTGGGTGGAAGGTAACTCATAGCCCCTTCTTAGAGAAAAGGTGAAACGTTTTCAAGGGTAACCAAACACACTTTTGCAGCAGTTCCTGTGTGCACTACTGAAACAAATCTCAGAGTGGCCCTCTCTACCTAAATCCAACATGTTAATACATTATTTTTTTCTTTACAGATGAAAACAAAAGAAAGGCAGGTCCAGGTGTGAACTACATCTGCCAGTGACATGATAGGCACCCTTTGAAGTTAATACAGTTCCTGGGCACTACCTAGCTGCTAATTCTGTCAAAAGAACAAAACACCTCTCCTACACCCAAGGCCTTAGTTTCATCTCCCAATTCACACTTTATCAAGGAGCTAATCAGACTCTAGGTGGCAGAATGGAAGCTCATGCAAGTAAGGCTCCCAGATGCTTTAGGCAGGTGAAAGGTGTCTTTTAAAAGTACATTTTCTAAAATATGTTCTATAAATCTGACTTTACCAATGAATTGTATTTGTAATAAATATTTGAAAATGTCCAAGAATCAACTTTTTATCTGTTTCCAAGGAGGAGATAACTTTATTATCTTTAATAATGAATCCCAGTGCTTTCCTATGGAACATTTAATACTGCTACATTGCAAATAGCCTTTAGGGCACTCTCACAGTAAGATATGTTTTACATTAAACCTCTACATATAATACTTTTAAATATCATGCATCCTGTCTAATAGACATTTAAAACCTGCTTAGGGGGGAGATGTTAATATTTAAAAGGGAGGTTTAAGCCTTCCTTTCAAAAGAGGTTATTTTGACAGATCAAATTTGCAACTGAAACCTTCACAACCAGGTTACTGATGTTAGGACTAGAATCATGTATCATGTTTTTCATTGCCACTTGAATGGTTGTACAATATGTGCTGCAGTCCACTAGTGATATTTAACTTACAGGCCCTGGGTACACTTTGCACAATAAACTGGGGGGGACTTAGAGGTAAGGTAATATGCCAATTAGGGGTGAAACACATTTAACCATGTTTTAGGGGTCTGAGCACATGCACAAGGGGCTGTCTAATAGAGTCTCCATACATAGAGTAAACAAACAGCAGTATCAGTCCAGGAAAACAGGAATGATTATGCAACAAGAGGCATTTTCTTACACTATAAATTTACCCAGTAGTGTGGCCATTGTGTCATGGGCTCTTGTGCAAGGAAGGAAACTGGCCCAGTTGCTGCAGTTTTAATTACAAAATATAGCAATAATAAGGTTTCAGTGTGCCCCATAAGGCATTCAGGCCCTAATGTGACTGCACATGGTGCATCAAAGCAAGCTATCCCCCTATATTTACTTTTCTTGAAAAGAGAATTTCCTTTGAGGTCCAGTTAATTGGAGACTGGCTGTTGTTTCTCAGTCCAAAGAAACTCAATACTATTTCTTGTTAGGTCTCTTGGAGGTTCAATTTTCCCTGGGAAGTTTTTCACAGACTTATTATAATATCCACAAAGACCTGAAGAAATAGTTTTGCCTGGTTATTAGGTGCAGGAGACTTCATAACTGCATACTTTACTCTTTGTTCACTTGGTATTTTACCCTCTAGGTGCTATAAAGACAGAGCGTCCCATTCACCCGTAAGTGTAAGAAAGTGGATTATTATTTGGGGTGGGTTGTCATCCACCTCAACAAATAATAACACTCTCCCCTCAGGGTGAACTGCGGAAGTCACCAAATTAACCTGAGCTCCATCCCCTAGTAGCTTTGCTACAGAGAATACTGGCTTAATTTAGGGTAACGTGTAAAGTATTTATGGAGTGCCAAAACAGTAATAAAGTCAAAACACCGAAAAATAAACATCTAGTACATTTTATTAGTTAAATGATGTTACAACGACAACAATCCCATTAGGGAACTGGAAATGTGAGTTTTTAAAGTTTGAAATGAAAATAGTGTCAGAAAGCGCTATGCGCCAAGTGTATGGTTGCTGTAGACCTAGGCTTCCTTTGAGGTCGACCCCAATGGCCAAGTCTAGGATTTTACCTTTGGGCTTAGTCTGCAATATCATAATCTCTAAGGTGGGCAAGGTAGCAGTCCCTATCCAGTTAGGTCTCATCGAAGTTGTATAAGAGTTGAGCAAGGTCTTGCTGAAGCAGTTGATTTTGAGGGGAAAAACTCAGAGAGGGAAAAGTCAAATTTCACGCATTGAGCTTTTGTTGCATCAGTTGGATACCTTTGGCACTTTCGCCCACTCTTGATTTCTACCTTGGAACTTAGTCTCTGAAATGGAGCTGAAATTTCTCCAGTGGGGCAAGGCAGCAGGCTGCATCCGTAAAGAGCTCTGTGGGTCAGACGCCTTTTCAATTGAGGGCCAGCTGAAATGGATTTGCTGCTGTGGAGAAGCAGGGTCAAGCCTGTTTCTTCATCTCAGCTAAGGTGCGCCTCTGGTGATTGGTCCCAGTCCTGAGGTGGTTAGACCAGTGGGAAGCCCCTTTGTCCTCAGCTCTTCACCTAAGTCTCTGGGACTTCCGGGATCTCTTAGTACAACAGGGTTTTGTGCAAAGCCCGGTACAGGTCCAGTTGTGACTGGGCAACTAGTCCTTCAGGGAAAGAAATGTTCCTCAGCTTGTTGTGTTCCGGTTGCCACATAGGGGCTCAACCCACTGATCCTTTGAGTCTGCTTCTTTGTCCTGGGCACAAAAGGGAGCAAATCATGATCCTCAGGGCTCCTCTCAGTTTACTGATAGCAGAATCCAGTCCTCTTCTAATCTTCTCCAGATCAAAAAAGTATTCTGAGGAGGGTTCCTTGGGGTTCCACATTTATGGTTTGCACTAGCCTGTGTGTCGGGGTGACTCCTGGCTCCTCCCTAACCAATGGTGTAAAAGTACCTACTTTTCAGCTGTTCATCTTTGCCCAATGCAAACAATCCGACAATGCAACTTAGTTCTGAAATTCAAAATGTAGGAAGCCTCACTCCCTTGTGCAGAGCATTTGTGCCCACCCAGAGGTATGGCCAGGGAAATGAGCAGTCCCTCCCCTGTGTCCACTCTGAATTGGTCTTGGTGGTAGCTTCTCTCTAACTGGGTTTGGAGCCAGTCTGGCCAGCGTGGACATGGGGGGCAAAAGCTAGACTTCCACAAGAATTCAATTTACATTTACTTATGAAATTGAGGGCTCATACTACTCTTAGAAAAGTCAATGAAATTCCTGGGTACACACTAACTGTCCTTCAAGGGGAGAACTGCACCCCCCCAACATCCAGGTTACTGTCTCTGTTCTGAGAGTAGTAAGGCTCATTAAGGTCAAGCACTGGCAGACATGCTGTCAGCAAATTAATGCTAATTAACCTACTGAAAAGTTGTTTTCCTAAATATTTATTTCAAATCTGTTCTTACAATTAAACAGGATTTTTTATTCAATATTAAAGATAGTCTTTGAATTCCTTTTCCTATCACAATTTACAGGTTAAAGTTTATAATCTGTACTTCAACATTGTCTTGCAGTCAGTTACAGCCCTGCCAGTGGGAATAGCTTTTGGGGCATTGTCATTTGGGGAAAATGCTGATTTTAGTTTTGCACTTGTTCCACTTTTAAATATCAGGCATCCTACTTTGTGGATAGCAAGGTTTCCTGTCTGTCGAAGGGGTTATTATGGCAGGTTTGTACAGCTTGTTTTAGGCTGCAGAGTATTTTGTAACCATGTTTTACAGGCTAACCCTGTGGATGGCACAATAGCTTCTCCAGTCCACAGGTGGCAATTAACTTCCAAGCTCTGAAGGCAAAACACACCACATTTTGGGGACTTCTAGGCAGGGTACATTTGTCAATCAAGGCTTAGCCAATTTAACAATGTTTAAAAAGAGGAACACAGGTACTTTACTCATGTTTAGCAAGAAGAATGTGCATAAAGCAAAAATATTTTACAGAAAAAGGCAAAACATCTGGGATGACCATGGAGAAAGGGCAGATTGTCTGCAGTCAGGTACTGTTTTGATGAAGCAACATATGCACAACTTCCATATCAACAATACACAACTGGTTTGTCACCCTTCCCATTATGATAGTCATTTCACCCTTGACATCTACTGGCATTCTCACTGGAGAAGTGTTTATGTCACACTAAATTAGTAGAGGTTTTGGGATACATGATAGACTCCACTAGTGTCCAAATAGGTAATAAAAAACTCACTGCATTTTCTCAGTGTCCAGCACCTAGTGAAGTGAAGGCCCTACGATGCTTTCTATTCTTCCTAGAGGTGGCATATCCGACATTTCTCATTAATTATTAAAACAATCACATAGCTGTTAAACAAGAGGACTCATTTTGTCTGGACTAAGGAAACTGATCAACCCTTTACTAAATTGAAAACTCAGTAACTCAGGCCCCCACTTTGCATACTTTCCTTTAGAAACTTGCTTCGTATTAACTTATGGGAGGTGTGTTGTCTCAAAGACATTTTTTAAAGTCTGCAAGTACCTTGACACTGCATCAAATGAGATGTGTTCTATGCTTACCAGATGTTGACTTCCCCATTACATGTCGACCTGACCCATTAAAGAGTAAAGCAAATGCACACTCCCGCTACAAGAGCTCCACCATAATGAAAGCAAGGTTGTTGAATCACATCCGATATTGCCAATCAAGCCCTAAAAAAAGGTGAAAATAGCTGTTATTAATATACATAACAAGTTGTTAGCATCTTTAGATAAATCTCTTGAAGACTTCAATTACATTGATTTAATCAGAGTGGGAAAAGAACGAACTTAAAAGGGAAGAGGGGCTTCATTATCTCAAGGTAAGTTACTTTTTAGACCCACATTAGATCTACAACAGCATATATTGAAATCACAATGCATGACAATAATATAGCTTTACACTCAGAAAATAAAAAGACCTTAGCAGCACTCTGATAACATTTTTGGTGGCCAAGTTTGGAAACAGATATATATCACAATATATAAATTAATGAACAATATGTGTCCAAGATTGAATAGATCACAGCAGGCCACGCTCCCCTACATACATCTGCAGTATCACTGCCAATTGACACGCGGTGTCTATGGATTTTGTGGTGGAAGTGCCTATTAGTCATGGGACTACAGTGATCTTCGTAGTGGTGGATCACTTGACAAAAATGGAGCATTTCATCCAGCTACCCAATCTACTCTTCACAATTGAATTAATACACGTATTTGCACAACATGTTGTAAAGCTACATGGCATTTCTATTACCTTGATCACCATCACGGGTCACTATTTACATCGCACATATGGCAAGAATTATGCAAGGCCTGAAACATAGATGCCAGACTGTCTACAAGTTTCCACCCACAGACATATATAGTCACACCGAGTAAATAATTATAACATTCTGATAGACAGACAAACATTAGATCCTAAGTAAAAGGTTAATTTTGTGTTTGGTTATCCATTAAACCCTTTACAGTTAAAAAGGGTATGCAAGTTAAACCATAACATTTGTCCCTTATACAGTAGAGAAGGTTATTAACCCAGAAGCTGTTACACAAACTATATCTTCATCTCTATAAATTCACCCATTATTCCATGTTTCATTACTCAAATTGCCAATGTGTAGAGGGTGTACTTTACTCAATTTGATCCCTTGAGATATGAGGGAACATAATTCCTTCATAGTTTCACCTCATTTTTAGAGATGACAAGGTCCACCATCAGAATAAAATAATCATTAGGTGGCCCTTAGTCAATTTTAATTTTTCACTTTTTTCCTCCAATCTACACACATGGCATCCTCATTTCGGTATTCCATCTTAAAAGATCTCCAGCAAAGAGCCACCTCGAGGAGCCCGTTGGGCATTGAACTGCCAGCCCAACGAGGAGCTACCGGTTAATGAAACATGCCTACACATCTGGTGGGTGAGGGCTCTTGCTCCTGAACATTAACATTCTACCGAACATTGTTGACATGGGTATGTCACAAGTAGTTCTCTCCAATGAGCTGAATTTTAGGAACCGCATACTCTTTGCACATTGATTATACAGGGAAGCATCTATGCAGGACCTCTACTGCTCCCAGTCCCTCCTCTTTTTGTCGAAGATTCTGCTGCAGCCCATCCTTTAGGGTGGAGGGGCCACGCCCCCCACCTTTTGCCCCTCATGAAGAGTGCCTGTCAGGCTGAGCAAAGTTCAGCCTGACAGACACTCTTCATGCTCAGCTCAGGCAGCCAGGAGCGAGACATGCGCAATTTGCGCAGGCTCCTGGCTGCCTGAGCTGAACTTTGCTGGGCTGAAGAGGTCACAGCTCCTATGGGTGCGATCTCCTCGGCTCAGCAAAGATGCATCAAGGCCCTCCCACTCAGTGACAACCTTGGGTCAGCCAGCGAGGGACAGCAGCAGTCCCAACCCTCCTGGGACTCCCGAGCTGAAAGTATGTGTGTGTGTATGTTTGTTTTTAAATGAATGTTTGGTGCGTGCGTGAATGCTTGAATGTTGATGAGTGTTGTGAATGGATGTGCGTGTATGTGTGAATGAATGTGAGTGTGCTTCCCGCCCGCCCACCTCCCTCCTAAAATTACCGGCTGCCACTGCTCAAATGATGTCATCCAGATTCACGATTTCCAGGCATTTCTTACACCACTAGATGTTGACAGGGAAAAAGAATACAAAGTGAAGCAAATCATATAGTCTAAAATATTAACAGGCCTTGTTTACTGTTTACTTAAGTGGAAAGGCTTTGGACCAGAAGAACAATCCTGAGAACCATCTTCATGCATCATATCTCTTGACGCGATTCCTCTCAATCTATCCAGGTTAATCGGGCGGCTGTTATGGTTTAACACACTACACACCAATCTTAGCTGAGTGATATGTGTAGTCAGTGTGTGAGGATCGTAAGATGCGGCTCTCAGCATCAGTCTAGGATAAAACGTGTAGTGGGCTAGCTGAGGTAATGTATTTCAGGTCTTCTGAGACCCCATGGAGTTGCATGATTCTCGGAACAATGCCACTGCACTGCATTCCAGGCGTAAGACAAAATAATCTTTTTGGTATTATATTGTTGAGTTGACAGCATGTGTGTCACATGAGGTGCTATAACACTATGAAATGAATAGACTGATCAGCAATGTACAGGTCACCCTGGGAAGTGTTAGCGATAATGTACTGTTAAAAGGAATGCTCTGGAACTTAGGAACATATTTACAAGAAAGTAGCACATTGATTTCGATGCGCCACTTTTTTTGTGTCGCCCCTCCCTCACCTAACGACACCATGGTTGCGCCATATTTACAATACGGCGCACCTTGACGGTCATGAGGACAATAGTGTCAAATATTTTTACACTATTGTGGCACTTTGCTGTACCAACGTCAAAAATATTGACGCTAGTGCAGCAAAGTACAGGAAGGCCATTGATTAAATTGGGTGCGTCATTTTAACACCTGCTCGGCGCTGGTGTTAAAATGATGGAAAAAAAGGTGCAGTGAAATATTATAAATTTCACCATGCCATTTTTTCGGGCCTCCCTGCATCGGAACGCACCCTTGCATTTATTATGCTTGGCATTACGCCACTTTGTAAATAAGACACAGTAGAAAAGCTTCATTAACGCTACCTTAGCGTAAAAAAAATGATGCTAGGGCAGCGCAAGGTGGTGCAAGGGACTTGTAGATATGTCCCTTAATTCTCTATGATAGTGTGAGATTTCAAAATCCCGGAGGTCATCTTATAATGACGGGTAGGAAAAAACACACTTATGCTTTCCTAAGCAATCACGAGTGGAGTAATGACTCATCTGAAGATTCGGCTGTCCGATTTATTCCAGGGGCACAATCCTGGATGATGCCCAGCAGGTGCCAACACATGGCAAATTGGATTAAACCTGCAAGAAGAGAAAACAGCTTAAAACAAGTAGGGCGTTACACTCAAAAGGCGTGCATGAAAAGATAGCCAATATAAATGCTTTGTGAATGTATAAAAAATACTTTTTGTTATAATCTGAATTTAGAGACATTAAAGAGAATTAATGATTTTCAAGAGATTGGTTTGAAGGAAATGAGTGTTGGGGATAAGCAACTTGAATTAAGTGACACCTGTTGGAAATCTCAATTTTTTGCATGATATTCCCCCAGGTTTTTTGTCTTCACTACCCTCCTTTTCCTGAACCCATTTTTGTTGCTCATATGACTCTGTGCACTTCTCTCCTGTTGTAAGAAGTAGAGTTCTTTTGCTCTCCCTTTTGTACATGGTAAAATTGCCATACACCTACTTGGTACATGTAATTTACTTATAATTCCCTACTAGATGGTATCTAATGTGCCCAGGGCCTGTACATGAAATGCAACTATTGAGCTGCAGCACTCATTGTGCTACCCCTAAAGTAGCAATGAAAAACACATCTCAGGCCTGCCTCTACAGCTGTAGTGCAGTTTTAAACTGCCATTTCGACCTGGCAAAGTAAACCTTCAGCCAGGCCTAAACCTCCTGTTTAATACTTTAAAACACCACTACGGGAGGGCCTAAATCCCTAAAGTCAGGTAGTATAGTACCTGGACAAACCTGGTTCTGTATCCGACCCGCACTCCATCACGGTTGGCCTGAACTTGTGACTTTGTCCAGGACCAGCATGACCAGATACACCCAGAGTTGGTGCTTCATGCCTCCTGGTGCTATTTTTACTTAAAACTTTAAATACTTATAACTCTGGCTCTACTGGTTCGATATTTGGAGTTTGGTGTCATTTTATTAAAACATTTTACATTTTTCTAAATTGGTTTGGGATGGTTCCAGTGTTGTGATTTTACTTTGTTACTATTTAAAGTACTGCATACATACTTTACATGCTGCCTTTAAGTTAAGCCTGATTGCTTTGTGCCAGGCAATGAAAAGGTTGTGCACAGGCTTATTGGGTGACTTTTGTGGTTCACCTAGACAAGGATTGTGATTAATGTTTGAGTATGGTCCTCATCTCTCTCAAGTAATAACCCAGGTTCTTACATTAGTGTTCAGTGGCAGGATTCGGCACTTGTGATTTTGCAGTCCCGCTCAATGATTCGTGTTAAACAAAAAAATCCCTTGTTATACTCTGACATTAAAATCAATTCATTTTGATGTTTTAATTCCTCCCATTTTTTAATTGGGCATTGTTTCTAAATTTAATTCCTGCCACATATGTTGTACCTCTGAGTTTTGCATGCATGTAAGGAGATCTCAGAAACTTTGAAGGCTTCACTGTGGCAGAGCTGAAACAGTTGTGCAAGGAGAGAGGGGGCTCAAGCTAGCAAAAGGTTACAAGAAACTGAATTGCCAAGTAGCCCTCAGACCCAGGAAAAGAGCCACATGTCGTAGTCTGCATTACAGGAGCTGGATGAAAAGAAGGAGGAGAAAGAGGAGGAGGAAGGGGTACCTTGGCAACAGCCACAAAGCCAAAGGAGAGAAGAATGTTCATAGGAGTGAGGCCGACTGCCAGGTCCAGAGCATGGAGCAGTGAGTCCTCCCACGCCCTCACCCATAAAGAGTTGGAGAAAAGGAAGGCTGGGAGAGAGCTGAACCTCACTGCAGTTAGCCAAAACAGAAGATGGCTTCTGAGGAGAAAAAGGCAGAAGCTGAGAGCCTTGTAGGAGAAGAGGTTAGCTCTGGAAAATAAGAAATTTTTGCTGTCTTATGAAGCGAGTCAGAAAGATCTCAGCCTCAAAGCCAGGAAAGATACAGAGTTCAGTGAGGATGGTGGTAGTGACACAGAAATTCCAATTGCAAGTGAAAGGGCTCACATTCCAAAAGACCTGATGCCTAGCTACGAAGCAGAGGATGAAACTCATAGGTAGTTTGTGGCATATGAGGTGGCCCTGCATATACATAGACTTCCAGAGGAGAAGTGTGTGTGTGGGCTAGTCCATGTAAACAATTGCCAGTTGTTGGGAGGGATACCCTATTGGTCCTAAAGGTAGCTGCACCATGAAGAAGCCATTATCACAAAGTTTGGTCTCACCTCAGAGAAATACTGATTAAAGTTCAAGGACTAAACTGTCTAACCATTTCTGAGAGGGTTATGGATTACTTCAGTAAGGCACTAAATGGTTGAGTGAAGAGCAGCAAAGTGAGTGACTAGATGGGCTGTACAATGTAATCCTAAAACAGCATATGTTCAGTGATTGCTTTGCAGAGCTGCACCAATGCCTGATAGTCGCCAAGATCACTGTACCTAGGGAGCTTGCCAATGAGGCTGATCTCTGGACTAGCAACAGAGAGCCAAAGAAGCTACCTGCAGGATTGCCAGATGGGTGAACAGCACCCCCCAGAAGAAAGAGAGGGGTGAGCAAGAAAAATCAAAGGAGTTCTCAAAAGCCCCCCAAATAAATTCTTAGGGCTAAGATTCCCAGTACAAACCTCAGCAGAAGAAAGATGGTTTTATTGGGAAGAAGTCCTCGGGCTAATTTCAGCCCAAGTACCATGAGTGTTACCATGAGTGTATGAGGAACTTTAAAGGGTATCCCATCTGCCCACACAGGAAGCAGTCCCTCACAGCTGGGCTCAATCCAGAACTGGCCAGTGTAGTGCTGGGAGAGGAGTTTGCCCAAGTTAGTGTTGGGACGAGTGCAAGGTTTACCCTAGTGTTCCTGAAGGACAAGGAAATGGTGGCAAAGGTTCAAACGCCTGACAACACTAAAACGTATAGGCAGTGGTCACCATCAATGGGCAATAGATGGAGATTCGGAGAGGCATAGGAGTCAGCATGACTACTGTGTCATCCGTTGTCCTAAGAGGCAGTAGTCCCTGATATAGTCCAGCAGGTTGTGACAGCAACCAACGAGGTGAAACACTATTCAGTGTGTCCAGTTCCCTTTGAATGAGGGGTTCTCAGGTTTCTTAGAGGTTGCTGTGACCCCGGCCATGCCTATTGATTGTATGTTAGGGAATGAGCTTGAGGACATAGGCTGGAAAAAGATTGAGCTCAGGTCTCAAATGGAGATATTGGAATTGCCCGAATGGGTTTGCCTGACCAGACGCTACATGGCAGGCTCAAGAGGAATTAAAAGGATCTGGAGCCTGGAAAAGTGGTGCTGGTACCTGCCAAGAAGAAGAAGGGCAGGGAAGGGGCTTGGGAAACCCATCCCAGAGGTTCTCATGGTGTGCAAGGAGGCTGATCCTGAGGGTTAAGCCATGGAACCTATAGGGGAAGATACTGCTGCTCTACAGAACCTACATAACCTACTTGAGTGAGCAAGGTTGCAAACTGAGGGAGGGCAATCCAGGCAGAGTTCTTCAAAGTGCAGAGAAAGTGCCCTACTCTTGGAGGCGTACGGCAGTTGGCAAAGGCAGCTGGTGACAACTCTGGTGACCACCAAATTCATTGGGAGAATGGTCACCTAAGGTGTTGGTGGACAATGCCACACAGTACCCCAAAGCAATACCCCAGAGGTCAGTGACTGTGTCCACAGTGGCTAGGGCACTGATGGGGATATTTACCCATGTGGGATTCACCAAGGAGCTTGTGTTTTACAGGGGCACCAACTTCATGTCTGCATACATGAAGTCCATGTGGGACGTGTGTGGAGTAACATATAAGTTCTCAACACCATCCCACCCCCAGATCAATGGGCTTGTTGAAAGGGCCAACAAGACCCTGAAATGCATAATTATGGGCATACCAGAACCCATGAGGCACTAAATGGGACATCCTCATGTCATGCCTTCTCTTTCCATACAAGGAAGTGCTTCAGAAGAGATCGGGATTTAGTCCCTTTGAGTTTATGTTTGGCCACTCTGTACATGGATCTCTCATTTTTGTGAAGGAGGGGTGAGAGCAGGTACCCAAAAAAAGTCTCAAGATGTAGTGAGCTACATGTTGGCCCTCCAGTTTCAGATGAAGCACTTCTGGAAAGCGACTCCCGAGAACCTGGAGACCAGCCAGGAAGTTATGATACAGTTGTGTGACCAGAAGGCCACTCTAGTCGAGTATCAGCCTGACCCAAAGGTGAGGGTGATGGAGCCTGTGGTGCCCCATGCCTTAAAGGACTGGAGGACCAGATCCTATGAGATGAAGGAATGAAAAACAGAGGTCACCTAGCTGTTGGCCCTCAAAACAACTATGAACCCCTTAAGCATCTTACATTTGAACAACCTCAGCCCCAATTGAGAGGTCCAAAGTCATAATGCTCTTGGTGGCAGATTAAGGTGAGGAGGAGGAGAGCAAGCCTTTCCCAAACCTAATCTTCCAAGAAGCAAGATGGGTCAGTGAAAGTAGTTTTCTTCCTCCCTACTCTATCTCCAGAGCCACAGAGGGACTGTAACCACTTGTTGGGTAGTTTCCCTTCCTCTTCCCACTGACCCCAGGGATCATTGAATGGAGTACCATGGTAGACATGAGGGACAGCATGTCTGTTAAGAATGAAATCTACAGGCTGTCTGACAAGGTGAGGCCCAACATCAAGGATGAGGTGTCTACGATGTTAGATTTAGGCATGATTAAGCCCTCCTGTAGTCCCTCGTTAAGTCCAGTGCTACTGGTATGTAAGGCTGCCCCAACAGGCACCACCTTTAGCTGGAGTCAGAGTGCAATTCTCCCTACCTAACTAAAAGTTCCATTAGATCTGATGCAGAGCTTACCAGAGCTATGCAGCTTCTACTCAGAGGCATCACCGGATCCAGTGCTGAATGATGCAGAGCTTCCCAGAGCCACGCTGCACAGATCCCAACTAAAAACTTCACCAAGTCCAGTGCCACTTGATGCAAAGCTTCACTGAACAGCTGAAATCTTCACTGGATCCGACACCTAGTGACCTCCACAAAGCACCACAGTGCAGACCCCGTACCGAGTCAGAAGGTAAAACCATCGGCAAGACAAACTTGGGCCTGTATCAGGCCTGCGCTCCATCATGACTGGCCTTAACTTGTGACTTTGTCCCAGTCAAGCACAACCAGATACCAACAGTTGGTGTTTTTTAAACTCAAAACTGTGGTTCTATTGATGTTTTTTTTGTTGTTATTTTGGTGTCTTTTTAATTCTTAAAATATTCTCTATTTTGTGTGGGATGAGTCAAATGCTGTGCCTTCACTTTGTTTCTGTTTCAGGGCTAAATAAATATTTCACACATTGACTGTAAGTTAAGCCTGACTGCTTTGTTCCAAGCTACCATGGGGTTAAGCATGGGTTTATTTGGTGACTTTTATGGTTTACCCAAACAAATATTGTTATTATTGTTTGAGATGGGTCCTCTATCCTCTCAACTAATAACACAATTTTGTACAGCTTGGGTCATCCCTTAATTTGAGTGTGTTCCTAAATACGATCAAAAGGTTCAACAAAAGGGCCGAGGTGTACTGGCATGCCTCCAGTGGAATGAAGTGCTATGAAAATTACACCCCGCACCCTGTCTAGCAATGCTCCCAAAACACCTTGTCACACAATATAATAGCTCCTGTTGCAAGACTAAAATGCTGGTAATGTTTTTTTTTTAAAGTGTTTTAAAAAAGCCTATTGAAACAATCGCACACTACTATTAGATGACGTGAGGCACTGCATGCAATAAGACATTAAAGGATTCCTTGTAAGCAAGAACCACAATAGTGAGTGACTGCAGCTATAGTAGACACTGACACCCTCAGCCATTCTCCCACAGCCCGACAGGCCTGTAAATTAAAAGTAGGAAAAATGAACAATTGAAAACAATGCCATCCACCGCCAACAAGCACAAACATTAAAACCCCCTAAACCTCTTCTTTGCGAAAAAAGCTTTTCAAGTGCCGTCCTTGACAGACAACGCAGCCCTTTCCAATGTGTCTGTGCCAACTGCCACCCAAGGAGACTCAGTGGGAGAGAGGCTCATAAGGAGGCAGATGTCGGTGAACAGCATAGAGCAAGATGGGCAGGGAGAGGGGGAGTGCATTGGTGGGCTATAGGGGAACCAAGCAGGAAACAGCCCACCTGGCCCAAACCAGCTTTATTGCTGGTTGCTTTGAGCCCCTGTAGCCTCTCTAGGTGATCCCGCTGCCCCCGCCACCAGCCAACTGGAGGCAGTTTGTTTAAGGCTTTTGCCCGTGCCATTGCCAAAAACACTTCTAAAAAAAGACAATAGAATAAACCATTGAATGGTCCCTGGCCACACCTATACACTAAGGAACATCATGGCAGTGGCCTCCATTACTAAAAGTCAAGGTGTTGGCATTGTGGGCCATCTGTGATGTGATGGGAAGGAGCTGTTACCTACCACACTTGCACATCACAAAGGCTCTGCCTGAGCACACTCACAAATGGTTTGACACTAGTCTACTGTGACCCCAGACAATCTTGGGCCAGGCAGGAAGGCAGAAAATTCCAAACACTTCTGATGGTGGAAACCTCTTGAAACTTCTACTTCAAAGTGGCCACCAGGTATAAATACTGGACCCTCAGACCAAACTCTTCAGTACACCTCTGAGCCTGTGGAAGGCTCAAAAGGACTGCAGTGGTGCTCTGCCAGAAGAACTGCTACTCTGTTGCCCTGCTGCCTTTTGCCTGATTGTTATGTTATATTGATTTGTATAGCACACTAATCACCAGAGAGGGTACCCAGGTGGACCTGCATCTTAAATCCAGGACTACCAGAGTGACCTCAAGTGGCAGTTGGCTGGTCTTCTGATTAGAAGCCTCAAGGCCAGAACAGGCTCCAATTACCTTGAACACAGCACCTGGACTCACTCTGCTGTGAGTCTTATCCCCAATTTGTGCCATCCCAGTCCTGCACCCTTAGACAAGAACCCGAGGGTCTTTGCCAGCCCATTTGTGGTCCTGTGGGCAGAACTAACACAGCTCTGCTTCTAAACCATTGCTGCCAGATGCATTCCTGGTGCAGGACTTTGCATTGCAGCCCACAGTCTCTTTGAAACTTCTACTATGTGATGTACGTCTTTGTATCACAAGCCCCTCATCAACAGCATCCTCAACGATGAAAGACTCTGCATCACAAGCCCCACAGTTTCTTTGGAACCGCAAAGTGTGACACTTCTTTGATGCAGGACTATGCATTGCAAGTCCCTTGTCAATGGCATCCTCGATGTCCCTGTGATCCGAACTTGTGAGTTTGTCCCAGTCCAGCACAACCAGAGAACCACAGTTGGGGCTTTGTGCTTCTAGTTACTGTTTTTACTTCAAACTTTGAAATCACATATCTCCAGGTATATTGATTGGATTTTTATTGTTGTGGTCTCAATTTATTATGTTACTCTATTTAACTATTTTGGTGTGGGATTTTTTCCTGTATTATGTTTTCACTTTATTACTGCTTGAAGTACTGCATACATACTTCACACATTGGCTCTAAGTTAAGCCTGACTTGTTTTGTGCCAAGCTACCAGAGGGTTGAACACAGGATTGTTTAGATTTTCCTTATGTTTCAACCTGACAGAGATTGTGGGTCCTGCTTGAGTAGGGTTTCACCACCCTGAACTAGTAGCCCGATTTCCAACAATTTGTTATTTACTTTCCAATGCAAAACTTGCCCTAGACTATAAAGATGCCTATAAGTAATGCAAAGTAGTGCTAGCACTTCACACTTCATCGGTCAAGGGGGTGTCCAGTGAATGGTGCATGGGCATTCTCACATTACCATTCATAATTTGTGAAGTAAAGCTCTATCTTCTAACATGGGGCTTTGTGCCAAAAAGTATGCCACCTCAAGGCAGGCACAAAGGTAGAGAAACGTTTTTATCCCACCAAGTTTTTTAAACTTTGAATGTGTGCTGTACTGTACAGCAAACATAGAAAGTGGGAATTGTTTAGATTAGTGTAAGCATAGTGTTTTGTACTGGAAGGGTAATGTTCCAGAACAAAACATATGCTAGACCCACAGATACACCTCTGCACTATGGTGCAAAGATGTGTGCATATTGCTAGACATCTTTACTATGCACCAGCACTTAGAAGAGAGTTGCAGCATCATCTCTTTGTATATATAGTGCTATCCTGATCTCTCCCCTTCACACAACGCCCCACAGCAACTTTGGTTACTGTGCTGTGGTGCTTGAAATAATCTTAAATTTGCCTCAGTTGATTTCTACAAAGTATATCTCAAGGGAACTATTCTATTAATGTAAAAAAATGGTATGTGTGACACAAAATGTTACAAATGTCATTTTTAAGTGATAAAAACGTTGTATCCTTTGCAAAGTTTAGAAAATGTACACTGACTTTAGGAACAAAATGTAACTTTGCAAGTTCGCTGACTCCTAGCAGTAAGCATGAATTGCACTTCATGCGCCAAATTCTACGAGCTCTGTGCATCAGGATGCAAGGGGGCAGATGTAGGCACCCAATTCAAACAATGCACCAGGAGATATTTAAAGCTACTGGTCTGGACAAATATCCCACATCATTCCTGCTCCAGATGTTTCTGAGTGCTCTGCCCGATCCCCGAGTACAAACCTATCTTGCTTGTCCTTATCATGGATTCACTCATGTTTTGGTTTCCTTTGAATTTTGTATACTGTGAACACACAAATTAATCAGAACTTTGAGTGATACTATTGTCAGACCAGCCTTAGTAGTGTATTCCAGTAGGCTGTCTCTGTACTGTTGTAAGAGGGTCCAGTGTGGGACATTTATATTATTAAAGAGTAAACTGTGCTACCCAACACCTAATGCAAGTGTGGAATCTCGGTTGATGATATGTTAAATGCTCCGCAGCCCTTCAGCTATATTCAGATCAGGGGTATCTAGCCGGATCCCCAGCCCAGTAGCTATTATTTAGCCCAATCCAGGCTGCTCACAGTGAAGTATGATGACTTTGTTCTTTGGAGACACCATGACACACTCAGCAGTACCCTGGGTTGGACTGGGACAAAAACTGGCATGGCACCAAAATAAATGTGGCCCCCATTAGTGAATTATATAGCTAATAAAGTGGCCCAGGTTTGCAGATTGGAACAGTTTTGAACTTGTAAAGACATGCTATACAAGAGTTTGATAAGGTATGGAAGACTACACAGATTTTAACATGCTGCAGGCAATGTTTGTTTTAATATCAGGGCAATCAATGGTTAAAACTGGCCCAGCAGACCATAAAAACTGCCAGAAAACTGGCCCTCGCAATGACCTGTCAGACCAGCACATCAGGGACTGCCTGATTGCCCTATAGGCCAGACCTGTCCTGCTTTCTGTTGAGAACATCAACCTACAGAGCGTAAGAATGCTTTCTTATTTTTTCTTCCAGCTAGGCACAAAACAAAGGCCTCATTTAAAGGTTCAGCAGACCTCTTGTTGTTTGAGCATCTTCCTGGCTGGAAGCTATGTAAATGCCAATACAATGGAGGGGAAGAAAGGCACACAACCTTGTTATCGCTTCACATGTATTTAAGAAAAGCTATAATTTGGAGGCAGATTTTTTAATTTATTCAACTCATGAATGTAACAGATATGTTTGCACTGTAAGAACGCCAGAGGTATCTGTCTGTATGGGTAAAATAACGATTTAAGTAGCACTTATGAATTCATTTATTATCCCATGAAAACTTCTGGGCACAAAAAACGTTTTCTCTGCAGCAGGTGCCTCAACCCTCTGAGATATTCTAAAATACAGCCTCTTTTGAGGCCAAGTAAGTATGCTAGAACAGAGTTACTGTCAAATGTGTCCTTATTGCCTATTTCTTTGAAGCCGAGTGTTCACAAAATGCATACGTTTACTCTCAGACCTCACTTTTGATGACACTTCTCTTCGTAACTATACCCCTGTGCCGCTGCCACAGTTTGACTCCCATTTTATGGGTTCCTGGAGTAATTTGCTTACATTTCCAGACTGATCACATACATAGATACGTACATACATACACCTCTGCTGGCTGTCTGTATTTTGACTTACCATTGCTCAACTGGATGATCTGAGTCAGAACATGCATTAAGCCCTGCCTCCCCTCACCCCACCCCACTTCTCACCTGCTCCCTCTCTGCTCAAACGTCAATGGGTATAAACAAGTTCAGGCTGTGTAACAGAGGGCGCCTTGCACTGCTCTTTGTGTATTAGACAATTAATTGTTCACTGATTTGTTAAAACCCACAATGGGAAGGGCAAGCAAATGAGCGAATACATAAAAAATGCATACATTAAAATAAATACATAAATAAATAAAAGGGTACTCACCATGCTTTCTGCCAACAGGTGCTCTTTGCTCTGATCCTCTTCTCCTGATGTCGTGTCCAGGGCCCCAGCTAACTCACTTAAACAATCCTGGTGCTGCTCTCATGCTGTTAACCAGAATAAGAGCAGTGGCAGGATTGGAGGGAGCAGCCTCTCTAGGCGCTCCTGAGGACACTGGAGGCCTGTTTAAGCTCTCAACCCAGCTGTATAACACAGCTGGGTTGAGAGGTTTATAGTGCGCATGTCAGGTTGGCCATCGCAAGACAGCCAGTCAAAGGGACACGCACACTATGAACTAGTGCATAGGCAGGCAGCTCTACGATGCTGCCACTCACCAGGCCCCACCCAGTCCTGACAAGGTTCAGGACAGGTTGATGAAAAATAAAATGGTAATGACGTACCTTCATTATCATTTTATTTTTAATCTCTGGGCATTTTGGGGGGGTGGGGGGGGGGGGCAAGGGCTAGGATTAAAGGGGGGCACCCCTTCTCTGCTCTAAAGGAGGAGCCGCCCCTCAATAATATGTGTGTTTACCATGGAAGGGAAATAGATTACGTTGTATTCACGAAGAATACAAATTTGATATCATCATCTTGTAGTTCAGTGGATGCTGATCGATAATGCAACTTACTGGAATGTGTACATTCTTTGCCTTCTTTATTAAATGAATGATACAGGAGCTCTAGAAGGAGAATATGAGAAGAGCATCATGGTCATTCACTTGAGGGAAGGACAGATGAGACAGAAGAAGTCATTGCAGGTAAAATAATATTGGTTAGTTGATTACTGTTCTCTTGCAGCCAGCAGTGCTGGAAGAAGGGCTGCAGAGGTGCTGCCCCACCCCCGTATATCTATGACAGGGAATTAACAATAAAAAGTCTTTTACCTATTAGCTTTGAAACATTTACTGTGCATTTAAGTAGAAACGGTCTCATGGCAGTATGAGAAAGTATTGTTAATCCTCTTAACATGGAGAGCCCTGTTTAAGGCCCTTAACTCAAGTGATGTTGAAGCCAGCCCACCGTGAAACTTTTCCAGTACTATGGTAGGAACTATAATGCTATGAATCATGATTTGTTATCCAGGTCAACTGCACTCACTTTAACCATTTTGGAATAGTAAACGTCTGAGAAGGCCATTCCAGGAACTAATATACGTTCACCATTTTTTTGCAGATCTGTGTTACTTGTGAAGGTGCGTTTTTGCCTATATTAAATTGTGAATTATTAACAACGTTCAGAATGTGGATCTACAATCAGATTTAGATGTATACATTTTATATGATGCTACTGCCTTTGAAATTATTTTGATGTTAAGCTGCATTCCCTGGCTTATGCTATCAAGGCCACAGTTCGGCTTTGACCCAATATTGTTTAAAATGGATGTCTCACTCTGCATGTTCCCTGTTTATTATTTCTGTTGCATACAGTTAATCAATGTCATGTTTGTTTATTTCTGAATTACATTGTTCTCGAAGAAGTCTTTCTAACATGGGCTCAGTAATGGTACAATATTCAAGATGTTCTCCACCTGCTCAATGTACTGCATTCATTCACGATAGTTCACTATTGTTTTGTAGATAGTTTGTTCTGCCATCTCCAAATGACCTTATCATAGAATGGGTTGAATCAATATAAATGTAGTGGGATGCTTAGGGGGTCAGGAAGTTTGACTCTCCACTTTACTGTGCTCTGACTTGCTGAAATTGTAATTCTTTGCTCACACCATGACGATTCCGCAATTTTCATTCTATTCAATGAGAATGTTCTTTATATAAAACTCAAATTTGGGGGTGACCCATGAGACCTTTCCGATGCTACTAGGGATGTTGTCCAAATTCTTACTGATTTTGCTGATGACTGGGACGCAGAACAATTTTTATTTTGCATTAACTCTCTATTGCTGAGAGCACTCCATGGCAATGACTTTGTCCATCTGCACTTAAAAATGTCTGTGTACTGTTTGAATTGTTATAATAAATCTTCCTACATTTCTAACTCCTCCCTAGAATTCACTTATTGAGTCTGTCCTTACTTGACTGTAGTTTTGATATGTAGTGTAGTGTCCTACCATAGGACACATTGCCTTATGAAATTGAGGTATAACACCATCCCCATCCACCTGTGGGCGTATGGTTGAGGTGGCTTTTGGGCTGCAAGAATGTAGTGGTTCTCCGTGGCCACACACGCACGCAACCCACTGAGCCACATTCGTTATTGAAAATGTGGGAGAAGGGAGTGTTTAGCTTCATGAACTTTAAGGCAATGAGAGAGTGACGAACGTAGCCAAAAACAAAAATATTGTATTGTTTTGGTTACGTGAAACCACGTACAATTGCACTTAAAATGCACTTCACGACATCTGGTATTCAAAAAAGGTTAAAAGAAATGCAAATTAGAATATCAGTAAACAGTATAAAAAAGTGCCATATAAATTAAATTTCATGCCTGCGATGGTAAAGTATACAATATCTACAAATAAGTAAGTGTTAGCATCCTTTACGTTAGAGTGTGCATGTAGCAAGCTGCTACGCTTCGGTTGTACTGACAGCAGGCTATTTGCTTACATAGTATTTTTGTGTTTATTATGAGAAGCATTTAAATCCTTTCGGCACATACCCAATAAAGGATGTCAAAGGGCACCCCCTGTGACCTCCGTGACCCTCGCGAGCAGGAGTCAGAGATGACTGCCCTGGCGGCAGGCAATCTCAGGGTGACCTCTCACAGGCTACCTTCTGCGGCGTTCTCTGTATCATTCGAATTCTCGCATCCCAGGCGGGAGGAAGGCAGTACCATTAATTCAGTATTTATTACTACCGCTCTTGTTATCATACAAACTGTTGCGTATATCGCTTTGAATTAACTCCCACGATTACCTTATTCATCTGCTTTTAAAACTATACAGTAAAAGGAAAACATACCTGCGCGTGAAACAACTGCCACTCAATGCTTTTTTTTCCGCTAGGAACACCATTTATCAAAATTGTCAGTGATGAATGAAGAATTCTACCTGAAGACACGCAATAAATCAGGGCAGCCAGCTGCGTTGTGTGCTCATACATGCAAACAACTGGGCTCCCCAGGAGCCTAATGTGGGAATGATAGAGTCGCAGGCGTGAATGGCGGAGGCCAGGTCTGTCTGCAGCTTCCTGGCCAGTGGTCCTGCATGTGGCATCAGGTGCAGGAGGGGCTCTATGGTATCACCTGTCAGTGCGTAACGCTTCTGTTTACAACATGAGCAGTTTGATAATACACTGCAGGGAAGGTTTGACTGGAGCGGCAGTCACATAATGAGGTGGAAGGGATAGACATTTTCCTGGAGTGTTGGAGGCAGCACGTCCTGGTTGGCTGAGCCAATGCCCTGGCCAAGCAGAACCTACCACTCCCTCCAAGGGTGGGTGGTTACACTCACTGTGTAACCTGCGCTCACCCTTGAGAAGCTTGGCACTGAGCAGTCAAGCTTATCACAGGGGCAATGTGTAAGGCATTGGCACAGCACTCTTAACAATAAAGACACTGAGCATCTAAAAAAAGACTTCACACGTGTATATAAAGATTTGTATTCAACACACACAATTATTAACACAACATGTAAATCATGTACTTCTAGCCATAAATCAGATTCAGAAATATCACTAACAGCACTAAGCCCAACCGTGTTAAAACAACATCAGCAAGATGTACACTTGGGAAAAATCCTACTTTCCCTCCCAACACCCTCATGCGATGCAAAACATTGTCAGCACGAGACCCACCCTAGCAGTTAATCCTTTTCAATACAACACAGTTATAGGGTGCATCCCGGTTCACAACGATAGCAGCAATGTGTACACACCCATAATTACAGCACATTTAACTAGTCTTGTGGGCTTAGGCCATGTGGGTAAAAAACAATGTCAACCATGATAATCTTGTGGCAAGGAAACAATGTGTATGGCAACACCACCGTGCAGTGCAGTTGATCACAGGCAGTCACTCCCTCACACTCACTCATATCAAGCAGGCTTGAAAAGCACACACTTGTACACACTTGCCCCCAACACCCTAACACTGTGCACTGATATCCAGCAGGTCAGTTATCAAAGTGCTCGCAGACCCCGTGAGCCCAAACCTTCCTCCACCTTTCAACCAACCCCTTCTACCCTGCCCCATGGGCTGGAGATTGAAGAAACCTTTCCCCAGGTACTAGGCCGATCACAACCGGAGGCACACTTATTCAGGGTCCTGGGGAAAGGTGGGTAAAAAGAATAGATAGCAGGGTGATCAGGCAGAAGTCGACGAATGGAGGTTTGGCCCCCCACTCAGGAAGTTCACTCACAGGTCTCTGCACTGTGCCTTCCAGCACATGCGTTGTTCTGCAAAGTACAGGAGAGGGTCACATAGGACACATGTCATTCACAATAGAGCCCAGCCAGGCTGGGCACTCCAGTACATGAATCCGTTCCTCCGAGCCCCACCTGGAAATGGGGCACAATGTCTGGTGCACGATGACTTGAGTCGTATCAGACAATTCCAACCAAAGAGTTACCAATTCCGTGCCTCCCTGGAATGTGGCACAATGTCTGGTGCTGATGACTTGAGTCACACCAGACAATTCCAGTCACACCCAGAGAAGCAAGTTCAGCAGTGCCACACGAGGTAGAATGTGGCACTGCTACGGGTACGCCCCCACCTCCTGAATTGAACACTGCATGCAATGAGAATGCAGTCGGCGTGTCGCACAAGAGCAGTGCAGCATGATTGACGAAGTGGGCCATGCGAGGTCCCGCACCCGGTGAATCTACTCACCACCAACAACATGCTTATGTGTGTCATGGCCCCACTATGAAGGGTCACACTTCCTGAATGCGGGCAGTACTTTGAGGGCTCTTCAACAGGCAATCTGGTCTCAAGTCACAATAATTAGTTCCATGCTCACACCGCTGCTACCCGGTATAATCCAGCACACGATATGGGCACTTCGGAGGGCACCGCTCTTCAGATGTCACTGGTAGAAGGTGTAGGTCCCTCACATGAGGTCTTTGATGTCCCTGAGACCTCCACCAGACAACAGGGGGGCAAGCCTACAAGCCATTGGAGAACACAATTTCGGGGTGCCACACAGCAGCAGGCAATCAACCCAGACCAGCCATTATTCAGGAAGGGTGCGTAGTCCCTTCCAATGGCACTAATTATTCTTTGTGCACAACAAATTGCTCTGGCAGTGTGCACCACACAGTCCAGTATCTCTGGTCCTGCGTCCACACAAGCGTATCTCTAGTTTGCTGCAGTGTGGCATCGGTAGTTCTACTGTAGTGTGCCTTTGAAGTCAGGGGACATTCAGCAGGTTGTCCTTTGAACCACAGATGTCGCCCCTAAATTTCAGTCTGTCTGCCATGGGGCCATGGAATGCAGATCTTAATCTTTAGTGGGACCATGATCTGGCCCTGACAGGCCATGTGTCAAAACATCTCCCTCGAATCTATGCAGGCAGGCCCTCAAATGGTAGAAGTCAGTCATCCCACTTGTGCGCTCACAGTTTATAGCTGTCGCTGAGGAATGCACAGATGTGCTCCCCTAGCCTCCAGTGTGGATTACAGTAAAATCTAAAAGGCACACAGAAGAGTTTTAGAGCATAGAAATGTCCACTTTCTAGAAGTGGCATTTCTAAGTTATTATTGACAAAACCATATTTACCATAGGAAGGGGGTTGTCAGGATGAATCCAATGATAGGAAACATCATGAGTCTGCTCCACTGTAATCCACTATTGCAACTAGGAGTAATTGTAAACTTCTCCCATGTTAACCTATGAACAGATCAGCCCTCATAGGAAGGGAAAACACTTAAGGGTATTCTTTACTCCCTGGGCATATGTGCCCCTGCGCAGACACAAGCCTGCATTGGCAGCCTGAACACATATTTAAGAACACCATAGGTGCAAGTGCACACACACAGGCCTGCTATGGCAGGCTAGACACATCGTTAAGAACACCATAGGTGCAAGTGTGTACACACAGGCCTGCTATGACAGGCTGGACTCATGTTTAAGAACACCATAGGTGAAAGTGTGCACACACACTTCCTAAGATATGTAAGGAAGGCATGCACACCTTTGCACTGTACTTACAGTGGAAAAGTGCCCAGAGCCCTAATGCCACCGAGAGAGAATCAGAAAAACCAAAAGGAAAAAGCAAATAAGCGTGGGGAAACACTACCTCAGCTTGTCAGGTCTAAAATGGAGGTATTTAACCACTTGAGTTCGAGGGCTTCCCATTGCTGTCCTGTACTAAGTCCTTTTCTTGCATGCTTGAGGTAGTTTGTGCTTAAACCTTTATAACCCTTTTTCCACAAAAGGTTTCTATGTCATATTTGCATGCATTTTTTCCGACATCTTGAGGATTCTAAAGTTACCCAGGGTTTGTAGATTCCACTGGAGTGGAAATGGCTAAATGTTGCTTTTTTGTGGGGAAAAATTTAAAAAAGTGCTGTGCAAAAAAAGCGTAAAATGGCACCAATGAAAGGTTTTCTGTGCTACGACCACCATACAATTTCCCCAGCTCCCAGGAACAAGCAGAGTTGTATCAAAAACACCTTTCCCACTGTTTTTGTATTTTCCTAAGAGGTAGTCTAGTTTTCCTAATTTTTGTGATTTCCACCTACTTGCAGTTTATGACAAAAACAGGTGTGAAATCCATGGATGATCCTGGAAAGCTATAATTTCTGAAAAGTAGACACCATTCTGAATTCAGAAAGGGGTCATTTGTGTAGATCCCTGAATGTTTTCCCAAATAAACTATTTGTTGAAAAAACAAATGATGAACATGAGTAGAAAAAACAGCCACTTGTGATAACATTTTCATCTGTAATATGGTCGCAGTGATATATTAGGTTTGTAAGTTCTACAAAACACGCAACACCCAGAGCCAACAACCTTAAACCTTGGCTAAAAGCACACATTTTCTTCACATTTTGGTGATTTAAAGTTCCATAATCTCTAAGAACCTGCAAATGTCCTCCCACCTAGCGTTCCCAGACTTCTCCTGATAAAGACAGTACCCACTTGTTTGGCCAGGCTTAGTGAACGCAACAGGAAATGGTCCAAAACCAACCACATTTTTTTTTTTGCAATGTGGGTAGCTGTGGATTTTGGGCCTGGTATGACACCTACCCAGGAAACCTACCAAACCAAACATTTCTGTGAACTAGATATAGAGGGGAATCCAGGGTGGTGTAGAGTGTGTGGATCCCACAAAGTTGTCTTACCCACAAAGCCCTGCAAACCTCAATCTTTGCCTCAATCTTTGCCGGTTGTGAGTGCTATGGAGTGGAGGTCATGGTCATGTTCAGAATGCCCAAGAGGTTAATTCACCTACAATGTGACCCCTAAAAATAAGCCCCATATTGTGCCCAACATTCAGCCAGTCCTAGTCTTTTAACAGTACAGGGACAACCCTGGTGGTTGGTCCTTTCCAGTGGAAAGCTGTACCCAGTCCATTCCACAACATCTTCAAACTTGCTCAATTAGGTTAAACTCTTAAACCAAAGGATAGCTCACAGTCATCCTTTCAAGGACACACAAACTAACCTTGTCAAGATCCTGTTGCTTTTACTGATGGTGTTATAACTGTCATATTTAGATTGTAAATATATGCATCTAATACAAGGGAGCCTGGCATTCCTGAATAAAAGTCTGTCTATAAATTCCTTAATACAGTTGAGTTGTGAGTATGTAAATTTTACTGTACCAGTTGGCTACTGTGCCCCAGGGTACACACATGCTGATCGTTATTTCTGTTTTTACAAAGTTGGTTGCATATTTCATAGATCCTAATTTTAAAGGTTTGCCAGCTGTTGCTTTGTTGATAGAACAAGAGAAGGGCTGTTGGACTGATGAGTCAGTGAACAATTAGAAATAGCTAAATTATGCATTTGACATTAAAATAAACCTAACAAAATGCTGCAAAGTCTGAAACTGATGTTATAGTTAGATGTTGAAATAACACAAAAACTAGTGTTTGAAAACAAAAAATGCTTCAATTCACCAGTTATAGTTTGCTAAGGTAATTAGAACATTTTCCCCACCATACACTGCTTATCACCTCACATATTACATCACTCATGGCATGTTAAACAACACCATTGATGATATCACTAACAACATCAATGATTACATCATAAAGTAATTGTTACAGCACCCTATAGGGTTTGTAGACTTAAAGTACTTCAAAATGTTACCCCTGTGGCCACTTTTCTATTTACCTTAATGGATTACTCCTTGAAAACTTCACATGACCCACAGTTTTAAGCCAAGTGATTGACAGGTATGTATTTGTCACTAAAGACACCTTATGCTAGGCGATCTTGATAGAGAACATTCTGTAGCTTGGTAAAATGCAGTATGCACATTTCTGGCTGGGCACAATGACATACAGCGTTAGAGTCATGCTTACATTGTCAGTGTGAGATAAACCACCTTTTAGTGGGACACTACTACTTTCTACATTATTCAACAATCTGCTATTGCACAAAATCTTTAATGAAGTTCTGGAAATAAACATCCACAACTTATAAATGCCCTCACTACATAGAATTTGTATGTAGCACTGTGTTACAACTATTTCAAATCAACACACGCCCAGGTATCCTCTGGAAGATAATCTATAGTCAACAGAAGCTTTGGCCTATCTCTCATATTCTTTGGAACAGGCTTAGTTGTAAGCCATAACCTACCTGGAAACATACCTCTGCAACTCACATCAGGCAGCCTTAGCCTTTCCCTCTTTAACATGGAGTAAAACTTGCACCCCGAACTTTAGTGATTTGCAAAAAGAACACCATTTAACTTTCACCGTGCACAACCACACTTGCCACCAGGACGTAAGCTATTTCTATGCTATACACCCACACGTGTTCACACAGTATCTTTAAGCTGTATATCACTATGGTGTTATCAATGTTATCATCAAAAATGTCATTCAAAATGGCATGAGTGATGTGATATGTGAGGTGATATTTAGTGCATGGGGGGGGGGCTGCAAGTTATAGTTAGCTCAGTATACTATAACTTGTCAATTTCAGTAAATTTCTTGGGGTTTCTGTTACCAAAGATCTTATCATCATACCTAAGTATAAATTCACTTTATTCACTTCAAGATTCGTTCTTGTGTGTTTGTGTTTGTGTGTGTGTGTGTGTATATATATATATATTTTTTTTTTTCTTTTTTTTTTTCACTGAAAAAAACAAAGTTTGCAGGGACGTTATAGTTAGGTTCTGAATTTACTCGCACAAAACCATAGAAATTCAGTAGTTATAGTTAACTATACCTTGCGCCCAAAGGTAATTATATCTTGCGCACCCGCCATGCACAGTTTTCTCTTCAATGATTTAACTGCTAAAGTTTCATTGATATTTTTAATGATGTTATAAAAGTTGTCATGAGTGTTGCAATATCTGGGGTAATTAGTAGGCTTGGGCATAGAACTCCTCTCTGCCGGCACAGTTTCTGAAATTGAGGCACTTTGCGCTGCGCAGAGTGGCTCTGAGTTCCTGAATTCCGCAATCAGGCGCATAACGCATTTCTTTCGCACATGCGAGGTTGGGTTTTGGTACTCTTGCGCGAGCGTCACAATACTCTTGGCCCGCCAGTGCGCTCAAGACTTTGCGTTCACCCGTGCTGTTTCCAGCCGTGTGTGCAACACTTCCCATTTACTCGTACTGCTTCCTGCCTGATAGAGGCCAAAACAGTCCGCTCACGAGTGCTAATGTACTTGGAGTAGATTTTCTATGCCAGATACATCTAGACCTAGTCAAAAAGTGTTTTTTGAGTGGATTTTCTTCTCCAATGGACCCTTCAGGTTCTTTTTTTAGATTGAAAACAGGAAGTGCCCCAGAGACTCCCACTTCCAGTTCCTGTCCAGCAGGCTTTTCCCTGTGCTTTGTCCATCTCCTGGTCACTTTCACTTGGATTTCGAGATGGAAGGATCACTCTTTTTGTCTCCTGGACATACCTTTGGATTTAAGGGTGTTTTTGTGAAATCACAGAACTATTGAATAAGGGTGTTGTTTCTCTATTTGTTCTTTAACAGCAGTGCACTACACAGATCTATCTTGCTTGGTTTCGGACGGGGACAGAATTACTCAGAATCAGGAGAAGCCGGATGAAAGCACTCAGGGCGGGACTACCTCAACAGCTAGGAGAAAGGTATTGACTTCAAAGAGAAACTATGATGATGGCGAAGACTCTGAGGCCTAGTGCTCACTCAACTCTGAGGACTGGAGAGTGGTGCGTTGATTTTGGAAATGCTGCTGAGTATGTGTTTGCTGCATTGCTGGCTCAAACTTCAAACTCCTCTTATGTTCTTGATCTGCCTCGGAGTCTTCTTGATACACTCTGACTCTTCATGAAGCTAACTTTACATTCTTTTGTTCTTCTCCGTTAATCTATAATACTGTTTTTTTTTCAATATGTATGCCTTTTTCTACTCTTCAAAACTCCAGCTTATCTACTGGACAGGTTGAGCCAGGCACCCAAGAGTGACAGACATTCCAAGAAGAATGGAGATGCACCACCCAATTTTGCAATACAATATCATTTCCCTTTTAACAATCATAATATTTAGAACTGGGTAGGTTAACTTGATTCCTCCATAATTTGTATTTTTCAAACCTAGAAGACATTTAGAGATTTACTATATTTGGTCCCTCTTTGGCAGAAGGACTGTTTGTGATGCATGTAACTGAACTGTCATACTTATCCCTTCACCATTTCCTTCCACAACAGATTAATGATGGTGTGCTGCTTAGCACCCTGATGAATATTGTTGTTGTTTCTTTTGTGTAGTGTTTGTCTTTGTCACACCTTTCCCAAAATCCCCTTTCTCATATATTCATTGAACTTCTAACACTCTTCCCCCAGGCAGTGTGATTTATTGAAACGTGATGTAATTTTGCACCATAAATGGATCATCCAATTAGTGGGGCGGATGTGGTGAAAGCAACAACAACTCACTGCGTGACCTTATGTTACCTGAGCTATGTTCCACACCGGCCCGATCAAGATCATCATTCATGCCTTGTGTTGTTATGTGTTACGTAAACACTTAACCTTGTCCAACCACTCTTGACTATGAGCCCACATCTCCTGACTCCATGATTTGATTTCCTAAGTTTACTTTTTAAATACTAGCTCCCTACCATTGCTCAGAAGAAGCTGATATTGCTAGTTTTTATCATCATATCAGGTCTTCTTTGTTGTGTGTCAAATACTATCATTGTGGTAGTCTGGTCTCAGTCTTCCTAAAGGTATGATATAGTATGGCCAACTTACTCTGTGTTTTCTTTCATTCTAGTTGACAGTGAGGGATAACTCTTTGATTAATCGTTCAGTTGGAGTTCACATAGGTGGGAGTGGCTGTAGGAAGCTGGCCTGGTGTGTGATGGGTACCTAAGGTACTTACACCTTATACCAGGTATCCCCTATTAGTGTAGTGTAGGCAGTGTCTAGAAGCCAGGCTCTCTAGAGGTAGCTGTGGATGAGCAGCCAAGGCTTAGCTAGGAGACATGCGAAGCTCATGCAACACCACTGTAATCACACAGCACTTATACACACGAAAGAAAACACTCAGTGTTACAAAAATAAAGGTACTTTATTATAGTAACACAGCACCAAAAATACTATAGAAGCAATACTCCCTTAGGAGGTAAGTAACACACAAGAAATGTACACTAGTAGTCATAAATAGGCATTAAAACAGTTGGAAAAAAGTGCAAAACAGTCTAAAACACAATAGAGAATAGTGACCCTAGGGGGAGCACAAACCATATACTAAACAAATGGAATGCAAAAGTTGGACCCCCCCACCTAGGTAAGTGGAATTTGTAGAGGGGAGCTGGGGGTAAGTACACAACACCCCCCAGTGACCAGTAAAGCAGGAGTAAATCACTAGAATTTCCCCAAAACACCCACTAAGAAGAAAGGAAGAGAACTGCAAAACCCAGAGATGACTGCAAGAAACCAACAGTGGATTCCTGAGGAGGAAGACATGTGGAAAGAGGCAACCAAGTCCCAAAGATGCAGCAGAGTTCAGTGAGGGCAGAAGCCCCTTCCCACCACGCTGAGGATGCAGAAGTCGGTCGTTGGTGAAGAAGGAAAGTCTCCACTGCAGCCCTGGAGTCGGAGTTGAGTTCCTGGAGGATGTAGGTGAAGTCCCACACTGGAAGGAAGATTGCAACCAGGTTTGCATGTTCAGATTCCACCAACAAGCCTTGACACAGGCAAAACTCACAGTTGGTGGAAAGTGGTGCTGCCGGAGACCAGCAAGGCCCAGGAGGACTCAACCCAGGAAGGGTAGTCAGTGGGGGCCTTCACCATCACAGAGAGCCCACTGAAGCAAGGCAGCACACACAGGAGTCTCAAAGGATGAAGACACAGAAGTTGCAGATGGAGCCCATGCAGCACTACAAAAAGGAGTCTCATGCTGCGGGAGAGCCACTCAGGGAGCTGTGCGTCACAGGAAGGAGTGCTGGGGGCTGGAGCTACACAATGCCTAAAGACCCCTTGGAGGAAGTGCCAACAAGTGTTGGCAGCTCAAAAGATGTGGTGCATGGCGGTACTGTCCTGCTTGCGTGGGAAGGCAAGGGCTTACCTCCACCCAAGTGGGACAGCTGGTAGAGATGACCAAAGGGACCATGTCTGACCACCACCCGTGATGCAGGATCCACTCAGCTCAGCAGGAGAGGGGATCCACGCAGCCGGTCGTCATTGCAGTTGGTGCCTGAAGATGCAGGGAAGTCACTCCAAGGGAGATTCCTTCTTCTTTCATGTGCAGACTGAAGACGGGCTGTCCTCAGAGGATGCACGACCAGGGAAATGTTGCAGAAGCTGGAAGGAGCCGTGGAAACAATGTTGAAGGTGAAGTCCTCGTCTTTGTTGCAGATTGCCAGTTCCTGGAGAGTCCAGATGCAGTTTCTTCAGTCAGAAGTTGAAGAGGAAGTTGCAGAGGAATCCTGCTGGAATCTTGCAAGCTGAATCTGAGGAACCACTCAAAAGAGAGACCCTAAATAGCCCTGAAAGGGGGACTGGTCACCTAGCTGGGTGACCACCTATCAGGAGGGGACTCTTATGTCACCTGCCTTACCTGGCCACTCAGATGCTCCTAGCTCTGCCAACCTTGGATTCAAGATGGCAAAACCCAGGGACCCTCTGGAGGAGCTTTGGGCACCAACCCTTGGGTGGTGATGACAGAGGAGTGGTCACTACTCTTTCCATTGTCCAGTTTTGTGCCAGAGCAGAGACTGGAGATCCCTAAACTGATGTAGACTGGTTTATGCATGGAGGGCACCAAATGTGACCTTCAAAGCATACCAGTGGTGTGGGGAGGCTACCCCTCCCAAGCATAGTAACACCTATTTCCAAAGGGAGAGTGTGTAACACCCCTCTCCCAAAGGAAATCCTTTGTTCTGCCTTCCTGGGCTTCAGCTGCTCAAGCAACAGGAGGGCAGAAACGCGTCTGAGGTATCAGCAGCTTCAGCTGTCTGGAAAACCTCAGAAGGTTGTAGGAGCAATTCTGGAGGTCCTCTAAGGAGTCCCCAGAGTGCATGGAATCATACAACTAATACTTGCAAAAGTATTGGGGTCTGATTCCAACATGTTTGATACCAATGTCCTATGTCCAGTACATGCATAAAATGGCATCCCCGTACTCACAAAGTCCAGGAAAAATGATCTGGAGTTTGTGGGGGCACCTCTGCTAGTGCAGGTGTGCCCTCACACACAGATACCTGCATGCTGCCCTCTGGGCTGAGAGGGCTTACCATAGGGGTGACTTACAGTGACCTGGTGCGGTGACCTGTAGTGAAAACGGGTGCATGCACCCATTTTACACAGACTGCAATGGCAGGCCTGCAGAACCCTATGTATGGGCTCCCTATGGGTGACAGAATAACTGTTGCAGCCCATAGGGATCCCCTGGAACCCCAATGCCCTGGGTACCTAGATACCATATACTAGGGGCTTACATGGGGACACCAGTATGCCAATTGTGGAGATAAAAAGTTACCAGAAACCAAATTTAAAGGAGAGGGCATAGTCACTGGGGTCCTGGTTAGCAGGATCAAAGTGAACATCAGTCAAACACACGGACAAACAGGCAAAAAGTGGGGTAACCAAGCTAGAAAGAAGCTACTTTCCTACAGTGGCATCTTCTGTCTTCTCTGTTAGGGCACTAGCCTGCTACTACCACTACCTACCACCCCCTTGAGATGCCACCTAGGGAAAAACCCTGCAGTACGAAGACTCCCTCGCTTCATCTATTCAGGTAAGAGAAGAACTATGGTTTGAATTGATCTTGTTTAGTTAGTAATTAACTCCTACTGAAAAAATATGTTGTCTGTGTGTATCTAGGTTTTTGCAGGCTAAACAGCCTATGGCAATCATCCTCTAGTGGTCAATATAGTACCAGAGGGCAATAGAACAAGGGTATAAGTAAATGACATACATATGTTTAGCGGATATAAAAGGCTACACTAAAAGACAGCAGTGCAAACTAAAACATCTAAATAAACATCTGAGGCATAAATCAAATAAAACAAATGATCCCCTTTTTATTTTTAACAAACACAAAAACCCACCCTTTCCACCCACAACAGGCCCACCCCTCTCCCCAAATAAATAGCCCGTCCCCAGAAAGTCGAATGAAAAGTCCAATATGAGAAGTTGAAAACCCCATCCCAACTCCCTTCCCACCCTCTCCACCCACAGCAAGTCCCTCCCACCAAAAAAATAAATAAGAAAAGAGCTCAGAAGAGGGAACTGTCATTATGAGCCTGGAGCTGGTCCAGGCTGTGCTCGATCCTGGCGAGCTGGCTCTCCACCTTGTCCATCTGCTGCAGGATACATGGAGAAATGTCCTGTCAGAGCAGGAGAGGTCGGCAGCAGGCGCAGTCAGGGATCCTGACAGCTAGTGGCTCCACCGGCAATGTAGTGGCCCAGAGGCTGGAGGCAGGGGCTGGCATGCTCCCGAGCTGGGTCCTTGGCCTAAGACAGCTATTTCACCTTCTTCCACCTCCAGGACCACCATCTGCTGGTATTCGGACTAGATGTTCTCCAGCCTCTGTTGCTGCAGACAGGCCGCTATCTTCTGCCTGGTTGGTGGTCATCCAGGTGGAGTAGCTATATCGAGGTAAACAAAAATAAAAATACAAATTGTAAGCAATGATCTGAACAAACACTTCTTCAAAAGTAGGTAGTGGGTGGCATAGGAGCACTACATTGCTGGTCCCCTAAAGACATTGGAATTTGATGTGATTATGATTCAGAGAGTCACAGGGCCAATTTTATTTGTTTACACACATGCCTCACATAACCAGCAATGACTGTCTGCTGGAAAATAATTAAGGCAGAATAATACCAGATTAAAAAACAGTGATTTCATTTTTTTCTTTTAAAGGCTTTTCTAGTAACTAAACAGACACTTTCAGTGGAAAAATAAAAATGAATTCCCTCTCAGTTATGAGTAAGGCATTATGCACTATGCAGTACAAGTTGTTGTGCCATATTAATGGAGGCATGCTAGCCAACGCTTCGTGTACTTTGATACCTACTGAAGCTGGGGCTGCTGTAGTTGACAATTATCTATCTTTAATTCTAATGGCCGTGCTCTTCCCCAAATGCCTTTCACTTAGTTTCACTTAGTTTCTACCCGGACTCCAAAGAGGCAGATGAATAAATTAAATACATCAGACATGTCATGCACAAAATCAGGCAGATATATTTACCCCTGTCTGCCTTAAGTAGACAGTGTGGAAAACAATGCACTGTACTACAGGGAAAGGAATGGGTTATATAGGTTGTATTTGACACGTTCGTCACAGGGTATACCTTATGCCAAACTTGAAATCAAATTAGGCACTTACTAGTACCACTTTACCCACTGGCCTCGCCCACCACCACAAATTCTTTCTAACAAATTCATTTGCTGGACAGTAAGGAAAGGAAACTTGACTTACATACTACTGCAGAGTGATTAGGCAGGTAGCTAGAGCCTTTGCAATAGAATAGAGGGGTGTCACTGATCATTGATTCATCATGTGCCTAATCTTTGGCTTATTCAGTCACTGCACTGTATAGACAAAAGTCTAACAGGAAAAATCTAAACAGGCATAAAATAATAAATCTGTTGTGGGAAACCCTTAAATATATTTTGGAAACACTTCACTTAACCACAAAAATGTGGCACATACCAAGAATGGATTTTTTATTTGTTTGGTAGGCTGGGACAGAAGAACTAAAGATAAAATAAAGGAGTGAAGTACTAAGAGATGACTGAGTGGGCTAGGGGAAAACAACACACCTGGTGTGTTCGGTTTGTAATGCATTGAAAACTTTGGAAGTGTCACATTAACTGAAACAGATGCACATTGCACAGCCAAAACAGCAGGCACGAATTGAACCATACTGCACTTCTTCGGTCATGGGTGGTGAAATGCCACTGGCAGGGAGGGGGTTGATGAATGACAATGATGGGTGGGATACATATCTGCCTAATTTAACGATTACAGTGAATCAAGGGATTAGAACACAAATTGAAATACCCCCCACTTTGAACCACAGCTTTGATAACGATAAAACACAAAGTAAGCAAAGTAGGTGAGCATCATGCTCCTCTACAGAAGAGCTCCCTTGGTTATTCATCAAAGCAATTATTCTATTATGCTTTCATTCTTCCTACTATAACCCATAGACACCATGATTTAAGCTTTACTTTCTCTCATCCAGTGTTTCACCAATTCACAATCCATTATCCATCCGTTCAGTATCCACTATCCGACCTTTCTTTCAATCATCCTTTCATCTATCCATCCATTTACGCAATACTCACCCACTCCTCCTTTCACCCACCCACGCATTCTTTCCTTTCATTCATTTCATCCATTATTTATTTTAACCTTCCGTTCTTTCCCGTTTCTATCAAGCCATCATTGTTAGCGCACATTATGTGTGCTTTTGCTGAGTTGCATATAGAAGAGGCCATAAGTAACCCAACCACTGTTGTACCTGTAATGCGGGGGGTTCATGATCATGATGATGCCCTTGTAGCTAGTGAGCAATGTGATTTACCACCACCTGTCCCTGCTGCCGCTTCTCTCCCTGCTCCATCTGCTCCTACAGCAGAACATGAGCCGGCTCCTCTGGTGGTCGTGTGGCTAGAAAAAAATATTATACAGTTTTTAGATGCCAGGTACACCTCTCCTAATTTCTTTAAACAAAAAAATGCAACCACAATGCATTGTTATAGTTCGTTTGGCACTGCTATATCTTCTATCTAAAATATCACTCTGTGCATTTTGTTGATTCACAGTGTTAAAAAAGCCAGATAGTCAAGCCAACCAAAAACTTGGCATAATGGAGTGGCAAAGCTATAGCCTATGATGATGATGACTCGGAATCATTGAAGCACAATGAAGGAGTAGAATAAAAATAGTCAATGAAAGACAGAGAAAAAACCTAATGCAGGGATAACAGGAATTAAACAAAAATTGGATAGGAGAGTTGGAAAAAAGGAGACAGTTTAAAAAAAAGTAAACAAGGCAACATTGAAAGTGCTATAATAGTGGCCAAAGGTAAATGTTAGGGAAAGAATAATAATATTCAATAATAGGACTTCCTGAGATGAGCAGAACCCTCAGCATTGGTGCTTGTGGTCAGTGCTTCCACAGCTCCTGCTGGACCCGCCTCTGTGGTTCCCCTCTTCTTGCCCTTGGGTGCTGATGAAAGAAATAAAGAAGATAACAAAAAAGATTAGTGGTAAAGTTAATCTCTACAAAATTATCACATAACATGCAAATACAGTAACATTGTACTTAAATTAGATCGCCTACGGTACTGGTATGATAGACTATCGTTGAGTTGGCTATACTCCTAAAATCCCTATTCCAAATTTCCTTAACAAAAACTACATTTGCAACTAATGCATTGAAATGAATAATCTTTGATTCTATTCTCATTGCTTAACCCCCTTGATGGACCAACTCAGATTCCCTTTTTTGTAATGCATAGATACATACTAGTACTACACATCATTGTGAAATTGCTTGGGAATATACGAGCTACATAAAGAAAGTCACAGAAAATGCTAACTCACTGATATCACTACTTCACTATGGTGACCGGAGGACAGAGGAGTTTGCACTGCAATGGCTTCTTAAATAATCAGCAAAAGTGAGTGCCTAAGAGTACGATGATGTAGCGCCAAGCACCTGCCTAGCTCTAACTGGACCACATAACAAATAATATTCTTAACCTAAAAGAAATGTAACTTACCTCTGAGTGTGAGCAGCATGCGATTCAGAAAAAAAAGTTTGTGCTGTAGAACACAAACACAATAATCTAGATAATACTCACCAAGCCAGAGAATCTCCACGCCTAGCAGATCAAGCAGGTCCTGTTCGCGGTCGATGATATCCGCTCAGCAGTGCATCAGCTGCTGGGTGGTGCTCTGGACCTGGGTAGTGCCCTGAACAAACCTGCGCACCATAGCCCAAAGCAGCGGACACTCCAGCAGGGGTAAACTGCTGCCAGGCTTGTTGCCAGTATGGAGGGAAGGTGGCGGGGCATGTAGACAACCAGTACTGCCACCTCCTCCTCACAAAAGATAGGCCAGGGCTGCACCCCTTGGCGTTGTCACTGCCCAGAAGGTAGACAGCTGCTGCAAGCTGTCTGGGAGGGGCCTGGCGCTGCTGCTTCCTGTTCACCGGCACCGCCTACTCTGCCATGGTGCTGTGTGGTGGGGTAAAGAAAAGAAACAGGAGGATAAAGAAGGAAGGAAGAAATAACTAAGGAAGTAAGGGGGAAAATAAACAAAAAGTAACAAAAATAAAAAAAAAATTAAAAAAATGAAAATACACAGGCACAAAAAGACACACTAATATAAACAATAAAAAATAGTGGTAGATTAATTAGGAGGGTGGAGAATTATTATTAATAATTATTATTAAAGATTATTAAGAGATTAAAAAAACAGGCCCAGCACCATAAACACAGACTGAAAAACAAGATGACCGCACCCATGCAAACTGCGTGGTGCAGTTGTACACAATTTTAATTGTGAGAATGTACTATGTGTGTGTGTTTGACATAAAACGCAACATGAACAATAGGGAATTACGCCCGCTCGCGGAACTCCATATAGTGTGGCCTAGTTTTTTTGCCACTTTGCAGGGTTCCATGTAGCGTGACTCCACGCACTCCGACCAAGTCTAGTAATTAGCAGTGCATGGAGAGAGCACAAGTTATAGTTACCTTAGGGAAGAACCTAAGTATAACGTCCCTGTAACCTTTGTTTTGTTTCAGTGAATGTCTATGTTTTTTTAGCATAAAGTCATTTTAATTACTTTACTATGCGGCCTACCCCCTACAACCACCCAACCCCACGCCACTGAGGTTGGGCGCAGGGCCTGCAGCCAACCCCCTGTAACCACACCACGCACGGCCTCTGGCTGTGCGTGTGGGAGGGGGTTGGTCACAGGGCCTGCAGCTAGCCCCCTATACCTACCCAACCCCACAACACGCACAGCCTTTGGACATGTGCGATGGAGTAATAACCCAACCCCATGCCACACATGGCCTTCCCTGGGGGTAACAGATTCAAAATAATTAGGGGGGCCACACGGACCCCCTCAGGGCCCCAGGGACCACCACCTCCAGGGGGTTACTTAAGGTCATTTTTTACGGGGGCCGTATGAACCCCCTCTGAGCCCAAGGGACCTCCACCTCCCTGGAGCAATATTAAATAAATATATGGGGGGGGCACACAGTTCCAGCCGGACCCCTAGGGCCACCACCTACCTGGGGATACATAATAAAAAAGGTTGCGAGGGCTACGCGGACTCCTCTGGGTCCCAGAGATGACAACTTCCCTGGGACAATATAAAAAAAATATATTGGGGCCGCATGGATCCCCCTGGGGACCACCACCTCTCCAGGGCTATAAAATTAAAAAAATTGGGAGGCAGCGTGGACCCCCGGGGGTCCCAGGGAACCACCGCCATGGGACAACATTAAATAAATTTATGGGTGGCCACATGGATCCCCCCTAGCCTGGGGGACCACCACCTCCCCGGAGTTATATGATATAATATATAAGGGGGGACTGCACAGACCACCTCAGGCCCCGGGGACCACTACCTCTCCAGGTCTACTTTAAATAAATTGTTGGAGACTACACTGCTCCCCTCGTTCCAGGGACCACCACATCCCTGGGGAAATAAATTCGAAATAGCTAGAAGGGGCCACGCGGACCCCCCAGGCCCAAGGGACAACCACTTTCCCGGGGCCATTTATTTTAAAATGGGAGAGGGACCAAGTGGCCCCCCTACCTAGGCCAATTTCACCCCTGGATCCCATCCCCCAGGATCTGGCCATGTTCTTGTGGATGCCCTGGCCCCACCCAGGGCACCCACTCCTCCTTCATGGGGACCGCAGAGGGAGCCTCAAGGCCTGCACAGACCGAGCCAGCTCCCCACCTCCTAATGGAGCCAGCATTGCTCCTGCAACCAGGGAGCTGCTGAAACTGCAGCTCTCTGCATGCGGGTGCAATCTTTTCATCTCTTTCCCTGCCTGCATGACAGCAGGCAGGGAAAAAGATGAAAACTCCACTCCCAGTTTTAATGCTCCCGCTTGCTGGGAGTGGAATTACGGTGTCAGCTCCCACCAAGCAAAAGAAAACAGCTACCTCCAGACGGTGGGCACCTCAGAAGGTAACAGTAGTGTGCCCTGGGAAGTGGCAGCCCCCAGTGCTTTAAATATGACTCCAGGAGGGGGCCGTGCAGCCCCCACCTTGCTCCAGCATACGACCAGCCCAGAGGAAACATATAAAAGCCAATTAACAATAATTGTCTAAAAAATACGTAAATAAGGAATTTTTATACAAAACACCATAAACATATGTTTGAATCTTTTTTAATACTCTTTAGACCACAAATGCAACCATAGAACAAACTACAAGGAGTCCCTACACTCCAGCTGAAGAGCATACAGCTCTTGGTAGGAATGCTTAATAAATGGGACTAAGTACTTCCAGGGGGCATGTATTCAGTGACCCATTAAGCGTACTGAGAGTTTTAAAAAAAAGCTCCTAGGGGGCTGCTAAGCTCCCTGCAGCCACCCATAACATAGCAAAATTGGTTGCTGGTGCCACTGCCCCTTTTTGGGGTACCACAATGAACTAAATATTTGTAGAAAAAGCCCAGCATTATGGGCCACTCCACCAGCAGAACCAGTGCAAATAAAATCAACAGCTTCTCTGCTCAGTTCATATTCCTGTGCCGGGTTATATTTGCTTTTTTTCTGTGACCTGGTCATACCTGGAGCATCCAACAATTATCTTACAGTTAGGGGCTGCGGGCTAGAGTCCAAAGGCTAAAAATGTTTTGTTATGGCAGCTTGGGGAGCCCAATCCCACACTGCAATGCCATTATTTTGTTGCCAGGTGCCCCGGTCCCACCTGAAGAATCCACACCATTGTCAGGCATAGGGTGCCACAGGGGGAGGCCTGAGGCCCCCACAGAGCTGCTGATTCCCCTGCCAGCACCCATCCTCGGCTGCTGGTGGGAGCCGGCTCTTCTTTGTTTCTACCCAGCAGGAGCAGCTTTTCTTTGTGCTAGAGAAGCATTTCAGCTCCTACTCTATGATAGCAATGAAGTCTTTCCTGCTCATGCTATGGCTGGCAGGGATCCACAGTGTCCTGCGGGGTGAGGTCCCCGGGACACTATAATGAGTTTGGCCCTTAGGGATGGGATGACCATGGCTAATATCAGCTCGAAGAAGGGGCCCATGCCCCCACCAAAATATAATATGGAAGGCCCTGGGGCATTGGGTGACCAGGGCCACTTGATGGCTTCGGGAGAGGAAAACAGACATTCCCCCTACCCCCCGTTTTTACATTTAACTGCAGATCCTCCACAGATCTGCGGTACCATTAAAAAAAGTGTTTCTGGCCCCAGTCAGTGGTTTCTCATGGCTACCCCTCAACCAGGCCAAGGAGGTCTTGGTATCCATACACTGCACCTCTATATGTTTTTAATTTGTTTTTCAGGACATAGGGCTGAGTCTTCGAGTCCTAAAATGGCAGCTGCAACATCTTTGTTGATGTTGAGGTAACCAATCAGATCTTATCTTTTGATCTGTGGGTCCGCTTATCTCTGCAGTGTGAAATATACATACATTTTGAACCTTTTTTTCTAAAAAACTACTGAACAGATTCACCCCAAACCACAAAAAGCATGCTTTCTGGGTAAAGATATAGCTTTCTTTCAAATTTGGTGTAATTGTGTTAAGCCATTTTTAATCTACCGCTGTTCAGTTTTCCTTTGGAGAATTGCATTAGGGAAAATGCATCATTTGATGTCATAAATAATGTCATAGAACATGTCATGAATGATGTAATATGTGATGTCATAAGCAGTGCATGGCGGAGCACAAGTTATATTTAGCTCTGCTAACTACAACAGGTGAATTTCTGTGTTTTTGTTTAGTTTAAAAGGGTAATGTTGTTACTGACATTCACCTAACTATAACAGCACTTTAACCTTAGTTTTTTCAGTGAATTTCTAATGTTTTTTCTAATGTAAATTAATATTTTATTACCATACATAAAGCCAACCCCTTGCAGCCTTTGGCAAACCCCCCACAGGAAGCCAACGCCATGCTGTGCATGACATTCAGCCATGCAAAGCTGGGGCTGGCATCAGAGCTTGTCCTGCAGTCAAGCTCTGTGGCCAACCCATCCGAAGGCAGCCAACACCCTCATTACATCTGGCCCTTTGGTGTGCATGGTGTGGGGTTGCCTGCAGTGCATTGCTTGCAGTCAAGTCATGTGTCCAACTACCCAGAGGCAGCCAACCCCATGCTGACTAAATTATTTGGTTGTGCATGGCGTGGGGTAAGCCACAGGGCTTGGCTTGCAGCCAATCTGTGCATCCAATTCCCCACATGCAACTAACCCCATGCTTTCGCTGTGTGCAGCAGGGGTTTTCCACAGGGCTTGGCCTGCCATGAGGCCCTGTGGCCAAAACCCCAGCAGGCTGCCAATCCCACACAGCGCACAGCCGCAGGTGTGCACAGCGTAGGGTTGGCCTTTCGGTCTCCAGGAACTCATCCCCTGTGGTCAAAACATATATATTAAGGGGAGGAGGATATGCACCCTCACTCCCTGACCCTTAATTTGCCCCGGGGACCCAATTCCATGGGGACAAACCCCTCTTTGGCAATGTAAAAACAGCCCTTTACTATCATGAGAGGGAGATCGACCCTCCTCACACAGGCAGACAGCCTGTCTCAATTTTCTATAGCATAAACAGCTTCCTATATACAGAATCACACACGTATTTATTAGAAAATAGTAAATAATAATTGAATGGCCAGTTATAGATTGAAACATAAAAACATTTGAACACCTGTAATCCTTAAACTCTAAACTATCTTCTACACATCCTTTATTTGTGGCTTTAGCAACGCTTTTTCGAACTAACCAGTCTTCGTTCTTGAACACATACATATTTGTGGTAAATACAGCTTTAATACTCTGCATGCTTTATCATTGTAAGCCTAGGACTTCCTTGTAGTCTGAACTGATTACATTTCCTGCACTCATTATTTAATCAGGTTACCATCTATTTGGAAACAGGAAGTATGTGCCATTGAGCTTGTGTGCTAAGAGTCGTAAATGCCTACATGCTTGCTAAACACAAGTTGGCTTTTAACTGCAACCCTTTCAAGTTATTATTTCATTATGTCCTCAAGTGAACTCTTCACCTTATTCTGGTCAGTATACTATGTACAGCTGCGTAGCACTTTCTGCCAATGTCTGTTGTTGCGTTATATTTTTCACAATCATATTCTACATTTCCTGTAACATTCCCCCTCTAGTTAATATTTCAACCATTGGACCTAAACATTGGTCTACATTTGGCACTAAATGATACACATTACCCTGAGAATCTACAACACGTTTTGGCGTCCTAGGTGGAAACATCTCTCCCACCTTGGCACCTACTCTTCTACAACATGCTAGAATCAACTGTCTGACACAATATATTAATAATAAGGCTACAATAGATGGAATCAAAGCTCTCAACATTCCAGATATCCAGAATAGCAGTAATGTCAACCACCCACTAAACCAATTATATGGGGCATCTTTCTAATTTAGCATTTTCTTTTGTAGATTATGCAGTATCTGAATGGCCTCTGCTAAAGTTTCTTTATCCGCATCATTCACTGGAATGAAAGTTCAGCACGCTGTTTCAATCTTCTGCTCACCCCTCCTTGCATGGCCATAACAAGGTCAAGTACATAATGGTGTTGCATTACCATCATTTTCATCGCATGCAGCTCTTCCATAACCGCGTTGAGACCATCCTTCGTAGTGTTGATAGTCTTAAGAAGTTCCCATCAGGTTATCTGCAACCATCGAGCTGTTGCTTTGGCCTGAACAAATTGCAGAATACTCCCCCCAAAAATCTGGGTATCATTGAACAAAAGGTACTCCTGTGGAATGCCACTCTAAGTACTCATACCATAATATTCTGCAGTTCTCTTCCTTTAATTATGATGAAGCAAGGTCGTTGGATGGGTCATGGGGTGTTCATGTAAAGCTGTCAGATTAATTCCAGGAAGTATCAAAACCAGAGCATCCAAAGTCTCAATGGAACAGATTCCACCCCAGTTTGGTGGCAACTGTGCATATAATAGTTCTCCACACTTCCAATAATAGTCCATGAGGCTGGAGATGCCCCCTGCTTGTCGGCATCAGCTATTGTAGTCTTACAACCAATATTGTGGCCCACATCAACAGTGCCATTTCCTCTGAAATACAAAGAAACACACAGAAGTTAGTCTCATGATAGTCTGAGAACTCACTGTGCTATCTATCCAAGTGCAACATGAAATATATTCATCCCAGATATGTGTACACTTCCCTATCGCATCCTGACTAACATCAATACTTTTCCATTAAGATATAACCCTGCAAGAAAATTCAACATCAGAGTGCCATTGATCATTGGCAAAGACTGATCTAGCAACTCTAAATCTTGGCCTTCGAACACAATCTGGGGGCAAAGGATTCACTGAATAGCTGTAACACTCAGTGGGTGGTCATTTTACTCCTAGAAATCCTAGACATAGGACCATCTGAATCCAATCTACAGTGGTAGGATGACCTGACTTCTTCATGCGTGATATCTCTTTTTTGATGTCCTGTCTAGCTGTGACAATGTATGATTGATTGACTGCTAACACTCCTGCTAAAGAATCATGAACGTGCTACTTTAACATGTTTCAACTGCATTTGGCCCTTAATCGTACATAAGTAAAGATGTAATAAACTTTGGGCTGGACTTGGGGGTACTCTTTTAGTTGAATATAACCTATCTGATCCAGTAGCATGAGGAATAAGGGAGCACGCAAAACAGGACTCATTAGTGGTTTCCAAACTTATGTTTAACTTATGCTGATACCACATATTATCGAACAATTGAGTATGGGCATTACAGGTCACAGTATCACTATAAAGAAAGTTCTCTTCATACACATAAAATATTAAACTAAAGAATTCATTGTTGTCAAGAAGCAGAAAAAGTAGAATCAAGAGACAAAAGAGAAACAAGAAAACAAAAATACATATCTTTCATGCTGTCTTCTCAAAAAACTAATTGTCCAAAAGCAGAGGAGGAGGGGGTATTTTTACGATGACAATCTTCTTCCACCCCTCTTGTTCCATTTACATTGTCTATGATGTTTTGGCGTGATGCTGGATTCAGATGGACATTGGTAAGGTCCAATCAGGGTTTCCTGCCATTGATTTTGACTGCTTGTGGGAGTAGTCATTGTTAACAAAGAAACTTCAGTCGAACTTGGAATCCTTTTATGATATAGTTACAAATATGAACTAGTTGGCTAGTTGTAGCAGGAGGGACCTCTTGGTCATTGTTGGGTACCTCTCTTTGAAATACCTATTTAAGGAAGAACTTAGCAGCCTTGATTAGTTTAAAAAGTATGCTGTACTGTATGTGTCTGTGGTACTTCATCTTACAATGTCATTTTTAACACTTGTGTCTTGGGAGTCAGAATATTTGCATATATATATACTGTATTCGATTCACTGTGCAATTAAAATTCGAATTTCCAAACATCCTGCGTGTGCCGCGTATGACCGAGAGTAATTTTGTTGGAGAATGTTTTCAGGGAATTGGTCCTTCCCTGACGCTAACACCGGCAACAGAGCGCACCTGGAGGGGACCATTTGTAGAGAAATATATATATATATATATATATATATATATATATAGAAAAGCAGTCCTCACCAACGCAGGTTACCTCCACATTGCGGGCCGGTGCGAGTCACGACTATATATATAAAAGAATCCAGCATCCCCCGTCTGGGACACTGGAAAGAAACACTGCACTCCAGGATTGTGCTGTCAGTAAAAAACGTTATTGTTGCTGGCAACATGTTTCAACCTAACAGTCTTTTTCACAGCCTAATACACCTGGTGTTTCCTCACCATATAAACATTAAAACGTTGGTGAACATCAAGGAAAGACTCTGTACTCTTCATTAATATAAATAACAGACCCGGTTCAGAGCCCAAAAACAGACTCCTCACTGGGGAGATATGTACACAAATTATGAAAGCAGAAAATAACAACATAATTCATTGAAACTACAGCAACGTAATACAAATGTATCATATGATATATACAAATATTAAATTAATATTAAACATAATATGACCTGTCATATTAATGCTGTCTACTATATGCAACAATCAATGACTTCCTTATTCCATTTTGGTCATGTGACCGATTGCAAGAAATCGCACGTCAGTGCTAAGAACTCCAGAGTCTAAGTGAAAACTAAAAGAAAAACATTACTCTCTAATAATTTATACTTAGCAGTTATACACTTTACCCTAAGACACCTTACCTGTGAAACTATACTACATAAAGAAATATACACTAAAGGAATGTATTGTCAATACACATCCTATAAGGCAGATACCATTACGATACTACATAAATAAGGGACAACACATTTTACACAGCCTATTGATAAAAACCCACCAGATATTATCCCATTCCATATAGGAGAAAAAACATCAAATATCCATGGGGGCCAGCTAGACCGTTTTTTAAAAAAAGCTAACTATAATGCACAGTGTATTTCCATCTGTGGCAATGAGTCACCCAGTATGTACAAACATCTCTTCATCCTCATTGAGAACATATGGAGATTTGCTGCCGATGAAAATGATGTACTTCAACTCAAGGATCCTCAACTTCTGCTCCCTGTCACCACCCCGTGGGATCACGGCCACCCTATCAATGCCAAAGAAAGAAACTTTGTCAGCATCTCGATCTACTCCAATGCTTTGCAATGGAATATCAAAAATCAGCATTTCTGGTTGCTCTAAGGTGCTCCAACACTCTCTTTTTCACAGGGAAAATTGCCCAGCCCACATGGACACTGCAGGACATACCCACAGTAATCATTATTACAAGTGATAAACCTTTGTATATTAACCATCTTTCCTGCTGCAAAACAACATCTCTTCTTATTCTTACTACTCTTGCATGCCTTACAGTGTCCAAATTTATAAAATCCTCATTGTTCACTTAGCCATCTTGTAGGTTTGTTTTTGCAGGTAACTCCTCACCAACAGATCTTGCAAAAATCTAGATTTACAATATGTCATTAAAGGATGAGGTAAAACCTTATCTCCTATAATTGGAATTTTTTTTTATCAGATGCCAATGTTTGTTAAGTACCCAACACATGGTAGGGGACTCAGAATTTTGTGCAGTGATCATTCCCACACTGCTGTCCTGACCCTGCCCTTGCTGATTCTTCACAAGTAACTGTTCTCTGGGGAGGTTTCCCACTTTTCGCCTAGCTGCCCTGACTACATAAGGGAAATATCCCCTGACTTTAAATCTATCCACCAGCCTACATTTCTCCTCCCCAAATACCTGCGGTGTGGTGCAAATTCATTTGGCTCCAATCATTTCACCAAATGGAATGCTCTGCTTCACTTTCTTAGGTTGGTGACTCTGGACATGTAATATGCTGTTACCCGAGGCCTCCTTCCCGTGCAGGCTAGTCTCAATGGAATCATTTTCAATCCTTACTCTTACATCTACGAAATCCATTTGTGTTTGACTTGATTTATATGTGAAGTGAAGATTCAAATCATTATTTGAGATCTGATCCAGAAATCCATCCAAATCTGACTTGGAGCTATCCCATGTTAACAAACAAGTCATCAATGTATATGGTCCAGAATATTACATGATTAGTTATCTCTTCAATCCATGCATGCTGTTCCTCCCTCCAGCCCACAAATAGACAGGCATAACTCAGCACAAAGCAACTGCCCAGGGCAGTCCTGACCAGTTGTCTATACCATTTGTCTTTAAAAAGGAAAAAGTTGTGTTCCAGACAAAACCTAAGCATATCACTCAACATCATAGAATGATCATAAAGGTATATCTGTCTGTCTCTGAATTTGTTTTTTGCATGTTCTGATCCCAAATTCATGCCTGATACAAGTATATAGGGACACCATATAAATAGTGACTAACCAGTAAATGGATGGTCAGGTATCCCCCTTATCTGGTTCATAAAATCAGTACTGTCCCTACAGTAAGAGGGAAGATTCAATATGTCAAAATACATGAATGTGTGTTCAAGCAAACTACTGTTCGCTGAGATAATTGGTCACCCAGGAGGATTTGTCATATTCTTGTGAATCTTAGGCAGCATATAAAACATGGCACCAAAGGTTTTTATTGCATGGGAACTGATATTTCTCCACATTCCAATCAAGAAGTAAACCATGATATCTCGCTTGTCATCAACTTATACCCTTCAAAAGTAGTTGTTTCATAATTGCCGGAAACTATAAGTTGTCTATTGGCTTCCTGTCTACATTTGTCTGTATCCCATATTACCACATTCCCTCCCTTACCTGAAGGTTTAATACCAAAACTGTGATCCCTATATTGAGGGTATCAAGCGCCTCTCTTTGTCCCACAGTAAGATTAGATGCACACCTATTTTTTATATTCTTCCAAATCTGCATTAGTTCCCAAATAATTATTTCTTGGAAAGTGTCTGTGCTGTCATGTGATAGTGTTCGATTAAAGCTGGATTTAGGTTTAAATTTACATGTTATTGTTCCACCTATCTCAAGCCCTAAATGCTCCAAAAAGTTCAGCTCTGAGGCCCAACCTGATAGATCCTCCCCCAATTCCACAAGGCTAACCAGCCCCTCGATATCCCAGAGGCACAGGTTGTCAAAAGTAGGGTCATGGGTGGTCCTCCCAGGCATCGACACACACACACCATGTTTGTTCTCCTGCTGCAAAAAAAGCCTTCATTAATTTCAATTTACATACATATAGGAACAAATCGATGCATATTTGGCTATGCTCAAAATTAGCTGCGGGGCAAAAGGGCAGTTCAAATTCCAGCAAAGATTGTTCATCAGGGCTAAGCACATGGGTAGAGAGGTTAACAATAGTCAACTTTTTCTCACCCATCACTTGCACTTGATTTGCCATGAAATGTTCCCACTGTTCCTTTGGCGGTTCCTACCCCATCCCCATGTGTACTTCGTCCTTTGTTGGTGTCTCCTCTTGTGTCCAGTGGCTTTCTTCTCGTGCTCCCTTGTTGAATTGTAAAAAACAATATTTTTCTAAGGAAGTGAGTGGTGTGAGGTCTTAATTTTTGTATATATCATATGATACATTTCTGTTATGTTGACATAGTTTCAATGAAATATGTTGTTATTTTCTTCTTTCCTAATTTGTGTACATATCTCCCCAGTGAGGAGTCTGTTTTTGGGCTCTGAATGGGGTCTATTATTTATGTTAATGAAGAGTACTGAGTCCTTCCTTGATGTCCACCAAAGTTTTATTGTTAATGGGGTGAGGAGACACCGGATGTTTTAGGCTGTGAAAAAGGCTGTTAGGTCAAAACTCATTGCCAGCTACAATAAAGTTTTCTACTGAAAGCGCAATCCTGGAGTGTGGTGTTTCATTCCAGTATCTTTCCTAACAGGGGATGGTGGATTTATATATACATATATATATATATATATATATATATATATATATATATATATATATATATATACTGTATATATATATATATCGCCACTAGGTAGTTATAGTTAGGACCTAGGGCCAGATGTAGGAAACGTTTAGCGACTCGCAAACGGCAATTTTTGCCGTTTGCGAGTCGCTAAACGCGTTTCCCAATGCAGAAATGCATATTGTGAGTCGGTACCGACTCGCAATATGCATTTCAGAATCGCAAATAGGAAGGGGTGTTCCCTTCCTATTTGCGAGTCTGAGTGGTATGCAATACCATTTGCGACCGCGTACTCGGTCGCAAATGGTGTCGCAGTTACCATCCACTTCAAGTGGATGGTAACCCACTCGCAAATTGGAAGGGATCCCCATGGGACCCCTTCCACTTTGTGAATGGACCCAAAAATATTTTTTCAGGGTAGGTAGTGGTCCAAGGGACCACTACCTGCCCTGAAAAAAAAACGAAACGAAAGGTTTCGTTTTTTTTTTAAAAGTGCAGCTCGTTTTCCTTTAAGGAAAACGGGCTACACTTAAAAAAAAAAAAAACTGCTTTATTGAAAGCAGTCACGAACATGGAGGTCTGCTGACGACAGCAGGCCTCCATGTTTGCGAGTGCCTATACTCGCTATGGGGCCGCAATTTGCGACCCACCTCATGAATATTGATGAGGTGGGTCATTGCGACCCCATAGCGAGGTGCAGTCGGTGTCTGAGACACCGTACTGCATACCAATTTGCGAGTTGCAAATTGCGAGTCGCATGGACTCGCACTTTGCAACTCGCAAATTTTTTTTTTGCTACATCTGGCCCCTAGTTTCTATAGAAAAAGTGTTTTTTACTTGCCTATATCTTTGGTGCTGGTTGTTGAACCTTCACAACATTTTCCAAAATAATTCCCCAGTCACGTCAGCTGCTGTCTGGAAAGTTTTGGGATGATTAGTCAAATGCGGACCAAGAAAAGGGGGGTCCCAAAATGCTTTTTCTCCATTCATTTTCCCATAGGAATTCTGAACGTGATATCGCCAAAACTACTGGATGGAATGACACCAAATTTGGCAGAACGGTAGGTCCTGGTCCAGAAAGCGACCTTTTGTGATTTGGTGGGAATCTGTCCAGTGGTTCTCTTGTAAGTAACTGGAAAACAAATCTGTATTCATAGAGATGCAGATTAGCAATGACTTCTGCGTGGAGTGTCCCGAATCCACATGTGAAACAGAGCAGTATGATTGGCTGGCCGAAAGCTGTTCAGAAAATTGCAGCTGTCATTTTATCGACTAGCAACAGTTCTGGGGGATGGATTTTCACTGAGAAATTAATAGAAGGGGGCAGTGTAGAGGTACTCTAACCCCATGGGGGTAATGAATGAGCTTGTGAGGGACCCATTATGAGTTCAGAAAGGTTAACACCCCCTTTTTTTGATGATCGTGGAGTCGCGGCTCCATCTGGCACTCAGTGCGACCCCCAGTATAACGTTGCAATGGGGTTGTAAATCCTGCCGAAAAAGTAAAAAATATATATATCCACATACTCACTGTTAGACACACTCTCTGACCCACTAAGACACTCACTCACCCACTCACAGACCCACTCTGACCATCACGCACCCACTTACAGACCCAACCAGTCAACCAGCTATCAGAGCGCCATAGGTTGGTGTCACCTTTAAAGCTTCTAGTTACAATGTTAGTTCAGCATTAAGCATCCAAGAGTCTTGCCATTGATGCAGAAAACTGAATTCTTTACGTAACTGAACCCCCTTTCCCAATAAATCTGGTGTTTCTGCTATACATGTATACACCACTGTTGTAAATGCCTCCATATCAGCAGGTTGTGCTCTAATTTAATCTCCAGTAGAGGAATCTACTGTTACTGCCATCACCCTGGAAGATGAATCTCTAGGGGTAGAGCAAATCATGGTACTATCAGGTTCAAAATGGATAAACATATTTAATTTGGCCACAAGATCTTTTCCTAATAAGTTAGCTGAGGCAGCTGAAGAAAACAATAAACAGCTATAAATGTACCTCTTTCCCACTTCCACCACCACTGTTTTAGTGAAAGGAACCCTCATTACTTCCCCAGCGAATCCCTGTGTGTCCATTGATCTGTTAGAAATCGGAAGGCACCCCTCTCTAATACAGGATCTAGTTGCTCCTGTATCTATGTGTAATTCATACCTTTTGTCATTGATAGCTACCATCACAGTGAGTTCCTCGTCTGGCCTGTGTGTTACTGACAATTCAGGACACATAAACATGCTCTGTGGGCATCTTCATTGTGCATATCCTCCTACATGATTAATCTGGAAGGGATTTCCTCCCCTCACAATTACACTTCCATGCCAACTTTGAAGTGGAATCATCATTGGGAGTGTTTGATAATTTTGCTGAGGCGGCACCAGTTGTGCTTGAGGCATTACTGGTGGCTATATTTTTTGTGATGACGCCTGAAGTACAAACATGTTTTGTGGATTTAGTTGAGACTATACCAATGTATTACCTGGTTGATTATAACCTCCTACTGTTCCATTTTGCTCATCCCATCTCATAGTTATACAACCTCTAATAAAATGTCCATACCTTTGACAATAATGACATACCTGATGCAATCTTTGAGGACCCCTCCTACCCCTTCCTATTACAGTTTTTTTCCTCCTTCACTACTTTGCTGTATCCTTACAATGTCCTGTTACTGTGGATATTTTTATTGAGTGGTCCCTGTGACTGATCCCACAGACATTGTAGTCATCTAAGTAATGGCTGCCACTACAGTTCCTTCTACTGCTCGTTTGATTGCCAACGTCTGCTGTACTAACTTGGCTGCTGCTTTGTCTATCTCTTCCTGTTTGTTCCTCTCTTTTTCCTGTTACTTCTTACAAAAATTAATCATGTGCACCTGTATCTTTGTCCAGGGCTTAGCTTCTAATGCCACTACATTATCTAGGCTATCCTGTACAGCAGAGGGTAACTCTGTTTACACCATGTTACACCAGGTCCTTGTGCCAGCTTCCCCTGTGACAGTCTCCTATCTAGCTTGGCCCAGCCACCCTCTGCTGTCTTGGTTTGTGCCACTCTTCTGCTCCTTTTTCCCTCTCTTCTGCTCATTTTTCTGCTCATTTTTCCCTCTCTTCTGCTCCTTTTCCTTTCTATTCTGCTTGTTTTTCTGCTCCTTCTCCTCACTTCCTGCCATGTCCCTCCTCCTGCTGTTTCCCATCACCCACTACCCAGCACACTGCCCTCCCCCAGGACATACTTATTTGAGGCGGCATCACAACCCCATTGAGCAGGTCCTTGTTCCAGTTCCCCTGTGACACACTCCAGTCCAGCTTGCCTGCAGCCACCCTCTGCTGCCTTGGTTTGTGACACTCTTCGGCTCCTTTTTTCTTTTCTTCTGATTGCTTTTTCTATCTTTTTTTCTCTTGCTTTTTCCCATTTTTCTGCCCCTTTTTCACTCTTTTCTGTTCATTTTTCTGGCCCTTTTTCTCTTTCTTCTGCTCATGTTTCTGCTTCTTATTCCTTCTCTTCTGCTAATTTTTCTGCTCCTTTTTCTCTTTCTTCTGTTAATTTTTCTGCTTCTTCTCCTCTCTTCCCACCATTCCCTCCTCCAGCCTCTTTCCACCTCCCGCCATCCACCGCCTCCCCCAGGATCTACTAAATGAAGGCCACAGTGCGGCCACGCAGTGCGTGTGTGCAGTGGGAACACATAGTGGGTGCGCCACTGATGTGCCCATCTGCACCTGTCCGTGTCTGGACCACACCCAGCGCCAGGACCCTAAGCCCTCCCACCATCTCCTACACTACCAAGGAGCTCCTGTACCCTAGTCACTGGAACAACTGCTCTGCCACACATCCTTCCCGCAATCAACCAAAGGACCCTTAACCTACCGCCGCTACTGCTTCTCATGCAACATAGGTCCACCAGCCCACACGGGGCCCCGTAACACTTCCACCCACAAGACCACAAACAACCCAGAACCACTGAATCCTGCTCAATGCCTGGTCCCTCTGCAAACATGCCACAGAAATCTGGGACACCATCACCACCCTCTCCCCTGATATTGCCTTCATCACCAAAACCTGGCTCAATCCCTCTTTGAATCCTGGCTTCACCACCGCAACTCTCAAAGGCTTATAGATGTTGCACCAAGACTGCCCCAACAAATTCGTCAAGGGCATTGCCATCATCTTTAAAGAAACCGTCCAATGCACTGTCACCGGCTAGATCAGCTACAGACCAATGCTAAGACCATGATCAGAGACACCCTCATATGCAGACTCCCGGGACCCCAACCAGCTTTCTGAGACACCATCTTTAACCTCATTTCACCACTAGCCATTGACTTCTACCACTACATCCTACTTGGAAACCTTAATTTTCACATCGACAATGCTAACTCTACCACCCTTGCCAAGATACCCTGAATAACATTGGCCTCACTTAACTGGTCACCGAACCCATGCACAAAGCCAGTCACACTCTTGATGCCACCTCCCGCCATCCACCGCCTCCCCCAGGATCTACTAAATGAAGGCCACAGTGCGGCCACGCAGTGGGCGTGTGCAGTGGGAACACATAGTGGGTGCGCCACTGATGTGCCCATCTGCACCTGTCCGTGTCTGGACCACACCCAGCGCCAGGACCCTAAGCTCTCCCACCATCTCCTACACTACCAAGGAGCTCCTGGACCCCAGTCACTGGAACAACTGCTCTGCCACACATCCTTCCCGCAATCAACCAAAGGACCCTTAACCTACTGCCGCTACTGCTTCTCATGCAACATAGGTCCACCAGCCCACACGGGGCCCCGTAACACTTCCACCCACAAGACCACAAACAACCCAGAACCACTGAATCCTGCTCAATGCCTGGTCCCTCTGCAAACATGCCACAGAAATCTGGGACACCATCACCACCCTCTCCCCTGATATTGCCTTCATCACCAAAACCTGGCTCAATCCCTCTTTGAATCCTGGCTTCACCACCGCAACTCTCAAAGGCTTATAGATGTTGCACCAAGACTGCCCCAACAAATTCGTCAAGGGCATTGCCATCATCTTTAAAGAAACCGTCCAATGCACTGTCACCGGCTAGATCAGCTACAGACCAATGCTAAGACCATGATCAGAGACACCCTCATATGCAGACTCCCGGGACCCCAACCAGCTTTCTGAGACACCATCTTTAACCTCATTTCACCACTAGCCATTGACTTCTACCACTACATCCTACTTGGAAACCTTAATTTTCACATCGACAATGCTAACTCTACCACCCTTGCCAAGATACCCTGAATAACATTGGCCTCACTTAACTGGTCACCGAACCCATGCACAAAGCCAGTCACACTCTTGATGCCATCTTCACCACCAGTGACAGAATCAAATTCCGCCATGTCACAAATCTCACCTGGACTGACCACGCCATCGTCCACTTCACAATCTCAGGTGCTCAGCATGCCATCTTCAAACATCACAGCTCCTCCCACGGCAGCTGGAGCAAGGTAACCAAGACACAGTGGACACAGACCCTTAGCACCACCCAACCCAAAACATCATCAGACCTTGACCTAGCCATCCAGAACTTCTCCACATGGATCACCAATTGCGCTGACAGAGTCACCCTATTGAAACAAACAAAAACCAGCAAAACCTCAAAACACACAAGCTGGTACACCGCAGAGCTCAGAACCATCAAGAGCAATTGCTACTGACTCGAGAAACAATAGCCCGCCACAAGGAACCCCTCAGACAGAGCCGCCTATAAAGCAGCCTTCAGCAACTACCAGCTACACTTTAAGGAAGCCAAGAAAGCAGCCATCACAGCCCGCATCGACATGGCAGCCAATCACATGAAGGAGTTCTTCAAAATAGTCAAGGAATTCTCTAACCTGACAGCCACAGAGAACACCATCCACCCCTCCCAAAGAACTCTGTGACTCCTCCTCAGAATACTTCCCCACCAAGATCGCCTCCATCTACAACTTTTTTGACTGCCAACCCACATCTCTCAACCTCAGCCAACTGAATTATCACCATTTGGTCACTGCTCTCCACTCAGACCACCACGGCCATCATGTCTTCCATTCACTCCAGCGTGCCACCAACCACTGCCCTCACCGACTCTTCAACCTCAGAAGCATCCCAATCAGCACCAAACTCACCCACATCATCAACACCGCCATCTCCATGGCAACCTTCCCAGACAGATGGAAACACGCAGAGGTCAGACCTCTACTAAAGAAGTCCTCCGCTGACCCCAGCGATCTAAAAAATTATCGACCAATTTCTGTGCTCCCCTATGCAGCCATAGTACTCAAGAAAGCCATCAACCAACAATTCACCAAACAGCTGGAACAAAACCACCTACTTGATGCCTCACAATCAGGTTTCCACACCAACCACAGCACTGAGACCATGCTGATCGCTGCCCCAGACAACATCAGATCTCTCCTTGACTGCAGAGAAACTGTGGCCTTAATCCTCCTTGACCTCTCTGCTGTGTTGGATACCATCTCCCACCACACCTTCATCGACAGACTCTTCAACTTCGGTAAACAGCAAAATGCCCTCAAGGGGATCGCCTCTTTTCTTACAGGTCGCAAATAGAGCATCTGGCTGCCTCCCTTTACCTCCGAACCCAAGGACATCATATGCGGCGTACATCAAGGATCTTCCCTCAGCCCCACCCTGTTCAACATCTATATGACCCCCACCTCATAGACGTCATCTGATCTCATGAACTCAACATAATCTCCTACAGTGATGACACTCAACTAATCCTATCACTCTCCAAGGACCCCTCCAATGCCAAAACTAACTTCTGCGATGCCATGACCAATGTAGCCAACTGAGTGAGAGACAACTGCCTCAAACTCACCTCAGACAAAACAAAAGTACTGATCTTTGGAAAGAGCACTTCCACTTGGGACCACAGCTGGTGGCATGCAGAACTCAGATCAACACCCACAGACCATGCACGCAGTCTAGGCATCACCCTCGACAACAAATACTCTCCTACGCTTCCACACTCTTCGCATGCTCGGTAGAATCTTCAGATGGATCCCAGTCAACACCAAAAAAATGTCACACAGGCCCTCGTCACCAGCTGCCTTGACTACACCAATGCTCTCTATGCAGGCATCTCTTCCCAGCTCCTCAAAAGATTCCAGATCATACAGAATGCTGCCTCGTCAGACTCAACTCAAATGGACCCACATCACCCCCCCCCCCACCTCAGAAACCTCCACTGGCTCCCCGTTCAGAAGAGATGTCAGTTCAAGATCCTCACGCATGCCTCCAAAGCTCTACACAATCAAGGACTGTCCTACATCAACTGAACTTCCATCTACCCTCAAGACACCTGCGCTCCTCCTCTTGTGCCCTCGTGCACACCCCGCATACATCATAGCTGCAAGCAGGGGCCGCTCCTTCTCCTATTTTGCACCCAAGACCTAAAACGACCTGCCCCCACCTCCAAACAGCACCCTCCCTGGCAGACTTCAAAAATAAACTGAAGATCTGACTGTTCAACTGAGACTCTGCACCCTCAGTAACCAGATACCCCAAGGGGTGACAGTGCTGTGTTTTACAAATGCTGAATAATTGATTGATTGATAAGACAATACAGCATTTCCTCCTGTTACCTCCCAACCTTGATCTACTTCTTGGATCTATTTCACTTTCATCTTATTAAGGAACTGAGCAGAATCCTCATTTGGCTGCATTGACTAAGTCATGAGCGATCCAATATCTGGCCTATCAGGATACATCTTTCTCAACTCATCACGAATCGCTGTGCTTTCTAAATTAGACCCATCATATCTAGTTTCAGTGAGGGTAATGTTTCTCACTCCAGCCTTTTGAAAAACGATGTCTGTTTCAACTCCTATAAGAGAACTAAGCAGACTTTTTATGTCCCCTACTGCTAAGGTAATACCTGCAGACTGTTTTTCAAAAGCTCTAATCCAGTTCCCTGCCACCTCTGTAAGCAGCAGCAACAATTTTCTAAGATTGTCCTTGTCCATTTGTAGCCATAGAATGTAATGAGGTGCCCCAGGTTCCTTGCTGATCAGGGGCATCTGATGTAAGGGATGGTAGAATGCAGGGGATTATGCTGTCTAACATATTTCTGCCATACATGCAAACATTTCCGCAAGTAGAGTTAAACCCAGTCTGGATCTTCTTGTGGCCTTGGATTCATCTATGATGATAGTTGTTCAGTCCAATCCAGTAAATTCACTACATATGGAACAACACTGTACCAGCTATACTCTCTGTAACCGGGCATCTATCGCCGCGGTTACTTTCTGTCAGCCAGGACCCGTAACACCGTACCCCCGGGGCACTCCTGAGAGTCCCGAACGGATGACGTCAGACGCGGAAGGCGTCTCAATCTGCCCTGAAATAGACGTCGGACTCCCAAAACCATGTTCAAGGAAGCAGGAAGGAACCCTGCGATCACGGACCGAGAGAGAGGATACGCCGCTGGAATTAGGATCAAAGGAAGCCCGCTGATCGAGCGAGAAGAAGACGGAGAAAGGGGAAAGACTCGTAGCGGCTCCCGAAACCGCCGAGGAGAAACCAGTATCTCACGAAGGGGCCAACCACGTCCCAGGAGGGGCGTGGCCTTCACAGGTACGATCGTACCTAGCCTTTGTTTTCTTGCCAGCTTGTCTACAGGGCAGGAAGGCGAGTGAGGGAAATACGGGGAGTAGTGGGGGCAGGTGCTGTAGAGAAGGGGAAACCTGTTGATCCCTAGCAATTAACCACACTGCGAGGAAAATCTCTCCAAGCTAAAGGAAGATAAAAAAAAGGGGAAAGAAAGAGCAAAGGTTCATGGGAAGGGGAAATGCACTACTGAGTGAAGTTACCCAACCACACCCTGCACAGCCCCCTCCTCCCACCAGCCCTATTAACCCTATTAAACCCCTTACCTTACCTCTACACTTACCTGTTCTCCCATTCTTCTTTTTGTTTTGGGGAAAAACCGGTCTGTCGCCACGGGAGAGAAAACGGTGACCTTATTCCGCCAGGGGACGGGCTGGCTTGGAACCTCTACCCGAACACCTACAAGAAGGAAAAAGAACCCGGATGAACACAATAACAAGCCAACCAGAAACATAAGAACAAAAGAGGAAAAACTTTAAATACATCTCAATAAAGCAATTATCCCCTAAGTCCTGGGCCTATAATGTTATTCCAATATCCCTCCCCTAGAGGCAAAGAACCCATTACAGTGGTGTGGAGAAGTGGGATTTATTGGATTAGACGCCAGGACGGATAGAGACTATGGAAGGTACCCCCACAATAGCGGACATGATGAAGCAATTGGCTGAAGGGCAGAGGCACCTTCAGATCGTGTGGGAAGAACAACAGAAAGAAGCGAAGGTGGAAAGAGAAGCCCTACAAAGCGCTCTTAAAAGTCAGGCCACTATCATGGCCAACAATCAGTTGGTACATGATAATGCACTAAAATCCTTAACAGACACCATTGCGGCCACCCGGGTACATCCGAATGTACCAAGCTCAGTGTTACAAAGGTACCAGGAAGGCGAAGATCCGGACGCCTTTTTTACAAACTTTGAGCGAGTCGCCACTTCAGCCACCTGGCCTCAAGATAGGTGGGGCCAGTATATTGCCCCTTTGTTAACCGGAACCCTCCAAGCAGCCTATCAAGCGGTAAACCCGGGAGGTACGGCGCCCTACCACGATATTAAAAAGAGCATCCTGGAGAGGGTAGGGTTTGACACAGAACATTATAGGGTTCGGTTTAGGAAAGCCAAGTGGGGACCGTCCGAGAATCCAAGAGCCTTGTATTTTCGGGTAAAAGATTTGGGTCTCAAATGGCTAGGACCCATAGGTACTAATAGGGAAGATATTATTGAGGCCATTCTCCTGGAACAATATCTAGAGGCTCTACCCGTCACTACCTGCATCTGGATCAAACAACATCCGAGTCTTGACACGAATACTACCATCGAGTTGGCATGTGCTTTCCACCGCTCCCTCGAGTTTAAGACACCCCTCCATTGCACAACCCCTACCCCAATGCGACAAAACCTAGGACAAAACTCCTCCCTGGGGAGAAGACAGGTCGAAGACCCAGTAAAACCCCGAGGAGTCGAGAGATCGTTTTTGCAGCAACCCCAGTGTTATAGTTGTGGGGAATGGGGTCACATAGCCCGGGTCTGTCCCCTTAAAACCGAGAAACCAGAGCCTATGGAAATAGGTATTACTAGAGGACGGGTCTTCTTTACAGGGGGAAAAGATACCCCTTATAAGAAAGAGCTATTTATCAATGAGAGACTTACTGTGGCACTTATCGATTCCGGATGTAGCCAGTCAGTAATCAGGGCTGACTTGATAGACTGCCACACCCTTACGCCGGGGATTACTGTTTCCATTTGTTGTATCCATGGTGAAACCAGACAGTACCCCATTACGTGGGCCACCCTTTCTTGGGATGGAAAAGAAACCCCCATAAGAATGGGAGTAGTTGAACGGCTGGTTGAAGAAGCCATAATCGGAACAGATTTTAAGGACTTTGATACACTTTTGGATAGTACAAGGAATAAAAAGGATACGAGTTCCTGGTGGAAGAATGCCCCCTTTTCTAACATACAAATACAACCCCAGACTATCCGTTATAAACCTACTAGGAAAGAGAAACAAGAAACAAGGAGACTCTATGGAAAAAAGGACACGGACTATAATAGGGCAATTACACGAGTTCATACCCTCAATAGTTTTCCCCCCTTTCGCACTTGCCAAAGGGAAGATCCTATTCTGCTTAATGCCTGGAAAACCGCCCGACCTCGAACCCCTGATGATAAGGGTCCTTCTTTTTCCATAATCAAAAACCTGCTGTATCGAATCACTAACATTGACAGGCAGGAAAAGAAACAACTACTGGATCCCAAGCCATATAGACAACAGGTGTTACATCTGGCCCATAGTCAACCGGGGGGGGGTCACTATGGGAGAGAGAAGACGGAAGAATATCTGTTAAGGAGGTTCTATTGACCTGGTGTCTTTTTCCAGATCAGAAAATTCTGTCAACAATGTCCGAAATGCCAGTTTATTGATCCTGGACCCAAGAAAAAAGCCCCCTTACAGCCCCTTCCCATTATTGAAATACCCTTTTCACGGATAGGGATGGACATCATAGGTCCTCTTATACCTTCCTCAAAAGGCTATCGATATATATTAGTATTAGTAGATTACGCCACTCGGTACCCCAAGGCCATCCCGCTCATCAGTATTAACACCAAAAGTGTTGCTAATGCAATGATAGGGTTCTTCTCCCGAATAGGCTTTCCCAGAGAAATTTTAACAGACCAAGGTACCTAGTTCATGTCTAATCTAATGGCTTAGATTTGTCAACTTCTGGGAATTAAACAAATAAGGACTGCGGTTTATCATCCTCAAACCGATGGTTTGGTGGAGAGATACAACCGCACCCTGAAAACCCTCTTAAGAAAATCAGTTTCGGAGTCAGGCAAGGACTGGGATAGAAGATTGCCACTAGCACTGTACACCATTCGGACCCATGAGCAAGCCTCCACAGGACATAGTCCTTTTGAATTAGTGTTCGGACGGCAACCTCGAACATTATTAGATATGGCCGCGGAACTATGGGAGGAGGAGGACGCCGGAGAGAAATCCCTTTTGGAATATACCAGCGATTTAAAATCCTGATTACAAACTGATGGGAAGATGTAAGGAAACATATGGAAAAAGCCCAGAATAAGCAAAAACAGTATTATGATAGGGACACTCGAATGCGAACCTTAACAAAAGGGGAAAAGGTGTTAGTACTTCTACCTAGTTCCGATAACAAACTATTGGCAAAATGGCAGGGGCCGTATGAGGTGATAGGAGTAGTAACCCCTGTTACCTATAACATCCAACTGGCTGGTAATCCCAAACGAACCCAGATATTCCACATAAATCTGCTAAAAAAATGGGAAGAACCTACAGTAGCTCCGGCAACTGGATGTTTGGTCAATACGGTTAAGGAGCTAGAGATAGGGTGGTGTCCTACTGACCGACCTTCCAAAACCGAAGAACCACAAAGAAGTACAGATCTCACGTCAAAGCAGAGTAGCCAGTTAACCCAACTACTCAATTGTCATAATCAAGTGTTTTCAACACAACGGGTAAAACCACTTTAGTACGACACCACATTGTAACCCAACCTGGTAAAATAGTCCGCTTACGACCCTATCGTATCCCCGAGGCCCGAAAAATCCTAGTGGAAAAAGAAATAGAGAAAATGTTAGACATGGGTATTATAGAGCCCTCAAAGAGTCCCTGGTGTTCCCCGGTGGTGTTAGTCCCCAAACCGAATGGATCCATACGCTTCTGTATTGACTTCCGACAGGTCAATGCAGTGTCCCAATTTGACACCTACCCCCTTCCTAGGGTAGACGAACTCATAGAAAGATTAGGGAAAGCCAGGTATATGTCTACCCTTGACTTGACAAAGGGGTACTGGCAGATTCCCTTAGCAAAAGAGGATAAGGAAAAAACGGCGTTCTCGACCTCCTCGGGCCTATATCATTTTAATGTTCTCCCTTTTGGGCTACATGGGGCTCCGGCCACCTTCCAGCGTCTTATCGATACCATATTACGACCTCATACCAGATATGCGGCCGCCTATCTGGATGACATCGTTATTTATAGCGAAACCTGGGATGACCACTTGTCCCATTTACATAAGATATTTACAGTTTTACAGCGGGCGGGACTTACAGCCAATCCCTCCAAAAGCCGACTTGCCTTTCATGAAATCTCCTACTTGGGGTATCACATCGGAGGAGGTATCATTAAACCACAGATGAACAAAGTAGAGGCCATTACTCGCATAAAAGCTCCTACCACGAAAAAAGAGGTACGTTCTTTTTTAGGCCTAGTGGGGTACTATCGGAGATTTATACTGCATTATTCCACCTTGGCGGCTCCCTTGACAGATCTCCTGAAGAAAGGTCAGTCCAAAAATATTGTGAGTCTCAACCCGGTCAAAACCCATAGTTACCAAACCTTACAAATGTGTCTTACTACTCAACCGGTATTGAGGTGTCCGGATTTTAATCTTCCATTTCACCTGCAGACTGATGCCTCAGACGTAGGTCTGGGGGCAGTTCTTTTCCAAAAGGATAAAGAGAACGTAAGCCACCCTGTGGTCTTTATAAGTCGCAAACTTTTCCCCAGGGAACAAAAATATCCTATTATAGAAAGGGAGTGCCTGGCCATCAAGTGGGCAATTGAAAGCCTACAGTATTATCTCCTAGGACGGTCCTTCTTACAGTATACTGACCACGCTCCTCTTACGTGGCTCTCAAGATACAAAGATACCAACGTCCGTATTCTGAGATGGTTTATGGAACTTCAACCTTTTTCATTCCAGGTCTGCCACCTTCCAGGGGAGCTTCTGGGTCAGGCCGACTATTTGTCCCGTATCCGGCCTCTCTGGGACTCGAACAGCCCCATTCATGGGAGGGGACGTGTAACCGGGCATCTATCGCCGCGGTTACTTTCTGTCAGCCAGGACCCGTAACACCGTACCCCCGGGGCACTCCTGAGAGTCCCGAACGGATGACGTCAGACGCAGAAGGCGTCTCAATCTGCCCTGAAATAGACAACGGACTCCCGAAACCATGTTCAAGGAAGCAGGAAGGAACCCTGCGATCACGGACCGAGAGAGAGGATACGCCGCTGGAAGTAGGATCAAAGGAAGCCCGCGGATCGAGCGAGAAGAAGCCGGAGAAAGGGGAAAGACTCGTAGCGCCTCCCGAAACCGCCGAGGAGAAACCAGTATCTCACGAAGGGGCCAGCCACGTCCCAGGAGGGGCGTGGTCTTCACAGGTACGATCATACCTAGCCTTTGTTTTCTTGCCGGCTCGGCTACAGGGCAGGAAGGCGAGTGAGGGAAATACGGGAAGAAGTGGGGGCAGGTGCTGTAGAGAAGGGGAAACCTGTTGATCCCTAGCAACTAATCCCACTGTGAGGAAAATCTCTCCCAGCTAAAGGAAGATAAAAAAAGGGGAAAGAAAGAGCAAAGGTTCACGGGAAGGTGAAATGCACTACTGAGTGAAGTTACCCAACCACACCCTGCACAGCCCCCTCCTCCCACCAGCCCTATTAACCCTATTAAACCCCATACCTTACCTCTACACTTACCTGTCCTCCCGTTCTTCTTTTTGTTTTGGGGAAAAACCGGTCTGTCGCCACAGGAGAGAAAACTGTGACCTTATTCTGCCAGGGGACGGGCTGGCTTGGAACCTCTACCCGAACACCTACAAGAAGGAAAAAGAACCCGGATGAACACAATAACAAGCCAACCAGAAGCATAAGAACAAAAGAAGAAAAACTTTAAATACATCTCAATAAAGCAATTATCCCCTAAGTCCTGGGCCTATAGTGTTATTCCAATATCCCTCCCCTGGAGGCAAAAAACCCATTACACTCTCCTTTTGCAACTATCCCATTAGTGGTGAGATCCATGCTGCTCAAAGCTGATTGAATACTCATTTGCTGCATGGTCTATCCTGTGGTGTCAATCCTCCCATGGTCGCACAGGATCCCATCCCTGGGTCTGGTGGCCATTTGTTCCCTGAAATTGCAATGTCTCAAGCTCTGTGCTCAAGTTTTCCTAACTCTGGAAAACATCTCCTGTTCTCCCACTCTCATAGCAACACGATCAGATAATCCCCTTATAGATTTTGTGTGATCCAGGTCAATAAGGGGTCTTTCAATATCATAGGGAGAGTGCCTGACTTTTGGGGTAAAGCTGCTCACCCATGCTATCTGCACACTTATGTATAGTCTCTATCCTATTTGCTACTTTCCCCAAACCTCCCTAAATCTGTCCTGAAAAGTCACTGTGATATCCTTCTTTCCAAATTTCCCTTTCCTCTCTCCTACTCTCATTTCATGATAACCACTCTTTAACACTTTCTGGTGAAATTATTGTGTTCCCCTTTTTCTTCTGTCAAAGTGATAGACTACCTTCAGCCCTATCTTTTTCTTGTAATACTGGCCATCATGCCATACTAGCAGTTCTGTCCACATAGTGAGGTTGACATTTGTTCCCTAATTACCCTTCCTGTTGTGTCTCTCCTCTGCAACAAATTCGATGTTGCTGATGAAACATGTGACTGGTCATCACTATCCCCTGGAATATGCTCTTTGCTGAGGAGTGGTTGGAGCTAAACATAGGGTGAACTGTGCTTCTAATTGTCCCGAAAACTGGGATTTACTTATCTTTTCTTGCTGCCTAGATGTGCTCACATACTTTCGCTTAGGCATTTGTGAAGCAACATTAGGGGTAGCTTTTGGGGATCATGAAGGGGTCTCTAATTCGGAGTTCTCAAATCCCACTGCGGCTTCCTTCAGCTGCACCAGTGGATAAATCCTGGGTACCTTGGGAGAGGATCATATGTGGGTGGGGAAACGGATGAGGTACTAGAGTTATTCATTTTTAGGGGGTCCTTAGATTTTTCACAAAGTACTTGCCATAAAGCTAGAACAGTTTCTCTTTCCTGTAATTTGATTCCTCCATATTTACTCCCAGGGTATGTAACTATATGCTCAATTATTTTATCATCAAATGTCCCTACTTTTGCCCAGTGATACGTATGTTTTTGAGTGGCTTAAAACCATTCTAAGCAATATTGTTGTACATTTCTGTGATTATTTAGAAAAACCTTCTGCATATGTGCTAAAGGGGGTCTCCATAATTACCCACTTTCCCAATATGTCTAAATGTAACCTTTTTACCTAACTGGCCAAATACAACTTCTCTTTTAAAACTTACACAAATATTTTGACAAGCAAAAATTTTTATCACTTTTGCCTTTGTCAATTATGCAATACATATTAAAAGAACATTACGCATCATTACCCAACAATATCTCACGAGGGCCACTTCTCATTCATACACATGCACTCATTAGCATGAAAAATATGAACACATCAGCTACCTCTAAATATTAATCAACTGTATTCTTTCTAAACAGTAAATACAACTGGTCACCCTTGGTCACTTTCCCAGGCACTTAGAGAAGATAACCTTTTCAAACCATGTGTCTTTTAGACCATAGAATGACTTCTATACATTAGGTCCAGGGGAGTAATTTGAGTGTTTAGATCATACCTGGAGGTAAAGTTTACCAACATCGGTTCTCAGCTGTCCTTCTATGTCAAACATTAAAACACAAATTCGGCTCCTTCTGACTTCAAATTATCCACATTGACCACTTCCTGCTTGTTGCTGGGAATAACAAGTGAACCAGTAGTGTAGCACCTTTCCCGATATTATGCAACACATGTACACAATCTTCCATGTCATATCCTTATGTCTTCTACAACCTCATGTCTCCTTATCTTATATATCTATATCTGTGTTTACTGTTGCCAAGGGAAATAAGTCATACAGTTTGTATAAAACATGGAAAGTTAGTCCGCATTTCTTCTTCCCTTAAAAGGCAGCAGTTTCCGGAATTTTTCCCAGCTCCCATGCACAGGCAGAACTTAAGAAACCATAGCGTCTGCTTACCCCATCAAAGATGCACAAGAACCTAGGCAGTAGGGTGTAGGGGGCAATCCGGTGTCAGCAGTCAGGTGGAAACAAAAAAACAGGACGTCCTTATGCTGACTCGCCATTAGCTGCAGGGTAATTCAAAACTTAAAAAATGGAAAGAAAGACAAACTCCTCTTTGGCAATGTAAAGACAGCCCTTTACTGTCGCAACAGGGAGATCGACCCTCCTCACACAGGCAGGCAGTCGGTATCAATTTGCTGTAGCACAGACAGCTTCTTACATACAGAATCACACAATGCTTTATTACAGAACAGTAAATAATAATTTACTGGCCCATTATAGATTGAAACTGAAAAAGATTTAAACACCTGTGACCCATAACTCTTAAACATTACTCTATCTTCTACACATTCTTCATTTGTTGCTTTAACAATGTTTAGCAAACTAACCATTCTTCTTTCTTAAACACATACATATTTGTGGTAAATACAACGTTGATACCATGCTCTTTATCATTGTAACCCTAAGACCTCTGTGTAGTCTGAACTGATTAGATTTCCTGCACTCGTTATCTAATCAGGTTACAATGTAGTTGGAATCACGAAGTACGTGCCAGTGAGCCTGTGTGCTAAGAGTCGTAAATACCTGCATGCTTGCTAAATAGATGGCTTTTAACTGCACCCCTTTCATGTTACTTATTTCATTATGTCCTCAAGTGTACTCTTCACTCTATTCCGGTCAGTATTAGTTTTGGGCCTGCAATGTTCTTTTACTACTTATAGCTGTGTAGCGCTTTCTGCCAATGTCTGTTGTTGTGTTATATTTTCACATTCATATTCTATATTTCCTGTAACAATACTGTGGGAGCCAGCATTTCTGCTACCTGGAGAGAGCAGTGTCTCTTCTTGTTTGCTTTCTCCGGGCAGGAGCAATATAGATTCTGTTTACCTGCCCACATCAGTGCAGGCAGGGAAACAGAACACAAGTCTGGTCCCACCAGCTGGGAGCAGGCTTAGGTCCTGATTTAGATATCGGCAGAGGGGTTACTCCGTCACAACGGTGATCAATATCCCATCCGTCGAAATCTAAATTTCATAATAACCAGTGGGAATTAGATTTCAGCAGAGGGTACATCCGCCAATATCTACATCAGGCCCTTAGTGTTTGCTCACGTTTGCAGGAGATTTAAAGATGCTTCTGCGAGATGGGAGCAAACATATTTTTCCCAGCCTGCGCTAGCTCAGGCAGAGAAACTACTGTGTCCTGGGGTTGGGCTCTCCAGGACACAGTAAGTGAGCCAGCTCTGGGGAATCGGGTCCCTGGAGCCTTTAAAGGGTCACCGGGGGTCACCCTGCTGTTAATATCAGAATAATCGAGGTTGATGCACACAATGACACAATCTTATACATGAACGAAGTCGCATCACCATTATTAGATTCCCCCATCGTGAACTCTCCGTCAACCCCGGCAGGAAGGTACATGGTCAGCCAGACACTGAGAACTAGGCCTGAGGATGCTGACTGACAGGCCACACGTGGAGTAACACATAGCCAACAGCAAATGCAGAAATAGGAAACTTAGATCAGATCCCATAGATAGCTGCAGCGACACCACAATGGTCCCAAAAGACTTGCCCCAATAAAACACAAATGGCCAGAAGGGTGCATGCATTCCCAAAAACACCATAAAGTTAGATGCCACATTTAGTTAGGAACACATAGCAAATCAGAACACAGCACACGCAGCGACCACGCGCCTCTCAGGCCGGACACATGGACACATTACCAGCTGGCCAACATTATGCTCACCTGCATTTGTTAATTTGTTATCAGGACCTTATTTATGACTCCCTGTAAATTGTTCGCATTCTTAACTAAAACAGAATGTTTTTTATTACTTTATGGTACTCAGAGAAATGTATAAAAATCACTCCAAACAGATGTGTTTCGAGAGACAGTCCTCAGACCCGAGCTCTATAACTGCTCTCCTGGTGTAATTTTTCAGTAAACAAACCGTTCTGTTTTGCCAAATGCCTCTTGTTTTTTGTTTTTTAAAGGTAAATTCTCATTCGAGCAACATTTTGGTGAGCCAGATAACAGCTGATTGGTTTCTCTGACCCGACCAAAGGAAGGGGATCCCGCCCGGACGGATTCACATTTTCACAACAAGAAAGGTGAGCAGACGCCGCAATTGATTGGAATTTCTGCTGAATTTGTGGGGAGGAGGTCTGCCCTGAAGCCACTATCAGATGGGTAAGAGACTACATCAGAGCGTTAGCCCTAGCATTTGGCGTATGGCAAACTAGGAAAAAGTATAACCTGCGGAAGTCACTTTTTTATTGTCAGGAAAGTTAAAAATTGTTTGAATATTGTTAGGGTTGCTGATCGCTTGGACCGACCAGCATGACGCAGATGCTACGCATATGGCTCTGGGTGTGATATAGGGCAGCACCTTTGTTTTAAGGGGTGCCTTTTTCTTGGGCCGCTGGGTGTGACTCAGATGGTACGCATGGGCTCTAGGTATCATATAGGGCCTCACCTCAATCTTACTAGGCTAAATGGGTTTTCTTAGTGCTACCTATTTCTTAATACCGCTAGTATCTTATAGAAGTGAGAGGTGTGTTCACTTGGACAGCTAGTCATGACATAGATGGTACACAGGACCTCTGGGTGTGACAGAGGGTGTAATTTGGACATTAGGGAATAAGAACGATTGGGATTAAGGAGATTAGGCATAGCTTGTGTTTGGCAAAGAAGGGCCTATGGTTGCTGAAGCTATTCCTTTCTTTCTCCATATACATTGTTGTTATCTTTGCCCCAGAACCGATATCAACAAAATTATCAGGCTCACCTAGACCCGAGTACTATGCAGAGCTTCCCCTGGTCATAGGATAGTAAGCGCTAGGAGCGGGCTAAGGTAATTCTGACAAGGTCATCCCTTTATTTTTTTCTGTACTTTGTTAGCCTTTTCGTGCCAGTTGAAACATTGTCGTTTTGATATTGTGACTCTGGTAAATGAATGCAACTGTGTTTGTCTTACGTTTTGAGTTTTGTCCATGACCTAATGTGGTATGAGGGTGTTGCTGCTTCTTACAAATTGCTATTTGATACCGAAATAATGCTCACTTTTTTAAAGACAAATTTTATGGTGTTTTGAATTAACAATTGCACTTTTTCCTAGGTTTTGATCTTTCATATTCACTGATGTTAGTTCTTATGTTTATTCTGAAGCATTTGTTTATAAGGTTGAGCTCATTAGATCTAGCAATCCTCGTGTATATATTTTCCCACTACCACAGTAGAACTAGTAATCCTTGTGTATATATTTTCCCCCTACCAGAGTAAAACTTAAAATTCTCTAAAAACACAAAAGTTAGACGCATATAACTTAGAATCCCCTAAAAGCATAAAAACTCAAAAAAATTAACTAGCCCCTAAAAGACTACCAAATTTATCATGGAATTACCTTTAAAGCACATGCAAAGCAGGTTCCCCACACAGGATAAAAAGCTTAGCAAGTTTTTCCACGATTGACACACACACACCAAGGCACACACGTTTTCCTGGCCAAAAGAGGGAACCTTCAACACCAATATAATTGAACACACAAGAACACATATACAAACAAAATATGTAGGGCACAAGAAGGACAAAAGAGAAGCATTACTAGAACTCTTGGCAATCTTTGAGGAGGCCTAGTCTGATAACACCAGCCCGCAATTAGCAAGCAAGGCATTCAAGCCTCCTGCGCTATTGCAGGAATGGAGATTCTTTCCCCGATGCCTGCTATTGCTGCATTAGGATACACCAATCCACTTGTTGAAGGAGCCCAATGGGCCCCTTCTGAACAACAAGCCATTAGACCTAGGCATGACAGACTAATAGGCCAACAAACCCAGGCACTCACAGCACCACCCCAGTCAAGCACTAGAGCTCCCTGAAGTTGGATCCCTCATTCATCATGTTCGGCCCACGAACGTCAACGACACAGAGAACACGCACTCCGACTGGTACCGGGGCACACACTCAAGTGACAGGGAGATTCATAGCAGTTTTGGACAATGAGACAACTAGCCGGGGTGAGCAGAGGGGTCCCAGTCCCATGTTATCGGATCATGAGGGGGGACCCACAGGGGCCGCTCAGGTAGCTGAAGAAACAACACAAAGCAAAGTTGAGGGCAGGTCCCGACTAAGAAGAACAGCACATAGATCAGAATGAAGGAGGCAATCTAGGTGGGATCTATAAGAAAGGTGTGAACTGAGGAGGGGGGGAGAGAGAGAGCATCCTGAAAGCCCAACAATAGAGTAGAATAGTATGCTCTCCACCGGAGGAGAGTGGGGGTGGGTACAGAGCCCCATTTGAGGAAGAATCAGAGGTAGAATTAGGGGAGAGGCCATTAACTGGGGTCTGAGACTCACCAGAGCACCAACAAAGGAGAGGGGCTGACCAGGAAATTAGAGACCAAGCTAGCCTGGTGCAAACTCAGCTTAGACATAAAAGAACTAAGATGGCACCTTTGCATGTGCACAAAGAGAGCAGCGACGAAGATGTCGGATGCTCCTCCTGAACTCACTGGACAGATAAACTAACCCCAAAGGACATAGTAACTTGAGAGGGAAGGTTAGATCTTTGAATAATCATTCTATCACTTGCCAGCCCGCTGGACCAGAGGAAGTGACCAGCATGATAGACCCTGGGTGGCGAAGGGATCCTTTGGACCAGAGGACAAAGCTGTTGCGGAAGTCTGCATCTGGCATGGGGGGGAGATCCAAAGAGGAACTTCCCTTACATGCAGGATTGTCTGAGGTAATGCAAACTCTACGTCAAGGGAAAACCAGTGGAGCTGCCCAAAACAAGAATATGTCCGCTACTACAAAAGGGCACATCAGGGACCATCTATGTGCATGGGACCTATGGATAAAGAAGTGCTAAGAGCCAAACTGCTGCTGTTGTTGGATGGGGCATGGAAATGGATCTCATGATTTGAGAAGAGCACTGCGGGAATAACCCTAGCGATAGGCAATGTTAAAAGTCTGCTAAGTAGTATTATCGGTGACCAGACTAACAGTGTTCACCCAAGCCCGCAATCCAGCAATCACACTAGTAAACACCAAGCATAACAGGGACTCATTCAATTCATATAGGCACCAAATATGGATGGCCTTGAGGGAAATGTTCCCCGACTGCCCAGATGTAGGAGAGTTGATAGCAGAAACCATGAAACCTAGGGAGACCATAACCGATTTTCTAGACAGAATGAGAGAATGGTCGGGACAGGAGACAGGACAGCCTCGGACCGATACAGGCCCCCAGATCATATATTTTTACAACATCCTCAAAATGGATCTGCCCACTGAAATACAAAGTGTCTTGGACAGCATAGAAGGGCTAAACACCAAACCCTGGCAGGAGATACAAGTGCACATATTGCCTTTTCACAAAAGGAAACAGGAAAAGGACAAGGAAAAACAGGAGCAAGATCAGAGGGACACCATTAAGATGATCCAACATAAACTGAGGAAGACTGCCCTGGAGGGGTCCATGTTTGCTGCACACATGCAAATGACACCAGTTCTGAAGTGAGCTCCACCTCAGGACCCCAGAGGGTTTCAATATAGCTATGACAATAGAAACCAGGGAGGTTGGCAGCAGCCCAACACCATACAGCGCTACTTTTGCCACAGAATGGGCCACATGGCTGACAGATGCTGACTACAGGTACACTATGAGCAGAAGTCAATGAGCCAGGACCAGGCCCTACAAAATTTCCATCCACAAAACCAAGCCCAGGGAAACCTGAATGCACCTTATACCTCAGCCACAGGGAAGACAGACCACTGCAGCACCACCGCAACGGGGGTCAGGTAGTTGGACCAACACATGGCATCAGCAACCACAGACAGGGAACCCAGACCAACAAGGACTTGGGCCACAGCCGTGGCAGGGAGGGGTAGCTGTTTGGGGAAGTAATGCCTTCCCTCAGACGCATAACCCAAATTTGCAGTAAAACGTAGTACCCCCAACCCAAAGCATCCATTACACACACATCTCAAGATTCACAGTACCCAAAACTCAAAAGAAGGATCACTGAGACAACGTTGGAGATTTTAAAGCTTTACTTGCATTCAGGAAGCTCATGGTTGCTGTGTGGCTGTCAATCGGGTATCCGCACTAGAGTTCACCATTCAGGGTGCTGGCGGGAGTGTAGAGCCCACTCTGCTGCTGATCCCCCAGGGTAGGGTCGGTTTGCCACTCCCCAGGGGGAGGGTAGTCTGACGAAGGGGGGCAGGGTGGGTCCCCGACCAGTGCTTAAAAAGCAAGCACCCAGGTCCCGCACGCACAAGTTAAATGGGACGAGTTCCAATAACCAAGTCAAAAGGTAATTATTCTCGGGCACCCAGCCAGGACTGTAAAGCCTTTGTCATGTAGTCCCAGCAGCAATAATGCTCCCGGTGACCCCCAATCAAATGGGGCCCCCTTTTAGTTCCAAAATGAAGCTGTCCTTTAGTACTGGGAGCCAAGCTTCCCATGCGCTTGGGATAGCGAAGACCCCATAACCCTCACAGCACACGTATGTGTTCTGACAGATTGTGAAGCACCGCATGGCGTTGAGTCAGTAGAGAAGGTTCATGAAGACTTCCAGCAGTCCAAGACCATTCCCATAATCCGGGCAAACGTCAACAAGGTCTTAGCCTTCCTCCAGACTCTCCATGTGGTGATATTTTTGCCTCTTCCTTTCCCTCAAAGCTTTGCAAGTAGCAGCCGGGAACCATAGGTCCAAATAAGATATGGTCTGAGGGAGATGGGGGTGCCGGGAAAAAGGAGTCCAACAAATCCATCATAGCCTGAACAGAAGGGAACACAGATGTGTGCTCACCCCCGCTTAAAGCCTAGCAATTAGCTAGCATGCAAGGCCTCACGCACACTTTCTGAAGGGAACAACAATCCCAATTTTTAACACTGCAAATGAGAGGTACATGTGGCCGCGGAACAACTTTCCAATCCCCTCCGGTTCAAGACAATTAAAAATAACAGATATTACAAAGGTCTAGGGAAGCTCTCAAAGACCAATCAAAAGAAGTGCAAAGTTAACCCAAAGGAAGCCACTAGAAAAGGGCATTGCCAAGACACCTAGCACCACTTGGGAGAGTCACATTGCATGCCACATGGCGGGACTGCAGGGGCACTCACCTGACTTCAAGGCAAGTAGTAACTGCTGACCAACACTCAGTGCGACAGGCCTCCTCTATATACATCCCCGTGCATTGTGTAGGTCATGCACACACTTGGGTACTGGAGGGCCGGTGATGCTGACAGAGCACCAGTAAAAAAAAAAAAATTACCCACTTGCTCAAGAGAATCACCCCGTCAAAAATACTCACAGCAACCCATAGAAATTAAAAAAGTTCATAAACAATAACCCATATTTTTCCAAACTAGGCATCCTAAGTGGGTCCACCTTCCAGTGCCTTACTAAACTCACAGAAAACACAGGAATTCCTAAGGAATAATTGGTGACACACAAAGATGTAATGTTCTTTCTTTCATAACAATCAAACCTAGCTCTTGTCCAACAGGTCTGCAGTCAAGCTGCTAAGTGCACCACCTCTACAGTGGACCATCACCTTCTCAGCAGCTGCACCAGTACCCCCAGCAGGATCAAGAGCCACAAACTGCTCCAAGAACTTTCCACACCAAATACCCCCAACAAGATCAAGAGCTACAACCCGCTCCAAGGACTTTCCACATCAATACCCCAAAGGGATCCCAAACCAATCAATCAATCAAACTGTGTTTATATAGAAAAGCTTCTCACCTGAGAGTGTATCCAGGTGCTGTGATGTTGAAAAGCCAGGTCTTGAGCTACTTCTTGAATTGGGTCAGCAGGGGAGAAGTGCGGAAGTGGAGAGGGAGGGCATTTCATGACCTGGCAGCAGGTAGGAGACAGAGTGACCTCCTGTGTGGCAGCACCAGATGGGAGGCATCTGAGCGAGGGCTAGGTGAGTGGAGAGAAGTTTTCTAGGAGGTAGATGGAACCTCAGGTGGTGGTTCAGGCAGGAGGGTCCTTGGTTGTGGAGGGCCTTATCAGCATGTGTCAGGAGCTTGAATTTGCATTGTTTCTGGATGTGGAGACAGTGGAGATCTTCCAGGTGTTAGGTGATGTGGGTCCTTTTTGACAGGTTGAGGATCAGTCTGGCTGCTGTGTTCTGGACTGTCTGGAGTCTTCTCATGAGTTTGGTGGTGGTGCCGGCATAGAGTGCATGCCGTAGTCCAGTCTGCTTGTGATGAGAAGCTGTGCCAGCATTTCCATGGTGTTGACTGGGAGCCACTTAAAGACTTTGTGGAGCAAGCAGAGGGTGTGGAAGCAGGAAGACGTGACATCGTTGACCTGGTGTTTCATGGAGAATTCATTGTCCAGAATGATGCCGAGGTTGTGGGCATGGTCTTTTGGAGCAGGGGTGGGTCCAAGCTCGGATGGCCACCTGGAGTCATTCCAGAGGAAGGTGGGACTGCTGAAGATCAGTATTTCGGTCTTGTCCGTGTTGAGCTTTAGGCAGTGGTTCTTCATCCATGCTGAGATGTTCTTCATGCAGTTGTAGAAATTGATCTTTGTCGTGGTTGGGTCAGCTGAGAGCGAGAGGATGAGCTGGGTGTCATCAGCTTAGGAAACTATGTTGATGACCTGGGTTCTGACAATGTCGACAAGTGGTGTCATGTAGATATTGAAGAGGGTAGGACTGAGGGAGGAACCTTGAGGGACGCCGCAGATGGTGTGCTTGGGTTGAGAGTTGAAGGGGTGAGCGGGATTCACTGGTCCATTTGAGCGTATTGTGTGTGATTTTGATCTGTCTCAGATGGTGGTTGAGTGTGCGGTGGGAGAAGGTGTTAAAGGCTGCAGAGAGGTCCCGCAGGATCAGGGCACCACACAATGCTCCAAAGATTTTTCTCGAACTGTTTGCACCCAAGAAACTCCAATCACCAGAAGATTACAGGAATTTCTACTGGAATCATCTCAAGATGTACAATGTTTCACAAGTTATGTGTTTGAATGCATTTATCCGTCCTCTGTTTACCAGGGTTGCTACTATATCCATGCGTTACCAAAGAGGGGTCTTGTCTAATGGAGTCTATTCAGAAATCACCTCCACGCTTGTGTAGGGAACCTCTCCTACTTTACCTATAATTACACCGCACCCAACACTAGCATTCCACATGCACTACATAGCACCCTTTTACACAACACGTGGTATCAGCACATGACCTCTGTGGGTTCCCAGATATCAGTCTGGTCATGTTGCATCTGTTCGCTGATACCTCATGCAGAAGGTGCAGATAAGCTTTACTTATCCCAAGAGATAGCCCCTGAAAAAAAGCAAAATGCCTTCTCCACCTCTACCTATGTAGGATTGGGGCCAAAATGCAACCTAATAGAGTAGAGCCCCACGGGGTAGTAGTAAATCTAACCCGCTAGGAGACCAATCCCACAGCATTGTACCTTCTCACCGAGCCTGGTAATATCCAAACTGAGCTAGATAGGATGCACAGGAGAGGCACCATAGGGGAGGATAATTGTTGTGGCCCTGAGACTTTCCCAAAACTAGATTCTTGGAGGTAGAAAAACCACCTAACCAGTGCACAAACACATCCAATCTCACTTCAATCTGTGGTCCCAGGGTGGCACTTAGTGTATCGGGCCATTTTTGTTAACAAGTGGACCTCAGACATGGCGTTTTAGTGCAGGGCCATCCACCTCGATGATACCAAGGGAAATGGGTCTCATAGGGGTGGGTTAAGTAACAGCATAGATACCCTGTGTCAGGAAATCTGGGACACTGAGATAGATAGGTACACAGAGATCTAAGGGAAGGGGCAACCCCTAATTGTACGGAAACCCACAATGTATTCCTTATGTTTCAGAGGCAAAGGAACCATTCCACTGGGCACAAATGAAAACTGTGGCACAATCCTGCTCATTCCAGACATGCAGTGGGGCACCTTCACGCTAATGGACACCTACTGACAATGTGGCGAGTTTGCTTATACCCAGCTTGTCCCCAGATGTGTGGCCTCTGCTCCCTTGTCACCATACATACCCCGACCCTGGTCATTCCCGGAGAAGATCTGTCAGAACTGTACCAACACCTGCTAAGAAAAATACAACTCTGTTGTATCAGGCTCGAGAGAAAAGAACTGCAGATTATTTTGGCTGGGCTCAGTACAAGAATATCCAAGAGGAATTCAGACTGTGCATCAACACCTAAGTATCAGCAAATGCCCACTGGTCACAAATAACCAGGTTGGAAATGCTCAAAATGATGAACAGTACTGAGCTCGGCAATCAAGGAAGAACTGAGAGCCATCCACCTCATGGTGATGCAACATTGGTACATGTTGGACTTGATGACTGCAATGGAGGGTGGGGTTTGCATGAAGATCGGTGCATCTTGCTGTACTTTCATCCTACCAATGACATGCACAATGGAACTATGACTCTTGCCGTTCAAGTATTGCACCGACTACAGAAAGACATGTGTGAAGAGGGAGGTTCATGTCAACATCAGGACAGTGCGCGCTCTACAGGCGACAAAAATGCAAAAACCCAGTCTTTAGGCAAGAGCATAATTCATGCATTGTGTTTATATGCAGTATGCTAACCTTTTGCATTGCAGAGTTTAACCTTGAAAAACACTATTAATGATGTTTGCAATAACTGTTCATTTGCAAGGTATTGCTGCAGGCTTACTGAGTGTGTTAGGGTGTGGTCCCTTTCTAGGACCTTCTAGAAGCTTTCCCTGCAGCATGACTGGGTGTGGGCTGGGCCAGACTCTATATAAGAGGGCCAGCCCAGCTCCACGTGCTCACTATTCAGAGGTCCCGGTGCAGAGCAACAGCAACTTCCTGAGCTCCTGTTCCGGAGGCCTACCTTGATGTTCCAGGCCTGCCCCTCATTATATTGGTGACCCTTGAGCAGGGCGGTAAGGCGGAGGTCGGGCTGGGCCCCCAACCCCATTCTCAAAGACTTTCGAGTTTTGGGCCTAGTTGTGAAACTTTCAGAGTGCGCGATCGTTTCATGGCATTTGCATATTCTTGTTCAAATCGGCAGTGTGCGCGATTCATTCCTAGCATGTGAACCTTGACGTTCAGATCGGCAACAGTGTGCGTGATCGTTTCATGGCATTTGCATATTCTTGTTCGAATCAGCAGAGTGCGCGATTCATTCCCAGCATGTAAACCTTGATATTCATATCGGCAACAGTGTGCGCGATAATTTCATGGCATTTGCATATTCTTGTTCAAATCGTCAGAGTGCGTGATTCATTTCTCTCATGTAAACCTTGGCATTCAGATCGGCAACAGTGTGCGTGATCATTTCATGGCATTTGCATATTCTTGTTCGAATCGGCAGAGTGCGCGATTCATTTCTCTCATGTAAACCTTGGCATTCAGATCAGCAACAGTGTGCGTGATCATTTCATGGCATTTGCATATTCTTGTTGGAATCGGCAGAGTGCGCAATTCATTTCTCTCATGTAAACCTTGCCATTCAGATCAGCAACAGTGTGCACGGTCATTTCAATGCATTTGCATATTCTTGTTGGAATCAGCAGAGTGCGCGATTCATTTGTCTCATGTAAACCTTGGCATTCAGATCGGCACCAGTGTGCGCGATCACTTCATGGCATTTGCATATTCTTATTTGAATCGGCAGTGTGCGCAATTCATTTATCTCCTGTAAACCTTAGCATTCAGATCAGCAACAGTGTGCGCGATCATTTCATGACATTTACATATTTTTGTTTGAATCGACAACTTGTGCACGATTCAACCCTGGCATAAATCGCCAGATGGAGGTAGGAAAAAGTTTGCGAGTCGGAAATTGCGAGTCAATGCAAATCGCAATTTCCGACTCGCAAAATGGGATCCAAGAAAAAAAGCGACATCAAATTGCGACTCGCAAATGATGTCGCACCGCAGTTTGCGAGTTCGCTTTTAGCGAGGTCACTTTTTGCGACCTCGCTAAAAGCGAACTCGCAATTTGCGAGTCGGGTGTCGCAATTTGCGACTGGCCCGCAAATTGCATGCAGGTGCAGCATAACAGTTGGAAAAACACTTCCTGGCTCTTGCTGATGACATCAGAACCAGGAAGTCATCAAATACACCTGGTAGGAGGGAGGACCACACCCTCTTCAAACTGCTGTGCAACAACCAGGAGAGAGGAGCTGCTGCTACCATGGAAGACACAGGCAGTGCAGGGAGGAAAAGGAAACTCAAGTTTTCTGAAAAAGAACTTGAGGTGCTAACAGAAGAATGCTGCCAGCACCATGACCAACTTTTTGGCAAGGCAGCCCTGAGTGTCCCAGACACTGAGAAGAGGAAGATATGGCTGCAAATCCAGGAGAGGATCAATGCCATTGGGGTGAGCCACCGAACCCTGGATGAAATAAAAAAAAGGTGGTACGACCTGCGTGCCAGAACAAAGGAGAGGGTGGCAGAGCGCCTCAGGGAAATGGGGGGCACAGGAGGAGGCCCATCCACCATCCCACCACCCACAGCCTTGGAGGAATTGGTGGAGCAGACACTGGAGCCTGAGGCTGTGTCAGGAATTGGAGCATTGGACACTTCTGCGCAAGGGACATCCAAAAGTGAGTACCATGAAATATGCATCCACACCTACAAATGCAGTATCCACACTCTCCCAGTACACAGCAGCAGGCACAGCCAGACTAGCTCCATTCCAGACTAGCAACCACCAGAATGGTGCATTATGGGCAACTTAGTACAGTAGTCAGCATATAGGCAAATGTTTATTATGAGGCATACAACAGATGTCCCACAGGTCCCCCACACGACACCCCCACCAGCCACACCATCAGGGAGGAGACAGCAGACCACAGGCAGTGCAGGAGGCTGCAGCAGCTATTCCAGGGCCCAGAACAACACCACCACAGTCCCCTCCAGAAGAAGTGCAGGACATGGAGGAAGAAAACACGACCCCTGACCCCAGCCACACAGTGAGATGTCCAGAGCCAGCAGCACAACCACGTCGCAGACGTAGATGCCAAGTCCAGGCGGTGCCCCAGGAGGAGATAGGGAAGGCAGCAATGTCTGTAGTCGAGGCATCCCTCCTTACCGGTCAGCGCCTGCAAACAAGGCAATTACGGTTAATATCAGGTGCTCTGCACCGACTGGAAAATAACATTACACATGGCCTGGCTTATGTGATCTCGCAGTTCACAAGACTCACTGACAATGTGAGCGAACTCACCCACTCAATCCGCCAACTAGTGACGGAACTGGTGGCTGATAGATACAGGGCAAGGCGACGGGAGCGCCACCTAGTCACAAGATTTGACCGCATGGCAGCGTCCATTGGGCGTCTTGCAACGAACACTACAGGCCTGTCAAGACGGACCGTGAGTCTGCAGGTCGAACTTGGCCACTTTGCAGCGGATGTGGCATGGGGACTGGGCCGCATTAGCCACGCAGTGGACAAGTTGGAGGCCAGGCAGGTGGCAAGGGGCACATGTGAGACCCCTCAGGACAGTGAGGAGGGGTCCACTATCAGCAGTGTGTCAGCCACTGACTCACGTGTGCTAAGGAGTGGAAGTGCATGGCAGGGGTCAGCAGACACACCTGGGATGAGCCATGCTGGGCGAACCAGGAGGAGGGTGTAGGCTATAACACAGCAGGACTCATGAGGCACATGAAGTTAATGTGTCCTCATAAAGAGTGGACATGTGCAGCCCCTTACGGACAGTGATATTCTTTCAACATTTGGTTAACAAATTAAAAGGTTTTGTTTGTTCCACTACACAACTGGGCTCTTTTTGTGTGACATTAGTGAGTGTGGTGACAGTTGCCACGTACCTTCCAAAGTATTGGGTTGCAATGTGGTCCCATCTCTGTCTGCCCTGATTTGCAATGCTTCTATCTCCAGGCTGGCGATGTGGTAGCTCTTGCTCCTCATCCTCAGAATCTGGGTCTTCAGGGGTGAGATGTAGCCCACATCTGGTAGCAATGTTGTGTAGTATTGCGCATGCGCCAACAATCTTGAATGCTGTTATTGGGGCATACTGGAGCGCACCTCCACTTCTGTGGAGGCATCGGAATCTTGCCTTTAACAGTCCAAAGGTCCTCTCAATGACATTTCTGGTCCACCGATGTGCACTGTTATATCGCCTCTCATTCTCATTGCCAGGTGTTAGGTACGGGGTAAGTATCCATGGTCGTAGCGCATATGCACTGTCACCTGTTTGGCAAAAATAAGCAATGTTAGCAGGGCATAGATGGTTTCTACAGTGACCTGTGTGTATGGCTTCAGGGTGTATTCAGCAATACCTAATAGATATCTGTCTCCAAACTCCCCACGTTCTAGGCGTTGGTGCCTCCCACTGTGCCTGAATATGTATGAGTCATGTGTACTCCCTGGAAATTTGGCTACAATGTCAGTGATGACATTATGGGTGTCACATACCACCTGGATGTTCAGTGAGTGGGTACATTTTCTATTGCGGAACAGATATTCCAGATTTGCAGGAGGGCAAATTTGTATATGTGTCCCGTCCACACACCCTATTGCATGAGGGAAGTTGGCAATTCTGTAGAAGTCCAATTTGGTTCTGTTAATTTCTGCCTCATTCCTGGGAAGGTATATGTATCTGGACATGTGTGTGAGGATGGCATCTAGGAAACATCTGAAGAACCGTGAGAGTGCACTTTGGGATACCCCACCTGCCACTCCAATCACCCCCTGATAGCTACCCGAGGCCAAGAGGTGCAGTGAGCATAGCACTTGCACATGTGTGGGGATGGCGCTGCCGCGCAAAGTCTGGCGTTGAAGCTGTGGATTGAGTAGTTCAATTAATTCTAATATTGCTGCACTGCTAAATCTGTATTTGTCATAAATCTCCTCCTCAGTTTGTTGGAAAAGTGTCTGCCTGGTTCTGTATATCCTCTCCTGTCTCTGGCTCCTCCTCCTCCTCTGCTGGGCGGCGTGGACTCTCCTCCTCCTTGCCATCACATATATTTCAGCCATTTTGAGTAACCCAGATGCCTTCTGGGTCTCCTTTTATACTTTGGTTCTGGTTACCACCTGCTCTGACTTAGTGGTAATTTGGGTGTGCAAAATGGGCTTTTTGCGACTAGTCGCAATTTGTGACTGGCTTTTTCATATGGTTTGCGACTTGCAAATTGTGACTTCCTATTTGTGGGTCGCAAAATCAGGTCGCTATTTTTGTGAGTCGGTAATGGCTTGCATCGCAATTTGCACTTCGGAAATGGGATTTTTGCATCCCATCTCCGATTTTGCGGTGTCGCAAATTGCGAATCGGGCCATTTGCGACTCGCAAAACTTTTCTACATCTGGCCCTAAGTTCAACAGAGTGTGCGATCATTTCATGGCATTGAAAACTTTGGTGTGTTGTGTTTGTTGAGGTGCACACATTTATCCCGAGCTTTTGGATTTTCTGTGAAGATGCTTAATTCAAAGTGCGACATTCTGTGTGCATATTAAGTCCCTAGTACAATTCCTGTCTTTTCCAGGGAATGTTTCAGATAGCCTTTGTCCTCATGTACAAATGCAATGTTTGTTCTGAAACATTATTCTAGAAGGTTCTTGTATTCTAGACAGTATGTGATATTTCATGAAAAGCTCATATGAAACATTGTATTAACCCATTCTTGTTTTTTTCCAGGTACCTAGATTTCTTGCGGTCTAGTTATAGTCATTTCTTAGGTTATCCATGGTTACAGTATGAGAACTCTTAGAACCATAGTCTATTGAAAGTCAATATGATTATATCTTGATATTGTGTTGTTTAACCTCTTGCTTCCTACAGGTCTCCTTCCCAGCTGTTCCCTACCTAATCCCCTTTTGCCCCACTTGGACTCTCTCAGGCTCTGTGGTATTTCTATTGGAGCTTTGGAGCTGTCTAGTGGTGGACATGTTGGGAACGAGCGCAGGCCCCGAGGATCTGGTCTCCCTGACAGTTCCCCTGAGCAGGAGTGCTTCATGAACTGCTTTTCCTCACTCCCACAGTGGCTAACCGGTCTTTGCAAGTCATTGTTGCTCGTTTTCATTGTGTTACTGTTTTTGTGTGGTTTTCTGCAAATGGGGGTTTCCTGCTGTAAAACCTCAAGTTGGGTAGCATGCAGGTAGCTAGGAAAGCGGGACAACCAGCCCCCAACAATGTGATTGTCATGACATGTAGGTTAGTCGCAATTTGTGACTGGCTTTTTCATATGGTTTGCGACTTGCAAATTGTGACTTCCTATTTGCGGGTCGCAAAATCAGGTCGCTATTTTTGTGAGTCGGTAATGGCTTGCATCGCAATTTGCACTTCGGAAATGGGATTTTTGCATCCCATCTCCGATTTTGCGGTGTCGCAAATTGCGAATCGGGCCATTTGCGACTCGCAAAACTTTTCTACATCTGGCCCTAAGTTCAACAGAGTGTGCGATCATTTCATGGCATTGAAAACTTTGGTGTGTTGTGTTTGTTGAGGTGCTCACATTTATCCCGAGCTTTTGGATTTTCTGTGAAGATGCTTAATTCAAAGTGCAACATTCTGTGTGCATATTAAGTCCCTAGTACAATTCCTGTCTTTTCCAGGGAATGTTTCAGATAGCCTTTGTCCTCATGTACAAATGCAATGTTTGTTCTGAAACAATATTCTAGAAGGTTCTTGTATTCTAGACAGTATGTGATATTTCATGAAAAGCTCATATGAAACATTGTATTAACCCATTCTTGTTTTTTTCCAGGTACCTAGATTTCTTGCGGTCTAGTTATAGTCATTTCTTAGGTTATCATTGGTTACAGTATGAGAACTCTTAGAACCATAGTCTATTGAAAGTCAATATGATTATATCTTGATATTGTGTTGTTTAACCTCTTGCTTCCTACAGGTCTCCTTCCCAGCTGTTCCCTACCTAATTCCCTTTTCCCCCACTTGGACTCTCTCAGGCTCTGTGGTATTTCTATTGGAGCTTTGGAGCTGTCTAGTGGTGGACATGTTGGGAACGTGCGCAGGCCCCGAGGATCTGATCTCACTGACAGTTCCCCTGAGCAGGAGTGCTTCATGAACTGCTTTTCCTCACTCCTGCAGTGGCTAACCGGTCTTTGCAAGTCATTGTTGCTCGTTTTCATTGTGTTACTGTTTTTGTGTGGTTTTCTGCAAATGGGGGTTTCCTGATGTAAAACCTCATGTTGGGTAGCATGCAGGTAGCTAGGAAAGCGGGACAACCAGCCCCCAACAATGTGATTGTCATGACATGTAGGTTTGATGGTGTAGTTGAAAAATTCAACTAGAGATGGGAATGTTAATATTGGAATAATCGATGTTGATGCACACAACAATACATTCATATACACGAAGTCGCATCACCATTATTAGATTCACCTGTTGTGAACTCTCCGTCAGCCCCGGCACAAAGGTACGTGTTCAGGCAGGCGCTGAGACCTAGGCCTGAAGACGCTGATTGACAGGTCACAGGTGGGGTAACACATAGCCAACAGGCAAACACACAAACAGGAAACTTAAATCAGATCCCACAGATAGGCGCAGAGACACCACAATGGTCCCAGGAGATTGTCCCCAATAAAACACACATGACCAGGGGGGTGCGTGCATTCCCAAAAACACCATAAGTTATATGCCACATTTAGTTAGGAACACATAGCCAATCAGAACACAGCACACACGCAGTGACCAAGCAACCCTCAGGCCGAACAGTCGGATACCTGGACATATTACCAACTGGCCCACAATGTGTCCACGCAAGGTCGAGGCCCACCTGTATTTGTTATCAATACCTTATTTTTTACTCCATGACAACTGTTCGCATCCTTAACTAAGAGAGGAATGTGTTTATTACTTTATGGTACTCAGAGAAATTTTTAAAATCACTCCAAACTGATGTACATTGAGAGACAGTCCTCAGATCCGGGTCTGTAACTGCTTTCACAGCCATAATGTTTAAGTAAATTAACCAATCCTGTTTTACCAAATACCTCTTGCCTTTTGTTTTTTAAAGGTAAATTCTCATTCGAGCAACACAGCCCCCTCCCTTTTAACTAAAGTAAGAGCCCTGAGGTTGGGGTTCCCAGGGACTTTTTAAGGCTCAGGGAATGGGGACACACAACCCCCTTCCCTTTCATTTACATTTCGACCCCGGTTGATGGGATCCCTGTGGCTTCAGTATGTTTCAGGTGGGGTGGGGTGGGCAATTGCCCCCTCCATTTATATTATTACTTGGCCCAGGGGTGGAGTCCCCAGGGCTTCTAGACACGCAGGGAGAGGGACTGTGCACCCCCTTCCCTTTTTTATGAATTCGGCCCCAAGGGATGTGGTCCCCGGATCAATATTGGCTTGGAGTGTGCATGCCCCCCTCCCCTACATTAATATATGCAGCCACGGAGGATGAGGTCCTCGGTGCTCAAATATGAGCTGGGAAACAGGGGCTCATTCCCGCCCCCTCCCTACATAAATTTAAAAAATGACAACCACCATTTATTTTGTTTTTGCTGTGATCCCACTGGAATCTTATGGGATTTCTTTTTTTTTTTGGCCCCAGGCAGTCCCTCTGGGACCCTCCCAAAGGGGCTAGTGGGGCTGGGTATTCCTACCCTTCCCTCACATTTTTTTTACAACTTCAAGACAGGGGACTAAGGGGCATATTTACAAGAAACAGGCGCATCGGTCCTGATGCGCCACTTTTCTTGCGTCGCCCTTGCCCCACCTAACGATACCATGGTTGCGCCGTATTTACAATATGGTGCACCATGTTGCTCGTTAGGAAAATAGCGTCAACATTTTTGATGCTATTGTGTCGCTTTGCTGCACTAGTGTCAAAAATGTTGAGGCTAGTGCAGCAAAGCACAGGGAGGACCACTGATTTAAATGGGTGCATCATTTTAACACCTGCTCTGAGCAGGTGTTAAAAATGACGGAAAAGGGGTATATTTACAAGGCCCTTGCGCCTCCTTGTGATAGGCATTTTCGACATGCCATATTTATAAAGTGCCGCAATGCTTGCATTGCACCACTTTATAACCCCTTGCACCACATTATGCCTGCGCCAGGCATAATGTTTGCAAGGGGGGGAAGGGTTCCGGCAGTGGAAGGCCGGAAAAAATGGCGCAGTGATGTTTACAAGATTTCACTGCATCGTTTTTTGCATCATTATTAACACCTGCTTAGAACAGCCATTAAAATGATGCACCCATTATGTTAAATGGGGCTCCCTGTGCTTGGCCTCACTAGCATCAAAAATGTTTACGTTAGTGTTACAAAGCGCCACAATAGTATCAAAAATGTTGATTGAATGTAGCTATTGTGCTAATGACTGACATGAGGCACCATATTGTAAATATGGCGCAACCATGGTGTTGTTAGGTGCCGGTAGGGTGAGGGTGCTAGAAAAGTGGCGCATCCGTTTTTTGTAAATATGTCGCTAAATGGCGCAGTGAAATGTTGTAAATTTTACTGTGCCATTTTTCCGGACCTCCCTGCATTAGAAGGCCCCCTTTGCATACATTATGCCTGGTGCAAGCATAATGTGGCACAAGGCTTTACAAAGTGGCACAATGCAAGCATTGCACCTCTTTGTATATACAGCGTGGGAGAAAGGCCCACGCTGGCAGGCTTAACGCTGCCTTAGCGTAAAAAAAAGTGATGAGTGATCGGGTGGCGCAAGGTGGCGCTAGGGGCTTTTAAATATGCCACATTGTGTTTTAAGTATCCCCTCACAATCCACACTCCTTTCCCTTTCCACTGGCCCTTAAGACTCCCTCATGCTTCTGTGATTGTCTGAAAATCTGAAGCTTACAACCCTTCCCCCCTCCATTCCTACTGATCCAGCTACCTCCTTGACCAAGTACTCGACTTATAACATCATGTACAAGCAACACACAACATATGTGTACTCATGCACACACAAAGCACGTATAGACCAACAGAAATCAGGCCCAGCTCCGGGATCTGGGATCTAGGAGGGCCATGGAGGACCATGTGTGGGCCATAAAGATGAGAGAGGTTGTCCATAGTCTCCCAGGTGTCTGAGGCCTCGGTTTGGGCATGCTGGAAGGTTTTGTACACATGTGAGCTGTACACCATACCTACCACCACATTCTGTCTACTAGTTTTAATTGTGTATTTCTAGAGGTTTAAACCTATGGGCTTGATCTCTTCTGCTCTCTCCACTTTACCCTCCTTTCTGTCTCACCTTCCTCCCTGGTGACTTCACCCGTCTCTCTGGTGACTTCACCCACCTTTCTCTCTGTCTCGCCCTCCTCTCTGGTGACTTCACCTTAATTTCTCTCCATTTCACCCTGTTGTCTCATTCACCTTATACTCTGCTTCCCACCTCACTTTCTTTTCTCTTCACCTCATCCTACTCTCGCTCCACCTTATTCACCTGTTTGCCTGCTGTGCCCTTCTCTTTCCCCACTTCACCATTAGAGTTCTCTGACCTCAACCTCCTCTCTGTCTGCCTTATCCTACTTTCCCTCTCTCCTGACCCCCTATACTCTCACTGTGCATCAACTTACTCTCACTTCACACTTATATTTCCACTCACCCTTCTCTCTCCACCTCACCATCCTCTCTCTCTTCATTATTCTCACCTGTGTCCTTTGGCATCCACTCACTCTTGCATGCCTTCCTGTCTGACTTGCACTCTTTCTCTTCCCCTCACCATCCTCCTTTTTTCGCATTATCCTTCCACCTGCATCAGTCTCCTATCTCTCTGTTTCACTTTCCCCTCTCTTCAACTCACCCTTCTCTTTCTCCACCTCACTTGGACTGTCCATCTCACCCTCTTCTTTTAGCTTCACCTTCACATCTACTGCCTATGGGGTAATGACTTTGTATATGTAAAGGAGTGAGGTGTGTGCATTTGCTTGTGTGGGAGCATGAGTGTGCGTAATCAGTCCTGGCATTTTCGGCTCTGGATCTGTTCTTCGCTGGATGCTCTCCACACTCTAAACACTTGCAGTACTAAGGCCTGGAATATATAGTCCATATTCCTGAGCACACAAGATCTACAAAGACCTGGGGTCATGTGCATTTTAACTAAATAAACAAGGTAACAATTGGACGAGCAATCAAAGGTACCCAACTGAGCAACGAAACAAAACCACACATCATATGTGGACCTATTTCTACCCTTATCTATCCACTGAGCCAAGACTACATCTTCCGAGGTTGACAACTGGAGTTGTAATTTGATGGCTAGTTTCTCAACCACTATTACGTTTGTGAGTCTTTTGAGCAGAATGTATTTTAGGAATAAAGAGGAAACGTACAGCTCATGTGAATGCCTCAAAATTGAACTCACTCATAAATAGTAACCAGCATACTTTCTCCTTTCCCATTCTCATGTTTCCCATCAGTCTCGCTCATTCCCATCATTCTCCATGTCCATCAATCTCTCCTACTTCTTGTTCTACCACTATCCTCCAGTCTCCTCACATAACTCCTCTGGCCCCTCCCCCTCCACTAATTACTTGTGCATGACCCTCCAATGTCACCACTTTTCTTTCTCATCATCCCCATTCTTCACAAGCATCATCCTCAGCCATCACCTTTCTGTATTCCTCTCTCTGCTCACCACTTATTGCCCCCAACTCAGTACATGCTTACCCATCCCCCTACTCACATCACTCATTTTGCTCATCAATACCCTGCTGCATCCATTCTTCTTCCTAAAACTCTTTTTTTGTCTTCCCTCCTCCACCTCTCACACCATCTTCTCCACTTTCTATTTTTTATGGCACTCCTCCCCCCTACTCCACACTAATTAATCCTCTGTCATATATTTCTTCTCTTCCTTTTTATTCACTTCTTTACTTTTATCCACCACTTCCTCACCAATCACAGCACCGAGTCCACCTTGATCACAGCAAGCGACAACATCAGACGCCTCCTCGACCTAGTAGGAACAGCAGCCCTCATCCTCCTAAACTTATCGGCAGCCTTCGACACCGTCACCCACCACACTCCCATCACCAGATTCCACAGCACTGACATCCAAGACAACGCACTCAACTGGATCTCTTCCTTCCTCTCTGGTCAAACACAGAGGATCCCCCTCCATCCCTTCGTCTCTGCACCCAAAGACATCATCTGTGGCATCCCCCAGGGCTCCTCCCTCAGCCCCACCCTCTTCAACACCTAAATTACTCCACTGGCAGACATTGCACGCACCCATGGACTCAACATAATTTCCTATGCCAACGACACCCAGCTCGTCCAATCCCTCACAGATGGCACCACCACCACACAAACCAACAAAACACCATGACCGACACCACCACCTGGATGAGGAACAACTATCTCAAACTAAACTCAGACAAGACGAAGATCCTCATCTTCGGGAACAAGCCTTCCCCCTGTGATGACACATGGTGGCCCACCGCCCTCAGTTCCCCACCCATACCCACCGACCATGCACGCAACCTCTGGATTATCCTGGATACCCAACTGACCATGAAGCAGCAGATCAACATCGTCTCATCTGCCTGCTTCCACATCCACCTCTAGATTTTCTGATAAATCCCAACCTCTACCAGGAAAACAGTCACCTAGGCCCTCATCTCCAGCTGACTGGACTAAAGCAACGCGCTCTACTATGGAACCATGAAACAGCTCATTAACTGCCTCCAGACCATCCAGAACACAGTGGCAAGACTCGTCCTCGACTTCCTCAGAAGAGCCAGCATCACTCCCCACCTCAGGGCCCCCCACTCGCTTCCAGTCCATCAAAGATGCCTCTTCAAGGTTCTCCCACACACATACAAGGCACTTCATAATGCCGAGCCCGCCTGCATCAACAACCACCTCACATTCCACGACCAACCAGAGAACTCCGCTCAGCCTCCCTCTCCCAGGCCCACATCCTCTGCATCGATCGCTTCAACCTCGCCGCCAGGTCCAGGAACGACATCCACCTGCACACCTCCCCTTCTCTGAGGGACTTCAGAAAGCAGCTCAAGACCTGGCTCTTCAACCACTATCGCCAGCTGGATGAGGCCCTCAGCATCTATCAAGCACCTGGAGACCCCCGGTGTGACAAGCTTGCACTCTACAAGACCCTTGATTGTCCTATCCTTCCTTTGCTTTTTTTTCATACTCATTTTTTCAATCCTCATGCTCTCCTCTAATCAACCTCCATCTGTCACTGCCTTGCTGCAAACAAGTTCAGAATGAAAAAAAGAAAGAAAATATAACACATCACTGCTAAGATATGTATCATGATTGTATGCTCATTTTCACTTACCTTTCTTGCAATGGCAAAATGCATCATTCTACTTCTACCATAAACTTTTCATCTCTTAACTACTTTGTGACTGGAGCATGTCATCTCCATTTAGTAGAGGTGTCTCAGGTGCTTGTGTTTACACTTGCACAGTAATGGCAGCCATTCCCATGACCTCATCCCTCTTCCCAGGCACTTAAAAGTATCCCAAGAAATTGGCAGCTTTGGTTTAAGTTGCACATTTAGGCTTTGAATGCGAGCCTGAAGATGGTTCTCTGCTTGTGAATGGGCCGTGGGTGGGCCACGGAGCTATCGTGGGAGGGCCTGGCACACCCTCTAGAACCGGGCCTGACAGACAGACTGCCACCACACACGCTCTTGAACACCGACAGCATGGTACATACTACCAGGACGAAGACACAGGCCTGAAATAACCATGCACGGCTGGAGGCAAAGGGGTACAGCAGGAGGGTAGACGAACAGACTGGTAGAATTAAAGAAAGAATGTGTGGGAAGGATGCAGTAAGGGAGCACAGGGTGTTGTACACGATGAACGCCCAGAGTGATACATATCAGGGGAGCACCGGGTTATGTGCTTCAGGACCGCCAAGCTTTACGTTTACAAAGACACACAAAAAAGGATGGGGACTGGTGGAGATTCAGAGGGATGGGCAAAGAAACAATGTTTAACACACATACACTGCGCATATTTTAATCAACATGCCTACAGATCCCCATGCCCACTGATCAACAGACATGCACACACTTAAGTACACAGACCAACAAGCCTCAGGAATTCACTCACAAAAAGTTTACACACACAACATATGAAGGCAGTATAGTACACAAAGTCAACGCATAAAGGCACTATTACAAATACCGCGTAAGTGCACTATTGCACACAAAGACAAAGCGTAAAGGCACTATTGTTCATAAAGAAACAAATAGACAACACTCACATAATGGCATATATGAAACACACAGCAAACACGCAGACAACAATCATACGGGCAGACATTGCTGGTGGGATGAGCGGACAGACAGGGCACAGATGGATAAACAGATGGGGACATATAGAACAATTCTTACTAGAGCTGAGGGGGGGTCCAGTCACTATTTCCACTGAGGCCCTTATTAAAATGCATTATGTTAATCTCACTTGGTCAGTCCAGAATCCCCGAGCATTGGGAATAACCCTGGTTCACATTTCACCAGGTAAACCCTGATGAAATATGAATGGGTAAAACGAAGGAATTTAGGGGCAGATTTATGAAAAGTGGCGCTGCACCTAGTGCAGCGCCACTTTTCTTGCGCCCCTTAGTGTCCCCTTAATGCCACCATGGTAGCGCCGTATTTAAAATATGATGCACCATGGTGGTAGTTAGGGTGACTAGTGTCATAATTTTTTACGCTAGTCTGGTGCTTTGCAGGATTAGCATCAAAAAAATATGAGGCTAATCCTGCAAAGCACCCAGAGGTCCATTGTAATCAACTGGAGCCTCTATTTAACACCTGCACGTAGCAGCCATTAACAATGCCGATAAAAATGGTGCAAAGGAAATTCAGAGATTCCTTTGCACCACTTTTAAGGCCCCCCTAGCGCCAGAACGCTCCACTTGCATACATTATACCTGGGGTAGGCATAATGTGGTGCAAGGGGTTAAAGTGGCGCAATGCTCGCATCGCTGCTCTGGGGATTACGAGTCCCCTTTCCGCCAGCCTTTGCATGGCGGTCAGCCCGCCATGCAAAAGCTGGCAGAAAGGGGGCATTGGGGGCCCCATGGGGCCCGATTAGACAACCCTGTCTCGCTTTTCACTTCTTGAATTACGGGCAGTTAAATGGGCGACGGATACTGTCGCACCTGATGCACCGCAACATTGCCGCCGGCTGGATTATGAGCCGTTGTCGATGTTGTGGTGAGTTTTCCGCTGGGCCAGAGGGCGGAAATGCTGTCCCAGTGAAAAACGCCTAATAGGGCGGCCAGCATACTGCCAGCACTGGCGGTATGCTGGCTGCAGTGGCTTCAGCGGTCTTCTGTGAAGACCGCGAAGTTGTAATGAGGCCCCTTTCAACAGATGGAGCATTTTTTGTTTTGCTTAGAACTTTGGCGCCACTTAATGAATCTTTATGAAATTTCCAAAACATATACTTTGGCCAGTTCAGCTGCTGTCTTGAAGGTTATGGGGTGATCTGTCAGGCGAGGGCTGAGGAAAAGGGGGGGTCCCAAAACACGTTTTTCCCATTCATTTTTCCATAGGACCTTTAGACATACCTACTACCCAAACCGATGAACGGAATTACACCAAATTTGTCAGGAAGCTAGATCCTGTTTAGCAGATCACGCTTTTTGTGGTTTGGTGTGAATCTGTTCAGTAGTTTGGGAGTAATTTAAGGCCAAAAATATAGATATATAATGACGCAGATCCTCAGCGGATCTGGGTTCAAATCCACAAATCCAGGGGAAAAGCAAGGACCTGATTGGCTGGCTGCAACCTGACAGAAAAGTTGCTGTTGACATTTTCTTTTGTCACATCGGCTCGGGGTGGGAAACTAGCAGTAAAAAAACACATTAAGGGTCGGGCTAAAGCTAGCCTGTCCCCATAGGACACATAGAGGGTTAGGGACCCCTCATGGGCAAGAAATTGCCCAATTTTTTTTCCGCCTGATCTGCGGATCCACAACTGGATCCATGGATCTATGATTCCACAGGTGGATCCACGGATCCAGAAAAAAAACAAAAAAAAAAACACCAACTACATCCAAGCTCATGCTGCGTACAGTCAAAGGTGGTGCACAGCTTGGGTTTGGGTGCACGCAGGAGGGTTGGCCATGCACAGTTCGAGGTTGGGTGGTTCTAGTGGTTGGCCGCAGGACCTGGCCGGCTAAACACCGATGCGCATGGCCAAAGGCTGTGCACTGTTGGTTGGTTATAGAGGTTGGCCGCAGGGCATGGCCTGGCCTGGCTGCAGTGGTGGTTGTCTTAACATATAGTAATGCAAATTACTTTACTTTTAAAAAACTGTAGAACGCTATGGTTAGCAAATAGAGTTTACAAAAACATAGAAATTCACTTAAAAAAACAAAGGTTACAGGGACGTTATAGTTCGCCTCAGTTTTTAAACATACAAAACCATAGAAATTAACCTGTTATAGTTAGAGTTATTTCACAAAACTATAACTCGTACCCTAAGGTAACTATAACTCGCGCCCTGGCCATGCACTCCTAATTACCTGACAAATTACACTGATTACATCTTTCATAACATAATTAATAATGTCACTGTAACATCTGCAGTAAAAGTATTGCTCACATAACTATGTATATATTTTTTCCACTGAAAAAAACAATGGTAAAGTAACGTTATAGTTAGGTGAATTTGTCAATGACAACATTAACGTTTTGAACAAATAAAAACAGAAATTCATCAATTATAGTTAGCAGTACTAACTATAACGTGTGCTCACGCCATGAGGTGGTTATAAACTTACATATAACATCACTTATGACCTGTACTATGACATTATTTATGACATCACTGATGACATCTCAAATGTCACACAGCATCCTCCCTGGGCCAATCGTGGCCCCAAGATCCCCATCCCCCAGGGCCAGGCTAAAATTAGTGAAGGAGGAGGGAGTTTTTCATCTGTTTCACAGTGGGCAGGGAAATAGATGAAAAGTCAGCTCCCAGCAGACAGGAGCATTTTACCTGCACCCACTTGCTGGGAGCAGACTTACTGTGTGCTCTTGCTTGGCGGGAGCTTTAAATTGCTCCGGCTAAGCAAGAGCAGACAGAGGTTTCTGTGCCCGCACTAGTGTGGGCAGGGAAACCGCTATGTCCCAGGAGTGGGAGCCTGGGACTTAGCAGTAACCTGGCCTTGTAGGATGGGATCCACAATCCATTTATGCATCCCACACAAAACATTTCACCATCCCTGCCACTTAAAGGTTAAATAAACTTACTGGGTGAAACTAATTTTAACAGTACCATTTTAGCATCAGACCATACACACTGTGCCACTGAAGAGCATTGTCACAGGGAACAGAGTCCTAATGCCATCAAAAGTAGGGTCACAATATCTGCAACAAATACAGTGATAGAATGAAGACAATGACTTCAGTAAAAAGAGATGGATTTTCCCACTGTGTGTACACACACAGTGGAATGTGGGGCAGGCCTGAGAATGTCTGTCATGGTTTGTATTTTTGGTTCCTAGTCCAGTCCTGTCTAATGGCAAAACCTAAGAAAGGCCCTTTCATTTTGATGACATGGAATTAGAAGCAGGAAGTGTGTTTCTACTCAAAACGTCTGAAGTGCAACTTTTAGTGATATCACCTAACACTTTGAAGTTTTATATGATGTCACACTCCAGTAAAACATGATGGATCAACTGGACACCATTACCCAAAGGCGTGTGATCCCACACAATCAGGTAACCATTTTTTACTATAAAGTGTCAAATCTGTGCCAGTTTAGTTTTCATCATTTGGGAATTATCTTGCTTTAAGGCAACAAGAGCTTGATCCTGCTTGCTTTTCAAATGAATGCGCGATTGCTATGGAAAACAGACCTCAAACCACTAAGACATTAGAGGAATTCTGTTTTCTAGGCTCCAAGACGTACCCTGCTTGCTTATTGAGTACATTTACCAAAAGCTATGGAAGACAGTCCTTCAACCCCTTAAAATGTTAGACAAACTCTGTTCTAAGGGCTTCAAGCTGTATCCTGCCTGCTTCATGTCCTAGTGTAGAAGCACTTTTGACTGACATTTCAAAAAGCCTACAGAGCGTAGAGGAAATGTAGTGTTTGCAGAATCCTAGGCAATCACAGCAGAGGCGTTTCTCACCTTCCCAGTACCAGAAAGTCAATTTTGAGGCATTGTTGGAAATGACCATCTTCTCCATGGTATTCTCCCAGATTTTTGACTTGACTGTTTTTTTTGGCCATAGACCTCTGTACTCTTTATCCCTACCACCCAGTGGTAAAGTGCTTGTGCTCCCCCTTTAAACATGAAGAAATTGATATACACCTGATTGACACAATAAACGTTCCTTTAGGTCCTTTGTATATGGTACCCAAAGCATGTAAGTGAGCTGCAGTACACATTGTGCCATCTACTGCAGTGACATAATCAACCCGACCTAATGCTTTTCAAATGCAACCAGATGATCCTTATTAAGTGCTGATGCTTTTTGATTTTTTTATTCAAACTTTAAAATATCATATTTCCAGTTCCCTTCATTGGGTTTTTGTTGTTACATCTCATTTTATGTATTAAAATATCCTCTATGTTTCTAAATTGGTTTGGAATTTTTCTTTTTTTTGTGTTGTGTTTTTGACTTTATTATTGTTTGAGTACTGCAAAAAAACTTGTGACATTGCCCCTACTCTGCTCTGTACCATACCTACCAGGGGGTTAAGCTCAGGTTATTTACTGACCTTTGTGGTTCACCCTGATAAAGATTGTGATTATTAATTGAGTTGGGTTCTCACCTCCCTCAAATATTAACCCAAAATTTCTCACAGGCATTGAACCTGCTGAAGACAGAAGCACAGCTGAGTGCTGCATCTGTACTTGGTAATATACTAGTGTGGTGCATGGGATCTGTTCATGTGGAGACTAGAATTATCAATTTCATACAACCAAAAATTGTGGGTTTAAAAGTCTGCCAGAAGTTTTCTGTGGGAAAATCTATAAAAATAGATAATTTTAGCTTTTTGATGTCTGTCAGAGGGACCGATATAAGCTTCCGCATTGATTAGATGGGGATATAACTAGCCCAGTCAGCTCATGCTTTGCTTTGCTTGGGGCTTTAATGCAAGATATCAAAAACATTAATTGTAAAGTACCACTTAGATCATTCAGCATCATGGAGCCATTTCCAGTCAACCGCCATTGGAATAGACTGAGGTACAGAAATATGAGGGTGAAGGTAACTTGTTTTATTTGGCCCAGCCTCCCACTTAAGACTTCCCTCATAAACTCATGACCACACCTGTCAAGTAAAAGACCAATAAGGGAGCTTTATGATTCTGCACACTTTTTCTGACAATTCCACATATTTTAATGGACCTTCATAGACTTTAATAATATATAGATTTTAATGTGCTTTCATAGACAATAATGATGTAGCTGCACCCAATGAGTTCCATTCGAACAATAATTAAGCTATTTGTCTCCGTTTTCCCAGTTACTCATAGGCTAATAAATACTTATTTTGTCTAAATCATTTTGCCTGACTTTCTCTGAACTTTATCTTTCAACTTAGCATTGTTTTTCCTGTTGGTGAACATTGTGTGGATTTAGTAATAATAGTAGTTCTTGAGCAGTGAGATGCTGAGCCTTGTCTCTGGGAAGTGTAGCTGTGACTGCATGCCTTTTACAGGGTGTGTAGCCTGTGGAGCTATGAGCCACCTATAAAGTTATAGAAATGTTATCTGAATAGGGTTCTCGAGGCTATAAATTACGTTTTATGACTCAGATACATCTAAATCTGATACCTTTATCAGTACAGTTGCTTTGCATGGATTGGCAAGTTTAAATTGTGTTTTGAGAGACTTTTTAATTAAAATACATAACTACCCTGAGATATATGATGTTTATCTGAATGGATGTAAACAATGTGAAGTAACTGCGTGCTTTAAGAATAAACATTGAGCCCCAGTTCCTTTGCACTGTGGGAAGTAGACTGGTTCTTCTCCAGCTGTATTCCTTTTATATGATATTCATGGCTAATTCAAAAGGTGTTTTTAAAAAGGCAAGTGAATGAGTGAAACTTCATAAACAGAAACACAACTGTACTTCTTGAAATATACTAGTTATGTTTAAAAATCACCGAGTGCCCAAGCTGAACAAAAACATGTATCATTTGTCAGCTAGAATTTCCACCCTGGCTCTGACTTTAAGAGAAATGTTATTACGCTCTTTGTCTTCATATTTTCAGTGTCCACCCAAACACCCCAAATGTGTGCCTTTTTTATTTGCTAGCTCCTTTTTTAGGGTTGAGCGTACAAGCGCTTCGTCCCTGTTGTAATCTCTCTTTGGGCTTTTAATCACGCCCCTGTCACGCCTGTCACTTTCATTGGTTCGTGGGCTTGCCTTTTAAAATCCGCTTGATTTCATAGTGAAAGGCACGCATACGTCATGCCTTTTCCGGTGTTTAGCCCTCCTCGAGCTCACGGACCAACTACAAGTACAAGTACTACAACGTACTACATACGAGGCTCCATGTTTTCACCATGGTTTCCGGACTAGTTTATCTTTTTATTTTCCACACAGTGCGATTGCGCTGGGTTTTACATAGCGCCATCGTGCTCGTTTTTTCCGTTTTCAATTTCAGCACAATCGCATTGCATTTTACATAACGCAATCGCACCCGTTGTTTTTCTTTTCATTTGTGTGGCAAGAAAAGTCCGGTTATGAGTTTACAATCCTAATAGCTCTAACGCGAGCAAACGCGAGGCCCGTTACATTGCAAAGGCTTGTTATAAATATGTTAGAGCTCTTATTTTCAACTCTAAATAAATTATAGATACACACATTAAATCGTTACCAAGCTGTGGAACAACAATTGCTATTTAAGGCGTGTAAAAATGAAATAAATTGTCACGTGCCAATCCGCATTTCATTTCCTAGTCTATCATATTGCATAAAGGCAGACGGGAGCCCCGACTGACCTGCTCAAGACCCAGTGGTTTGTCTGCTGAAGTCTCATTGGCATTAGCACAGATACAGCTCAGGCCATGATAATGAGGTCACTCATACTGTGCTTAACCTTTTTCAAAGCACTTACCTCCATTAGTCCTATATTGCAAATGTTCTAAGTGCTGTGTAGTGGAAATCTAGATTTATTCCTGGGATACATGTAGGCATGGGCAGTAGAAGGAATCTCTTCTAATACATCAGGGAGGCTTCTCTGAGGCCCCACACCGGTTAATGCCTTCCTGGCTGAACCTGTGACCTCTTTCATTTCGCTGTTTTTTAAATATTGGCTGAACAAAGCTGAAAGTAGGGACAGGCCTAGATTCTAGAAAGGCAAAGCCATAAAGATCTTTTGTCTGACAAGTAAGAGGTAGAGAAAAATCACAAGTTTTATTAAGTATTTTAAGCATTTAAAAGCAACCTGCTGTGCCAAACATATTAAGTGTATGTAAAACAAAACTATCACAATTATCGGAATATTTTGCCGGTATGCCTGTGCTACACAACACTATTACTTTAGATTTTACTTATCTGCACAGTTAATTAAATCATTGCAATTCTAGGGTAAAAGCGACAAGGGTTGATAATTTATCACTATTCGGACATTTATAAAGTTACAAGGCAAGGATAAAATCTAGATTGGAATCATCTATGAGGTTTTTTTGTGCAGCTAAAGTTAAAATGCATAGATAGAACAGCGTTCCCCGTAGGGTACGTTTCAGCAATACAAGCTAGCAGAACCTTACCTTCACTTGGGACATTTCTGTAGCTACCATACAAAAGGCAGAGATTAAAAAGAAAAATCTGTATCATCTACAAGACACTTTTAAGTGCATTTCAACATTAGACCAATGTTCCCAATTGCGGTAAGTTTCAGCAACCCAGAATGGTAGAGCTTGAACGTTCGCTTTAAAGACTTCTCCCCCTTGGGGTGCAATCAAAACACAGTGATTAAACTAAGAACAGACACCAAGGGGGTGATTCTCACCCTGGCGGGCGGCGGAGGCCGCCCGCCAGAGTTCCCCCCTCCAAAATACCGCTCCGCGGTCGAAAGACCGCTGAGGGTATTTTGGGATTTGCACTGGGCTGGCGGGCGACCGCCAAAAGGCCGCCCGCCAGCCCAGTGCAAATCATCCTTCCCACGTGGACGCCGGCTCAGAATTGAGCCGGCGGAGTGGGAAGGTGCGACGGGTGCAGTGGCACCCGTCGCGTATTTCAGTGTCTGCAAGGCAGACACTGAAATACAAAGTGGGGCCCTCTTACGGGGGCCCCTGCAGTGCCCATGCCCTGCCATGGGCACTGCAGGGGCCACCAGGGGCCCCACGACACCCCATACCGCCATCCTGTTCCTGGCGGGCAAACCGCCAGGAACAGGATGGCGGTATGGGGTGTCAGAATCCCCCATGTCGGCGTAGCAAGCTGCGCCGCCATGGGGGATTCCCAGGGCAGCGGAAAACCGGCGGGAGACCGCCGGTTTTCCCTTTCTGGCCGCGGCTGAACCACCGCGGTCAGAATACCCTGTGGAGCACCGCCAGCCTGTTGGCGGTGCTCCCTCCAACCCTGGGCCCGGCGGTCCATGACCGCCGGGGTCAGAATGACCCCCCAAGTGTGTTAGGCACACAGTCAGTTGTGAGGGGCAGAACACAAAGGATTGCTGTGTAACTTGTGGAGACTAGTTCTGAGGAGGAGGAAAGTCTGCAGAGATACTTCAATGAGACTCCTGTAGGACTAAGGGCCTGAGTTAGAGGATGGCGGACGGGTTACTCCGACACAAACGTGATGGATATCCCGCCCACCATATTACGATCTCCATAGGCTATTATGGGATCGTAATATGGTGGACAGGATATCTGTCACGTTTGTGACGGAGTAACTCCCTCCGCCAAACTCTAAGGCCCATATTTATACTTTTTTTGCGCCGCGTTTGCGTCATTTTTTGACACAAAAGTGGCACAAATTTACAAAATACAATTGTATTTTGTAAGTTTGCGCCGCTTTTGCGTCAAAAAGCGGCGCAAATGCAGTGCTAAAAAAGTATAAATATAGGCCTAAATCAGGCCCTTTGTGTGGGAATATGATGATTATGCCTGAGCAGACAGTAGTGTGCACTTCTGATCTAAGATTGCTTCGCCCTGGTCTACCATGTGTGCACATCTGGCGTGGCAGCACCCTACTTAAGTTATGGTTGGTACCTTGAGTAGAGTTTATCTGCTCTAGTATTTTTTCTGTATATGTCATTATTTTTGCTTTTATTGTAGGTGTTTTGGGAGTTAAATGGTGTGGGGAGGGGTCAATGAATGTGATGACATTTCTGTTGCCCCTGGCATTTTGTTGAATCAATGTCCATGCCCTTAATACTATCATGCTTAGTCATTTTCGCATACTTAACAGTGTCATGTGTAAATGATTAAATGTGTTGCACAGGTGTATTTCTATTGCCTAACCTTACTACTCCCCCACAAGAAGAAATCGTTCCTTACTAAGCCCTTGCAATTTAGCAATATTCCTGCCACATTTCAATTCTGGTTTGATAGTTTAATTTGCCCTTTACGGGAGTAAATCTACGACCACTTCCAGCGTCGGATTTAACTTGCAAATTATTTGTGACTACCTACAAACTTGCAAGTTGTCGGGTTGTTCACTTTCTGAGGGAGACGTCCTCGCCCGATAAAAAAAACTGTGAGCTAATTTATTTACACCTAAAATTACAGCATAGTGTAAATATATTAAATATAAGTTAGTGTTTGTAAATTAAGGTAACTGCTCGGCTCAAATCAGGACTATAAATAGACATTTAATCGACTGATATTGTTTTAATCGACTGGTAACTCAGCCGAGATGCTCCAGTTATTCGCCAGATAAGTTTGACACTCTCTCCGTCTGTATCTATGTACAGATATTGTGAGAGATCACGGCTGCAAGTAAAGCCTGACTTTTGCTGCTTATGGTACGATATACATGCAAATAATAACACTTTGTTAATAAAATACCCCAAAGACAGAGGCCGCCAGCTAAGGAAACGAGACCTGCAGACCTTATGAGCCGAGGTGCCTTTTATAACCACATTTACGCCGAGAAGGCTCGCCCCGGTGACAGAGGATAATCTTTACAAGATATTTCTGGACACACAATGGCAGCCTCCTTAGGGCATTGATCTTCTGTCATAAGTAGAAAGGGAGGGAAACGCTCTGACTGTAAGCTATTTAGGAGCACAGGCTTTGATTTGGATGTTAGCGGCTTGGACAGAATGGCAGCTAAATCAAACGCCTGCCTCTCTTCAATGAAATGAAGACATGTTGTGCCTTCAGTGCGAAATAAATAGGACCAGCCTCAGAATACGTCATCAACATAAGCCCTTAAAGCCAACATAAGCCCATTATGACACTTCCAAAAAGTGTGCAGTTCCCCACCAACATCAATTTAAATTTTCCCAGATTGACCTCATCGTTCGGGCTCGAAGTGTGCAGAACACTCTACTTACTCCCACTGCACCAAACATCTCCCTTTAAACCCACTGAGACCTTTTCATCAATTATAAATCACACAGGGGCCCAGATTTACCAAATAGTCATGCAGCACTGTGCAGCAGCGAAAAATGCTGTTCTGCGCTGCGTTGCGTGAGAACGAGAGAGCAGGATAGCGTCATATTTACAGAAATATGGCTCTTTCCTCCCCTCTCCCTACCACCAGCGTTAATTTTAGCTGCTGTGCACCACACACGCACCTTTGCGCCATAGTACAAGGCTGAGTGCATGAGTGTAGCACAGGTTTTGTACTGGTAGCACGCATGCAAAGTTGTAAAAGAAAGGATAAATTAAAACATTGTTCCTTTTAACATTTGCTTTCAAATGGCGTTAACTTTTGGTGGAGAACCCTGCCTACTATTGTTTGTAGATACGGTTTTGCGTCAAAAGGCATGGATGGTTTAATGGAAAGGCCCATGTATCACCCCTGTAATGCCCCTTTGATGCTAAGTAACCAAAGCAGTGCTTCGCGCTGCTTTGCATTATTTTTAGGGTACTTTCCACTGCAAAACAAGTTTTGAACTGAAAACTAAATTAGGAAAAAACATTTTGTGCTGCATAGCGTCACTTTTGTGATGCTAACCCAGCACAAAATGTTTGTCTATCTACCGCACCTTCTCTTCTCTCCTTCAGTGTAAGGTTTAGGTCACTGCACCTCTAGGCACATGCGCATACACATGCGCAAACACACTACACAGGTGTAACCTTACCTTTAGCATGAGATCTGTCATCTCTATGAGGCTGGAGGAGGCTGTCCTCCGCTTCAGAAAAAATCCAGAAAACATGTCTGTTTCTAGTGTGGTGTGGGGTTTTACTTTTTGTTTGCCCCACATGCATCCTGTGCTAGGATGCCTCAGGGGGTGAAGTGCAATATAAATGTTTATTATTTTCTTGTTAACTTATACAATAGACATAAATCACCATCTCCTTTAAGTTAAAGTGTCCCCGCAGCCCTCTACAGTAGAGGCAACATGCCTGGAGTAAAACACAAACCTCACTGAACCATGAGCAAGCATTAATGCTCAAGGCCGAAGGAACTCGTAAGTGTGGAGTCTGGATGTCAAAGGGAAACCTAAGTACTATACTCTGCCCACAGTCAGTCATGTCCTGGGAGCGGCTCTTCCCCCCTGCAAAACATTACTATTGCAAATCAGGACCTTGGTAGTTTTGGTGCAAATCACAATATTTTTCTGAGGTTTTTTCTGTCATTGGAATTGTTATCATAAAGAATAATCATACTGCATGGTCCTTCCTGCAATCTGACCTGATCCCCCAAAAATGTGCACAAAACCCAGCTGACTGGCCACTGATTAGCCAGGGGATCCTTCCACGTCTGATCCACGGGGAGCAAGATCAACGAAGAGCATCATCTGGGTTTTGAAGCTGCATTATTGCTTATCTTCAAAGGGAGTGCAAGATTTCAGCATCCTCAACCTGCCACCTAACTTTATTTGAACCTACAACACTGCCTATTGCTAAAGGGACCAGTTCGGTTGGCTGGAGGAGGCAGCCCCGATTTTCGAAACATTTGAGATGTTTAATGTCCAGTTACCAGTAGAACTTGTGACACCCTGAACTCAGTAGGTGCCCTCTTTGCTCTCGGTGCACCAACCACCAGCAGAAACGTGTGTTAAAGCTAGTGATATAGGAAAGTAATATTTTATGTGCCCTTAGGGCTCCACAAGGGATGCTTGCCAACACTTACATCGATCCCACTGAGATAAATTACAATTAATTGCGTCCTTCAGTGGCTATAAGACTCCAATGACGTAGACTGTCTCCTAACCTTACAGTAATGGCTAGTCAGAATTGATTTGCATCACCAACGTTTATTGCCATCACCACTGGCTTCATTAGAGTGGGGTCTTTTTGTTTAGGTTTCGCCTGCACAGCGCTTGTGAAATCTTTTGTAAAAATAAAAATAAAAATCTTAAAAGGGGCATACAGCCTGGCCAATGACTTAACATTTGTTGGCTTTCATGTCACTTTCATATCCTTGCTTTCCATTGGGAACTGCATGTCATTTCCTGTCGGTTTCCTGTCTCCCTTCCTCTCCCTTTATGTGTTTATGTTTTCTGTGGAGCATGAATCAAGTACCTCTTCCTTTTAGAGTATTCATCCGCTGTTTTCGTTGCTGGAGCTACTTTCCGCTGTCCGATGTCTCACACTCCCCCACCGCTGTGCAACATGTAAAAAAATAACGACAAAGCCAATAGATCCCACAAAGGAGAAAACTAGTGGCTTTGCCAATGCCTATTTGCTGAGTATTTGACCTTCTGAAATGTTGGTCGGATTCCTTTTATTTGTACTTGGGTCCTGGAGACATAGCAACTGGGGCGTTTCTCACGTGGTAGACCTAGTGAAAGCCAAAATAGAAATACTACAGGAATTTGGGAACTGCATCTGAACCCGTAGCACAAAATCTAATCCCTTGCACGGGAAGGCACGTGAAAAAGACAAGCCTTCAGATAAGTTAGAAGGATGGCAAATTCAACCTGACTGCAGCCCTACAGAATAATATGAGCAATTGGGAAAATGTTACAGAAAATCTAGGCCCAGATTTACTAATACTTTGTCCTGGGTTTGTGTCACTAAAGAATTGCAAACCCAGGACAAAGTGTTGTGGTTGGAATTACTTTCCAAAGCAATTATGATTTGCATTTCACATTTCCTAAAGTGATTCAAAGTAGAGCTATACACTACTTTGGGTCAAAGGGGTACACCATGAGGGCTACATAAGCATTCTCATGTAACCACTTATGGGGTTTGATGCAAACCCCTGTCCACTAAAACTGACAGATAGGGATTGCGTGAAAAAATTAAGGGACATATTTACATGCCCCTAGCCTAGCGCCAACAGAGCATCACTTTTTGTGGCGTTCCAGTGGCGCTGTACACTGCTCCATACTTACCAGGCTGTGATAAGCCACTTTTTGTGGCTTAATGCCGCCTTGTAAATATGGGCCCCTCCAACGCAGTTTTCTGCGACACCGGGGCATGCAGTGGGTGTTGCTGTGGGCATTCCACTGCAAAACCCATTGCTTTTGACGCTACCCTAGATTTACAAGAATTCGTAAATCTGTGGCAGTGCCAAAACTAATGCCACCCCAGGGATGGCATTAGCATAGCGCAACAAGGAGAAATACTTTTATTTCTCCTCGTTTTCGCTTTTTCTATGTGTGCTGCATTCTGCTGCACACGTAGAAAGAGCAAAACGCCATTAATGATTGTTTATGTTCAGGAAGGTGTTAGTTCCTGCACATAAACAATCAGTTAATAATGACGATGTGCTACTTCTATGTGTGCTGCAGAATGTAACAAATCACCATTGTAGATTATGTGCAGGAAGGGACACCTTCCTGCACATAAACAATTATTCCCTTCAATGCAGACACACTTGCACTATGGTGCAATGATGCATGCGCTGGCAGCTAAATTTAGCACCAGCACTAGGGGAAACCCAGGGGTGCGCCGTATTTGTGTAAATAAGGTGCAATCCTGCGTTTCAGAAGTGATGCAGTGTGGCACTACCGATTTTGGTGCAGCGCCACTCTGCGCCTCTTCTGAGTAAAGATGCCCCTAAACCTCCTCCTAGGAAGAAAGAAAATATTCACTAATTGAACAGGGACTATTATGTGCTGCACAATGGTCCACCCATTGTGCCTAGTTACTCTCAAGATTATTCAGTACTAGACAAACTTTGAACAAAGAGAAAGAAGGCAGAATCATAGAGCAAGACACGACACAACAGGTAAAGTTAAGCCTATTAGCTAATTAAATAGGTATGGGACATTTTCGGAAGACTTGCAATTTAATTTATAGTCAAAGTGCTTTAAGAGAGTTCCATTTCCTGGCATCCATGACTGTCAAGTGGCCGCTTTCCCTTGTGACAAATCACTGTTTGAGTACGGCAGCAGAATGAAAAAGATGTATATGCATTACTAAGTGGAACTGCAAGCCTTCAGGATCCATTTTAGGCATACCGCACAGATGTCGACAACATAACACGAGATAAAAAAAAGGGCTAACTTTGTCTTTGACTGCTTAACATTTTTTAAACGTTTTTTGCATTTTGGCTAGCAAAGATATGTAAACAGGATCAGTCGTTTATATGACAAAATTATTATAAGGCTTTGAACCTCTGAAAATAGATTTATATTATGCTGCTTTTGTCATGTCATGCTACATTATGCAGGGTATGTGAGAGCAGGACACCTATTACTGTGCCTTTTGTACTCTGAGGAGCAGAATCCAACTTACCTAGCAGAGGCCACAGTGTGCATGCTGTGCAGGGGTGGCTCCTCCATAAGGGAGGAGAAGCGTCGCCCCCCGTCAGCAGCGTCAGCTGCAATCCTTTTCCAAACTTTGTTTATTATTGTTTTTGTGGAAAAGGGGCGGGGCCTCAGGGGTGATGAGTGTCAGAGGGAGTGCTCAGCACTCCCCCTCAGAGCGCATGTATGTTTGGCCAGCCGTCTCACCAAACACACCTGCGCACAGGGTTCTCTCCAGTCCAGCAAGGTAGTTGCTGGGTTGCAGAAAGCCTGCACAGGCTCCCAGTCTGCCGGGGAGCTCCCTGGCTGGGTGCTCCCAGCCATCCTGACACTGCTCTGAGCAGCGTCAGGATTGGCGCAGGGCAGGCTGGGAGCCTGTGCCTGCAGGGAGAGAAGAGGAGAGGAGCAGTGCGGCGGTGAAGGTAGCGGCATAGGTAAGAGTTTTTTTTTAATTTAATTTTTAATTTAATCCCTCATCACCCCCTCTTAATCCCCCTTCCTGCCGCCCCACCCCTTCAGTGTTGCGTGAGCCACAACTGATGCTGTGTGCTCACCCAGACGGGGTCACCTCTGAAACAACCACACACTTGTGTACCCAGGAGTTATCAGAGGAACCAGACAAGTTCCTGTCCCTAGGTAGTGTGATGAGAGCACAGTGTGCTCAAGCCAGGTGAGCCCCACCACACGCACTCATGCCGGTTTTACAGCTTAAGTATACTAATGGAAATGTAACCCTGAGAAACGTGTTACTACAAGTGGTGCACAAATTTAATGGTATGTTCCCTTTGTAAAAAAAAAAAAAAGTTGTAAGAACATACTTAATTAAATACCACAAGTACAAGAATAATGCAGCCAGACTTACAGGGCCAGGTCGGCAAACCAGTGTCCTGTCTAAGTTAGTCATTTAGCGCAGTTCTCTACATGCATGCCTGGCTTACTTGCGATTCGCGACACAATTACTTGTGCATACAACTTAATCCAGCTCAGTTATGTATAGGTAAATCACACCATAAATACTTATCTACAAACATTATAAAGGCCAAATCAAATAAATTGAGCAATGTAAAGTGCTAATTTAAGACTCTGAGCCATCTCCACAGTTTTAGGCTAAGTGGTGCCTTAAATAGTTGAAAAACGTATCCAGCAGTATTTTACCACCTTACATAGAGATAAATCATTGTCACCGGAATTTAAAGTAATGTTTTGGTTTAGTTGACAATTTAGCGACATTTTGTTGACATATCCAAAATAAACAACAAAGCATTACACAGCAGCTGTCCCCCCCATTAGGGCAATGAACATCGCCCCCTTGCTGCCAGTGCAGCAAAAGTGAAAAATAAAATGGTAATAAAAATGAATTATCATTTTATTTTCCACTGCTACCAGCCTGAGTTTTGTCTGGGAGCGTGGCATTGATGCAGACTAGAATCAGGGGAGTGGTGCTCACTCCACCTATTTACATTGTGCATGTCAGTTTGGCCAACTATCTTGAGCCGGCCAGCCTCCATGCGCAGTGTAAACCTCTCCACCTAGCTGTCTGGAACAGCTGGGTGGAGAGCAGGTGCAGGTCCTCTGTGCCTGCTGGAGTGCCGAGGCCCTGCTCCAGACAATACTGGTGCTGCTCTCATGTTGCTAATTTGTAGCATGAGAGCAGCATAGGGATTTGGAGAGGGGAGCTGGCTGAGGCTCCAGGAGGTGTCTTGCTGTCACGCTGACTGTACTGAAGACAAGTAAGAGGAGCAGGAGACTGGGTGAGTACATTTTTCTTTTCTTCTTTTGGCACATTAACAGGCACTGTGAGAAACTCACATTGCCTTCAGTTTTAATTCCGGAGGTCTCAGTCATGGCCCGTTATAATAACAAGCCAAGATTAGGAGAATAAAACATAGCATTCACAGTAAAACACACCATTACATAATAATAATGCAGCACAAAAATACAGTAGTAGAAAAAACAAGAGAACACATCATCACTACATAATGTCACAGAACAAATATGCACAAATATTCTTGTCACACAATTCCACCACCTGTAGTAAAAGGTGTTCAGACAAGCACTGCTTTATCTTCCCACCACCCACATGAAACAGATCCAGTCAAAAATGTTTTCTGGTCTGGCCCTTTGTGTAAATATGTGGGTGCACTAGAGTAGTGAGTCAGGACATGCAAAGCATATTGGCCCAGATTTACTAACTCTCTGCACCAGCGTTATCGCAACACAAAGTGGCACATGGTATTTACTATCAAGCACAAAAGGTGTGCAATTGTGTGCAATTCAAAAAACACCTTGTGCTGTTTTCCATACAGGGGATGTTATAGGGGCTGAATGGAATAAAAATCCCTGGGTTCTAAAGCAAAGCCTGATCTACTAAGTTAGCCAGAAAGAGCTATATCAAAAAATGAATGCCTCCTTAAAGCAGGTGGAAACAAGAGGAAAAGTGCTCATTTCTTTGAAAAACATATTGTACTGCGTGAGTGCTGCGGTGTACAGCACACATCCAATGAGTAGGACCTTTTAAGTTTGTACACACACTGGAAAGTGTGTCACACGGATATGCCTTCAGTACAAATTCTATGCTAGTCAGTGCACACTCACAACTACTCACTGGTACAAGGCAGTGCATAATCAAGAAGTAACAAATGCAACAGTGCTATGTCAGGGCTTTGTCTCGGATGCAGTCCAGCGCTTTGTCTCGGATGCCCGCATTGTGCAGTCTGTCGCAGAGGGTGGAGTGGGAGATGGTGACAAATGCGGCGGAGAGGTCAAGGAGGATGAGTGCGGCCATGCCTCCGCTGTCCAGTATGATGCATATGTCATTGGTGGCTGCTAAGAGTGTGGTTTCGGTGCTGTGGTTGCTTCCGAATTCGAACTGGGATGTGTCTGGGATATGGTGTGTTTTGAGAAATTCAGTGAGTTGCTGGTTGACACCTTTCTCCGTTACCTTGGCTGGGAAAGGGAGCAACGAGATGGGTCTGTAGTTCTCCAGCTCCCTGCAGTCGGTAGTGGGTTTCTTGAGTAGCGAGCTGATTTCAGCGTGTTTTTAGTCTGAGGGGAATGTGGCAGTCTCGAAGGATCAGTTGATGGTTCGGCAGTGCTCCGGTGCTATGGTGACACTGGCCAGGTTGAGGTTGTGATGAGGGCATGGACCCAAGGGTGCTCCAGAGTGGATGGATCCTATCAGTCTTTGGGTGTCCTCTATAATGATAGGGGTCCAGGAGTCCAGTATCTGGTGAGGTGCTAGGTCCGTGGTGGTGAGCGGTGGTGGCAGGATATGGTTCCTGAAGCTTTCGCAGTTGTCCTGGATCTTACAGTGAAAGAAGGTGGCGAGGTTGTCGCAGAGGTCTTGGGAAGGAGGGATGGATGAGGTGTCTGTCCCGGGGTTCGTGATCTCTTTGATGATGGCGAAGAGCTCTTTGCTGTTGTGAGAGCTGGTGTTGAGGTGTGCTTGAAAGGAGGCTTTTGTGGCAGCTCTGATGTTCTGGTGGAGTGTGATAACTGCATTTTCGGTTGATTAGCTGATCCTCTTTATGTGTAGTATCCTCCCCCTTGCCCTAGCAGAATCCCGAGTCTCACGATAGTTTATTACATTTCCCTGCATAAGATTTCTGATGTATGTTGTCTTGGCCTACTTAGTGTGAGACCAACAAGTGACGGTTCAGTAATGACATGCTATGCACAATATTTATGATCTATCTTATTTTGAGTCGTATGTGTATAATACAGAAACATATTTTTATATCATGCTGTGTGGAGTCTCTTTTGTGTTGTATTTATTATATCACTGATGTGAGTGGGTTGTACAAATGCTTTACACATGACTTCTGAAGATAAGTTTGACTGCTCTGTGACAAGCTACCAGGGAGTGAGCACAGGTTATCTTTGGTGTGTAACTTACTTTCCTTGACAAGATTGGTGGGTTCTGCCTTGAGTACACTAGCCAACCAGAAACACCATTTCTAACTAAGACCATAATTGAGAAATTACAAAGGCAACAGCGCTAGTGCATCATGGAATCAATCCTGAAAGCGGAATAATAATGTGGTTTACAGAAGACCATAATCAAGAAGTAGCAAGTGCAAGAGTTTTAGAGCATCATGGAATCAAACCTAAGTGCAGTGTAACAAGCTGGTGTATAGAAGACCGCAATGGAGAAGTAACCAATGCAACAATGATAGTGCATCATAGAATCGAACATACGTATGGTAAAACAATCTGGTGTAGAGAAGACCATAACCAAGAAGTAACATTTGCAGCAGCTGAACACAGGCAGTGCAGGAAATTACAAATTATAACATGAAAAATCAAAACTCACAATTATTGCAAGAAAATGGGTAGGCAAATGGGTGTTCCACTCATACTTGCAATTTGAGGGCAAATGTATCATTAGTTTGCACCCGTTCCCACAAACCACTGAAAGCTTGTGAGTAACTATAAGGACAGCGGAAGGTGTCTGTGAGGGACAGCTTCAACTATGTCAATGACAACTTTTGGCATAGTGGAGAGCTAGCACTAGCCCTTGGACTGCTGTAAGTTTCATCATACATTCTTTTTGCAATCAGGAACATTTTTGGCAGTAAACCCCAGGTCCTCTTATTAGACATTGATTCAATAATGAAACTGTGAATGTGAATAAAGGAATGGAGGTCTGCTGGCCCTTGCATCTCTCTGTCTCCACGTGTGCAGCTGACCACAACGATTCACAGGAGTCCTGCCTCATGAATGCTGATGATGCAGGATTCCTGCACCCCACTGTAATCAGATGCTTTGAGCTCTGCCAGATTTTACATCCAGGGCAAAAAATTGGCCAGGCTGCTCGAAGATGCAGTGCGAATGCAGAGCTGTAATACAACCTGACCAATTATACATTGGAAACTGTCTTGTTACCTTCAAAGATAACTTAAGCCTTTCTGGTAGACTCCTCTCTCACCTTGGATACCTCAAACAGTTCACCTCTTTGATGCCCTTATTAAAAGTCATATACACTCATGCTATCCTCTCCCATGCCACCCCTCAGCTTCAGTACAGACGTGTGCTGTTGGTTTGGCCACTGGAATTATGGGATTGTGCAGCCGCGGTGAACTTCGCATAATTATAGATTTGGCGAATCTGCCACATAATCCATCACCTGCCCCACAATCTGCAAATTCGAACACAAAAATTGTTTCTAACTCAAACGGTTCAAAAGTGAATATAAACGCAGGACACGTGTTGCTGTGCAGTTAAAGGTCCCTTGCAAAGCTGGACTTGTCACCTTTGTGTTGCTTATTGCTATATGTGGGTATTAAATTGTACTAATGAGATGCAAGCAATGCCCATACAGTGTTACCTAGTTTTAAAATGATTAAATAATGAAGTAATTCTCTTACAAAATGGTCTGCATTATGCCACATAGTTTGCCTTTTCTTTATGCAAAATTTACTCAACTCTGCCGCATAATTTGGCTCTGTCTGCCGTATAATTCGAGTGGCCCTGGCTATTGGTTTAGGGCACCAATATGTGCAATTGGATTCTTTGTTGACCCTCTTAGTGAGTTAGCGTGCATTTGCTAATATTTAATAAGCTTCATGTAGTGATTGTTTTTAACGCGATAACTCTGCTCTTTTTGTGGCAGGAACCCAGCATCACTCATTCATGGATCAGTGCAACGGACAGTCATTTCAAAAAGTGTGTGTAACTCCTTCTCCCAGAGAAATCGAGTGTTCTTTCATCTGCGTGTTACCGATGCTGTGGTGGTGGTTAAGAAAATAATCGACCTCTTTTTTTAATAAAATGTGATGTGGGTATCATTTCCCTCCGTAATTCATTTAAACGGAGCAAACCTTGATGAAATCTGTGTGTAATCTGCCGATCGAAGTTTCGAGTTCTGGTTATCTTGCCTCAATTTCTCTCGCTTTCGATTGGGAAATAAAACGTGAATAAAACGATAGTTTAGGATAAAAGGGTTGCACGCCTGACCCAATCATAGAGCCTGCTTGAGAGAAGCAGGCATCCTGTCCACCTAAGTGGCGGGATCTGCGCGGTCTCTCCGAGGACCGTAATTCGATTTCTAAAATGCGGCGTGACTAAGCGGGGCTTGTCATTACAACTCTATTAATTGTGTCCAAGGCGATGGCCTCTCAGATGAATCGGTGCCAGGGGAGGGCCTCCTCGGGGCGCAGGTTGCATCGCCAAAGGAATATTAACAAGGGCTGCTCCTCGGAAGCCAGTTTCATACAAACCCACCCGTGCGCGCCTCCGAAGCAGGCTGGGCCGTGCATCTTGTGAATGAGTGAGTGAGTGAGTGATTGAAAAGAAGGAGTACAAACGCTTTAAGCTGCTGTTGTTGTTATTATTATATTGTGAGCACCGGGGTCCAGGATTATGGCGGTCATTCTGACCCTGGCGGTTGAAAACCGCCAGGGCAGAGTGCCGCGGAAGCACCGCCAACAGGCTGGCGGTGCTTCATGGCCGCGGTCAGAAAAGGGCAACCGGCGGTTTCCCGTCGGTTTACCCCTGCCCCAAAGAATCCTCCATGGCGGCGCTGCTTGCAGCACCGCCATGGGGATTCCGACCCCCTTCCCGCCATCCTGGTACCGCCAGGAACAGGATGGCGGGAACGGGTGTCGTGGGGCCCCTGGGGGCCCCTGCACTGCCCATGCCACAGGCATGGGTAGTGCAGGGTCCCTCATAATGATTTTCAGTGTCTGCCTAGCAGACACTGAAAATCGCGACGGGTGCCACTGCACCCGTCGCACACCAGCAACTCCGCCGGCTCCATTCGGAGCCGGCTTCATCGTTGCAGGGGCTTTCCCGCTGGGCAGGCGGGCGGCCTTTTGGCGGTCGCCCGCCCGCCCAGCGGGAAAGTCAGAATGACCGCCGCGGTCATTTGACCGCGGTGCGGTCTTCTGGCGGTCTCCCGCCCGCCGGGGTCGGAATGACCCCCTATGTCTTTGTAAATAGGTAACTTTTAATGAGATTATGGAAGGTGGCTAAATTGGGGTGGTCACAATGGGTAACAGGTGCTACCCCTGTTTTTTTCCCTTGGTTTTCCTGGCACTACCCTTGCAACAGCTGTCCCTGGAGTGCTGATGGCAACAACAAGAGAAGAAAGTAAACAAGCACTGTTCAGTTCCTGCAGTTTCCACTCCAATCCAGCCCCCCAAGCCCCGAGGACCAAATAGGAGACTTTTGGGGGTGAAGGTACAAAAAAGGGTCACCCCTATTGATGACATCAGGGGTTAAAGGGTGCGTGAAGTCATTTGCGCTACCCCTAATGTTTCACTGAACCACAGCCCATGGATACTATAGATCCATTAACTTGGCTTCTCTCTGGCCATGAAGCAGGAGTATGTTCTATACTCCTGCCTGCCCACCACCAACTCCCTTCCAGCAGCGGTCACATCCTTGAAATGTGGATGTGGTTCGACTTTTGCCTCCGATGGTCACTATATTCATACATCAACATAGTGCACAGGGGCGTAGGAGACACATAGGGGCATATTTATACTCTGTTTGCGCCGGAATTGCGTCATTTTTTTTAACGCAATTTCCGACGCAAAACTAACTCCATATTTATACTTTGCCGTTAGACGCGTCTAGCGCCAAAGTCCATGGAGTTTGCGTCATTTTTTAGCGTGGACACCTACTTTGCGTTAATGATATGCAAGAAAGGCGTTCCCGTCTAAAAAATTGACTCCGAGGCATGTGCGCCGTATTTACACTCCCGGGCAAAATTCACGCCCGGGAGTGGGCGGGTCAAAAAAAAATGAGGTCCGGCCGCTTTTGCGCCGTTTTTTAGCGCCTGGTCAGGGGAGGCGTTAAGGGACCTGTGGGCTCGGAAGGAGCCCAGAGGTGCCCTCCCAAGCCCCCAGGGACACCCCCTGCCACCCTTGCCCACCCCAGGAGGACACCCAAGGCTGGAGGGACCCATCCCAGGGACATTAAGGTAAGTTCAGGTAAGTTTTTTTTTCTTCATTTTTTTGTGGCATAGGGGGGCCTGATTTGTGCCCCCCTACATGCCACTATGCCCAATGACCATGCCCAGGGGACATAAGTCCCCTGGGCATGGCCATTGGGCAAGGGGGCATGACTCCTGTCTTTGCTAAGACAGGAGTCATTTCAATGGGGGTTGGGAGTCGAAAAAAATGGCGCAAATCGGGTTGAGGTGAAAAATTTGCCTCAGCCTGACTTGCCCCATTTTTTGGCGCCCAAGCTCCATATCCCCCTACGCCGGCGCTGCCTGGTGTACGTCGTTTTTTTTCCACGCACACCAGGCAGCGCCGGCGGCTAACGCCGGCTAACGCATTAAATAAATACGGCGCCCGCATGGTGCTTCAGAATGGCGTTAGCATGCGCTAATTTTTTTGACGCAAAACTGCGTTAGCGCAGTTTTGCGTCAAAAAGTATAAATATGGCCCTAAATTTCTGGGGGGGACAGGGACAACCTTGAGGTGGGCCCCCTGCACAAAGTTTGCACCCAGAAGGGTTGCCGTGGTGGGGGGAGATGGGGAAGACGGTCGCTTCCAGTCGAGTCCTGTGTGGCCTGCAATTCCCTGTCTGCTGGGCTCTTTGCTGCCTGTTAGGCAGCGACAGGCTCTGTGATGCTGTTCGCCTGTGTGAAGTCCTAAGAGGCCTGTACTGCCTGCTGGGTGCAGTGCTTCCTGTCGATTCCTGTGCTGCCTGCCAGGCACTGTGCTGCCTGTTGGGAGCTTTCTTTCTAGTCAGGCTGTGTCAGTCTCTGGGCCCCGCCTGCCTGTGAAGGCCAGTAAGGCCTATGATTGCTGCTAGGTCCTTGTCTGACTGTCAAGTGGCAGTCTCTGTGCTGCGGCCTTCCTGTGAACTGCTGTGCTGTCTGATAGGGCCGTCCTTAGTGCTGGTGGCGCCCTGTGCGACATTGTTTGTTGGTGCCCCCCAGTGACCACCTCTGCCACGGATTCCCTCACTACCATCCATCACCACTCTCTCTCAGATGCATTTCATTCGTTTTATAGCACCACTCATACCGGGAAATATCCCTTACAACGCAATCAATGCAATGCATTGACCACGCTGCCATTACCACACATATGGGTCTAGCACGCATGCCTTTACCACACGTCTTTACCACGCATATGCGTGGTTACAGCATAGATAGCGGTCTAGCTGTCTGGGTGGAACAGGAAGAAGCAGAGGAGAGAGAGGTAAGTAGGGCTGTGGCCGGGTTTAGAGTGGGAGGTTGGGGTCATTTTTAGGGCAGGGTAGGGTCGGGGTAGTTTTTAGGACAGGGTGGGGTAGGTTTTAGGGGTCAGGAGGAGTGCATGGAGTTCAAGTAGTTTTAGGACAGTGTGGGGTAGGTTTTAGGGTACAGGGTGGGGGTCATGTAGTATTTAGGACAGAGCGGGGTAGGTTTTAGGGTTCAGGGTGGGGGCAGGTGCATCAAGGTAGTTTTTAGAGCAGTTCAGTGAAGGTTTTAGGGTTCAGAGTGGGGGTCGGGGTAGTTTTTAGGACAGGGCAAGGTTACTTTTAGGGCTCAGGGCAGGGGGGTTTAGGGCTCAGGGCAGGGGCAGTTTTAAGTGCTTGGATGGGTGGAGTATGGTATCAGGTGTAAGGGGGCAGGGTAGGGAGAATTTACCACGCATGTTCCTTTACCAAACATGATTTTACAATGAAATTCGTTGTAAAGGCATGCGTAGTAAAGACACGGTCATTGTTGAGACCGCGATGTTAAGGCATGCACGATATACGCATGTGTTGTTCTATCATTCATCCCTCATACCAGTCTAGGGTGTCAAAGCACTTTACATCACACAGACATTACGCAGAGACAATCATCATATATGTGTAAATCAGTGTATATGAAATGTTACATAAGACAGAGGACTACAAGGTGTAGGTGTCACAGGTCATCCATACTGGTAGCAGGTATAGTTTCAGAGTGCTTTATCTGGAGAAGCGCAAACTCAGAATTTAAAACATAACACCATGGTTGGGGGCTCTCTTTAATAATAAGAACTGCACTCAAATCAACTTGTTTTGCAACATTAAGTTAATCAAAAAGTGGGGGGAAATCATGAGGCTCTAATCTATACCTTGATGTTTGCATGCAGCTCTTTGATGAGTTCATTGCTCACTGTTCTATATTCAGTTTTCATTTATAAATTGCAGGGGACAAAAAAGGAGCTCTCTGATGTAGGAAGCTGGCCTTGTGTGTGGTGAGTACCTATGGTATTATCACCTTATACCAGGTCCAGGTATCACCTTATTAGTGAAGTGTAGGCAGTGTCTAGAAGCCAGGCTCTCTAGAGTTAGCTGTGGATGAGCAGCCAAGACTTATCTAGGACACATGCAAAGATCATGCAATACCACTGTAGTCACACAGCACTTACACACATGAAAGAAACACGTGTTACGAAAATAAAGGTTCCTTATTACAGTAACACAAACACTAAAACACTAGATAGGCAATACTCCAATAGGATGTAAGTAACACACTATTATATGTACAGCAGCAATCACAAATTGGCGTATAAAGCAATAGAAAACAGTGAAAAGCAATAGGCAATACTGAAGGCCTAGAGGGGACCAGACCATATACTAAGAAAGTGAAATGCGAAAGCCGGGTCCCCACCCAAGGAAGTGGAATTGGTAGAGGGGAGCTGGAGGAACTAGGAAACCCCAAAGGTAAGTACCAGAGTGCCCCCCAGCGACCAGGAGAAAAGAGGTAAGTTACAGTTTTTTCCCTGACCCACCAAAAGGACTTCAGAGAAGGATATTGCAAAACGCAGACAAGACTGCAAGAAACTAGAGGTGGATCCTGGAAGAGTAAGACCTGGAAAAGAAGGGCACCAAGTCCAGTTTACGTAGGATGGTCCGGTCGTGGCAGGAGCCACTACCCACCCATCTGTGGATGCAGGAGTTGGTCGACGGGGAGATGAAGATGGTCAGCAATGCAGCACTGGAGCAGATGAAGAGTTCCTAGGTGATGCAGTCGACGTCCCACGCCAGATGAAGAATTGCAGTCAGTCTGTGGTGTGTAAAACCCACCAACAAGCCTTGACAAAAGCAAATGTCGCAGTAGGAGAAAAGTGGAGCTACCGGGGATCAGCAAGGTCCAGGGGGACTCAACCCATGGAGGGGAGTCTCAGGTGACCATCAGCAAGGCAGAGAGTCTGGAGGAGGAGAGGCAGCCCCCACAGAAGACCTACAGGCAAGGAGCCCAGGAGCTGTAGAGAGGCCCACAGCACACCTGAAGAGAGGTCCCGCTTCACAGGCGAAGCACATTGAGGGCTGTGCTTCACAGAGAAGAGTGCCGGGGGTAGCTGCAAGAGATGCAGTGCATGGGGGTACTGTCCTGCATGGGAAGGCAAGGACCTACCTACTCCAAAGTTGGGCAGCTGGTAGAGAGGACCAAGGAGACCACTCCAGACTACCACCCCTGATGCAGGATCCACGCAGCTCAGGAGGAGAGGAGAGGAGATCCACGCAGCCGGTTGTTGTTGCAGTTGGTGCCTGCGGATGCAGATAAGTGACTCCTTCACTTCAAGGAATTTTCCTTCTTTCTTCTCATGCAGACTGAAGACTTGCTGCCCTCAGAGGAAGCACAGCTGGGCAAATGTTGCAGTTGCTGGAAGGAGTCAGAGAAACAATGTTGCGTGGCAAAGTCGTCGCTGGAGCTGCAGATTTTAGGTTCCTGTGAAGTCCAGTTGCGGTTCCAGTGGCCAGAAGTCAAAGTAAACGTTGCAGAGGAGTCCTGCTGGAATCTTGCACGTCAAATCTGAGGACCCACCCAAGAGGGAAACCCAAAATAGCCCAGAAAGGGGGATTGGTCACCTAGCCGGGTGACCACCTAGGAGGGGGCTGTGATGTCACCTCCCTGACCTGGCCACTCAGATTCTCACAGAGGCCTCTGCCAACCTTAGATTCAAGATGGAAGAATCAAGTGGCCACCTGGAGGAGCTCTGGCACCACCCCTGGGGTGGTGATGGACAGGGGAGTGGTTACGCCATTTCCATTGTCCAGTTCCACGCCAGAGTAGGGGCTGAGGTCCCTGAACTGGTACAGACTGGTTTATGCAAGGAGGGCACCAAATGTGCCCTTCAGAGCATACTAGTAGCTTGGCGAGGCTACCCCTCCCAAGCCTTGTAACGGAGAGGGTGTTGCCTCCCTCTTCCAAAGGAAATCCTTTGTTCTGCCTTCCTGGGCATGAGCTGCTCAAGCAGCAGAAGGAGGGCAGAAATCTGTCTGAGGGGTGGCAGCAGCATGAGCTGTTCGGAAGACCCCATAAAGCTGGTAGGAGCAATGCTGGGGATCCTCTAAGGAGCCCCTAAAGTGCATGGAATCATACAATCAATACTGACAATAGTATTGGGGTATGATTCTGACATGTTTGTTACCAAACATGCCCAGGTTCGGAGTTACTCCGAACCTGGGCATGTTTGGTAACAAACATATCAGAATCATACCCCAACTGTTGGTGGCAAGGAACATCCAGCAGGTGCTTTTAAAGTCACAATATACTTGCAAACATAGCACCCCCATCCTAAGTCAGCACCCAGTGCGGCAGCACCGGTTGCATCGCCCTAGCTGCCTTATCTTGCCCTGTCCATCTCTTAGGCCATCTGGTTCTTCCTGGGACCCATGCTGTGTGCTGGTCTCTCCGCTGTCTATCCAGCAGTGTCAGGCTCTGTTCCACCATAGCCTGTGAAGTCCTGTAAAGCCTGTGAGCTGCCACAGTGCTGGCTTCGCATCCACAGGCCATTGGCAGGAAATGAGATTTACAGACAGCCCTTGCCCTTCAGAGCGGGCTTTTACATATACCAGGAAGGCTGAGGGAGAGACAGGGGACAGAAATGTTGGGGGGGCAGGATGTCAACTTGGGGGAAAATAATTAGCATTGGGGCAGGCAAGCTGGAGACAGAGGAGAGAAGAGAGTGAGAGAGAGGCGACAGAAAGGGGGGCCCTAACAAACACTGGCGCACAGGGTGCCACTAGCGCGCTAAAGCCTGCCCTGCTCATATCTAACAGTAACTCAACAATACTGTTTTTAGAAAGGGAGATACTCTGCAACACAGCACTGTATTTAAAAAGAAAGGGAGTTACTAAGCAATAGTTTATTTAATTACCCAAACCTCCTTACCTTCTCAAATCTTGCTGCTGTCTTCAGGGTTCGATCTTCAAGGGACAGGAAGGGTCGGGCTCAGGAGGGATGCACACAGCAATCAACAAAGGGCCTCTCCTCTCCCTTTGTTCTCAGAAGTGCAGACTGCAGGCAGCTGTGGCGGCAAGGTGAGAAAGAATCCCTTGTGTGCTGCAGCACAACAAAAGGGCAGAGGGCGAGTGTCCTGGAGCCAGGTCACAGGTCAAGTGCAGGGCCATATAGGTAGCGCTTTCATGCGCTAATGGCCCTGCGAATTACAGGAAAAGGGAAAATTCTTCTGTCCCCTCGTCCCCCCCACCCTTGTCCCCCGTGTCCCCCCCACTCCAAAATCTGGGGGGACATATCCCCCGCGTCCCCCACACTTCCTACGCCCATGATAGTGCACAATGCTAACTCAATTGCTTTTTGACACTCAAGAGTCGATGGAGAAGAGAGTGTCACAACACAAGACAAGAAATGTCTAAGCAAAGAACATAAAACAGGAAAATATTTTAAGGCACCTCGGAAATATTATTGGAACTGATGTTTTTGAGTATCTAGAGGCAATTTGTTCAATAGCTTTGGGCAAGGGCATAGCTTCAGGAGGGTGTTTGGGGGATTACACCCCCCAAACAAATCTATTATCTAGTAAATATTTGAGTATAAGTGTTTTCAGTCGGTATGGTGAGATTTCACCTGGTAATTTTATAAACACAAAGACAAAAACAGGTGGGGAACACACTCTGTCATCTCCGTTATATGAAGGTCTTAAAAATGTTAGCTATCTTACAATATATTGGGGCATATTTATGAGCCCCTAGCGCCACCAGAGCACCACTTTTCATGACTGTCTGGTGGCGCTATGCCCTGAGCCGTATGTACAAGGTGGCGTTAAGCCACTTTTTGTGGCTTAACGCCACCTTGTAAGTAGACCCCTTCACACGCAGCCCTTTGCATGGAAGGGGCGTGCAATGGGTGTTGCTGTGGGTGTGCCAAAGCAACACCCATTCCATTTTGGAGCTGTCTCAGATTTACAAGTTTTCATAAATCTGAGGCAGTGCCAAAATCGAACGCCACCCCTACGGGGGCTTTAGCAAGGTGCAACAAGGAGGAATACTTTTCTTGTTTTTTGCTTTTTCTATGTGTGCTGCATTCTGCAGCACACATAGAAAGAGTAAAATGCCAGACATGATTGTTTATGTGTGGGAAGCCGTCCCTTCCTGCACATAAACAATCATTTCAAAATGACGCTTTGGCACTTCTCTGTGTGCTGCATTCTGCAGCACACACAGTAGTGCCAAACCATCATTAGTGATTGTTTATGTGAAGGAAGGGACACCTTCCCACACATAAATGATCAAATCCCTCAACCCAGATATCCTTGCACGATGGTGCAAGGATGCCTGCGTTGGCACTGGCAGCTAAATTTAGCTAAATTTAGCGCCAGTGTAGGGGACAACACAGGGGTGCGCTGTATTCAATCAAATACAATCATCACTGCCAATTTTAGCGCAGTGTCACGCTCCGTTATTTTCCCTCAAATATGGGCCACTGTGTTTTGAGTATCCCTTACAAAATGTGCTGCACTCCCTTTCCAACACCCTTTAAACTTGCCTTCGGCACTGCCTCCTTAATAATGTATTTTAACATGATATGCCGCCATGGTTGTTGGAAAACCTGATGCTTACACCCCCTGATGTTAGCAGCCAGGCCACACCCCTGGCTTTGGGGTAAAGATTAAAACATCAGTACCTCTCACGGCAGATCCATTTCTGGGTGCCACTAATTATTGGAGTTCCCAGAACTTCTGTGAGTTATTTGGTACTGTCATTAGGAAATTCTTTCTGACTTTTTTGCCATTTCTGTGCTCACGTGTTTTTTTAAATTCCATGAAGAAAAGAGACCTACATATCAATGCCATCCTTGTATGCTTTTGTTTAAATGTTTAACCATTGTCTCATGCTTATATCTGACAGCAATATAAATGAGGTCAAACACAAGTCAGGCTACTGGTATGTCCTTAAGGGATTATTCTATATAAAGGAGCCATCCAGTCAAAATAAAAAGATAGTTCTTATTCCTCAGTTTTGCAGTACTAACAGTCACCAACACTAGAATGTTTCATCGGACTCAGCACATTTATCAGGGTTAGAAAAGTTAGGCCCATATTTATGGAAAACTTGTGCCGCCTTAGCGTCTTTTTTTTAACGCTAAAGCGACGCTAACTTAACTCCATATTTATATTTTGACGCTAGGCCCGCCTAGCATCAAAATATCTGAGTTAGCGTCATTTTTTGGGAGCACCAACCCCCCCTTGCGTTGTATTGTGACAAAGAGTGCAAGGTAGGCATTCCCTTCCAAAAAATAACCCTAGCGCTCCAGTGCCATATTTACTTCCTGGTGCAAAAACAACACACACCAAGGAACCGGACCCAAAAAATGACACTGTGGCCGATTAGCATCAAAATTTAACGCCTGGTCACACCAGGCATTAAAGAGAGGCCCACACACCACCACTTAAGGACAACACACAGAAGGTGCATTAGCAACCTCCAGGACAACAAGGAAGATGTCACTGCTTAAACTTGACACATGCCGCAAATGTCATTGACCACAACAGGTCCCTCCACCACCCCCTCACGAACCTTAAACACCACCACAGCAGCCACAAAGGCAGCGCAGTAGGAGGGAGAGGATCTTACTAAAGTGTACACTTGTACTTCCTTTTATCCTGGACTTTGCTGGACTATCCTGGCTGGTACTTGGGTCTCCGTGGGATCTCTCCTGTCCTGCACACTTGTACTTCCTTTTCTCCTGGACTTTGCTGGACTATCCTGGCTGGTACTTGGATCTCCGTGGGATCTCTCCTGGCCTGCAATCTTCATCTTGTGTTTCAATTTGTATGTTTTCTTGCTTGTGTGTTGTTTTTTTATGGTAATGCGGTAAAAAATGGCACTAGCCTGTTTTGTGTGACAAATATGTGCCACAAATCAGTTTAGCTCCACTTTTGCATCATTAGTGCCATTTTCCTTTAAGGCATGTTGCAACAGTTAGCGTCATTTATTTTGACGCAAACCATTCCTTAACGACATTGTGCGTCATTTTAAAAGTATGGCACATGGATGGCGCGAGGGAATGGCGTTAGCTCATGTTAAAAATTATGACGCACAACTGCCTTTTCTAATTTTGTACAAAGGAAGTAATCTATTAGTGCAAGTGATACCTTACTTGCCATAACTAGCTGTCCAGGAGAACACCCTGTAAATGGCAAATGGCAGATCCTTAGCAATGTTTTCCCTAAAACATGGAAATTCCCTGCAGTCACAATCACAAAGGAACACATCAATGCCAAGACTTGACCACCCAAGTTTGCTCCTTTGGACCCCCTGAGGATAGGAATACCAGACAAGTATGGGGTTCTATCGGTTCAGGGTACCCACAGGCAATACTGGGGGGAGTATATTTTGGAAATTTAGAAAGCAGCTGCAAGTGAAATCTTTTAGGGTACCTGGGGTTTTGTCACAGATATGACCCAGGACTCAATGGAAATAAACCACAAGTATATATTTTTTAAAATATCTACACATCCAAAGGTTTCTATCATTGGGTGCGAGATCTCCCTCGCCATGAATGATTGGCTTGTTGAAAGACTGGGCTGATCTTGACTTTTGCCAAATTTATAGCACTTTTTCCAAAAATATCGTCTCTCTCACACAGGAACATCTCCCAGCCAACATTTAACCCCAACTTTTGTTCATCTTCGTCTCCTGGACTTGTATGCTGGACAGAGGTCTAACTAGATCTATCTCTTCTAATAATCCTTTCAGCTGAAATGAGAGAAAAACCCTGAAAAGATCCTGAAATTGGTGAATTAGTATAACATGGCTCTGCCTTCTCATCAGATTGAAGATGAGGCAGTTTGCACCAATGTTTTCAAGAAAGAAAGTGGAGAAAGAGCTACATATATATCCTGTGTTTTTACCACCAATCTAGAGGAGAGTTTCAGCTGTGACATGACTTTAACAATCTTAAATAGTTCTTTGGGGAACTTTCAGTAGTTTAAATTTTACTGGCACAGAAGTAGTAGTAGTGTTGTCAGATATTTCCGCAGTAAAAATAGTAGGGTGAATGCGCTATGATACCTTCTTCTAAGTTAGTTTTGGTGATCTTAGCCCAAGATGTTGACTGACTTGACAAAGAGCTGCGAACAGATGCAAGACCAATGGACAGGCAGGGGAAGGTGAAAGAAATACTAAAATGTCTGTATTAAGCTTACTGGACAAGGTTGGGTTATTATTTCATCAGGAGAAAAACCTCTTAACATCAACTTAAGTCAGGCACCTACAACAACTGCTGTGGCAAGATTCAAACTCCCCAGAATGCTGTGGTGTCATAGGAGCTGCTCCTAGACAGTATTCCATCAGCTAGAGCTGAGCATCGCAGAGCTCAGAATATTACACAAGCCCAAATTATAACAAATCCCCCACCCCTCAAAGAACAAGCCTAGATACAATTAACCCTAACATACATACCCTTATCCCCTTCAACCCCCAACAAAGTGCCCTGACACCCTCCATAAACACTTCACACCATACAAACCACCATGTTACACCAGAGATAACACATAGCACTACCCAAACACCTGGTAAAGAGAAAAAGTTACATAAATATATTATTAACACATCAGCCTTACTGATCATGAAGGCAATCCACAGAAGTAATTCAACCATACTCACAGTGGAATCATCAACTGAAGTAATCCCCCAAATAGCCAAGTAGCCTCCTTGAGCTTGCCGTCCTGGTAACCAGCACTCTCACATCACCAACATCTGCACCCAGTTGGACACAATCAGTGTTGACCTCCCTACTGTGAAAATCAACATCATTCATGACAATCCACCCAGAGCGTTTGGGTTCCCTTCCAAGAGATATATTCAAGAAACCACCCTTCTGATACAAAGCAACTCTTCTTAAGTTCCATGTTTGCCCATTCTCCAACCTGACCCAATTACCTCCCAGAGCAACCACAGTAAGGGGGCCACAACAGTAAGACAAACTGATACCAACACCACTAGGCTTAGCTTTCACCTAATCACCCTCATTAATGAGTTGATGGGATTCAGCTTGTGACACTCCTACAGCCTTCTTGTTACCACAAACTAATCACATCCAAGATGGAACCAACTTAGAACCAGGCTATCTCCCCCACATCATTTCTGATGGCGTTTTACCAGTGCTGGTATTTACTGGGGTACGATGAGCCAGGAGCATCTATTTGATGGTGTCCTGAATTGACAACCCTGCACCTTACGCCATTTCCATAGTACTCTTGATCCTTTCCACCAGACCATTAATTTGGAGATTGTGCAATGACATACACACATTCTTTTCCCCCAAATTGTCCACGTATGACCTTGTAATAGGGGCTGTGCAATGATGACACTAAGCCCGTGGTGTGATAGTATGCACACAGTCTTTATTTTAGATTATAGACAGTTCGCTCTTTATATGTTATATTGTTCGGTCACTCTTCCTCTGGTGATTATTTCTTGTCTGTTTCTTTCCAGGTGGACTCCCAGGAGGCACATGTGGGAAGAAAACAGAGACAAACAACAGTAAGTGGTCTGGTAAGTGTTTTTTTTTGTTTTTCTCTTTCTTTCTTTCTTTCCTTTCTTTTCTATTCCTTTTGTTCCTCTCTATTCTTCTCTTTCCCTTCCTCCTGTTACTCCCCCTCTTCCTTTTCCTTCTTCCTGTTGTTTTCTCTCTTCATTTTTCCTTCTTCCGGTTCCTCTTTCTCTGTCTTTCCTTCACCTGAGCCTTTCTGTCCTTTCTTTTCTATTCCCCTTTTTTCCCTTTTCTCTCTGTTGTCTCTTCTCTTCCTTCCTGTTACTTTTTTCTCTTAATCTTGTCGCATGTCTCAATAACAATATAGTACCACTACTGGTGCCCGTAACAAAAATGTAATTGTGTAGAAGGAAAAATAATAAAACAAAAGATAAATAAAATGAACACACAATAAACCTTCTCAATGCCCATTGGGGAACTGTCCCTCGGTTTATCCTCTCTCTTTAGTCTTGGTTTTCCTTCTCCTCCCCCCCTGAATTAAGTGAGTTCTGCCCCACACACCTGCTGGGGCCACGCTCTTCCCAGAACATGGCCAGGGTCTGGTGAACTGCCTCCTGGTTTTCTGCCACGTCTCCTGGTGCCGCTCTCCACCTCCAAACTGCCGCCGGGACTTCCACTGCCTTTCTCTCCTCTGCCGTCCCTGTGTCTTCCACCGCCTTCTCTCTCTCTGGGGTTGCCGTCTTCACTCCCGCCGTCACTGCTGCTGTCCCTCTCGCCGTTGTCACTCTCATCGTCTCTACGTTCTCTTTCCGCCTTCTCCTCGTCTTCCTTGGTGACGGTGCGAAGGGCCTCCTTCTACCTGTCGTCACCCAGAAGTTCCACCTGATTGGTTCCCGACCGGAGAACATCCGGGTCGGGAATCTCTTCAATGGCGGTGCCCCAGTGGTATGGTGGAGCCGGCATTGTTGGCCCGTCACATTCACCCCCCCCTAGAAAGTGGCTGATAGAGCCACGCGTCTGACGGGTACCGGGATAGGCAGTCCGTGTAAGTCTGACGGGCCCCAGGAGACTGTAGAACCTGAAAGGAGAAAGTTTGCAGTGAAAGGAACCACCGGAGGATGCGTGCGTTCGTATCCTTGTGATGGGCTAACCATGTCAAAGGTGCGTGGTCAGTAATCAAAGTTAGAGGGCGCCTGGCTAGATAATAACGGAGGGCTTCTACAGCCCACTTGATGGTTAGACACTCTTTCTCAAGAGTCAGATTATGGCACTCTCGTGGTAACAGTTTCCGGCTGATATAGACCACAGGATGTAGGAACCCGTCCTCATCAGATTGAGACAACACCGCCCCAAGACCCAGATCAGAGCCATCCATTTGGACTAGGAAAGGTTTACTGAAATCTGGACAACAAAGAACTGGTTCAGAGGTCAACAAAGTTTTTAGGCTCTCAAAACTGTGTCTCTCGAGGGTAGAGAGGGACGTCCGGTGATTGGGTTTTGTCTTACCAAGTAAATCAGTTAAGGGGGCAGCTATCTCCGAAAAATGTGGTATAAACCGCCAGTAATACCCAACCATGCCTAGAAAAGCTTGGATATCTTTTTTCGACGCAGAAGGGGCAGGTGAGTAATGGCCAGTACCTTCTCAATTTGGGGTCGGACCTTTCCTTCCCCAATGATATAACCGAGGTATCTAATGGGATTATGTCCCAATTTACTCTTCTCAGGGTCTGCAGTGAGATGGGCTGCACGTAATGCTTGTAGTACATTTTGAAAATGTGCTAGGTACTCCTCCCACATAGCGCTATAAATAACTAAATCATCCAGGTAGGCGCCTGCATATGCCTGGAAGGGACGCAGAATCATATCTATGAGACGTTGGAAAGTGGCTGGTGCTCCGTGGGGACCAAACGGTATAACGGTGAACTGATACAAGCCTCAGGGAATGGCAAAAGCCATCTTTACTCTATCCTCGGTTCTAAGGGGTATTTGCCAATACCCCTTCGTTAGATCCAGGGTAGTCATATATGCTGCGTGTCCTAAGCATTCCAGTAGCTCGGGGCATTGGGTACTAGTCAAAATGGGATAAAGCATTTACTTGCCTAAAATCATTACAGAATTTGGTGGTCTCATCAGGTTTTGGCACCAAGACCACTGAGGAACACCATGGGCTGGAAGAGGTCTCAATTATACCAGTATCTAGCATAGTCTGGACTTCCTGTTCCACTAGATCTCATCTGGCTTCCAGTATTCTATAAGGTCGTTGGCGTACTACTTTGTCCCCAATTGTACTTCTATTGTTTTTTACCAAGTGTGTCCTGCCTGGGGTTTTGGAGAACACGTCTAGGCTAGTCAGGACTAAGTGTTCCAATTGCTTCTTTTGTTTTTGTGAGAGATTTCCGTTCAGTTGGGGCATCGAGATGTCGGACTGGCTTTTTATCTTTGTAGGATATACCGGTATGTCATTGTCTCTGTCAGTGGATATGTATAGAGATGTAGGGGTTTTCGAAGTCTCATACTATTTTTTAAGTAGGTTAATGTGATAGATTTGTTCCCTACCGGTTCCAGTGGGTATTTCAATCTTATAGGTTGTGGGAGTGACCTGCTCTAGGACCGTATACGGACCTTGCCATCAGGCCAGAAGCTTATTTTCGCTAGTGGGTAGTAGTACCAGTACCGTGTCTCCTACAGTCAGGCTACATGGCTTAATGTGGGTGTCGTAATAAGATTTTTGTTTTACTTGAGCATCCCTCAAGGATTTGTGAGCCTCCTCCCAAACTGTATGTAAGTTTTCTCTAAGGTCTTTGGTGTAGGTTAGGACATCCTTTATTTCGTCCTCAGACTCTTCCCATTGTTCACCCAGCATTTCCAGTAAAGTACGCAGCTGTCTGCCAAATAACAATTCAAAGGGACTATGCCCGGTGTAAGATTGTATGTGTGTTCATAATGCGTAAAGGACGAGGAGTAGTTTTTTTCTCCCAATCTCTCCCTGAGTCGCTTACAACTTTTCATAGTAAGGTTGTAGTAGTTTTATTATAGCGTTCCACTAGACCCTCCGTCTGTGGGTGGTACAACGAGGTCCGGAGTTGTTTTACCCCAAGGGTATGACATATTTCCGACATAAGTCTTGACATAAATGGAGTACCCTGATCGGTGAGAATCTCTTTAGGGAAACCTACGCGGGAAAAGAATTTGATCATGGCCTGAGCTATGGTTTTAGTGTTCATACTGGCTATTGGGATAGCCTCCGGATACCTAGTAGCGTAGTCAACTAAAACCAACAAATACTGGTGTCCCTTTACGGATGGGGTTAGGGGCCCCACCGACTCCATGCCGACCCGGGAAAAGGGGACTTCTACTATGGGTAATGGTTGCAGAGGGACAGTATGGTCGTGTGACGGGTTTATTAGTTGACATTTTGGGCAATTTTGACAAGGCTTTCTAATATCCCCATAGACTCCTGGCCAATAAAATTGTTGTAGAACTTCTGCCTCTGTTTTTTCCCTCCACAGGTGGCCTTCCCCATTATCTCTGTGCGCCAAGTGGAGGACTTGTTCTCGATAAGTCTGGGGCACTACCAACTGGAGTTTCCTGCCTGGATTGTTTGGACACTCCCAATACAACAGGTTATTCGTAACGGTAAACGCAGGACCTACCGAGGCCACATCCGAGGCTAATGCGTTTTGCCATGCGTAGGATCCTCTATTTGGGCCTGTCGAAAGCTTCCCGCTACAGACATTACGGCCTTTAGGTCGGCAGAGACATTGACTTTATGACCTTCACTATTTTTCTGATAAGCCTGTTTCTGTTCATGTTTCTTTTTTTTACGGAGCTTCCTTCGGATACTACTTTCCTCAATGTCGGTGGACACAAAAGGGGCTTCCCTCCACCATGACTGTGCCACATTCTCCTGATTGGCCTTATTCAATAAGTGTGCAAAAGCGTCATAATCAGTTTCTATGATCATGTCCTCACCGAGATTTGGAATCAACCCTACGGAAAGGCACTCTTCTTGCCATCTCCCATTAATCAATACCGCAGCCACGGGATATGTTTTCCAATCCCCATGGACACAAGTTATTAAGACTTGAGCATTTGGGATCCACTTGTGAGGCTGTACATAGTCCTGTTTTACTACACTCTGGCTACACCCAGAGTCAATAAGCATGTTCCTTTCCTCTTTGTTGAGCCTCATTGTGGTAGTATATTTCGCCTGGTTATGTCCCAACCACAAAACCCCACCTTTCATCATACCAATCTACATTGGTTCTTCAGGATCTTTTTTTAATGGACAATGCGGTCTATATGGCCCCACTCAGAGCAATCAAAACATTGTGGGCCTGTCATGACCTCTCTGGAAGGGATTGGGTGAGATATAGTAGCTCTGTCAGTACTGGGACCTGCTGTTGGTCTGTTGGAGATTGGTTTGGAACCAAGGGCTCGTGTGGTCGTGGGAGTGGATTTTGAATGAGCCCCTCGGAATTCGGGAGCTCGATGGAAGGCACAAGCCAAATCAATTGTCGTACGGTTAGTAAGATCAGGGTGCTGTCTAACCCAGTTGCGAGTAGTGGACGGGAGGGCATCAAGGTATTGTTCTAAGACAATAGCATCAAACATCTCATCTTTAGTAGTCTCAGAGGGGTGGAGCCACTTTCCTCCTGCATGATATACCTGATAATACAAGGTAAGGTGCTTTTCTTGTGGCATCCACTTGGTTTGCCGGAACCGGACTCAATAACTTTCCTGATCTAGTCCAATCCTTTCCAGGATTGCCTTCTTAATTTCGCTGTATGGGGTGACAGTTCCCGGGTTCACGGCCTGATATGCTGCCTGTAGATGACCCATACTAGAGGGGCTATATATTGTCCCCACTTGTCTGCTGGCCAATTGGGAGAACTTGCCGCCCTCTCAAAATTGGTGAAAAAAGAAGCAGGATTCTCATTGTCCTGGTACTGTTGAAGAACACTGCTTGGGACGTTGGGATGTACCTTGGTCTGGGCTATGGTTTCGGTCAACTTTCCCAGCACAGTTTCATGGACCAGTTGATTGTTTGCAATCATTGTGGCCTGGCTCTTCAGGGCGGTCTGCAGTGGTTCTCGTTCCTCCTTCGCTTCCTTTAGCTGCTCTTCCCAGACTAACTGGCGGTTCCGTTGTCCTTCTGCCAGCTGGGCTATCATGTCAGCGAGGGTGGGTTTGTCTTCCATTGCTACCCCTACTGTTGTGGGGCCTTCCTAAGAAGACTGAATCCCACTTCTGACACCACTGTAATAGGGGTTGCGCAATGATGACACTAAGCTTGTGGTTAGATAATATGAACACAGTCTTTATTTTAGATTATAAACAGTTTGCTCTTTATATGTTATATTGTTCGGCCACTCTTCCTCTGGTGATTATTTCTTGGCTTCTTCTTTTCAGGTGGACTCCCAGGAGGCACATGTAGGAAGAAAATGGAGACAAACAATGGTAAGTGGCCTGGTGAGTGTTTTTTGTTTTTGTTTTTCCCTTTCTTTCCTTTCTTTTCTATTCCTTTTTTCCCTCTCTATTCTTCTCTTTCCCTTCCTCCAGTTACTCCCTATCTTCATTTTCCTTCTTTTATTCCCCTTTTTTCCCTTTTCTCTCTGTTGTCTCTTCTCTTCCTTCCTGCCACTTTTTCTCTTAATCTTGTCGTATGTCTCAATAACAATATAGTACCACTACTGGTGCCCGTAACAAAAATGTAATTGTGTAGAAGAAAAAATAATAAATGAAAAATAAAACAAAAGATAAATGAAATGAGCACACAATAAACCTTCTCAATGCCCAACGGGGAACTGCCCCTCGGTTTATCCTCTCTCTTTAGTCTTGGTTTTCCTTCTCCTCCACCCCCCCCCTGAATTAAGTGAGTTCTGGCCCACACACCTGATGTGGCCACGCTCTTCCCAGAACGTGGCCAGGGTCTGGTGAACTGCCTCCTGGTTTTCTGCTGCGTCTCCTGTTGCCGCTCTCCACCTCCAAACTGCCGCCGGGACTTCCACTGCCTTTCTCTCCTCTGCCGTCCCTGTGTCTTCCACCGCCTTCTCTCTCTCCGGGGTTGCCACCTTCACTCCCACCATCACTGCTGCAGTCCCTCTCGCCATCTCTGCGTTCTCTTTCCGCCTTCTCCTCGTCTTCCTTGGTGACGGTGAGAAGGGCCTCCTTCTGCCCGTCGTCACTCGGAAGTTACGCCTGATTGGTTCCCAACCGGAGAACATCTGGGTCGGGAATCTCTTCAATGGCTGTGCCCCAGGGGTATGGCGGAGCCGGCAGTGTCACCCTCAACCACTCCACTTGGAGACAAACCCCTGTAACCTTTCAGTGGCATCCATCACATTAGCCACAAAGTCTTCTGTGTAAAAATCCCTGACTTAAGCAGCTATATCAGCTAGCCTTGATAGACAATCTGCTACTTTGTTTTTCCACCCTGAAACATACTCCACCCTACAATCAAAGTCCTGGGATTTCACTGTCAATCTAGCTAAACTGCCTGAGCAATTGTTTTGTCCCACCTTGTCCCAGGACCTTGAGCAAGGAGTTGAGATCTGTTCTCGAGAGTACATGACTTCCCCAAATATAGGCATGGAAAGATGATGTCACCCAAGCCAGTGCTAATGGCTCCCGCTCTATGACAGAGTAGTTGCTCTCATTCACCGACAAGGAACGTGGGGCAAATGCTACGGTCCTCTCCACACCCCTTTGAACTTGTGATATCACTGCCCCAATACTAACTGCACTGGCATCAACTGTGATCATAGTTTTCAAACCAATCTGGAACAGTGCAAGTACTCTTGCATTGATAATATCATTCTTATTTAGTATGAAAGCAGGTGCTGTTCCTCTCTCCATGAAAATGTTCTCCCTTTCCTTAACAAGAGTCAAAACATTTCTGTCTTGTGGGCAAAGTTATGGACAAATTCAGAGTATTTGTCAACCAAGTCCATGAACTACTTTAATGTTTCTGTGTTATTGGGTATCACTGCATTCACTATTGCACCCCCTAAATAAATTTTTGGCCTAACTCCACCTTTAGTTATCCAGTACACCAGGTACTCTACCTCCTGCAAAAATGTGCATTTCTCCTTTCATAATGTTAACCCTGCCTCACCAATCCGAGACAACACTTCACCCAAGACCTTGGTATGTTCTTCCATACTCTCCCCAAATGCCAAATTGTCATCTTGGAAAAACACAGCATTAGAGACAGCAGACATTAAGGGGCATGTTTATAAGTCCCTAGCGCCACCTTGTGCCACAATAGCGTCATTTTTAAATGCTAATGTGGCTCAACGAGGCCAAAATCCTCGCGCAACATTTACAAAGTGGCGCAATGCATGCATTGGACCACTTTATACCCCTTAGTGCTATATTATACCTGTGCCAGGCATAATGTATGCAAAGAGGGTGTTCCCCATTAGGGGGGTGCCAAAAGAAATGGTGCAAGGAAATCTACCAGATTTCCTTGTGCCATTTTGTACACCACTTTTAATGCCTGCTCCAAGCAGGTGTTTAAAGGGGGCTTCCATCATTTATAATGGGCCCCTATGTACTCTGTAAGAGTAGCACCAATATTTTGGCACTAATTCTGCAGAGTACATCAATAGCGTCATGAAAAATTACGCTATTGACCGTTCCCCTGTGCCAAGGTGCACTATATTTTAAATACAGCGCACACATAGTGGCACTAGGGGGGCACTAAGGGGCACAAGGAAAGTGGCGCTGCACAGAGTGCAGCACCACTTTTCTTACACATGCCCCAAGTTTGTGACCAATTGTTGAAAAACACTTGCCGCAGAACATAAGCCAAACTCAGTATCTTAAATTGAAAAGTGCATTCCGACGTTATAAAGGCTATAAAATGTCTGGAGTCTGGGTGAAGTTGCACCTGGTCATATGCAGTTCTTAGGTGTAATTTAGAAAAATACTTCCCACCAGACAGTGTCAAAATACGTTTGTTGATTTTTGCCAGTGGGAACGAGTCCCTCACCACATTCTCATTAGGACTTTGTAAACCCACACAGAATCTCAATGAATCATCAGATTTGTTTATAATGACAACTGGTGAAAGCCATTTGGTAGCTTCCACAGGCTCTATCAAGTCCTCCTCAAGCATTTCCACCAGGATTTCCTTCACCTTATGCCATACAGCAATAGGCACCCTACTTACTATTTGTTTCACCGGCACTGCATTCTTCTTTACCCTAATCTCATGCATACAATACTTAGCAAGCCCCAACCTGTTCTCAAATACCCCATCATGTTGTTTCACGATTTCATGCAGACCATCATATTCCACCACCATCACCTGATTTACTGCTCTTGGATTGACTACTATTTACAAAGCATACTGGTGTATCCACCCAAGGATGGGTGGTCCTTCATTTGCCATATACAACTTCCCATTTGTCACCCTGCCCTAAAAACTTGATAATTGCTCTCATGTAACCAACCACCCCAATATTTGTTCCTTGATAGCCTTTCAAAAACATACTTGTGACTTGCAAGGATCCATTCGGCCATATCATGTCAAACAAATGTTTGGGTATAATGGTATACAATGACCCAGAATCCACCATTAAGGATATCACTTCACCATTTATGTTAAAGTCAGCCTTGGGGTGTGTTATCCTTTTCCAATCTTTGCTGTCTTCCTCCGGTCCATTGTTTATGACCAGTACTCCGTATTCATCATCATCATCATCCTCTACCACAGAACATTTTTGCTAACAGCTCGCCACATTTGTCGATAATGCCCTTTTTACCACACTTGCGATAGTCCTTGTCTACTGCAAAGCAATTTTTTGAATCACACATGTATAGCACACACAAGACAAACGTTTACAGGTTAGGTAGTTGTGCAAGTAGTTTTAGCTGCACTGGTTTTATTGCCACTACGATTGGTGTTAGACAACCTTTTCCTGACCTCATTGACAATAGTCTGATCATCTTCCACCTCCACTATCTCAACAGAAGGTTTACTATCCCCCTCATTCCTCTGCATTTCCCTCATACATCTCTCAGACTCTTCCACCACTTTAGCTATAATGATAGCAACTTTTAAAGACAGGTTGCTTGCCGCCCACAAATGCTCTTACATTCCTTTGCTGCTGCAATGGACAATAGCCTGATCTTGTATTAACTCTTAAGTCATTTGACTGAATTGGCACTTAGCAGCTAATTCTCATAACCGGGCCACAAAATTGTAAATCAATTCCATTGGACATTGGTGTTGAGTATAAAACTTGTGTTGTTTCATCACAATATTTAAGATCTTGGCAAATCTCATTTGGGGATGTATTTTGGCTTCCTTATAAACATCTTCAGGTTCATTCCCTTGGTCATCACATGCCGGTGGGAGATATTTAAATATGTGTTGGTCCTCTTTAACCAAAGATCCTAATAACAGTGAAAGTTTTGCTTGCGGAAGAGAAATTCATGCCTCCCAAAGCTACTACATAATTTTCAAATGCATCTATCCAATCCTCCCATTCAATAGGTGGATCGCCAGGAAGCATTAAAAATGATGGTGGCGTGACTATGGATTGACTCATGTTGTGGCTGGAGACGTAGTATTAAAGTATCTTTATTACGAGCTCTTTGCAACTTGTACTACTCTATGACCATAAACCAATTGACTAATTTGTATTACACTCTGTGGTGTTAAGAAATGGCTGCAATGTGCCACAAATGCCATGAGGTAGCAGACTAGCACAATGCAAATGTGAACTCTGGAAACAGATCACCATGTCAACGCTGTGGAAATGAACAATTAAGTAAGGAGCTGTACGGAGAAGATCTCTGTAAGCAGGTGAGGCTATGTGAGGTGAGCAGATCACCGCTCATTGTGAAATTGCCTAGGTGCAGATGACCACAGAGGAGCTTGACGTTGGAGTGCCGCCAGCGCCCTTGATGAATTGAGACAAACTATGACTAGGAAGATAACAGCTGATGCATGACTGTTAATTAGGAACGAATGAAAACACCCTGGACCACTAAAAGAGCAAATACAGAGGAAAAGTCATAAGTGATGACCAACGTTGATTCTTACACCCCCAGTCAATAAAGAATGATAAGCAAGACGTAAAAATAATTAATAAATACACCAGTATCAAGGAAACAAACAACAAATAAAAAAGAGAATCTAGCTCTTTTGAAGTGTGTGTGCAAATAGGCCATCCTAGTAACAAGTATTACCTGTATTACTGGAAACCTCAGAGCTCAGATACTACTGCATGCTTACAAAACCCAAGAACATTGAAAACAATTTCCAAGAGCACCTAAACATTAATTTAAAAAGCCATTAAGCATTACTGTCAATAGGGTGGCCCCTTCATCACTACCCGGATATAGGGGCTCTTTAAACTACCTTCTGGGAGAGACAATTGCCCAGTGATGCAAAGGGGCATATCAGGATGTATGATGGGATAGCACTCCTACTGAACTTCTATTGTAATATTTTTTGCCAAATAAAAAAATTCAAATTAATTTGTTCCTTAATTACTGAAGTTTAGAAAATTGAACTGGCCCTCTAAGCCGGGTAGTTACTTCACCTTTTGTCTATAGTTAACCAAACATTATCCACCAGCACAGAGAGAGGAAATGAATCCATAACCTTGCCTGGCTCTCCTAGGTTTACAGCCATACCCTAGGACTGAGGAAGAAAAGCCTGCTGGTTCGTTCACACTACGGAAAGGAGCTGCACCACATATGAGCTGAGAACCTGTCCGAGCACATCAGAAAACTGACAAGGCACATCTGTTGTAAGTCACAAACAGTTAGGAGCACACCTGCCTAACATCCCAGCAAATAATCTGCCCCATTGCATCATGATAAATGTAGTTTCCTCAAAAAACGAACTCAGTTACTTTTAAATATTTCACCTCCAAATAGGTGCAGCCTTTGCTGTGCATCTCTGGACACATGTGTTTCTGGGTTAATCCCTTCTTCAGCAGAGAACAAGTTTGCGGGGTGCTGGAAATGCTGCCATTAATCATTCGGTTTCAATACCTCTTCACTGGCATGCTCCAGAGCTCGTCAGCCCAGTGGCTCAAGGGAGCCTTTTTAAAGTCACAAACAGTTAGGAGCACACCTGCCTAACATCCCAGCAAATAATCTGCCCCATTGCATCATGATAAATGTAGTTTCCTCAAAAAACGAACTCAGTTACTTTTAAATATTTCACCTCCAAATAGGTGCAGCCTTTGCTGTGCATCTCTGGACACATGTGTTTCTGGGTTAATCCCTTCTTCAGCAGAGAACAAGTTTGCGGGGTGCTGGAAATGCTGCCATTAATCATTCGGTTTCAATACCTCTTCACTGGCATGCTCCAGAGCTCGTCAGCCCAGTGGCTCAAGGGAGCCTTTTTAAAGTCACAAACAGTTAGGAGCACACCTGCCTAACATCCCAGCAAATAATCTGCCCCATTGCATCATGATAAATGTAGTTTCCTCAAAAAACGAACTCAGTTACTTTTAAATATTTCACCTCCAAATAGGTGCAGCCTTTGCTGTGCATCTCTGGACACATGTGTTTCTGGGTTAATCCCTTCTTCAGCAGAGAACAAGTTTGCGGGGTGCTGGAAATGCTGCCATTAATCATTCGGTTTCAATACCTCTTCACTGGCATGCTCCAGAGCTCGTCAGCCCAGTGGCTCAAGGGAGCCTTTTTAAAGTCACAAACAGTTAGGAGCACACCTGCCTAACATCCCAGCAAATAATCTGCCCCATTGCATCATGATAAATGTAGTTTCCTCAAAAAACTAACTCAGTTACTTTTAAATATTTCACCTCCAAATAGGTGCAGCCTTTGCTGTGCATCTCTGGACACATGTGTTTCTGGGTTAATCCCTTCTTCAGCAGAGAACAAGTTTGCGGGGTGCTGGAAATGCTGCCATTAATCATTCGGTTTCAATACCTCTTCACTGGCATGCTCCAGAGCTCGTCAGCCCAGTGGCTCAAGGGAGCCTTTTTAAAGTCACAAACAGTTAGGAGCACACCTGCCTAACATCCCAGCAAATAATCTGCCCCATTGCATCATGATAAATGTAGTTTCCTCAAAAAACGAACTCAGTTACTTTTAAATATTTCACCTCCAAATAGGTGCAGCCTTTGCTGTGCATCTCTGGACACATGTGTTTCTGGGTTAATCCCTTCTTCAGCAGAGAACAAGTTTGCGGGGTGCTGGAAATGCTGCCATTAATCATTCGGTTTCAATACCTCTTCACTGGCATGCTCCAGAGCTCGTCAGCCCAGTGGCTCAAGGGAGCCTTTTTAAAGTCACAAACAGTTAGGAGCACACCTGCCTAACATCCCAGCAAATAATCTGCCCCATTGCATCATGATAAATGTAGTTTCCTCAAAAAACGAACTCAGTTACTTTTAAATATTTCACCTCCAAATAGGTGCAGCCTTTGCTGTGCATCTCTGGACACATGTGTTTCTGGGTTAATCCCTTCTTCAGCAGAGAACAAGTTTGCGGGGTGCTGGAAATGCTGCCATTAATCATTCGGTTTCAATACCTCTTCACTGGCATGCTCCAGAGCTCGTCAGCCCAGTGGCTCAAGGGAGCCTTTTTAAAGTCACAAACAGTTAGGAGCACACCTGCCTAACATCCCAGCAAATAATCTGCCCCATTGCATCATGATAAATGTAGTTTCCTCAAAAAACGAACTCAGTTACTTTTAAATATTTCACCTCCAAATAGGTGCAGCCTTTGCTGTGCATCTCTGGACACATGTGTTTCTGGGTTAATCCCTTCTTCAGCAGAGAACAAGTTTGCGGGGTGCTGGAAATGCTGCCATTAATCATTCGGTTTCAATACCTCTTCACTGGCATGCTCCAGAGCTCGTCAGCCCAGTGGCTCAAGGGAGCCTTTTTAAAGTCACAAACAGTTAGGAGCACACCTGCCTAACATCCCAGCAAATAATCTGCCCCATTGCATCATGATAAATGTAGTTTCCTCAAAAAACGAACTCAGTTACTTTTAAATATTTCACCTCCAAATAGGTGCAGCCTTTGCTGTGCATCTCTGGACACATGTGTTTCTGGGTTAATCCCTTCTTCAGCAGAGAACAAGTTTGCGGGGTGCTGGAAATGCTGCCATTAATCATTCGGTTTCAATACCTCTTCACTGGCATGCTCCAGAGCTCGTCAGCCCAGTGGCTCAAGGGAGCCTTTTTAAAGTCACAAACAGTTAGGAGCACACCTGCCTAACATCCCAGCAAATAATCTGCCCCATTGCATCATGATAAATGTAGTTTCCTCAAAAAACGAACTCAGTTACTTTTAAATATTTCACCTCCAAATAGGTGCAGCCTTTGCTGTGCATCTCTGGACACATGTGTTTCTGGGTTAATCCCTTCTTCAGCAGAGAACAAGTTTGCGGGGTGCTGGAAATGCTGCCATTAATCATTCGGTTTCAATACCTCTTCACTGGCATGCTCCAGAGCTCGTCAGCCCAGTGGCTCAAGGGAGCCTTTTTAAAGTCACAAACAGTTAGGAGCACACCTGCCTAACATCCCAGCAAATAATCTGCCCCATTGCATCATGATAAATGTAGTTTCCTCAAAAAACGAACTCAGTTACTTTTAAATATTTCACCTCCAAATAGGTGCAGCCTTTGCTGTGCATCTCTGGACACATGTGTTTCTGGGTTAATCCCTTCTTCAGCAGAGAACAAGTTTGCGGGGTGCTGGAAATGCTGCCATTAATCATTCGGTTTCAATACCTCTTCACTGGCATGCTCCAGAGCTCGTCAGCCCAGTGGCTCAAGGGAGCCTTTTTAAAGTCACAAACAGTTAGGAGCACACCTGCCTAACATCCCAGCAAATAATCTGCCCCATTGCATCATGATAAATGTAGTTTCCTCAAAAAACGAACTCAGTTACTTTTAAATATTTCACCTCCAAATAGGTGCAGCCTTTGCTGTGCATCTCTGGACACATGTGTTTCTGGGTTAATCCCTTCTTCAGCAGAGAACAAGTTTGCGGGGTGCTGGAAATGCTGCCATTAATCATTCGGTTTCAATACCTCTTCACTGGCATGCTCCAGAGCTCGTCAGCCCAGTGGCTCAAGGGAGCCTTTTTAAAGTCACAAACAGTTAGGAGCACACCTGCCTAACATCCCAGCAAATAATCTGCCCCATTGCATCATGATAAATGTAGTTTCCTCAAAAAACGAACTCAGTTACTTTTAAATATTTCACCTCCAAATAGGTGCAGCCTTTGCTGTGCATCTCTGGACACGTGTTTCTGGGTTAATCCCTTCTTCAGCAGAGAACAAGTTTGCGGGGTGCTGGAAATGCTGCCATTAATCATTCGGTTTCAATACCTCTTCACTGGCATGCTCCAGAGCTCGTCAGCCCAGTGGCTCAAGGGAGCCTTTTTAAAGTCACAAACAGTTAGGAGCACACCTGCCTAACATCCCAGCAAATAATCTGCCCCATTGCATCATGATAAATGTAGTTTCCTCAAGAAACGAACTCAGTTACTTTTAAATATTTCACCTCCAAATAGGTGCAGCCTTTGCTGTGCATCTCTGGACACATGTGTTTCTGGGTTAATCCCTTCTTCAGCAGAGAACAAGTTTGCGGGGTGCTGGAAATGCTGCCATTAATCATTCGGTTTCAATACCTCTTCACTGGCATGCTCCAGAGCTCGTCAGCCCAGTGGCTCAAGGGAGCCTTTTTAAAGTCACAAACAGTTAGGAGCACACCTGCCTAACATCCCAGCAAATAATCTGCCCCATTGCATCATGATAAATGTAGTTTCCTCAAAAACCGAACTCAGTTACTTTTAAATATTTCACCTCCAAATAGGTGCAGCCTTTGCTGTGCATCTCTGGACACATGTGTTTCTGGGTTAATCCCTTCTTCAGCAGAGAACAAGTTTGCGGGGTGCTGGAAATGCTGCCATTAATCATTCGGTTTCAATACCTCTTCACTGGCATGCTCCAGAGCTCGTCAGCCCAGTGGCTCAAGGGAGCCTTTTTAAAGTCACAAACAGTTAGGAGCACACCTGCCTAACATCCCAGCAAATAATCTGCCCCATTGCATCATGATAAATGTAGTTTCCTCAAAAACATCTGTTGTAAGTGCTGGTTTGTGCAATGCTGTCTGTGAAGCTAGGAGCCTTCCCATGGTCACAGTGCTGCTATCGCTGACACATGAAGATTAAATGGAAGGCAGTTCATCTTGCTACCTCTCCCCATGTGGTGGAGACAGATAAAGAAAGGCCGCTATCTCTGAGTGTGACTGGTTGGCGTGGGGGGGGCTCAAGAAAATCAGGGTTGGACCAATGAACCTTAAATGTTTCCCAAGAGACTTTACTTATGCAGCAACTCAGGACTTTTCCATTTGTATCCAAGATCGGTGGACCGATGCTCCCCCGCCCATGCCTTCTGCTGCCTTGCTGCCCACAGATAGCTCACTGAGGGTGGGCAGGACTGTGCTCTGAAAACACAGGTGCATATTTACACAGAAATGTTGCGGCGCTGCACCAAAATTGGCTGGCCCACGCTGAGTCACTTCTAAAACGCAGGAATGCACCGTATTTACATATCTATGGCTTACCCCTGCATTTCCCCTAGCACTGGTCCTAAATTTACCTGCCAGCGCCAACAAAGGCTTCCTTCCACCATAGTGCAAAAGTGTCTGGGCTGAAGGGAATGATTGTCTATGTGCAGGAAGGTGCCCCTTCTTGCACATAAACAATCCACAATGGTGATTTGTTAATTTCTATGTGTGCTGTAGAACACTTTCCTGCACATAAAAAATCATTCATGGTGTTTTGTTCTTTCTAAGTGTGCTGCAGAATGCCCACAGCAACATCCATTGCACACCCGTCCACTGCAGAAAACTGCATCGGAGTGGCCCACATTTACAAGGCACGTTAAGCCACAAGAAGTGGGTTAGCACCGCCTTGTAATTATCGTGTAGTGCACAGCACCACCCGAGCGTCACAAAAAGTGACACTCAGGTGGTGCTAGGGACATGTAAATGTGCCCCATAGTGTCGTCCACCACAGGATGTGGCATCAGGTGCCCAGCAACACATAAGAACCCTGCCTCGGAACACTTGTTCGGCCCTCTGAGCTTTCCCAAAGACCTGGCACTACACCAGGGGCACCCTGGGTTACAGAAGCATGTGCCTGTTCCCTGTGCCTGATACCAAGGGTTTTCAGGGTAAGCGGACCACTAAGCTGAAGGGAAGTCAGGGGGTCTCTATTATGGTATAATTATTTTAACTGTCACACTATTGCTTTATTACTGAGCTATTTTCCAAAATAGTGTAGAAAAGTCTCACCGTTTTAAAAAAGGAACGTGCCATTGCCTAGAAATTAAAGTCTATTAGACATGTTTCTTGTGTTTACTGTATCGGATGTTGTAAACCTTTATCACCCTCGAAGAAAAAGCCTGACTATTTGACCAGCCAACCATCTGAAAGTCACAGTCTGTAAAGGAGGTTCTTGGGTTTTGTAAGCATGCAGTAGTATCTGAGCTCTGAGGTTCCCAGGAATACAGGTAATACTTGTTACTAGGATGGCCTATTTGCACACACACTTCAAAAGAACTACACTGACCATTACTTGTTTTAGACAAGTGTAAATAAAGATTTTTCTACTCATTGCGATTCTCGTGGGGAGGTGTACAATTCTGATGCATTCCCAGGTCTACCAATGTTGAGAAATGTGGGAATGTGTCAGAATCCATGAGTGGATGTGTGGATATACCCACGCTCCACCCATGGCACTCCTCCATACCGCAGAGTAACGCAAGGCAGCGATTTGTGCTGCCTTGTGATACTTTACATTTACCAGGCCACTACGGGCCACATAAGGTGGCCATGTGTGGCTTGATAAATCTCATTTCGCTTTTGCGTCATCCATGCGTCCCCTGGCCTGGCGGAAGGACGACGCAAAAGATTGATCAATATTGAGCTCAGTCTGCAGGTCCTAATGCCCAACGTGTGCCTTTTCAGATGCGGAAACTAATGTACTAGGCTTCCATTATCTGGATAGAAATGCTCCTTAAGCTCATCTGAAAGAACCCAGGAGCCCACTGGTTCCTTTGGTCAGTTTCTTGAAGCCATCCTATACTTTCCTCTTGGGCAATCTATGGCCCATATTTATACTTTTTTAGCGCCGCATTTGCGTCATTTTTTTACACAAAAGCGTTGCAAAGATACAAAATACAATTATATTTTGTAAGTTTGCGCCGCTTGTGAGTCAAAAAACAAAAATGACACAAATGCGGCGCTAAAAATTATAAATATGGGCCTCTACGTAGCTTTCGGTGCTTTGTTGCATTTTTAAGCTTCCGTGTACCACTATGATGCAGTTTTACGGTGCAGTCTGTGCTTTGCGCTCGTGGCATTAACATCAGGGAGTATTGTCTATGGCAGCGCTCGCTACATTTCCCTGCACATCTCATTGAGAAACGCTTAAACACTCAGCACACAGCCCGACGCACGACTACTGTGTTTGTGTCACCAGGTGGTACAGTGTTGTTGTTCCTGGATATTTTCATGACAGCCCCCCGTAAAGCACGTATCCGGCGTCATTTCCCTACAAGACGGCGTTGCCTCTATAATTGCACCTGTCAGATAAGGTGAGCCGCAATGTTTTCTAATTGCGGAATATCCATTCACACGTTCACCTTAGACGCACTGCATCTGGAGTCGCGTGATTTCATATTCCGCCTTTTATCCCCGAACTTTGCCACGTTTTCATTTTGAATATCACATTGGATACAATCACCTAGGTGTTACTGCAGCAGACAGAACTGCACAACGCGACACGTCTGCTCTCGTGAAACGCGCTTCAAAAACATTGAATTGCACTGCACTGCTCTGTGGTGCTCGATCTCCCCCAAACGTCCATTGTCGGTACTGCAGCCACTTTTACTGTAAAAGCCGTCCGCACCGAAGAAAGATTCTTGCCCTTATTCTTCCACAAATGTCTCCAGTCAGACGTATGCTATATTTGGCCTCTTTTTGTGCACGATCTTTTCACTTTTGCACATTTTCATCTCATTCATATTTTAACATAACCTTTAAATCACGAGCAGAGGATTTGCCCATTTTTTTCTCGGGAACTTGCTTGCAAACCTGAAGATCAAAAGTTCCAATTCACTTTTCACCAAAAAGTTTAGCTTCCGTGGTTATTAAGGTTTGTGGCAATTAATGCATCATCCCTATTGCCTTACCGACCTACAGCCGGTGGCAGATCATTCTCCCACCTCACCGCCAAGACCTGTAACACCCTCCCCGTCTACCTACGGCAGACCCAGGACCTGCTGACCTTCAGGAAACGCCTCAAGACCTGGCTGTGCGAGCAGTAGCACCTCATCCACACCCCTCCCCCTGTGCCTTGAGACCCTTGCGGGTGAGTAGCGTGCGCTACAAATGAATGATTGATTGAGTAGTTAGCGATGTGAAACACAACTGGCATATAAAACCCACCATTATTGACATTGCTGTTTTTAGCCAGCCATTGTATTTTGTGCTTCTTTGCGGACTGAGGGGCATATTTATACTTGTTTTGCACCATATTTGCGTCATTTTTTTTAAACATAAATTCAGTGCAAAACGAACTCCATATTTATACTTTGGCGCTAGACCCGTCTAGCGTCAAAGTTATGGAGTTAAAGTCATTTTTGGGACGTGGAAACCTACCGTGCATTAATGAGATGCAATGAAGGCGTTCCTGTGCAAAAATATGACTCTATGGCCTTAGCGTCATATTTACCTCCCCATGCTAAAATCAGGCACGGGGGAGGAGGGGTCAAATAATGGTGCAAAGGTTGCTTTGCACCATTATTTAATGCCTGGGTCAGGGCAGGCGTTAGGGAACCTGTGGGCCTAAATCCATGGTGGAACACCATGGAATAAGCCCACAAGTGCCCTCCCCAGGCCCCAGGGACACCCACACCCAAGGGACAGCGGTGGATGGGGGACCCCATCCAAGGTAAGTATAGGTAAGTACAGGTAAGTGTTTTTTTTAAAGTGCCATTGGGGGCCCTGAAATGGCCCCCCCCCTACGTGGCACTGGGTGCAATGGCCATGCCCAGGGGACCCTGCTCCCCTGTGCTGGCCATTGGGGTGGATGTGGTATGGATGGTTTTGCGTCAGAAAATTACGCTAGGCTGGTTAGAGTCATTTCTTTTTTACTCTAACCTTCCTAACATCATTTTTTGGTGCAAAACCCCCTTCTCCCATACCGCCAGCCCCACCCAGCTAACGTCATTTTTTTTTACGCTAGCCTACCCTTTGCACTGGCTTGCATCATTCCATAAATATGGCGCCCGGCTGGTGCCCAGAAATGGTGCAAGCCGGTGCAAAACTTCACCAAAAAGTATAAATATGCCCCTGACTGCTTTACCTGTACATTGTAATTCCTGAAAAACAACAACAATAATAATAATAATAACAACAATAAAAATAATACGGTTACACATGCGTTTATTTCGGTCTACATAAAAGTCTCACAATTTATTCCAAAATTATGCATTTATCTAGTTAATTCGTATACTATTTGGCAGTTATTTCAATGCTTTTCCATAAATTTAGTCTGAGAAATGATTCGCCTCAAAACAATTTCCATTTCTAGCATAAATTATTAGCAAAGTGCATCATTTTTTAAACTCTCTTTTCGCGTGAGGGGTTATTAAAACCTCAGTTAACCTCTAGCACACCGGAATATGATGTCGAACAGATTCTACTTCCGGTGTACAGAATCGACATAAGCAACCCTGGCGTTTTATTCTCTCCCACGCACCCCCGGCTTTCCAAGCCTACCTTTGAACACTCCCTTACCACACTGTGCCGAGTCTCCATTACCCGCCACCTTCACTACTTCAAATACGGACCAAACCGCCCAAGTGAAAACATAATATGTGCCTAGAAGTCTCTGCGCCGCTCTTACAAAGAATACACCCGAACGCTGATATGCGGAATTTCGCACTTTCAATACATGACGCAATAACTTGGCTTCACAATAATGACTATGTAGCGCTCAACACAAAAGTATCTAGGCGCTCTGAAAAACAGATGAACATCTATCAACCCATATGTACAATTTTAGTGGTTAATACAGGCACTTGGATGTTGCTCTATTTCTTCATCTTATTTTCTAGTGCTGTACCGTCGTTTCTTGCTTTACACTCAGTTCAGTGCTTAAGGGAAAGTTTGGTAGAACTAATGTTTTATTACATGAATCACCACGCCTTGGAGAATCATGCAAAGGATACCTTCAATTAATACATGCTGCGTAGATTTAGTACCGCTTTGTGCTTACTTTTTTCAGTCATAGAAAGGCTGTTTCTCTTTTTAAGAATTGTTTCTCGTTTCACAAATATCTTATTTATGAAAAACACGTTATCAGAAGTTAGGTGTACTCCTATGAAAAAAAAGTAACGTAAATCCACGTCTGCCGTTTTATTCTTAGTCCCTGCAGTGACTGCTCTCGTTGAACCCAAGTCCGTGCCAGGATGGCGCTTAATGGGCAGTCAGTGTGTTCCGTGGGCAGAGGTCGTGCTGTGGTCGCACACTTTACAGAGCGACTTAAACAGGAAACACAGAGAACTGCTTCCTCCCATGGTCAACCCGCAGCAACAATGTTGTTTTAAGTATATGAAAAGGAATTAAGGCACGCTGCTTTAAAATATCGAATATGCCACATTTGGTCGTTGGCTGGCGAATTCCGAGATAACAGTGGCGGAATGCCACATCAGCACCCTCATCTGGAATAGCAGGCTTGAGTAACACGGTAAGGATCCCCTTGAAAGTGGGAGCTTTGGGTGTGGACATGCCACGACCAGGGCTGTACAACCAGACTTCGAGGCGATCGTGTGTCTAACAAAGCCCCGCCCCCTCCGCCCAGCACGGTTCACACATCCTGCTATAAGAGACATAGCATCGCATTGTCTTATAATCGAGGGTGGAACCGTGCACCAGGAGCACTCTACGGATTTATTGACTTAAACGAGGTAACATAAGGTCAGAGGATGCAGGGTGTATGTTCCGTCCTCAATGACCCTTTCACAAGGTAAAACGTTTAGGTCAAAGATGTAATTTTAAATATCCTGCAACCACCCCATAAAGAACACAGCACCTGAAAAGAACACCTACTGAACCCTGGTAAACACCCCACGCGGAACTGGGCACTTTAACCTTCCTTTAACTAGGATAAACCGCTCATTAAACTGCTTCTCCGTGGCCACCTATGACAACGAGGCATTAGTGCAGATCTGAATATAAGACAATTATATTGCTACAGGAATGCACTGAATACCCTGCCCTCGGTACTTGTGCTGAGAGAAAGACGCGCTCTGCCCGGTAAAACACTTTCAGAACCTCGCAGGTCACCATTCATTTAAACAAAAGGCACCGCATTGTCCTACAAGTCACTTCTGAACATGAGTGTTCAGTATGTATATGAACGTGCTAAGACAATAGTGATGATGCGTAAGGCATGCACGTCACTGTATCTAGATGTTTAACCAATATGATAATTAAATCATAAGCGATTCCCCCGGTTTCGGAAGGGTTTATCTCTCCTGGCTCACAAGAGTTTTGCCTCTGTTACTTATTTCGCAATCAGGATCCCTTACTCTGAATTTCAGGGCCACCAGAACAAGAAGGAAATGTAGTCGGAAGCTATGACATGTAATTATGCAGTCACAAACTATTTCCCTCGTACTAATGAGTGAATTGTCTATACCTTTAAAAGTAAAAGTATACATGTCTTCCTGTAAACGGATGATGCTGTCTTATTAATAGTGCAGCAGCCACGCTAAGCAGTGCTGATATTGTATATAAAGAGTACAGCAGTGCTGCTGAGAAGTGCCGATGCTGTATATAAAGAGTATAGAAGCACTGCTGGGAAGTGCTGATACTGGGTATAAAGAGTATAGCAGCACTGCTGACAAGTGCTGATACTGTATATAAATAGTATAGAAGCACTGCTGAGAAGTGCTGATACTGTATATAAAGACGATAGCAGCACCGATGAGAAGTGCTGATACTGTATATAAAGAGTATACAAGCACTGCTGAGAAGTGCTGATACTGTATTTAAAGAGTATACAAGCACTGCCGAGAAGTGCTGATACTGTATACAAAGAGTATAGCAGCACTGCTGATGAGTGCTGATACTGTATATAACGAGTATACAAGCACTGCTGAGAAGTGCTGATACTGTATTTAAAGAGTATACAAGCACTGCCGAGAAGTGCTGATACTGTATACAAAGAGTATAGCAGCACTGCTGAGGAGTGCTGATACTGCATACAAAGAGTATAAAGAATAGTAAATCTACACCTACCTGAATATACCTACCTTCTTGATATTTTTGTTGTTAATTTTACTGCTATGTTATAGTAGCATATTATTTAACTTCTTGATATTGTGGCATACAATCTAAGTGTGGGCAGAGTCTTTGAAAAGCAAAATACAGCAGCCATGGTAAGAAGTGTTGGTTTGGTCCATCAAAAGACCAGTAGGACTGATGAGAAGTGTTGGTACTGTCCATGAAAAGTACAGCAGGGCTCCTCAGAAGTGTTGGTTCAGTACATGAAAACTAAAGCAGCCAGGCTGAAAAGCACATCAGCCATTATGAGAAGTTTTGGTACAGTGTATGTACAGTACAGTACAACTGCTGAGAAGTGTTGCTACTGTCCATGAAAAGTACAGCAGTGGAACCCAGACGTGCTAGTTTAGTCCATGCAAAGCATAGAGTCCGTGCTGGGAAGTACTGATACAGTCAATGAAAAGTACCCACAGCCATGCTGAGAAGTATTGATACAGTCAATGAAAAGTACCCGAAGCCATGCTGTAAAGTATGGCAGCCATAATGAAAAGTTTTGGAACAGTCAAGGAAAAGTACAGAAACAGTGCTGAAAAGCTTCGGTACTGTCCATGAAAAGTGAACACTTCTTAGCAGCCGTGCCAAGAAGTGTTGTCCCTGTTCAGTAAAATATGGTAGCTTTGCAGAGATGTAGTGGGAGTGTTAATGAAAAATCTAACTATTCTGGTGAGAACCATTTGATCCAGCAGTCTAATTAGAGATGAGGCAAACCTGCTGAGAAGTGTTGGTGTGGTATCTCCTTATCTGTTTATGTGGTAGATAGTGCAGTTACTCTTGTGAATGGAAGGTATCTGATTGGAATAGTGGAAAAGTACAGGAGCTGTGTGGAGAGAATGTATGAGTTAAAATGATGTTACTTCTTACAACAGCTCCTATGCCTGTATTCCCAGAAATATTAAAGAACATTTCTACTACTACACCAGTGTTGTCTTAATCTTCATAACATTTGGTACTATGTCATTAAAGTTCTAGGCCTTCTGAGAAGTGTAGATACTGCCACAATTATGGTTGCCCTTCAGAGGGCTGCTGTCACTGTTCAAAAATGTACAATATGTTGGGACTGTCAAATAAGAGATTAAAGGTCTGTCACTATCCATGAAAAATATAATATGCCTAGTGAGGCTTGTTGACCCTAATCCTACACAGCCTTTATATCACTGATAGTATGTGCTGGTCCTGCTAATCAAAAACTTAGCAGACCTGCTGAAAAGTGTTGACACTATTCTGATCAAGGCATTATATCACTGTTGATAAGTGCTGGTACTGCTAAAGAAAGATTTTGTAGCCCTGCTGAGAAGTGTTGACCCTATTCTGATAAAGGCATTGCAACACTCCACATAAGATCTTCAAGTGTCTACCCCTACACACGAGACACAGGCCCTCATCACCAGCCAACTGGACAACAGCAATGCTCTCTACGTAGCAATCGCCGCACACCTCCTACAGAGACTTCAGACCATTCAGAACACCACAACCAGACTTATCCTTGGCTTTCCCCGACAAACTCACATCACACCCCACGTCAGGCAACTCCACTGGCTCCCTGAACAGGAAAAATGCCAATTCAAGCTGTTGACCCACACACACAAGGGTGTACACAACCAAAGACCCACATACATTAACCACCGCCTGAACTTCCACCAACCGTAGAGAAGACTACGCTCTGCCTACTTTTCACTTGCCCATACTCCCAGCATATACCGCAGCAGAAGTGGAGGACGCTCCTTCTCTGTCATCGCAGCAAAAACATGGAAAAGCCCTCCACGCACCAACGGACCATCACCTCACTTCTGAAATTCCGAATGACCCTCAAGACCTGGCTGTTCGAATAAGCCTCCAGGATGTGCAAGCGCATGGATACTCTATCAGGTAATAAGCCACGCTTTATAAATCCTGCCTGATTGACTGATTGATTGATTGAAGTGCAGATACTGCTAATGAAAAGTATTGGAGTCCTGCTGAGAAGTGTTGACCCTATTCTGATAAATACATTAAATCAATGATGGTAAGTGCTGGTTCTGCTAATGAAAGCCATTGGAGACCTACTGAGAAGTGCTGACCATGCTCTGATAAAGGCATTATATCACTGCTGATAAATGCGGGTGCTGCTAATGTATCACTGATGATAAATGCTGGTACTGCTAATGAAAGGTATTGGAGTCCTGATGAGAAGTGTTGACCCAAAGTCGATAAAGGCATTATATCACTGATTCTAAGTGCTGGTACTGCTAATGAAAGGTATTGGAGTCTTGCCAAGAAGTGTTGACCCTGTTCCCATAAAGGCATTGCCTCACTAAAAGGCAAGTGCTGGTACTGGTAACGAAAGGTATTGGAGCGCTGTTGAGAAGTGTTGACCCAATTTCGATAAAGGCATTGCAGCACTGATGGTAAGTGCTGGTACTGCTAACAAAAGATATTGGAGCTCTGTTGAGAAGTGCTGACCCTATTCTGATAAAGGCATAATATCAATAATGGTAAGTGCTGATTCTGCTAATGAAAGGCATTGGAGTCCTGCTGAGAAGTGTTGACCGTGCTCCGAAAAGGCATTGCACCACTGAAGGTAGGTGCTGGAACTGCAAATGGAAGGTATTTGGAGTCCTGATGAGAAGTGTGGAACCTAATCTGATAAAGGCATTACATCTCTGATTTTAAGTGCTGGTACTGCTAATGAAAGGTATTGCAATCCTGCCGAGAAGTGTTGGCCCTGTTCCGAATTAGCCATTGCACCACTAAAAGGTAAGTAATGGTACTGCTAACGAAAGGTTTTGAGGCTCTGCTGAGAAGTGTTGACCCAGCTCTGATAAAGGAATAGCAGTACTGATGGTAAGTGCTGGTACTGCTAATGTACTACTGATGATAAGGGCTGGAACTGCTAAAGAAAGGCATTGGAGTTCTGCAGAGAAGTGTTCAACTTGCTCGGATGAAGGTCTATCAATGATGTGAAGTGCTGATGCTACTAATGTATCACTGATGGTGCATGCTGAAAGACACTATGCTTTCTACAATGCCGAAACATTGCCTTCACACTAGGCTCAACATGTCAGTATGCGCCCAGGCACAGGTAGGCAGCTTTAGCAACACAAAAGGATGGTGGACGGAGTGCTGAACAACCAAACACTCACCCCAAGTCACAGATCTGGGTTTATCCATTGTTCTTTTGCTCACCATGCCACCCCAGTTTGGACCCAGCCATATGCAAATCAGTCTTGACCCTGTTCCCTCATGGGAACAGTCCAGCCCGAACTGCCAAGCCAGGTCCTCCCTGGACCGGAAACAAGCATCCTGGGACAGGTTTCAGGGTTACACCCTTCATCAAAGGATGATGGACGGAGTGCTGAACAATGCAAACACTCACTGGGGGTGAATGTTTGACATTGTTCAGCATTCCGTCCATCACTTGTTCTTTTTGCATTTGTCGCCCTAAGTGGGAAGGGTATGCCCAGACGTGGGTCCCGTGCTTCCCATGCCACTGGATTCAAGCTAGCCTGGCTGATGAGGGTTGAAACCCCGAAACCGGTCCCAGGATGCTTGTTTCCAGTCCAGGGAAGACCTGGCCTGGCAGTTCGGGCTGGACTGTTCCCATGGGGAACAGGGTCAAGACTGATTTGCATATAGCTAAGTCCAAACTGGAATGGCATGGGCAGCAAAAAACAATGGATTTAGGCCCAGATCTCTGTATTTGGGGTGAATGTTTGACATTGTTCAGCATTCCGTCCATCACTGGCATACCCTTCCCACTTAGGGCACTTTAGCAACACAAAAGGATGATGGACGGAGTGCTGAACAATGCGAACACTCACTGGGGGTGAATGTTTGACATTGTTCAGCATTCCGTCCATCACTTGTTCTTTTTGCATTTGTTGCCCTAAGTGGGAAGGTTATGCCCAGGCGTGGGTCCCGTGATTCCCATGCCACTGGATTCAAGATAGCCTGGCTGATGAGGGGTTAAATCCAAAACCCGGTCCCAGGATGCTTGTTTCCAGTCCAGGGAAGACCTGGCCTGGCAGTTCGGGCTGGACTGTTCCCATGGGGAACAGGGTCAAGACTGATTTGCATATGGCTGGGTGCAAACTGGAATGGCATGGGCAGCAAATAAACGATGGATTCAGGCCCAGATCTCTGTACTGGGGGTGAATGTTTGGCATTGTTCAGCATTCCGTCCATCACTTGTTCTTTTTACAGGTAGTCAGCTCCACAGAGAGTGTCACCATGAGGAAGACTAGGGGTATGTTCTGAGCCTGCTGCTTAGGAGGAGGAGGAAGGAGGGCATTTTCTTTCTCCAGGCACAGCCAGCCATTTTCACCATGAATTGCAGTGAGCAATTGGCCTATTACGAGTGGCACCCAAACAACAAAGGAGAGAAAATGAACAAGTGGAATAACCCGAACCACTGGAAAATTGATATCTGAAAAGTTTAAGCCAACATATAGTGGCGAAGGAAATGAGTGAATATATGCGATTTGTACTTGAATCTGTGCTCAGAATGCTGATATTGTTGATGTTCTCTGGGCAGAATCCAAGAAACTATAAAAACAAAGAAAATGGAGTTACCTGAAAAGGAGTTTTGTCATAGCTTCTATTTAGCACAGAATGAATTGGCCTAACTGCTTTTGCTATGTACATAACACACGACCAAGGCTATTATTAAAAGTCTGTGACTTGCGGACTGTTAAATCAGCTTTTGAAAGTTTAGTTTCTTGTAACTCTTTAAACATTGCAAATAATGGATGTTTTATAGAAACAAGTTATGTTCACTGAATAAAAAGTTCAGTACACAATCAATTCTTATCTATTTAGGTAAGCATGTATTTTTTTTTATGCACAAGTGCTTGTTTAAATAAACATATATCACTAAATGACTCTAGTATATATTCCAGTCCATCATATTTTGCTCACTGTTCACCCACCGGCAGGGTCCAACCACACTCAAGTGTGTCTTCATCAGCCTGGGGTAGAAATCAGCAAAGGAGCAGGATACGGTATCCCACCAGTGACACTAACCCTCAGTGGCAAACTGGGACTCTGAAGTGGAAATTAGGCTTTTGTATGGCCGAGCACCGGTCCCGCGGGGCGATGGAGCAAGTGCCCCAGCCATGCAAAGGGTCTGATCTGGGTCCAGCACCTTCACCCAGGTCCTTCTCTGCAGCAGCCAAAGCGGTCTGCTCACCTGTGAATATGAGGACGTTATGCCTTAGTTCAGCCGCGGCTCATCCTTTAGGGCGGAGGGGCCACGCCCTCCAACTTTTGCCCCTCATGAAGAGCGGCTGTCAAGCTGAGCAAAGGTCAGACTGACAGACACTCTTCATGTTGAGGTCAGGCAGCCAGGAGCAGACATGCGCGATTTGCGCAGACTCCTGGCTGCCTGAGCTGAACTTTGCTGGGCTGACCTCCTCGGCTCAGCAAAGGTGCCTCCAGGCCCTTCCCCTCGGTGATGAGGGGAAGCGTCACCCATTGACTTCGACCTGGGCGCTTCAGGTTTAAGCCCTGAAGCTCTCAGGGCGAGTGTCTATCAGTGACACCTCGTCACAGAGTGGGGTGGGGTCAGAAGTCTCACTGACCCCATCCCACTCTGTGACGAAGTTGGGACTGCTGCCTTCCCTCATTAACTGACTTAAGGTCAGCCAGAGAGGGAAGGCAGCAGTCCCAACCCTCCTGGGACCTCCGAGTTGAAGGTAAGTGTGCGTGTGTTTTTTAAATGAACTTTGGTGCATGCGTGTATGTTTGAATGTTGATGAGTGTTGTGAATAGATGTGCGTGCGTGAATGAATGAGTGTGAGTGTGCTTCCCGCCCGCCCCCTCCCTTCTAAAATTACCGGCCGCCACTGCCTTAGTTCATGCATGTGCGTGCACTATTCTGTGGGATATCGTCTGTAATGTTGTCCCTCCAAAACTGCCTTCAAAACCATCCAAGTTTCACTGATCATTTAAATCAGACGTGCTCTAAAAGCTACATTTGCTGAACATTTTCCCAAAACTTCTTGGACATATTCACTAAACCCTCATTGAATATTTATATCAATTTCTCTCAATGTCCAGTGAATGTTTCAGTCCCAATGTTCTCTAAAACACGCTTATCGTCACTCATTGTGGAAGGAATGCATGAGGAAGAACCTTCACAGTGCCCAGTAAAATTACATATTTGTTTCAATACATTTTCCTTGAGGCTGCTGCTATGGGAGTTAAAGAGCACAATTTGCCTTTAAATGTAATCCCCCATCCCCCCCCCCCCACACACACATAGTGACTAAATGCTTTCACCCTGTGTGCTTTAAAACGAATAATCTGCAATAAGTAAACAACAAATACATAAAGTAGTTTCCTAAAAAGTAATCCTATGGGGCAGAACCACAAATCTACCTGTAAAAATATATACGAACTCTAGTCTCCCTTGTTCTTAGCCTAATTTGTGTTAGAACCCCGTCAATCATTTTGTAAACAAATTCCTTTAGCGAACTTCTAAAGCCCTGGCATAGTTATTTTTACTTCACTCAAGTGTGACAGACCATTTTAAATCACACAGACCCCAAATGGTTTATTTGCCCTAAATTTCAAAAAAGGAGGAGAGGAGCACTCTACACCACCCTCTGTAAACATCAATCCTGCTTTAATAAACATGGATGGTGCACTATCCTAAACAATCTAACATGTGCTACACATTTTACTAAATATTCCTTGGGGTTAAATAATATCAACAATAAAAATTACAAAAATGATTGAGAAAAATCTCACTGTATGGCTCCATTCAAAAAAAAATGCCAGAATTACGCTTTGATCTCTATTATATAGTCGTTACAGCAGTCTAAATAGTACAGCTGTGGCCCAAAGACAGCTATTCCTGGACTGCATTACGCCCTGAGAACGTGAAATAAGCACGTAGCATGTTACAAGCAAATCTGTCGGATAGTGTAGTGGTGATCAACACAAACAGTGTGGTGGGGAAAAGTTTTTTTAACAAATGGCCGTACCCTATTTGTTTAAAACCAGCTTATAATTGATGCTTATTATTTGGGAGAATGGTGTGTTAGCTAGGGTAGCAGGGAATTCTTGCTTATGGAAGAGGTGGTCTCACATGCTTGGTCGTGTCATGCTTCATCATTGACTACCTCTCCCCACCCTGGTAGGACAGTGCCACCAGGGCAGACTCAACCTCTCTGTAAACCTAAACCAGAGGGCATTCTTAGGTAAAGGCTACTGGGTAGTATGGGGATCCAGAGCAGTTAAAAATACCTCATAGACTACTGGTAAATGTTACCTTTGTTAATGGTGTCTGTGGATATGGTTAAAAAAACGTATGGATGGAAGAAATGAGTACAATGACTCAACCCGTCTTCAAAACGCGAACATGTTTCTGCCCTCACTCTAAGTCTGTTCTGGGTCATTCTTCAGGGCTAGGGATCCCTATTTATGAGCGGTATACTAACACCTACACTACTAGTGAAAACAAATTATATAGGCACACACAAGTCCTACCTGAGTAGGAAATCATCTTCTAAGCCCCCTAGACTTTAAGGGTACAGGTTTTTGGTCTGGGGCTAGGATGATGTCCTTTATTGTCATGCATTTGTCGAAAGGATCATCGTGTGATTACACCTGTATGTGGCCGCTCCCAGCTGCTTATTCCAATGTACATGGTGTAGCACCTCTTATGTATAGGAAGAGGTGCATCTGTAGCCTGTTACTTTCATTTCCTGCCAGCACCATTGAAATACCATTAATGTGAGGGACTTCCTGATGCAACTCAACACAGGGTACAGCGACCCCAATTGAAGAGGTGTCAGGGATGTAAACTACAATTGGGAAGTTTACCAGCCAGAAGGAGCTATGACGAACTGGGTTGGTTCCAGCCTGCAGAGTGAGTGGTCAGGAAAATGAGTCCAGCAAAGGGACAGGCCAAAGGATGTGAAGAAACCTTGGCCACTTTCCTCAAAATAGTTACCTGATGTTTTTTTTTTGTCAACACAAGAGATGTAGTAGTTAGCATAAATGAAAGCAATTTTCAATTAAAGGTTTAACACATTTGGCTACACAATGAGGACCAGGAATAAAAAATAAAGTTAAGGAGTTTTATTACAAGTTAACAGTCAGGTTAATATAAATCAACCTCTAAAACATGCTGTAAAGATGCAAGATTACAACAGGGTAACCAAACCTCCTGAAGATATTTAGGGGACTCAGCATAAGCCAAACCAGAAGTTCAGTTACAGCCATTGGAAAATTAGCAATAAAGTTTGGTGCTCAGAGAAGTCTTCTGTCTTCTCTCCTAAGCATGAGTGATGTCTAAAGTCATCTAGCTTAGGGCTTAAAATAACCAAAATCTAAATCTACAGAAAATCTCAAAAAGTCAGGAAGTGTTGAGAGAGGAAAAAAATATATGGGTATGCATAAAAAAGGGAAGGTGTCAGCGTTTCAGAAGCTCTGTCAATAATCTTCCTCTGGAGTTATAGGAGTAAGTGTTACCCTAAGCCACACTTTAGCAAAGGGGACAGAAAAAAGGGAAAGCATAGAAGGTCTGTACCGCTCAACGTCCAAAGGGATTCTCCTCCCAATGACCTGTGAGAACACCAATTAATATCTTACGAATCTTCTAAACAACATCCCTTGTTCACGCCCGTAGCAGTTCCATTGTCCTTTCCAATCTCACGTTGCAAGCTGCAACATTTGTGGATTCTCCCAGAGCAGTCCGGAGAATTATGTCGACCTTGGACTCTTGTTACATTACTGTCAGTTAACGCTCCATCTCTCCATGTTCCTCCATCAAGGTCCTTTACTTATCCTCTCTATCACTATTACAGTGTCAGATCTTTTCTCAAGCTAACAATCCATGTAAACATTCCTGAAAAGAAAAAGACATACCAGCAGAAATGGACAAACACTTTCATTCTGAAAGAAACACAGACCTAGTCATGTCAAGTTTAAACATATAATTCAACAGTGCACATTTAAATGTGTTTCATTTGTGCACATGGAACTTCAGGGTAAAATGAAAATGTCAATACAGAAATTTTAATTAGAATCATGTTACTGTTTTAGGTAAAAGCAATGCATATTTGAATACGTGAGCATGAATGCAGCTAAGAACTACATTTTAAATTCAAATGTGAAAACATTAGTTCACACTCTTACATGAATTCCTCTCATTCTAAAGTTAATATATTCAAATAATATGAGGATGTTTTTATTCAATCTCTAAAGCATACATTCCATTTACTAAAGTTAAGGCACACAGAATATATGAATTTCTAGTTCTACAGTGAATGCACTTCAGTAATGGGTTCAGGTGCAACACTTTTCATTAATGACATAAGAACACACAGGATATGTAGTGATAAGTGCACATATATATTGCATATTTGTGACTTGTAGGGGTGTAGTTAAAATTACGCTCCTCCAGGTGCATCTGGGAAATGAAAAGGAGGTGGCTGAAGGGAGCAAACAAGAAGGCGCATCCAACATTCACTAGTGAACCACCCTAGTGGTCTGTGATATATTCAGAGCAAAAACCCAGCTGCTTGATGCCAGCACACTCACAGCCAGTCTTGAAGGAGTAATAGTGGAATCCGCACTAGTATTACTATTCGTAAGTTGTGTTATGTTAATTGAGATTTGTTGAGCGCACATACAGTGAAGTTTCAAGGCGCTGAGAAATCCATAACATAGACACATACTAGCGTAGTTTGGTAGGTAAAGACATTTTTAAAAAATCTAAAAAATAATTAGGAACAGGGAGGGTCCGCGGCGCAAAGTCAATGTGACAGAATTCTGTATCTTTACTGCTGCAATAAAAAAGGCTCTGTCGGCGATAGCAACTGTTCTGATTCTGCGTATGGCCCGCAGCCACCAATAAGCTGACCTTAGTGACCCGGACAGCCCACACATACCGCGTACACTTGGCAGCCAGAAGAGCGGGGCAGCCCTGAAAGACAGCCCCTGTCAACGATAGCAATGGCTTTGAAAATTACCCACCCTGCTTGGGTGGCTAGTAACGATGTCTTAGGACTGGAGCTACCTGGTCGGAGCTCACCAGTCCACTAACAGGGTGAGCAGCCACATTTGAAATGAGTGGCAGACTATGAAATGGTTTTCCAAGGGTGGCCAAAAAAGATGGCATTTCCATTATCCAATCTGGAATGTTCAGAGCATTGCTCACAGGGACGTGTTTATAAACAAAGTGAACAATTTAGCATGGATATAATTATTCGTATTTTTAATATGTGTTAAAAATATTGATATTTTTATTTGTTTAATTATATTTTTTGTACAGATTACAAAGGAGAAGGGAAAGAAGAGAAAAGATGTAAAGAGGTTCTTTCAAAAATATCTTGTAACAAACATATAAATTGCAAAAAAATTAAAATAAATGGAAAAACAACAGCCGTTATAGTGGAAAGCTCTATCTAACATAATCAAATGAAAGACCACACTGTGAAGGAGTGTTACTTATGTTATATTTTCGAATAATCTGATTTTAAGAGACGTTTTTAAGCAATAGTCACTGGCTTGCTAAGTCACCTGTCAAAGCACAAAGAAAACCCCCTGCCAATTATATGCAGTGCCTGCCAGATTGCATCTTGTGCAGGTGCCTACAGGTCAATTTAAAACCTGTCCGAAATGCAAAATAGATTTATTTATAAAGCGCTGGATGTTATCTCGGAATAAATGAAAAATAACTCTCTACTCTATTACATTAAATCGTCCTAAAAGAGCTTTGTAGAGGACACATTAAAATGTGCGCCACACTGATGGTAAAAAGGTGCAATATAAGGGAGTTGTCCAGCGTACATCTGACGTGAAAGATTTAAGGGGCACATTTACAAGAAACTGGAGCATCAGTACAGATCCACCAGTATTCTTGCGTCGCCCCTGCCCTACTTAACGACACCAGGGTGTGCTGTATTTACAATATGCACTGTATTGTAAATACAGCGCACCCATGGTGCCCATGCTGGTCGTTAGGCCAACAGCGTTAATATTTTCAATGCTATTGTGGCGCTTTGCTGCACTAGGGTCAAAAATGTTAAGGCTAGTGCAGCAAAGTGCAAGTAGGCCCATAGGTGTCTGTGGGTGCGTCATTTTAACGCCTGCTTTGAGCATGTGTTAAAAATGACGCCAAAAATGGTGCAGAGAAATCTTGTAGATTTCACTGCACCATTTTTGCAGGCCTCCTAGCGCCGAAACCCCACATTGCATACATTATGCCTGGCGCAGCCATAATGTGGCGCAGGGGGGTGTTAGCATTGTGCCACTTTGTAAATACGGCCCGACCAAAAAAGGCTCCCTAACACCACATTAGTGTAACAAACAATGAAGCTCGTGTGACGCAGGAAGGCACTAGGAGCTTCTAAATATGCCTGTAAGTCTCTTGCAGGCAAGAGATGTCCTGAATAGTCAACATGTGGTTTTATGCCACAACACAGCAGGGGCACACACCCGTTCCTTTTCTGTTGCACTGGCAGTACAAGTGATGCTGAAAAAATACATTGCTGTTCCCTCAAACCTTGAGATCACATCCCCCAAACAATATCCCTGCCATATCGACAGCCGCATTGGGGTTAAATGCAAAATAGCCCCAATACCCCCCTAAGTAAACCTGAGCACAACCTATTTGTGACATTCCTTACTGCTCAAGGACAGTATGCGTGCAAAACCTATACATTCGTTGCCATTTGAAAATCCCAATGGTGCATGGAGAAAAATGCACCAGGAAGTATTTCTGGCAGTGGGAGTAGGGTGTCCGTTTTTAATATGCCTCGCCAGGGTAGAAAGGATGGAGTGAAGAATAAGAGGTCAATTTTGGGGTGACACTGAAGTGAACATTTACAATGATTGGAACATAGGGCAGCTTCTAGATGCTGCATGAAGCTATTTCAACTGCATCCTTGCCCTTTTCTTGCCTGTCATTAGGGGAATACGTGGTGTTGAAGCAAAACTCTACACGTGTAACTAGTTTGGCGACTGTGCAGTGGCACATCAGGGCGCTAGACTGATGGCTTCATGGAAGGCTTGAGCAGGGGGTGAATCCTGTCGTCAGTCATTGGAGGTGAAAGGAACATTGGGGAGTGGTAGAGGCGGTCACTGTACACATAGGGGCCGTGGAGTGGCACATTTATTTAAAGAGTGGCACATTTATTTAAAGAGTGCTGTGCTGCAGCCTAAGACCGTGCAGGTATGAGTGAAAAGTGGCATGGATGCCCAAGAAGGACCCAGGGGCTTTGACTGGAAAGGGGCACTCAGGGCTGCAGAGGAGGTACTGTGAGGGGCAGCCATGAGTGGAGGGCAGCAGAGAATTAGTGCACTTGAGTTTCTTGCGAGACCATGAGGTATTGTGCGACTTTACGAATTTCTCGTGAAATCTAGGGCATTTTATGCAATATATTTGGAAAAACAAATCCCTTAAAAGTTAAAAGGTTTCTTTGTCCTCATTTAATAAAATACATTCTCATAGTTTAACCCCGCCCCGTGCCCCCCAACTGTACTAGCTGGACTCGCTTCAACATTAGGCCAGTGAATTCATGTCGACAATTAAAACACATATGAGTCATTTGCTTTGGGTGTAACAATCAACCCTCTCAAGGCGTGTATCCGATTCACTTTTCTGAAGTTACAGAACATTCTTGCAGTTGATTATTTTATTACCATTTGTTATAGAGACAGGAATAAAAATCCTGCTATCCAACCAACATTGTGCAAACAGAGCTTGCCATTTCTAATGCCACTGCACTCTATATTTAACCTCAGCTTTTATTATATTATATTTTGCGCCACTCACCAGACAATTGTAATGGCAGAATCGTATTCTCTTTGAAAAGTTAATAAAAATCATATTTAAGTAGCGATAAATCTTTTATTATTAAATTGCATTTGAAACTGTGTATAACTTCTGCAAATAGCAAGCGTTGACGTCAGATATTATTCACCGTGCTCACACCAGCTAAAGGGTAAGCAGGCAGGCTGGAAACACACAGCTGCAAATGGATTCATCTGTGCACGCAAAGTGTGCTGCATGAACAGCACAGGCATATTGAGAACCTTTCTACACCTATCACTGTGACGCAGTGGGGAGAGTGCTTTATATTTCAGCTAGAGCATCTAACACCACATCTGATGCGGAGGTGTATGTGGGTGAGGTGGTGGGTGGTGGAGGTGGGGTGGGTGATGGCGGAGGATGTGGATGTGGTGGAGGTGGATGTAAATGTGGTTGATGTAGATGTGGATGCATGGTGGTGGATGGGGATGTGGCTGAGGTGGTGTAGGATGTGGATGTAAATGCGGTGGTGGTTGATGTAGATGTGGATGAGGTGGTAGTGGATGTGTCTGAGATGGTGGGAGGTGGATGTTGGGTGGGCGGTGGTGGAGGATGTGGATGTGGTGGTGGATGTGGATGTGGTTGATGTAGGTGTGGATGTGGTGATAGATGTGGATGACGTGGTGGTGGATGTAGCTGAGGTGCTTGTTGGTGGATGTGGGGTGAGTGGTGGTGGAGGATGTGGATGCAGTGGTGGTGGTGATGTGAATGTGGGAGTGGTTGATGTAGATGTGAATGTGGTGATAGATATGGATGTGGATGGGGTTATGATGGTGGTGGTACGTGTCAGTTATATTTTGTGAACTTTTACCATGTCAGAAACAGGGAGATTAAATGATTTGTTCAGAATCACAGGGCAGCATTTGTTCACATGCTGCAGCTTCCTTTATAAGTCTTAGGCTGTATTACTGAAAAGCCCTGTGACCATACTGGGGATCTGCACCTACTTTTGACATTCCCAGGGTACCTATATATTGCAGAAAGGGCTACAGATGCTATGTGGCACCTTCTGTAATACCTACAGACTGGACACAAGTTTTTCTCCTGTGCACTATAGAGTGGGTGTTCATTTCTTTACATGTAGGTATGTCCTTATGCTTTTGCTTATGTGAATGTACCTGATTAGTGAAGCAGGTGCAGGGGCATGAAGGCCTTTGGGGATGCACTAAATTTGCCTCAGCTAATGTGGGAAAACTGGGCTGATTGCAGAAGCCCCTTCACTTTTTGCCCCCATTTTTAGCTGATACTGATATTTTCTGAATCTGACAGTACCCTGGGCACTGCTAACCAGCCCAGTACCAGTTCTCTGTTTAAAATGGGATATGCAAATTAGGCCTAATTGTAATAGATTCTGACAACCTACCTTTAAGTCCCTAGTATATGGCAGGGAATACCCTTAGGTTTCGGCTTAGGGACCCCAGGGAAGCCAGGGCATCCATGGGTGCACTACTGTGATACCTGGTGTCATTATAAATCAGGCCTGTCTTGCTGGCTGCGTTTAAGTTAAAATTAACCCCAAATTTTACTTTGGAATTAAAAGTACTTCCAACTAACTTATTTTTACAAATATGTCACCCCTAAGGTCTGCCCTAGGTGCCCCAAGGGTTGGGTGCAGCGTAAATATAAGCAAGGACTTTATAAATTATGTTTCATTAGCCGTGGTGAGGGAAAACAGCCACATTTATTTCCCGATTGTAGTCCTTGGGCTCCATAGGCTAACTTTGGGAGAGTTTATTTTAAAATAATAAAGTCTTATTTACAATAGAGATGAGCTAAATATGTCAGGTTTGGCACACAATAAAGTGTTATAATAAATCCAACAACTTGCCAAGGTTGAACGTAATATTACTAGCACAGGGAAAGAGTTTTAGAACTATTCTGAAAGTTACCAAACTCAGCCCTCTAGTGCTCCTTCCTGATTGGTCAGCCTCTGGTGGAAGTGGCCTGGGATGAGACAAAGATAGTATCTGGTGGAAAGAGAACTAATGTGGCAGATGGCAGAGCAGGGTGGGGAAACAATAGCCAAACTGGTCTTCAAATGAGGGAAAGCCACTTGTGACAGAAACTGGACCTCCCCCATTTCCTCCTCCCTCAGACAAATCAGAGCCCCAGTGATTAGATTAGGAGGGGGTCTGAAAGGGGTGTGTTAGGGAGACTTAGCCAAACCAGTGGGAGAACTTAGCCAGATATAACCTCCAAGGTGGAATTTTCTCCATGTTGGATTTTTAGAGAGTTCTGCTTTCTGGGATTGATTTTTGCCACACGTCACAGGAAGTGGTCACTCCAGAAGGTGTTGCCTTGCACTCCAATGGACAGGAGCATCTTCCTGCTTCCCAAGGAACAAGGATAAATATGGCAGAGCTGCCCCACAATTCATATCCCTGCTGGAAGAAGATACTGGAAAAGAAGGACTGTCCTGCTGAACCCCTAGTATGCACCTGAAGGACTGCACTCACAAGGACTGCACCAGCTGCACACTCTGGGATTCACCAATAAAATGACTTTGCTTTGCTTCTGCAACTCCAGGAGTGGACTCCCTGTAGGCTATAGGTGCAAAGGAGCTGACCAGAGTCCCCTGCATCAAGTCCTGCAATAAGAGCCCAGCTGACCAGCGTCCAGTGGTCATTTGAGGATTCTGACCGGGTGCATTCTTGTAACTTAAGTCCCAACTTCCAAGGAGTAACTCTGAGCTTCTGGAAACTTAAATCAAGTTTGTGGACACTTCAATGACCCAAAAAGGATCTCCTGAAGAAGATCCAGAGGTTTGGAGATGTTTGGAGCAACTGTTGTAAAAAGCTCCATAAGTGGAAGTGGTGCACTGTGGGAGTTGTAATCCCAGACTCGAAGAGGCAAACCAGAGCCTCTGGGCCCTTTCTGGTGGTGTGGACCACTTTCCTGAATCAAGAAACACTTCTTCTGAAAGTAGGGGTAACAGTGTTACATCTTGGGTGGCCTGAACTCTGGTCTTTGTGCCTGTCCAGTGCAACCTTTTTTTGTAACCCTTTGAGCGCTATTTGCTTCTAAGCGCTAGTTTTTCTTTTAATCTTTATAAATTTACATCTCTGGTTCCCTACATTGGATTTTGGTTGTTTTTGTGTCATTGTAAACATAAAGATACTTCCTATTTTTATAAATTGGTGTCAGATTTTTATTGTGTGTTGTGTTTTACTTATTTACTGTTTTGTTGATATTAAATATTTTACACACAGTGTCAGGAATACCAAGGACATCAAAAACACTGTGGTGAAGTGCAATTACACTTTATAGTACTACATAATGGAAAAACGCTCCCAGAATACTGTCACATGGGACACTGCGCTTCAAAATATCGGTTCTCGAGCATGATCAGAGATTACTGGGTAAAGTGAATTGGTATGAAATAATGTGTAGAAGGAAAAAGTATTCGTCATAGTTGCTTGCTGAAATGAAGACTATTTATATAAGTAATTGCATTATACACTTTTTTGACCCCTACATATTATGTCCAATCATTAGTAAGAGTAATTATGTAAATTGCTACATACATTGAGAAAGAATATTGTTTTAAATTTCTTCCCATTTGTTTTCTCTATTCTGCTTGGATGAATCTAGAGAATGGTACCCAACCACCTTTTTAGGATTAACAGCTAAACCCATTTTGCCTCTTATTAACCCAGTGAATATTCTCATCTACTCTACACCAGTGCTTAATTTGTAAATAACAAAGTGCCGGTGCTCAAAGCCCTTCTCTTAAACATGCGGCTGCTGCAGTTAAATGTGCGAACACGGAATACTGAGACAGCTTAATCCCGAAGCCATCTCGGGCCTCTTTAATCCATTTAAAACCGCTCCCTACCCCTTCAGCTCACACTTGAAGCTTTCTGCTCTCTGTCATTGTGACGCTTTTTCGATTTTCTCTTCCTCCGTCTATCCCAAACGTGTCTTTTGCTCGCTGCAACTGCTTGAGGCAGAAGTCTAAGCACCGGCCCTCAAAAATAAGTGCCGGTGCTCAGCACCGGAAACAACAAGCACAAATTAAGCAGTGCTCTACACATCCTACAAAATAACTTTAGAAAATTGTGGCAAATCATTTTAATTATTTTTCATGGTTTTTGTGAATACTTAGGGGGTGATTCTGACCCCGGCGGTCTTAGACCGCCGGGGCCAGGGTCGGCGGGAGCACCGCCGACAGGCCGGCGGTGCCCCGCAGGGCATTCTGACCGCGGCGGTAAAGCCGCGGTCAGACCGGCAACACTGGCGGTCTCCCGCCAGTGTACCGCTGCCCTGTTGAATCCTCCAAGGCGGCGCAGCTAGCTGCGCCGCCGAGGGGATTCCGACCCCCCCTACCGCCATCCAGTTCCCGGCGGTCCGCCCGCCGGGAACCGGATGGCGGTAGGGGGGGTCGCGGGGCCCCTGGGGGCCCCTGCAGTGCCCATGCCAATGGCATGGGCACTGCAGGGGCCCCCGTAAGAGGGCCCCTACAAGTATTTCACTGTCTGCTTGGCAGACAGTGAAATACGCGACGGGTGCAAATGCACCCGTCGCACCTTCCCACTCCGCCGGCTCGATTACGAGCCGGCATCCTCGTGGGAAGGTCGTTTTCCCCTGGGCTGGCGGGCGGCCTTTTGGCGGCCGCCCGCCAGCCCAGGGGAAAACTTGAAATACCCGCCGCGGTCTTTTGACCGCGGCGCGGTATTTTGGAGGGCGGAATTCTGGCGGGCGGCCTCCGCCGCCCGCCAGAATCAGAATCACCCCCTTAGTTTTTAAACGTACTGTTTTTATATGATTAATACAATCGGCAGCATGGAGCAATGTATGAACAATCTTCTTGTTGAAATATAAAAGATCCGCCTTTTTAGTTAATGTCCTATTTAAAATCAGAGATATTGGATAGATATGGTGTCAGACAGAATGAGGGGACCAGGACTGATGTGAGGCGATATCATCTACATGTGGGGAACAGGCTGATGTGCAGCCATTTTTAACAACATTCTGATGTCCACAGAGCCTGCACTAACATGCTAAGTCCAACATTTAGCACGAATAGTGAAGATAGCACATCAGAGAAACACAGATTGTTAATTGTTGTTCAGTGTTTTCATGCTGTGCTGTTTGTTAACATAATGAGGGATACAAAAACTGATGGGTGGAACACTTTGATCAATCTCTGCCACTGGTAGTTACTCAAGGCCACATCACAGTCCATCGTTTTTTGACCCATTATGACATATCAGAGAGGAACCAACCACAAACAAATCCGCCTTTGTCCTGCTCCAGTAAGAGCAGTCTGGCCCAAACTGCTGGGCCTCTGAACCACATAATGGCACTTTGGCTAATAACAGTGTGATTTTGTTACAAAATTGACTGTACACATCCCTGATGCACCGGTTTACAACTGTGCACAAGTTGATGATACAGCCCAAGCACTGTATTCCTAACGGTCAAAACCTCATAATGGAACAGTAGTCCAATGGTTATCTGCCACACAGATTACCAAAATACTCAAACTGACTATCAGGACAACCAACAGCACAGATGTTAATCTACTACTATAATAGAAAACAGCATAACAACGTAGCATAACATAACATTCACTGCAAACAGTATGGACATTCCAAGGTCTAATATGCAAATTATGCACAAAGTGAACATCATTGGCATTACCTATGATGTGTTGATCTATAATAATGCCAAGTTGAACTCAAAAAGTATATATTAAAAAAAAAACAGTGGTAATTGAGAGACATCGTCATGGATTGTTTTCTTACCCTTCTTAAAATCCATGTTCCTATTATATTCCAACTTTAAGCGGAAACATGTGCATCTTTTGATACTTGTAAACCTTATGAAGAACAGGGTTTGCTCTCTCTGTGTGTTAAAACTTCTTCTGCATACCGGCTACCTTCACCCTCTCAAGGACTACATTAAAGGTGTAGTGTCACTAAAATTCAAGTAAAAAAATGCTAATCCTTTGCAGCCAGACATGTACTGACATAATCCTGCTTGCCCTGCCTCGTAGGCTAGCAAAAACTGAGTTGTGTCTCGCAATACTCGAAAACAAGCGTGCACACATAGGGGCGATGGCCTGCAGTTGGCTGAAATACATGGGAAACTGGCAGAATACCAGGACATAGCAGACTGAGAGATAAATATGCTGTGGCCAGAATATATGGAGGGGGGGGCGCCCTGGAAGGATGCTGGCACGAGGGATACATAGCAGGATTAAAAGGAAAGGATGATCAGATATTATATGTCTCCTGGCAGATAGAGTTCCAGAAAATTATGGGGATCTTTATGCTCCCCCAGGGGAAGAGATAAAAAAATGAGCTGGCATAAATAACATTGGCATGGTTAGAAAACGTACATTGGGAAGGCCTCGTGGTCCCATTAACTCCCCATGAGGTTAAATACGATTTGCGGGGTATACCTTGGCTAGGCACACCAGGCATGTACAGACGCAATGCTGACTTTTATTAAAAAAAAATTATTAACGAGCTGACACCATGTACAATAACTTTGTCCCGGGAGTCGGTCAAAGTGGGTAGCTGCCACTCGTCACACTAAGAGAGGAAGTGGTGGACACTGTTCTGGAGTCTGGTAAGCCAGTTGGCTCCTGTTCATCTTACAGGCCCCACTCATTATTGAACACTGATGCTAAGATTTTTACTAAAATTCTAGCCAATCTGCTGACAACGTTAAAAAATGGAATGGTACAACCTCAACAATCGGGGTTCATTCCAGGTCATTCCACGATGCATAACCTACAAATACTTTTTGGCATTGATAGACCCAGCTGTAGATGCCATTAAGGTCTTCGTGGATGTTCAAGGATTTTTGTTTCTGTGGTCAGTTCACTGTACTTAGTAGATAGAGAGAAATCATTTTGATAATAGTTTCACTTTCATACACTGCTCCCCTATTTAGAATATGACCATTAAAGGAGCAATCACTGCACAGCGGGGTGTGCAGCAGGACTTCCGTCTCTCACCGCTTCTGTATGTCATAGAGCAGGGATCTCCAACCTTTTGTGTAATAGGAGCTATTTACTGTCAATGAAAATCATCACAAGCAACTAATATGAGTAGTGTGGTGACCACATCAGACAAGATTACATTAGTGCCCACCATATTAGGATTAGCAGCAGTGATCACAGTGCTTCAGGCAGAGTTGCCAGCAGTAGTGTACAAAGGCTGTGTCAATTTGGAATGCCTCTGCATACTTAAAACATACCAGACACAGCTGCAGTGATTCTGGCATGAAAGTAATATTAGTAACAAGTCTCCACATATGAATTATCCCTCAAAAAACAGTTTGAGTTATGAAAATTCACACTTTTTTGACTTCAATACGCAATTTTGGCCTACATATATTAATCCAACAATTAAAAACTTCCACTATAGTATCCACTATAGTAGGCTGGGATGCACACACTGTAGCTACATACAGGTAACTGGAGAGCTACAAGAATATTATTTACAAGCTACTTGTTGGAGAAGCCTGCTATAGAAAATGAGCCACTAGCTTGCACTTTAAGAGGACACCACTCTAAGAGATGTGTGAGATTTCTGGGTACATGGCAGAATATTTCAGCATATGGTCATGACCTCCTAGTACACATTCTTCTATTTGTCATCAGATACTTCTATTAGGAAGTATTTCTTGATTAAAAATGAAGGGGAACAAGTCTCAGAATGTTAAATTAACAGAAGCTACACAACTGGCGTACTCACACATGAATGAAGCAAATAACCTGTGTGATATTTAAGAATTATGGTAATCAGGCACCAAGGTGAAAATAGACCAGTACAACAATGGAAATGAAATAGATAAGCTATGTGACTGCACAGAAAAGTGGATCAAGTTACCGCTGTTGCTTGCCATTTTCATAATGACAACTCTATCTACTGTTACTAGCAGACAGAGTAGCCATTATGAAAATGGTAGTGCTCCCAAGAATGCTGTACTAATTCCTTAATATTCCAATAGTCCCTCCACAAGTGTTCCTCACCCCAAAATCTAGACACCCCAAAATTTACCTCAATCAAAGTTCCCACATTTACTAGAACAGCGAGGGTGTGAAATCTCAATTTCATGAGGCAAAGTGTCCATGCATTATAGCACCCCCCACCAAATAATTAAAATCTGGAAATTAGAAAAAATTAAATAAATGATTGGACCCATCGAATATTTGAGTTTCAGATCAATTTAAAGTTACAGAGTTTTATTACAGAATTAACAAATTATAGAAGTAGAGAGTAAATGAAATGAAGGCTCTCAAGGCAGAGCTATACAGGAAATACAAAAATCAGAACCTGTTCTAGGTCCCCAAATCAGGAAATAAACTGACAGCACCCCTAGCAGAATAGGAAAGTCTTCTGGCTCACCCCCACCCCTCCAGAACCAAGGGTTTTATATACTATTTTTGCATATTAAATTGCAAAATCTGCAGGCACACTGTGGTGTGAGCAATTGTAGCATTTCATCAGCAAATCAGAGCACATGATAAATAAACGTCACATTGCCTAAAACCCTAAGCACTAACCCACTACATGAATAATTATTAAGCACCCTATTTTCTAATGTCACCTGGAGATGCTAGAGCACAACTAAATACATGAACAATATTGTGTTATGTGAATGAATAGGCTACAGTGAACCAACAGAAGTACTGTGGGATGTTCAAGTTGTGACTGAAAGTTCATCAAGAGCAGGACAACAATAACAATGGAAATAAACCAATATATTTCAACTTGAGTGCATGGTACAGAGTTTGCAAAGACAGAAGTTGGACAGGGTGGAATGAAACATGAGTGAAGTATGTGTCTTCCATCTTGATAAGGTGGTATTTATATTTGAACTGAGGTCTCATTGGCATACATTAGAAAATACACTTCGACACCTTATAGAAAATATGCTCCAAAAGTGACAGCACTTTATAACTATGTACATATGTAATTAAGTGTGAAAATACATTCTGCTGATTGTTACTAGTGCACAAAGATATTCATTCACACATGGACTGATGATTTGACTAGCTCGGGCGGGTAGGCAACCTAGGTTTAAATAGAGCATATTGATGCTGCCCTACGGATAGAGAGGAATGGGCGGTCCTAAGTCAGAAATGCAATGCCACATGGCATAGGCCCAGTGCAGATATTACTGGGAGCATGGCCCAACCTCCTTACCGCATCTGCAACTGGAGAGAGATGAGGTTGCCCCTTGGAATGATTTACAGAAATTGTTTGGCGGATGTGCTTGGACCTGGCTGCCTGAGCGGCATACCATTATGCTAGTATATATGCCAGAAATTTGGATGCAATGGTTGGTATTAGCTTAAATTGCAAAGAATGAATGTTCATAAGGTTGGAGAATGCCACATTCAAAACCCTAGAACAAGTGAAAGAGAACTATCCAGAAATATCAGCAATAGCTGTATTTTGTACAACAGAATTTGTGCTTTATTGAAAGATGTTATCCCTGATTTTTCTAATGAACCAGATGCATTCCCCCACGTTGAGTTACCTAGTAACAAGAGAATATAAGCATCTCATATCAAGATCGAACAGGGTGGACCATGTGTGGCTGACACACACAGTAGCCAGGCGCGTCAGTGTGCAATTTCTGACGAACAGTTGTGACTCTGCTACTTAGCAATACAAGATGGTAATTGGAGATATGGATTTGTTGACAATGTAAGATGCTGCTGGTGTAGCTATATCCCAGCAAACATAAAAAAACGTAAGCTTTGTGGTGCCCAGGAATACAGGCATGTTGGGATGATGCTCCTGAATAAATCAGGAGATGGCAGGGGAGGACTATCTATTAACATCTACGTTGGCACTGTTGGGCAAAGTAGACCTCTTTTCCAAAGGATGAGGAAATGTAATGCTATGGCATTTAAGGATGAAAAATTTAAAGTGGCAATGAGATGGGTAGATGTCCAATACCGAGAGCCCAGGATTGGTTGCAGGACTCAGTATATATTGCAATAATGCTGCAGATACATGTAGTCAATATAGACAAGCATGTTCATACCCTCTGGGGAGTTTAGCGTGCTAAACAAATCAACATAACATAACATCAATTGCTGCCAGACACATCTAGGACTAAAGACATAAGGGCTCCTCTGCAATCTTATCTCTTAACATACGCATCTGAAGGTACTTATGGAAATACAGAAGAAAGAACTAGCTAAATCCTAATGTCCCTCTTTACTTCCATCTTAAACAGGATCATAATATGATTCCACTGTATGAAACTGATATACCTTATATGCTGGTGGGAAGTAAATAATGTGAGATTTTGCAATGTTATGCACAATGCTGTAATGTACTGTCAATGCTCATATATGTTTCATTGGTGATACAATTTCTTTGTTCTCTATGGCATATGAAAAATGGTAATACAAAACATAAAACTAATAAAAAACAGTAACAGTAGTTTGTAAGAATGTGTTCCATGGATTTCCTAGTTATCTTAAAAAGACTTGCACTTGAGTAGCCTCAGGATTTTTTATTCTATGTCTTAAGTCCTTCATGTTCTCTGGGGGGTGCTAAAACACATGCTCACCACCAGTTCCTGCACCCTTGCCCAGGACTTAATGCACAGTTGTAAGCAGAATATCATACACAGAAAAATTGTCTGATATAACTATTGTACGCTAAATATTGTTTACAAAAATATTGTCCCATCGGGTGTGGATTTTTAACTAATAACTTAAATTAGACGATATTAGTGTAAATGATATTTAGGACAAAATATTTATATCAGAAAATGTTTAGTGCACAATCTTCCCGTACCATATCATCAGACAATATTCCACCCTTGATATTCTAGTAACACAACATGACGCAAAGTTAGTGCATTTCCAACAGAGAACGTTGGACAAGGACAGTCCCAGCGACTCCTCAAGATCCCACAAGAGAGGGATTCAGTCATAGATTGTCCCTCTTTCCCGAGTGGGGATCTATGGCTGTTAATCGGTGTAAGGTATGACAACAGGCTGTGCGCTGTAAGAAAAAATGTATTTCATTTAATGCATATGTCAGTCAGTTTAAACTTTATTCGCCGCATTTCTGCAGGTTAAAATCACAAAGATAAAAAGACAAATAAAAGATAAAAAGACAAAATACATGTAAATAAAAAGCAGCAAACAATAATCCAACATACATACATAATAAAAATAGACAAACTGTAAAAAAAACTTGGAGAAGACCACAAAAGAGACCACCATTAAAAAATGCTTACAGTAGAAATAGGCGAAGAAGCAATTTGATGTAAACACCTTTCAGTTATACAGACTCCTCCTAGTTTTCAGTACTCGCCAAATAAAATTCTCTACTGAATAACACACCAGGGGAGACTGTAATTGCTAAACAAATAATCTCAGATTTACACTGTCGGAAATTACGATGCTTAAGAAGTGGGCATAGAAAAGTTTTCCTAGGTGTGGTATAAAAAGGACAGGAAAACATAATGTGCATGGTTGACTGGAAGGATTTACTATCACAAGGGCAAGCTCAGCAAAGTATTTACACTTGGCTGGAAATCCCACCATTATTGGAATATAGTTTAAGCAAAATCTGATGAGAACATGAATGTCAGACAACTACTTTGGACCCCTGCCTGAGGGAATAACTGCTAGCATGCTCCTGAAGAAGGCATTTTTTACGCTCAGAACCCCCACCAGTGTCCACCATACCCCTTATGCCAGCCCCCTATGTAGCAGTAGACTTTGATTTGGATGCATACGCAGTCAAGACCTCTTTCATGGGTTCCGTGCCCAATTTTTTTACAAAAGTTCTGTAATCCTTTCAAGGTCTTTTACCATCAGCGCCACTCTATTTGCCACCATAGGCTTCCATTAGAATTTACTTTCAAAAAGAACTCCCAGGTAGGAGAAGGTCGCTGTCTCCTCAACTCTAGCACTATTGATATGAAAGCGTGGTTTCTTTTTAGGATGCTTCCCACACCTCATAATGAACATTTTATTAGTGTTAACCTGGAGGTCGACGTCCTTCATAAAGCAAAAATAGTCATCAATGAGGACCTGTGAAGCTCACGCTGCATATAAGTTAATCTCCGGGTCCCCCTTTTTCAAGTATAAGTTTGTTTGTCTGAACAGAATTTACAGAAAGTTCACCAGGAGTTCTATCATTTACTTTGTTTTACTTTGTTTTCCAGAATTCTTTTAGAGTCATCTGGAGTGGAAGTGTGAAGTGGAAGGTTTCTTCTGGTCTTCACAGGACTTAGGATGACCACCATAGCCTGGAGGGTGCTGAGAGAAGCAGAGTTGAACTATTTAGTGTTTGAAAAAAAACTTCTAGCGTGTGTTTGGGCGAGTGAAAAATGTAGAAGTTATGTTTGGGGCAGAAAATTTGTAATACAAACAGACCACAAACCCCTTGTGTATATTTTGAGAGGTGACAAGATTAAATATACTACTCCACGCATAGCTCGGTTAACTACAAAACTGCTGCAATACGACCCGGAAGATAGGTATATTCCTGGCAGAGAAATTGTAAGGGCTGATTTCCTATAAAGATTACCCATTTGTGAACTGGACAGGGTGGATATGGAGGAGAATAAAGAAGACTGTTTTGTTGCAAGTATAGATTTACCTGTTTGTAATGCATGTAGCTAAATGGATTGGAAAGATGCTGAGAAAGATGTGGTGCTAGCTAAAGTAAGGGAACATGTGGTAAATGGTTGGCCGAAAGAGAAATATTTGGGGTTGCCATTGCAACCATTTTACAAAATTGCAGAGGCAATTTCTATTGAGGATGATGTACTAATGAGGTGTGAGGAGTGTATTCCACCGTATGCTGTTCATGCTGGATCGATAAACACAGCCCATGAAGGTCATCTCGGGGCTACAATGATGAAACGGAGACTGAGAGAGCATTATTGGTAGCTTTCCTTGGATACAGATGTGGAAGCTGTAGTAAAAGGGTGTGTAGTTTGCAGCAGTCCTGAGAAAGGTTTAAAAGTTAGAATACTGCCTCTACAACCGTTAGATTTTCCTGAGAAATTCTGCGTGAAGCTCAGTATTGACATGGTTGGCCTATTTTATTTTCTTTCTCATAATTTACATTGCACGTTTGTTTTGATGGATTATCACAGTAAGTGGCCTGAAGTACGTTTTTATGCCACACCATCTGCGTCCAATGCAGTTAAGTTCCTGAAAGACATTTTCATGAGGAAAGTTTTCAAGAGGCAGTCATATCAGACAATGGGGTGCAATTTGTTAATTTTGAAATGGAGAGTTTTTTAAACAATCAGGGATTAGTCACCTAAAGAGGTCTCTCTATCATCTGCAAACTAATGGTTTGGTTGGGGGAATGAACAGATTAAGAGGAGAATGCATAAAATGGGCAAGGAACAACAATTCTGATACAGAAGAGGCAGTTAAAACGATATTATGGTTTCACCATACGACACCGCATTCATTAACATTAACGCATTCTCCGTTTGAAGCTCTAAAAGGTCACAAACCTACTTCTATTCTCTTTCTGGCATGGTTAGCCAGGTCAGTAAGGGAGGTGTTCCCGAGAAATGGGGTGGGGTAGACAAGCTGGAGAGAGTTGTATTGGGTCAGATTAGAATGAATAACAGGTTTGATATCATGAAAGCTATCAAGCAACGAATTATATGCCCAGGTGACATAGTATGCATAAAATACAGTCGTTTTGTATGAAAAGGGGAAGTTTGTTTTAGTGATCCAGTGAGAATGAAGAAAACAAATAGCAATACGGTAATAGTGGACGGGGGTCGATGGTGGAACATGGCTAACATTGTAAAGATACAAGAGAAGTTTTCCACAAGTTTTGAGAGTAATGGATGGTCAAGATGTTGCACAGCAGATGGGTTCCAATTGAGGAGTCAGGGATGCCCAATGTGCAAAGGGAAGTGAGTTGTCCACCAGAAGGTCCCAGGATAGATTCTAATGCAACACAGAAAATGAGAGTATGCAGATCTACCCATGAAAATGTTTTACCTTGGAAGTTGAAGCAAGATTTGTAGATCCAGAGAATTGTTTTCATTTATGGATTATTTCTTCCACGTATTTTATTTTAAATTGTATTATATGTTTTTTTAGTTATTTAACTAATGGTATAGCAGCATTGTGTTGGTGTTCTGTTTCTTGTTTGCTTCTCACACCAATCAATGCTGTCTCTTGATCTCAAATGATCCATCCATTAGAGTACTAATAGTAATAAGATTGTACTGTTTTCCATTGGTTGTTTTGGTGATTGTAAAAACAAAAAAGAAAAGAGAGATAGTGTTGTAGTTAAGTGGGTTAGATGTGAGAATGCGGTGTGTGGACCAAGGTTCGAGTGTAGCGCTGACGGGGGAATGAACGGCAGCGGGAGAGATCGTGACCCGCTGGCAGGTGGCTCTTATTTCGCTCACAATATATCTTACTCATAGCTTTCATGAATGTAATTTCATGGTCTATTTACTACAGGCTTCTCGCTCTTGGTACCCTCGTAAGCTCGGCTTCTTTCTTGGGCTTTCTGCATTCTGGCATCCTGGATCATTTCCTCCTTGAATTTGTCACTGTCTGGGCTTCCTCCCTGGCATGACCTAGTTTCTTCCTCTGGGTTGTTGGGTAGGACAAACCCATATTCCTCCTACAGAGCTGCTACTTCTTGCTCGTATTCAGTGCTGACATGAAGAGGGACGATTTTGAATGTAACTATACCATCTTGTAGGAGCTCATTGTCATTTACAGAGAAAACATTTTCCATTGAAATGGCCGTTAATCTTCCAACAGACATACAGTTTTACAGATACAGCTATACAGCACACAAATGTCTATGTTTGGGAATCGTGTTTCTGTGAATATTTGTCATTTGTGCATCACAAATTAACATGTATCTTGATTTGATCCTATTAGAATCTCTGTTTCCAGCACACATCAGAATTACAAAAAAAAATTGTTTTTTGTTTTTGTAAATGCTAAATGCATACAGTTTTCTACAGGAATTTACATTTTGTTGTTTGAATCAAAAATACATCATTCTACAGCCTTTTCCTTTCACACTCCCTGTGCTCCAGCAGGATTGTCATATAATACACTAAATACACGAAAATAAATAAATCCCATATTAGAAGAATAAGCAGCAGTTTGGCGGAAAACAGCCTGATATTTCACCTCTTCTTTGAAGCACCAAATTTGACGATATAAACACAGAATTTAAAATCATCTTTATTTATTGCTTGTATTTTCCCCACACACCGGAAATCAGCTCTGGACCAGCCCACAGTTTGGGAAACGCTGCACTAGACCATTTCTTCATGGTCAAGAAGGTGTCGAGATACTTCAAAGGCCGTACTATTTAGCCTAGATCTCTCATCCCAATCACACTCAGCTTTTTTAAATGTACATTTTGAGTTTTTTTTTTTAAAGGAAAGTATAATAGCACTATTCCTAGAGGGCACATACAACATTTAGAACAGAAAATAAGACAATATAACAAAAATGAATCCTAAACTCACTAGAGAAACCAGCTGAGAAATTATCCAGCCTGAAAAAAATTACACATATTACTGGAAACCAAATAGAAAAACAGCTATAAACAGTGTTTGAAAAGAGCTCAGGTTTTTACGATGTTGCAGCAAAATTAACATTTTATAAATAGTGCACTGTGCATAATAAACATCAGTTTTACATTAACAAGATTTTTTTAATTTACAGAGTTAAATGGAAATTGATTTATGGAACACAAATTATAAGGCTGAATCAATTGTTTTTGAAACGTAAGAACCGAGCCGTAGAAATCATCACAGGGGCAGAGTTATCTGGGCACTAGCGGAGCTTCAGAGTGCTGGCATAGCCCCATCTTTCGGAGTCCACTGATGCCATCTGGGGAGGGAGATAAATGATGAATGTTGCATCAAAGATGTGAGCACAAGAAGTGCCCTGTCACACGTGACTATGGTTTGAAGATTTTATTCCTGAGTCGCATGGCACTGAAATGGACAGAATACCACCCCTCACCCCCACCAAAGAATTAGGCTAGCACTGCTCTGTCTAAGTCTGAAGAAATAATAGGCTTGGGCGCTTCAGCAGAGACCAGGAGTGTAGTACAGCGACCCAGCGATTACTGATATTGAAAACCCTTGTTGGGGTTACTAGCTGACAAGTGGGTGGAAACCCCTCACAGTGTTCTCTAACTTCACCTGGGAATTGTGGCAGGTCGGACTATACCCGAAAGTGGTGCCTCCAGATGCACAATACTCCAATGGCTAATAGGACCCTTAGCGGGACCCTGAAAGATGGCTGCCTGACTATCGGTGGGTGACATAAAAACATTTCAGAATTAGGATTTTTGCCCCGGGGCTGTACCAGAGAGTTCTGAAGACTGGTCAAATATGTTGTCAGTCACTTCACCATATGCCAAAGGAGAGGGGGGGAAGCACAAGAGGGCTAAGAGCTTTCTTTCAGCTTTAGGGACACTCCTACATGAGATAATGAGGATGCAGCAATGGGCAATATAACTATAAGAGGAGACCCAGTGGTTCTGGCTTCCATCAAAGTGAGATTCAGATTTTAGCAGCTTTGTAAGATCTCTAGCGAATCTAAGGGAATATCGACAGGAAGGTCACAGCCATGGAGGACACCCTCGCAGCCGCATATAGACATCTCTCCAAAGCAGAGAGTGACGTCAGTGAGAGTTTCCATGGTGACAGAGCTGTAAGCCAATGAATAAGAACTCAGTCTATTCCTGTAATGTGTCACCACAGCGGTACAGTGGCATGAAAATCAAGTGGAGCATTTTGAAAACATCCTCAAAGCACCTAACGTGCCAATTTGTGATACTGCGACTCCAAGCAAATGCTTCATCAATACAAAAGTTTCTGGATTAACAGGTCACACTAGCAGACTCATTCTCCCAGGCAACAGTGCACAAAGTGTATTGGTTCCTAACAAATAAGGTGAAAGTGGACACCAAGCTAAGAGAAGCTGTGATTGCTGAGGTTGGTAGCATATCTGGAAAATAACTCATACGCCACCCTAAACACCAGTAAGGAAAGATAATGTTGGCTTGGGAGAGGTTTTTAGGCTTCCGGGCCTACAGCAGGTTCACTGAGCTAGGATGAAAACAGCTACATTGTATCAAGAAAAAGTTATTGGTTTTTAAACTGGATAGATCACTGTGACATCCTGTGAGACCAAGGTTACAAATGTAAACTGCCAAAATAAGAGAACATAATCCACGTCTTCTCACAGGTTGAGGCAGCAGAAACGTTTTATCCATTGTCTCTGGCAACACAGTGCACAAAGATCACAGATCTCATTAGGGAGCTTGACGTAGACATCCTAAAGATGCCAGGCATGATCTTTAATCTCCTAACTAGGCCCATGAAAGAATGACGGGGAGCAGTTGTATAACCCCTACCTATTAAATTATTGATGATGTTATTCTGCTTGTCTCTCCATAGTCTTTCCCCTCTTCCTTGTTCCAACATCGTCCTAGCATTTTTTGATGATAGTGTAGTTATTTAGAAGTCCAAATGTTGAGGAGACATCCCTATGGAACAGATTCCTCTTAGGGAGTCATGGCTTACCATTTTGGATGCATTTCCAAAAATACATTTTTTTTGTAATTAGAGAAAATCCTTACATTCACAGTCATTCACAGGGCACATAAAATGTGAACTCCTTAGTTAGGCAGGTCATTTTGTGACAGCTGGAAACAGGCAATTAGTGAAGCGATCTATTAGTACATAGGTCACATTGCAAATTACACCCTTGTTTGCAAACCAGAAAGTATGCAGTTTTAACGTCCCCGATTAGCAAACGGAAATAGCATATCAGATCACTCATTTCCTAACTGAGTATAGTGCACAAAGCCAACACCAGAAGACTGCATGTGGATTGCAAAGAATGGCCTCATACTTGCTAGTATTATTGCAGATTGTGATTGTTAAAAAATTGATTAATGGGTGCACGGATTATTCAAAGGGCAATCTCTCTCCATCCCCACGAGTTTGCATATAGTGAAGTACATATAGCACCTTGTGCTAATATATTGGCTATCGATTATTGTCCAACCTCTTGACCAGGCGTACTGAATCACTGATATACAAAAAAAGTAATGAATAACTCCCCTTATGTCTTCCAGAAATTAAAAGCGGATCAGTAACAAGATGTGGGGGAAAGTGAGGAGGAGGAAAGGGAAGAGGCATTGATGGCCTCACGAGAGATTGGGTAAGATCGTGGTTCCAGCTCATACTGCTCTGCATTTTGCACAAGTTGCGTAATTCTAGAATACTCCTACACGGGGCTTTAAGTGGGATGAAAAAACGAGGGGGTCTCTCTAAGGGGCGTGGTTGAGGTAATTAAGGGTGTGACTTAAAAATACGGAAGCTAAAAATCTGTTCTTAGCATGGTGTGATGAAGACTGGTATTTTACTGCTTCTTTATGTCATTGCATTCAGATACATAACAAAAGTAACATTACACCAACAACAAGTCAGGACTATTGGCTTTGTTTATTGTTGTTAGTTGCATAAGATGAATAAGCAACAACGACTTTGTTGTATAAAATATTGAAAATGCCTCAGTTCTGAAATTATGAGATTGTGAAAGAGCTATAACGAGTATCGTTGAAGTTACATCAAAGGCAGCTAGGGTGGTACTGCTGCAAAGTTAAGGTTCTTTTTTCACCCTGATGGTGAGGGTAAAAATGGAGGGCCTGATAGGGACCCGTCTCAGCACCTACCTTTTAGAACTGCCAATGCTGAGCACCAGCAGGACCCGGCCCACTTAAAGTCCTGATCCTAAACAAAATGGGAACGAGTATTTCAGGGATTTGTGCAAGACGCTGTAACCAAGTAGGTGGTTTCTTTGATATCATCTGGATATGTCCAAGATTATAGAGCTATTGGAAACAGATTGAGGAATGCATGACACGGGTAACAGGGGTAGCAATCTCATTTTCAACCAAGCGGTGTTTCCTTAGTATATGGGGAGAAGTAAAAGTCCCCAAATACTTGAAGCTGTGGATGGCCATGGGGCTCATTGTAGTGAAGAGAAGCATTGCCTGATGGAGAGGTGCTAAAGAGGCGCTAGTCCTCAATCACTGGAAGAGGGACATGGATTGGGGTATGCTCAGAGAAAAAGGTGATATATGATGGGAGAGGATGTCCTAAGCAATGGGAAAAAATATGGGGTGCATAGAGGCCTTACCGAGAACAATGAATGGGTCCATAAATAAGGCCACTGAACAAACCTAAGGACTTCCCTATAGACAATTTGTGTGGGGGGAACATACTGATGCTGGCAGTTTATGGTTGCAGGTGATACATTGGTACTTTTGTCTGTTTATTAAACATAATAAATTAATTTAAAAAACAGAACCTTGGCTCTCTAACCTGATAGTAGCCTATGCCATGCCAGCAAAACCTCACTTAATTTGTGGCGTGTTCCTAGCTTTTTCATTTTCTAAATACAACAATCCTCAATGTAGTGCAATAAACAAGAAAACTATTGCCCTAAAACTACCTCCAAATTACCTCATTTACAGTTCCTAAATACTGACAGGCATGAATTGTGCCTGCCAACCACAATGTACCTCCTTCTGTGTACTTGAAGCATTTTGACACTGGCAAGCAATCTTAACAACAAATCCTGTAACTTCTGGGTATCTTCACAGCTAGATGACAGAAACAGGCATGGCTAGAGCTAACCAAGAACACCTACAATGAAGCGCACGTATATTTACAGCACCCAAACTCTGCAAGTAAGGCAGTGCATTGTGCAAACACCTTTTGCCACTGTAGTATCAAAGTATATTTGTACAGGTGGTACATTGTGATCAGAATATTTGTGCGCATCTAGGCGGACTACAGATGAGGTACAGCACCACAAAAAACACACAAAAAACATATTACATCAATAACACACCATAATAACAGCCCGCCTGCACAACATAAAAATATAACACAACAATGCAAATATAGCAAACATTGACAAATATACAACACGATAATACACCAACATAAAACAAGACAGCAAACAACAAAGCAACAGAAAATTGCAATTGTATTGTCTTAAGTTGTATTGTGCTTTTGTTTTGTGATGTTGTCATGTGGTGTTATTGTATTGTACTGTGGCTGTGCTAGTATTCTGATTCATTGTGTTGTGCCATTCCCATTGGTATTCTGTTGAAAAAGTGTTTTATTGTAGTGTATTGCACAGTTGCATTTGTTGTGCCGCTGCATTATGTTGTGTTAGTATTCTGCTGTTTACGATGCAGTGTTAATTTTTAACATACCATTGTATTGGTCTTTGCTGCATTGCTGTGTTGTATTTTTGAGTTGTGCTTTAGTGGTAGTGTTTTGTTTTGTGTTATTATGTTGCATTTTGTTGTGGTGGTGACATGTTGTTTTGCGCTATATTACTGAATTGTTTTTTGTTGTACTGTGGTTGTTGTGTTGACTTGCATTGCATTGTGCCACTGTTACGTGTTTGCTAAGTTGTTACTTTGCATTATAATGTGTTATCTTATCTTATCTTATCTTATCAGGGTGTTTGTGTTGTGCTCCATAGGTACTTGAGAGGTGGCTACGAATCTTGCCAAATGTCCAGCCAAAATAGCACATATCTTTAAGCTACAGTAAAAAACAACCATTTCCCACTGTTTACGGTGCAAACATATGACTGCTCCATCTTTGACTATTTAAGGCTCGAGTTGGCCCAAAAGTGTGGCAGAGATAAGCCCCTAAATTAGCATCAACGGAGGTCATGTTATGTAGTGTGGCTCATGCTGTGGAAGTGGTACACGAGTGTCTGACAGCTGCTGCCTTCCAAGTGCAACCTTGCGTGGTCTGCCATGAGAAAAGCAGCTAAGCTGCTGCTCATTCACTTTCAAACACTGCATATCTTTCTTGCTAAACCCTGTCACCGTGGTGGGCAGCCGCAGTGCACAACAGTCCGAGCAATGTACCCATATTCGAATAAACTGAGCACTGTGGTTTTGTAGAGATCTTCAAGGAATACATACGTTAGAAACACAAGACAACATGTTGCATTTCATAAAAAAGAGAATTACAAATCTTTCTTGTTGGATGTAAGTAGATCGTCAAGTCTTGTTTTTACTACCATTCTTGTACCTGTGGTACTGCATTTTCAATGACTGCATTTCCTGTGATGTCACAGGGTTCAGAGGCCATGTCTTATGATTTAGCCCTCTCCCACCCCAGAAAATCTGGGGAAAGGATGTAATTTGTCATATTATTAAAACAATTACTGAGTTGTCCTTTTCTACAACGTCCTCACTTTTCGGTAACTTCCTCATATTGCCTGAGACTTTGCCCACCGCCAACAAAGAACCACTGTGTCCCATTTTAGATGGTTTCCTGGTCTCCTTCTGTACTCCCTGTCTCTGTCTTCCTGGTTGACCAGATTTGGCGAAAGCTTTGTAGTTTGCATCTGGAGCATTTCCTGTACTACTCTTGTAAAGGGTGCCAGTTAGAGCCTGGCTACTGAGCATCCTGTTATCACAAGTGCAGGTAGAGTATACGTTACCTGTTACCTTCTGTCTCCATCAGTGCATGCCATCTTTGTGTGCTCCATGCTTCTGCTGCATTTCAGGGAGCACACAGTCCAAAGCAGCCTCACCTCATCAGGCATCAAGCCTATTGGTACATTCGGACATCTCTTGCCCTACAGTCCAGCAGGTAACATAGATCGACCCACCATCACACCAGTCGTCAAGAAGTCACATTCAGCAGCTCATTTCCTTCAGCTGCAAAGTGGACATGTGAAAACAACACATTTGGAGTTCTTAAATAATTCAAACCTACAGCCATAGGTAACACAGCGACCCCAATGTAAGTACATTAACTGCAGGAGTTACTGGTTTTGCACCCTGAATCACAAATCTCTGCAGCTGTTGCATTAACCCCTGGGGCCCCCTTAAAATGTAATCTATTTGTGTCCAATTAAGTGAGAAACAACCTTACTATCACTTCTCAACATTTAATTGTATATATATATATATATATATATATATATATATATATATATATATATATATATATATATATATATATATATACAGTGCTTTAAATGGAAAAAAATAAGTGCAGGTACTCACCAAAAAGAGTGGTGGACTGGGGTGGAGTTTGGGGTGGGCATAAGGGTGGTGCTAAGGGCGGGTCAAGGGGCGGGGCTAGGTTTTTGGACATTCTAAGCTTTGTATGCCAGAAATCTGTGTGCACTGTAAGAATGAACGATGTATCTGTCCATGAGTTATTACACTAATGGCCATTTATATAGTACTTATTAAAGAAGTGGTGATTATTAACCAAAGTAATCCTTCTTTAGCAATCTTAGAATAACAATGTATTGAGTAAAAAACAACAACATTCCCAATGTATGCCTTGCTGTTTTCATGTATTTCCTTGATGCAGGTTCATGAATCGTTAAGCTATATCCCAAGGATTTTAACGACAGGTGACACAAGGATCTCTGCAGCAAAAACAATAACCAACTGAGCTACCTACATAAACAAATCTGTGATCTGCATGATTCATTCTGTGCATTATGGCAGACAGCATTATGGCAGACACGTTGATCCAGCCTTCCAGGGGGGCCTCTGATAGAGCCAGCTCTGTTCTGGAGAGAGTCTCGCCCTGATGACCTTGACTAATTCTTAAACAGACTGTATTAAATAGTCTTTTCCTTTAATATATTTTTAATGTAGGTGGTGTTTGCATTTTACAGGCAAATGTTGTGTTTATGTTTAATGCAACCTCCATAAAAAAGTTTATTGTATTTCAAAACAGTACCTCACACATGAGGAAAGGGAGGGTGTCACTGAGATTATTTATAGTAATAGTGAGCTGATGCTGTGTTACAAACTTAAAATCAGGTCACTTTCCCAGAATACTAGATGTAAACACATTTAGAATTTCGCTAAGTGTGTCTGTGCACTGACAGTGTCCTGGCCAAAAAAGAGCTGAAAATGGATCATAAATTCAAAGCTGTTCCAAACAGGGGCACCCTAAATACGTTTGGCCAAGGGCCACAAAACCTTAAGATGTCCCTGACTTAAACATCCATTTCATACTCTGAATCACCTTCAGTTTCACACAAACACAAGTTCCACATGTCATTCTCACAGGCATAACTGTGCTTGCAAACTTGCACACTTTTGGCTTTTAATTTCCATCTCTCACATGCTTTCTCCCATTGTGAAGCATTTTCGTTTTTTTCTTCCTCTGCCTTTCCCATATGTCTCTTTTCCTCGCAGTAAATTCTTGAGGCAGAAAAATAAGTGGTGGCCCTCAAAAATAAGTGCTGGTGCCCCGCACTGGAGAAGAAACCACCGGCTCAAATTAAGCACTGCTCACATGTTGTCTTTATACACATACACGGCCGGACAGTGGCAGCTCTCAAAAATGTTGTAGATCGTGCACCAGAAGCAGTTCCCCGAAGGATTCAGTATTCACCATAAAAAAATACCAAAAAATGGTCATTGTTGATCTTTGTTCTATGCATAATGTGTGTGGACTCCCACAAAATATGTGAGCAGGGGCTGGTAGTCCCAAGTGGCATCCTATGTAACATTTTAAATCCATCCCCGATTTTTACTGTACATGCTTTATTGCTGAGATTTTTTTAATCACTTGCGTAGAATGAAAAAAAGAACTACAAATCCCAGAATGCACAGGTTTGGCCTCTAGAATTCAAAAATGTATGAAAATGTCACATCTTCTATGGACCATCTTCCATGTAACAATTGGTTTGGATCCGGTTTTGCATCTAAAGCAAGAGATTGTCACTTGTAGAACGCTAAAAATAATCATTTATTTTGCCTCTAATGTCGTTTTTCTTTGAGGTTAATCGGCAAAGATGGTGGAGAGGGCAGAGATTTTCTTTCACGCAAACGCCTTCACTTTAAAAACGCTGATGGGTGAAAATGTGCAGGCATCTTAAACAACCTTACTAAACAAGCTGCACTGCCCTGAACAATGCTTCCCACACCCCTGCCCATTAGGTTCACAATCACCTTTTAAGCTGAAGATAGCGCCCTGCAGCCACACCCTTCCCCTCCCCTGATAACTTCCAATGCAGCTCAGATAGCTCACCGAGGCCTACAAACAAGAGCCGCTGCTCCGGCGCTCTTACAGCAACTCATCCCCGGCTTCCACTCTCTGAGAGCCATTTGAAACTGAAACTGCTGCCGAGGCAGGAATTAATGAGCAGCACCACTTGTCAATGCCAGGACCCCTGTGAGTACCAGTACTCTCCATCTGAGAGGAAAAGTTCCGGTACTCAAGGGTAGAAAATAAAAAAGTGCTGGCACTCCGTACCGGTGAGTACCGGCCCATTTAAAGCACTGTATATATATATATATATATGCATATATATATATATATATATATATATATTAATCTCCCACTGACCAAAATCTCATAAGCCTGCCCCTCCTGCCAAAATCTGTCATTTATCCATTTACTGCTATTACTAAACGACAGTGGGTAACTCTAATAAACCAAGTAAAGTGTGAGAAATAATGGTTCAGTGAGGACAATAATGATCAGAATGACATGTAGGGGAGGAAGAGGGATCGTACATCGTTCGCCCAAGGAATCCTCATTTTCCACAGTTTTCCCTGGAGCGTGAGATTTGCATAATTACACCAGAGGGCACAATGGAAATGATGCAGAGTCTATGAAGTACATGGGCAGCTACCATCAGCAGAGCGTTCTATCTAAACATTATTCTATGGAAAGAACCTGTACAAACAACTCCTTCAGGAAGAAAAACATCATTGCGAAATAAGCAATGTTTGTCTCTGTACTGGTATCTGCGTCCTTCTGTGCGCATTAGCAACGTTTTCTGCTGTGAAATCTAAAATTTTAAGGAAAGGGGAAAGACACAGGGAACAAGCTCCTGTTTTGTAAAGGGAAATGGAAGTCCTGTTACTCGGCTTAGCTGTAAGATCACCAAATCTGCCCGCTTGTTTTATGGCGGGAAAGCAGTGAAGCAGTAAATTGGAAAATGCAAAATGTTAGAAGAAAACCCGCGCTGCAGAGGCGAAGAAAGAACGAGAAGCTCAAACACCTTCACCTCCCTTAACCACATTAGTAGGGGCGCTTAGGGTCCTCGAGGAATCTCTGTGCATTCTCTATCGGTTTCTTGCCATACTGCTGAGAACATTCAATGACAACACCCACCCCCAACTCCCCAAAACAGATGAGGCGCCAGAAAAGGAGATTCAATGACGTACTTGTACTGAAGTAAGACGGAAGAGTGTGACACCATGACTACGTCATTAAAAACGCGACCTTAGCTACTGAGCCTTAAAGAATTCAAGAAACGTTGCAGGTATTTTTGAGACTGGTACATACAGGACCAAGTTGTCCACATATGTAAACTCGGTCCATATAGGTAAACTTAAGGATCATACCAAATTCGAGGGAAACAATGGGAAATTATATGCAATTAAAATGGAAACAAAATGGAAGGGCACGGTGGCAAGCTTCACCTAGGTTCTACTTTCTTAAATTAGACTCTGGCCACCACTGACTTCATATGTTTCATAATCAGCATGTATGTATGCATGTGTGTTTGTATGTATATACTTGGAGTTGTTAATCACAAACCAAGTTGGGCAGCTGAGTTGAGAAACATGGGAGCACTTTACAAGTCGGGGAAAGAGGGGAGGGTGGTCGACTCTAGAGGGTTTTAAATAAAGGGTATATTTAAGATTGGCTACATAGGGAAGGTGGTTTTTTGCCACTTCAGCCAGTGGTACAATGGGAGCCACTAGGTTTAATAATGATGACAGGTGAGGTGTTGGTTTGGGTGTTTTCAGCTCCTATCCAAGATGGGACAGACAAGGCACACATCCGACATGTTGAAAGATACTATTTATAAACAGCTTCTCCTCTTTGGAAGGGTCTTCATCATGTGCTTAACCACTGGGCTTCTGTGTTCACCTTGAAGTTCTACTTGATTCACTGAGTCAGAAGAGCTTTGATTTCTTTTAACTCTTAGTTACCCTTGACTGGAATTCGGGGGAGTATCCGGGGGAGTATCAGCGAGGAATAAGGAGGCAGATCGCAGGTGTCTGGTCAATTGGTAGAATATCATTTCTTTGTTGATGTATGCTGGACCTTTTTTGTGTACGCCTTTGTCTGCATTGGGTTAGCATCTTGAACTGGCATCTCTTCTAGATGCAGGGTGATGTGAGTCCATCTGGGGAGGTCAAGGATGAGTCTTGCCACTTCTCAGCAAACAATGTTCTGGGAAATATATCAAGACCTATTCAGAATATGGCACCATCAGGAGACAGCTGACACTACCCACCTCACCATGAATATATCAAAATAGCAGGACATTTAGTAGTGGCAGCGCAGGGCCCTGAAAAGTGTGGGGGCCTGGGGTAAACAGCTGCATCTGTTCCCCCATTCCTCCATTGCCCTTGAAATGGCCCTGATTGGAACATTGTACAAACTGCTATGTAAATGCCAGCTGAATATAAAATCTAAGCTAATTACAGAAATGGCATGTATAACTAAGGTAAATGTTAAACCCAATAGCTGTCTAGAGGGTAGCCATAAATGCTGGCAAACCGCACCCCATGTTTCTGTCTGAAACATTTTAAACTGGTCATACTTGGTGCAAATAAATAGTGCATATTTGGGGTTTGCCCACTTCAGAAAAGGATAAAATGGGGTCAATTAGTGCATCTTCCCTGATTCCTTGTCTGAAACTCGGAATGGTGTGCAAATTGCACACCACTAAAATTTCAAGCCCTGCGCTCTATCAGCTGTAGATTTTACACCCAGGATTGTGTTTGGAATTGAACCATAATGATTAGGGTCATTAATTGCCAAAATGTGCTTGCGGATTACACAGGACTTTAAGAATTAAGAAAGCTAAAATAAACTCTAAATTTTTCTGCTAGGGATGCTAATAGTGCTCACTTGGGGGCAGATTTGTGGAAAGTGGCACTGCACCGATTGCTTCGCCACTTTGCCTGCGCCCCTCAGCAGGCCCCTACCGCCACCATGTGCACGCTATATTTAAAATACGGCGCACCATGGCGCAGGGTAGAGGGCAATAGCTTAATTTCTCATAACGCTATTGATGTACTCTGCAGGAGTAGCACCAAAATATTGGCGCTACTCCTGCAGAGTACATAGGGGCCCATTCTAAAGAGTGGAAGCTCTTGAGCAGGCATTAAAAGTGCTGTAAAAAATGGTGCAAGGAAATCTCATAGATTTCCTTATGCCATTTTTCCGGATCCCCTAATCGAGGAACGCCCCCTTTGCATACATTATGCCTGTCGCAGGCATAATGTAGCGCAAAGGGTTACAGAGTGGCGCAATGCATGCATTGTGCCATCCTGTAAATACGGCGCATGGATTTGGGCATCGTTAGCCACATTAACGTCAAAATAATTACATTAATGTGGCGCAAGGTGGTGCTAGGGCATTATAAATATGCCCCTCAGTGTTAAAGCCCCTACTAAACTAAGGTCATCTTTGTTTCCACAGCAGAGCATAAGCAATGTACTCGCAATCTATCTGTCCCCCCTGCGCGATCCCCGCCCCATCTCACCGGACTTGATGCCTTAAAAAAGTACACAGGGACTGTGAAATATAGTATTTCAACAAAACACAATCTGCAATGGGGAGTAGATCACGAAAAAGCAATAAGGCCAGAGAAGTTTTGATGTTTTATTGAAGATTGTACAAGACATATAGTGACAGTGTAATAAGTGACAGTCCGAAATCAGGTCCAGGGGCTTCACTCACACAAGCTAATGTGACACAAATGCATTCCTTATCTGTCGATTACCATTTCGAAATTATCCGAGAATATGGCAGAGATTGCCCTTTTTTAAATTCCTGGGGTAGTCCCAGGTTTCATACACCACACTCTCGGCCTAAATGCATTGATTCATTCCCTCCCACCACCTTTCGTTTGGGTGATTTGTCTCATCCCCACCCCTCAGAGCTTGGTCAGATCTTGCGACAAAGCCCAGCATACAGAACAATAGTTGTTTCCTTGAAATGTCCATGTCATTCGGTATGCCTAGGATAATCAAGTGGGGAGTTTTGGGAATGGTAGTCTCCATAATTGCTTCTTGCTCAAGAACTATTCCTCCCAGTATACCGTCACCTTCTGGCAGCCCCGTATCATGTGGAGGAACGTGCCCTCGGGTGTGTGGCAAAGGTGGCATGCCAGGTTTCTGCTCTCCCCATTTTATGGGGACAGTATTTATTACAGTATCCCTTGTGGAGGACATTGAACTGGATTAAGAGCAGCCTGGCTGTAATGGCCACTTCTCTAGTGTGCCTCAGGACCACCTCCCAGGCCACGTCCTCCAAAGTTCCAATAACCATTTTCCATATCTCCTGTAGTTTCACTAGATTATCTGGTGTGTTATTCCATATAGTGTGGTTTAGTCATCCTGTACCCAGCTTTCCAATGAGGTGTATTCTGGCAGATCTACTTATAGGATTCTTCTCTTTTAAGTAGGGGTGCATGGACTTTTTAATTCCGCCAGCAGAATTGGAGGAATTTAGTAATTCCGCGTTACTCCTGTAGTGCGGAATTACCGCCAGCGGAATTAAACAGCATGGTGACGTACTGACACATTAAAATAGAGTAAAAAGTTACTTTTCTAAAATTTGAGGGGAGAAGATAGTAAGTAAACCTACCAATTTCACAAAATAGTTCACAAAAAATGGCGTTTTGCCTTGTCATAACATGACCACTCGTGTTGACAGTGCCGGGAGGAGGTTGGCAACCTGGGTTTGAATGAAGCAGAAACACAACAACGTCTACCACAGCGTGAAGCTTTTCACTTTACCGTGTCCTGCCAAAATACCTTTGCCCAATTGAATTCCATTTTTTCCCATTCATCCCAAGCGATTGGTGCAATTCACTTTGTATTGGATGAGGCAGTGCTCCCGCTACTCGGGATGAGCTTTTAGTGTGGCTTGCTTGTCCGACAGTGTGCAAGGCACTTCTGCTGCTATCAAGGATTGTTACCACAAGGATTTGTGGTCAGGAGGGGGACATGATCATGGCAAAGCTCCCCGGGGATGCTTGGTGCTGCCAACTATGTGGTGCCTGCACCGCAATTCAGAGGGGAGCCAGTCGCTGCTTGAACTGGAGCTGGACAGCTGGTAATGAGATTTCCGCTCATTCCTTGTATGTGCAAAGGGGTTTGCCTGCTGCTTTAATAAAGTGGTTGTGTGGTAAGAGCGGGTGTGCCTGGAGCCTGGGTGTGCACACGAAGTGCCACAAGCATTCTCACACCGAACCAAAAAGTCACCGACCCCATTCAGGGGGTTCATGCTCCATCATTGATTGGTGCAAGTAGATATATGATGTGGTTTCCCGGGGAACCAGTGGCCACAGATTGGCTTCCAAAAAGGTGGAGCCAGCAGGGGCAATTAACTAAGTTTCAATCATTGTGTCTCCTCCTCGAGGTGACTGGTTAATGCAGGTGCCTTGAGCATAGAAGTGCTCGATGTGAAGCATATGCATTCCTGTTGAGAATTTGTTATCTTCCGGTGTGGAGCACTCAATTGCTTCAAGGAGCTAGAAAAATAGGTCAATAGCCATTGCCTCCTTTGGAGCAATCTGATGACCATACATGTCTGAAAGCTGCTCTTAAGCCTCACGTTCACATGGAGTCTAGGTATGTACTGATGTGCGATGTTGCAGAGTATTATTCTCTAAAACTTCAGGAAGCCCTTTGGAAAAGTTTGAATCATCTAGTTGAAAGAATCAATTAATCAATCAGGAATTTGTAAAGCACACTACTCACCCGTGAGAGTCTCAAGGTGCTGCTACTGCTCAAACAGCCAGGTCTTAAGAAGTTTCCTGAAGGTAAGGAGGTCTTTGGTCTGGTGCAGGTGGGTGGGAAGAGTGTTCCATGTTTTGGCGGCAAGGGGCGAGAATGATCTACCGCCGGTTGTAGTTCTGCGGACGTGTGGGACGGTTGCGAGGGCGAGGTTGGCGGAGCCGAGATGCCGGGTCAGGGTGTAGAAGGAGAGTCGTCTGTTGAGGTATTCTGGTCTGGTGTTGTGCAGTGCTTTGTGAGCGTGGGTGAGGAGTTTGAAGGTGATTCTCTTGTTGACTGGGAGCCAGTGCAGGTTTTTCAGGTGGTCTGTGATGTGGCAGTGGTGGGGGATGTCCCGGATGAGGCGTGCGGAGGCGTTCTGGATGCGATGCAACCTCTTCTGGAGTTTGGCCGTGGTTCCTGCGTAGAGGGCATTGCCGTAGTCCAGCTTTCTGCTTATGAGGGCTTGGGTGACTGTTCTTCTGGTTTCATTGTGTATCCATTTGTAGATCTTTCGGAGCATGCAGAAGGTGTTGAAGGAGGAGATGGCGTTGACTTGTTGGGTCATGGATAGTGAGGGGTCCAAGATGAATCCTAGGTTGCATGCATGGTCGGTGGGAGTCGGAGTGGTTCCAAGAGTGGCAGGCCAGGAGTCATCCCATGCGGAGGGGGTGGAGCCGAAGATGAGGACTTCCATCTTGTCGGAATTGAGTTTGAGGCAGCTGCACTTCATCCATTCGGCGATGGCCTTCATTCCTTCGTGGAGGTAGGTCTTGGCGGAGTCCTTGGTGAGGGAGAGGATCAGCTGGGTGTCGTCGGCGTATGCGATGATGTTGAGGTTGTGGGATCGGGCGATGTTAGCGAGCGAGCCATGTAGCATAAATCACAGTCTCACACATTTGAGTAAAACAGTTTTCATGAACCATCTGTTTGCACAAATAAACTTTAACTGCACACGTTCATGAATGTTTTAGGAGCCCGTCATGGTCCAGAAACATACAACTTTGTTCCTTCACTTTTTAAATTAATGTAATGAAAGGATGCGTCGCAGGCAAGCAGCTTAAGGCCATGTATGAAGGAAGACACCTGTTACACACGACCATCAATGTCACCCAAAGCCTCGTTATCAAGCAAAGCGGAGATGGGTGCTTTAAGCCGGCATACAACATAGCGTTAAGGGCAAACTAGAATTCTCCCACCTCGCACTGAACTGACAGCGCATTTGTTAGATGGTTGTGCACGCGCAAGCCCAGAATCTATGAAAATGGCGGTATAGTAATAGCATGTGAAGTGTGGGTGGAACTCCGCTGAATATCACTGAGTTTTTTTGTGACTCTGCAGAATTCCACGGAGTCAAACTCCATGATTTCCTCCTACCCCTACTTTTAAGAGTGAGTATAAGTTGCAAGTATTTAAATTGTTGGGTTTTGGTGAGGGAATATTCCTCCTGTGGTGCCCAGAACAACTTAAAGTCCCCACCCTCCGATATATCCCCCTCTGGGTTTCAATCCCATTTACAGAAGCCGACCAGCCACCCAGTTTCAGTCAGGGTGGTACACTTCCGAAGAGGGGTGGCCAGGGTGGTCCTACTTTTCCAACCCACTACACCTGTGGCATCGTTCCAGGCCTTCAATGTGGTCTTGGTTGGTTCAGGCAAGTGTGGCCTATTCTTTTTCCTATAGACATAGTGGATATACACCCCCCTCCCCACAGCCATTTGATCTATTCTATAAGCCATTCCACTATGTGGGCAATCACTCCAGACATTGGTTATATAGTGCTGTGCCACTCTGGTACGCTCTAATGTCCGGGAGTGCTAGGCCTCCATTGTATGTAGATCTGCATAGGGTCTCCAGGACTATCGGTGGGGTATTGCCATCCAAAAGCAGTGTGCAAAGTGACCTGTTTATGTTGTCAAAATAAGTGTTGGGTACTTACAAAGGGTTGTTCTGTACAGCATGGAGCAGCTTAGGCAGGGTGATCATTTTGTACAGGGTGTCTCTGCCCATGGTCATAAGGGACAGTTTGTGCCAGCATTTCATCACATTGCAAAATTCCATCACAACACGTTTAAGATTTTGGTCCAGAATTCCATTGTAATATTGATGCCTAAAGATATGTAGCTTGTCTTTGCCACTTGGAAGCTGCTCGTCCCGTGGTCTAGGTTCCCCCAATGATCCAGATGAATAATGGTGAATATATCCCAAGTAATTCAGAACCCCAAATAGGTTTCAAATGAGCAGAACAGCAACAACAACGCCAGTATCGATAGTTACGGGTTGGACAAGTAAACCAGGGCATCATCCACATATAGTGAAAATTGTTCTGGTTCCTCTGAAATCTGGGGAAAGTCCAATATGTCTGCCCTGTGGCATACCCACCATGCCAACGGTTCCAAGCAGAGGGCAAACAGGAAACAGGAGGGATGAGAGTGTGCAACCTTGGCTCGTTCCCCACAGGGAATGGCTCCGAAACCATGCCGTTACCCTTCATTGCTGCTTTAGGTGCTACTGAGCTTGGGTACAAGGCCGAATTGCTTCAGGGTCTCAAACACCAATCTATGGAATTGAATGCTTTTTCAGCATCCAACGACATTATTGCTCTGTGTGTGTTGTGCAACCTGAGTCTATAGAACCATAGAAACAGGCATGTAAGGTTGAGTCTCGTGACTGTCTCGGCATGAAGTCAGTTTGGTTGACATGTACTAGTTCCGAGATCACCCTTGACAGTCTATTCGCTATGATTTTGGCCAGAATCTTGCTTTTGGTGTTTAGCAGGGACATGGTTCTGTACAAGGAGCATAGATTAGGAGGTTTTCCCTTCTTAGGGATAACCACAATAATGGCATGATTGATGTCCAGAGGCAAGCTCCTTTCCTCATTTACTTGCTTCTGTAAATAAGTCAGGAGAAGTGGGTGGAGGAGGGTTGCAAAGCGCTTATAAAGTTCTATTAGGTGACCATTAGTGGCGGGCACTTTCCCTGATTGTATTGCCTTTACCGCATTACTTAACTCTTAATTTGCCAGGTCGGCTTCCAGGGTATCTCTATTCATTGAGTATAGGGTGGGGAGGGGCACTTCTGTCAAGCATTCAGTAATTCCGTGCACCGTCCTGTCTCTTTGGGTCCTATAATGCCTTTGATAACATTTCAGGAACTAACTGCATTGCAACAAGCTAGTCCTCAATTGTCAGTCTCTATCTTTGCCACCTACCTCGCCTCCTCCTCTCTTATGCCTAACCATGTGAAGAGGCGGCCCGCTTTGTGTCCCGGGTCATAGGGACATTTTTGGGCCCCTAGGTGAAGATGTCAAGTGCCCTGCATCACATAGTTATGGTATCAGTTCTTCATCATCTGCAGGAGCACAGGCGAGGATTTGTCTCCCATGGTCACCCAAGCCTGTTCCAGTTGTAGAAGACACCATTCTAAGTGAAGCGTCTGCTCTTCCCTGTTGCATTTCTCTATAGTGATGATAGACTGAGCTATTTCTCGAAATACGGCCTGATAGGTTTCCCATAGGGTCATTGGGTAGGATACTGTCTCATAATTTTCGTCAAAGTATGGTATACTCTTAGGGTTTCCATTATGTCTACGTCATTTATGTCTCAGGGACCCAGCCTCCAGGAGTGGTGGATATAAGTTAGGCGGAGACCCAATCTGACCAGGAGTGGGAGAGTGATCCGATATTTCCCTGACCACATACTTTGCCTCTGTCACCCAGGAGATCTCCAATGCTGGGACAAAGATCTAGTCCAGCCACGACAGGGATCTGTGCACTTTGGAGAAAAACAAATACTGTCACTCATGTGGATGTAGGATCTGCCATGCGTCGCTAAGTACCAGCGCATGAGTGAATCACTGTATCTCTGACGGAGGTTTGGTGAGTGTCAGCCAGGTTGGGTTTCTATATAGCTGCCAGTCCAGGGCCTCGCTGTTGTCACCTCCCATAACATGGAAGTCTCTGTGCATTTCTATAAGAAAAGAGCCTAAATTCTCCAGCGTGTTTCTTCTCTAGCCTTGGGGCGGCATATATATTCACAGCCAATACTTCCCTCCTGTCCCACTTGCTTTTAACCGCCACGTAGTAGACCTCCAGATCTACCAAGTTTTCCACCACCTAGAAAAGGTGATATTTTGTGGCTAGAATCGCCATGCCTCGGGAGCCTTTTGTGAAGCTGGACTGTATTTGCCTCTTTGCAGGCATTTACAAGTGTTCCTGTGAAGGTGTGTCTCCTGCAGGAGCACTAGGTCTGGGGAGTGTCAATTGAGGTACTGAGTGACAGCCCTTCTTTTTATTTTACAGTCCATTCCATTCACATTCCATGAGAGGACTGTTATTGGGTCAATGTGTGGCATCGTCTGCTGTACTGTTGTGTAGATTTTCACTGTGATCCCCACCTCTGTATGTCGGTCTCGCTTGGTGGCTCATGTCATGTTGTGTCTGTGTGATCCTGGAAACTGCGCCATTCACCCACTTGCAACCAAACATGTAAACCCCAACTGGTACTCCCTCTCCACATTTCCCTGACCTGGGTTTGAAACTATCCATTGCCCCAAATCCGAAACCATATGTCTCCCACCCTTTTCCATTAACAACCATTCTGATCCAACTCTTGCTTAACTAAGGGTGAGCGCACTCTCCATCTACTTCTTCTGCACTCAATCACATACCATGCACTGCATTCAGTAGATGTTTGTTCGGTGCTGCTTAATCATTTGTGCCAGAGGCCTCTCTGCTAGGCTACCGTCAAGGGTTGCTTACAGTTTCCCCAATGTCAGTGTCCAAGGTACATGCCATCGATTACCCCATTTGGGGGGTGAAGCCTCCCATCCGTCCCCTCAATGTAAATCAACTCCAGCATCTTCTTTGTGTTTGGCACCGGCTTGTCGCCTCCCTCCATTCCTGGTCTCCTTTCATGGCTCCTCTGTGGTGAGCAGTCACCACTCTCCTCAGCCATTTGGGCTGGTGTTCCTCCAGCCACTACCAAGCGCTATCTGAGTGATCAAATAGGAGTGATTTGCCCTGGAGGAGACCTTTAAGATTAGCCTGGTAAAGCATCATATGCTTAACATTCAGGACCCTCAGTTTCTGCTTTACTAGCTCAAATGTTTTTCTTTGCTCTTGTACCAGTTTTGTGAAGTCTGGACATATAAGGAACTGTTTGGATTCATACTTGACCTCCCCCAGTTCTCTGACTGTCCAAAGCACCAGGTGTCTGTCTCTGTAGTTCGGAGATAGCGCTATTATTGGTCTCGGGTTGGCCCTGGGTAGTGGTTTCCGTGCCAGGACTCTATGTGACTTTTTAATGAGGAAACATTGGGATAGTTGATCTGCTGGGAGAAAGGGCCGCAGCCAAGTCTCCAAGAACTGCTCCAGTCGGGAGCCATCTGCTCCTTCCGGGAACCCCAAGAATTGTTTGTTATTCCACTAGGAGTGGCCTTCATTGCCTTCCAAATGGGCTGTCAGTTCCCTGGAAAGGCCACTACATTTCTGGACCGTTTGTGTCAGGTCCCACACCGTGTCCTCCAAAGTCATCTGCCGCATTTTGGCTTCTGCAACCCAACCCGTGGTCTTCCTCAAATCTTGTTGAAGTAGGGTCACATCTGTCCCAACTTTCCCTATTTCAGTCTCCAACGTGTGGTGGGAAGACTCCATCGCCCACAATATCGCATCTTTCCTAGGGTGGCTTGCCTTCCCACACACCTCTGTGGCTACTGCTGTAGGTCTGATGGTTTTATCACGTTGCATCAACTGCCCCAATGGCTGGTGACTTTATCTAGCTTCCTTTGTTTAGGTTGAGGTTTCTCTTTGGCCATGGTGACCAGTGTTGCGGCTGCGGTTGGAGAACAGCATCATGATGAATGGCCTGCCCAGCCCATGCCTCCCCTTGAGAGTTGGTGGCACGAGCAGCCATGTTCTTGACTCTCGGACATTTGGTCCCACCACTTGGCAGCTGGCCCCTGGGTCTTGGATGACAGGTTGGTTGGATCTGCTTTCACTCTGTGCTGGGTGCACTTTTCTATCAAGGTGCTCACTGCAGACTTCACATTTAGGGGCTCTCTATTATACTCTGTGATTGTGGTCAGATTTTGGGATGTCCCCAACTGCTAGGATTTGGACCTGAGGCCAGCCAGACCCCTACCTCCCACAGGGGTGGGTTGCACAAGAAGCCACAGTGTCATCAAAGGTGTTCATTGTGCTCAACTCGCAAGAGTGCCGGATGTCATTGAGGCTGGGTCAGCTTTGGCCCTCCAAAGAAAACAAGGGGAGAAGCAAGGATTTTCTCTATTTTCTCCCCTCCCAGAATTGTCCTGCAGGACCCTGGCCAGGAGCGCTGTTGCGGAGCCTCAGCAGAACAGGGCGGGTGGTATACCCTTTTTAGCCACCACTCACTTTACTAGCACAGCCATGCATCTTGTGCAGCAGAAGCCACCTCTTCTTTGCTCCCCCAGGGCCCATTGTTGCTGGGCTCGTCGACTTGCCTGGGCCACTCCTCAGAACACTTGCTCCACTCTGGGCCAGTCATTTTACCTCTGGAGGTCCTCTGCCATTATGTTGGCTCCCTTCCACCCTCTGGGACATGCCTTCTTCTGGCCACAGGTGCCACATTGTGTGCTTCTCTCACTGCCCTCAGAGGCCCCTTCGCTCAGGGAGGCTGAGCACAGATGGGCAAATTGGTCCTATCTGTGTCCAAATGGTGAAGGATTGTCAGTGCAGTGAGGGAAAGCTACAAGAAGGCGGACGCCATCTTGCACTGCCAGACCACGCCCGTAAACACCAATAGTTAATCACTCTCTCCCACTACTAAGGCATCCACAGAGCTCTCACACAACAACTCTCTTCTGACTTGGAGTGTCTTCTATAATCATGTTACTATGACACTCAGATCACTATTACAATTGAATTCTGCTCAATGGGTTTCAATAGGATGTCAAACTAAATTAAGTTTGCCCTTCTGGTAAGATATTTCAAGGGTGTGTGACGTGCACTGAGTTAACTGATGATAAAACTTTCTTTTGTGACTCAAGGTGTTTCACTTTAAACGTGCCGTAAAAATATTGTGTTTTTCATCTACATAAGCACCTACATATATTACAGTATAATAGCAAGGGTGCTCTGCGGAGTGAACATTGATATCTAAGGAGTACCATTTGAAACTGAGATGCCTCACCTTTAACAGCATTTGGGTTGTAGGTAAATCTCAATAACATAATGTGATGTGAACGATGGACAAAAATATATATTTAGGACGGTGGTAGACAGCAAATTCTACATTGGTTTTACACCCCAGCTTTATTCACACTTTATGTGTTTATAACTTAAGATACGAGAAGATGCAGTGATGAGCTCACAATCACATAATTACAAGCCATTTCTCAAATCCAGGATTGGAATACAGGTCTGCAGGTTTCCAGGTTGTTGGACTTTTTTGCTTATGCAGGGTCATCCCCAATCTTTTTGCCTCCTGCCTCCTAGTTTGTCTGACCTGTTGCTGTTGGTTTTTGAACTCTGAGCACTTTACCACTGCTAACCAGTGCTAAAGTGCATATGCTCTCTGTGTAAATTGTATTGTTGATTGGTTTATCCATGATTGGCATATTTGATTTACTAGTAAGTCCCTAGTAAAGTGCACTAGAGGTGCCAGGGCTTGTAAATCAAATGCTACTAGTGGGCCTGCAGCACTGGTTGTGCCACCCACATAAGTAGCTCTGTAATCATGTCTCAGGCCTGCCACCGCAATATCTGTGTGTGCAGTTTTAACTGTAAATTCGACATGGCAACTGTACCCACTTGCCAGGCCTAAACCTTCCCTTTTCTTACATGTAAGGCACCCCTACGGTAAGCCCTAGGTAGCCCCAAGGGCAGGGTACGGTGTATGGTGAAGGTAGGACATATAGTAATGTGTTTTTATTTGTCCTGACAGTGAAATATTGCTAAATTAATTTTTACCTGTTGCAAGGCCTGTCCCTCTCATAGGTTAACATGGGGGCTTACCTTTAAATCTGATTAAAGTGTAGATTCCCTTTGGTAGCGGATGAACATGTGGAGTTTGGGGTCTCTGAGCTCACAATTTAAAAATACATCTTTTAGTAAAGTTGATTTTAAGATTGTGTGTTTGAAAATGCCACTTTTAGCAAGTGAGCATTTTCTTGCTTATACCATTTCTGTGACTCTGCCTGTTTGTGGATTCCCTGTCTGGGTCAGTTTGACACAAAGGGAGCTGGGGTGTAGGCTGCATTTCCTGATGAGCCATCTGTGTTAGGAGGAAGGGGAGGAGTGGTCACTTACACCTGAAAGGGCTGTGCCTGTCCTCACACAATGCAGTCACCAACCCCCTAGTGAGTGTCTGGGGCCTGGCCTGGGCAAGGCAGGATTTCACATTCAAAAGAGACTTTACTTTGAAGTAGGCCTACTTCAAAGGAGAAATTGGGTATAAGAAGGGCACCCAAAAGCACAGACTTTAGAACACTTCTGGAAACCAAGAGGAACCTCGCCCTGGCTGGAGAAGAGCTGAAGAGCTGAGGAAGAAGAGCTGCCTTGCCTGTGGCTGTGCTTTGTGGAGCTATCCTGCAGTTGCTGCTTCTGCCAGAGTAAGAGGGTAAAGAATGGACTTTGTGTGCCTTCCATCTTGTGAAGATCTCCAAGGGCTTGATTTAGAGCTTGCCTCCTGTTGTTTGAAGTCTCAGGTACAGCAAAGACTTTTCTCTGCCAGCACCTGGAGTCTCTGGAGAGACTCCTACTCTGCCCTGTGGTGCTTATCCAGTTCCTGTGACCCTGAAAAGAGAAGCTGGCAGCCTAAGAGGAAGAAATCCACGCACAGAATGGCGTGCGGGGAAAAGATCGACGCAACTCTGATCTGCGGTTGGGAAATCAATGCGCCGCCAGCTTTGCGGATGAAAATCAAGGCTTGCCTGTAATGCAACTGAAGAATCGACGCATGGAGCTGGAGAAACGACGCGCAACATCACAGATGGAGGCTGGGAGATCGCAACCTGTGCTGCGAGGTTTTCGGATCGTCGTGCGGCTGAATTTCCTACGCAAGTACCGCTGCGTGTGTAGAAACAACGCAAGGCCTGCCCGGACCCAAGAGTGCTGACCGGATTGATGCATTGCTCTCCTGCCGAGAGAAGAAACAACACTCCCCGACCTGACAAAAGGAGAAACAACGCAAGGTCTCACTCATGAGTGAAATCGATGCATCGCAAGCCCTTTTTGACGCACACTCACCCCTGCGGGGTTATTTTTGACACACCCAAAGTACATTTTCATGCTAACAGTGTTAGTGTGTGTTTTAAACTACATAAAGACTCTTTTTGCTTTTTAATTGATAACTTTACTTGTGTATTGTGGATTTTTGTCGTTTTGGTCTTGTTTTGTTTAGATAAATATTTTCTATTTTTCTAAACTGGTGTTGTGTCCTTTTGTAGTGTTTTCATTAAGTTGCTGTGTGTGTTGGTACAAATACTTTACACCTAGAACTATGAAGTGAAGCCTTCTGCTCTGCCAAGCTACCGAGGGGGTAAGCAGGGGTTAGCTGAGGGTGATTCTCTTTTACCCTGACTAGAGTGAGGGTCCTTGCTTGAACATGGGGTAACCTGACTGTCAACCAAAGACCCCAATTCTAACACAGGTCAACAAATGCAAATATACAGTACTAGCAGAAGTAAATTGCTAAGAATGGATGGTGGGTAGTATTGACAAATATAACTCGGGATCGAAGTACATTCACTATTCTCCCAATAAAACATAAGTATATAGAGAAAGATGTAACGTACTTTGCCATGCGTTTTAATTCCCATCTCCTGTCTGTCCGAAACAAAAAGAATACTTGTGGACTTCAGAGGAACTCCCCTTCACAGGAAAGAAATTCTGAGATTGTGTTCTGTATACCCCAAGCCCAAAAAAAACTCAGTTAAACTGTCTCCCTCTGGGAAGAAGGAATGTTCAAAGAACAAACTTAAAATTAGGGGCTTAACTGTCTGCCACATGACCCTGGCTGCCCTCTCTTTTTGAGCAGCTTGTAAATGCATCTGTCATCCTGTCTCTCTCCTCTGACTCACTTATTCCCCCTTTGACTTACAAATGAATATTCACAATATCTAATCATGATCCTCTAATTCCACATGTAAACCCCACCTCCTTCCTAAAGACTGAAAAACAAATATTTGCCTCCTGTGACCTTCCCCCACCACCCCTCTTGGTTTTCCTCTCCCATGATGCCTAAGAGACATAGGCCCAGATTTATGAGGGCCTGGTGCCATTCCAACACCACATTAGCATAATTTTTGATTACGCTAATATGGCATTGGAAGGCCAAAATACTGCACCATATTTACAAAGTGGTGCAATGCTTGTAATCCCTTGTGCCACATTATGTCTGCACCAGGCATAATGTATGCAAGGGGGGGCAAAAAAATGGGGAAAAGAAATCTAAGAAATTTCTTTGCATCATTTTTTTCAGCATTTTTAATGCCTGCTAAGAGCAGGCATTAAAATCAGGCTCCCATTGTTTTCGATTGGCCTCTGGGTGCTTTGCAGGATTATCGTTGTTAGAAATTGGGTTTCTGGTTGGCTATGGTATGCACCTAAGCCAGGCAGAACCCACCCACTCTAGCCAGGGCCAGGGAGTTACACGTCCAAGATAACCCCCGCTCACCTCCTTGGTAGCTTGGCACGAGCAGTCAGGCCTAACCCCGAAGCAATGTGTAAAGCGTTTGCACAACACACACAACACATGTGACGCAAAATGTACACCACAAAGTAAACACAACACTGAGCTATGTAAAAAAAACTGTATTGCACAAAACATAATTAGACCAATAGGTTTGAAAGACTACTTCAGTGAGTGGCGCAAGCAGCGCTGCAGGCCCACTATTAGCATTTAATTTACAGGCCCTGGGTATAGGGATACAACTTTACAAGAGACTTATAGGTAAATTAAATATGCCAATTAGGTACATGCTAATCATACCAATTTTACAAGGGAGAGCACATGCACTTTAGCACTGGTTAGCAGTGAAAAAGTGCTCAGAGTCATAACGTCAGCCAACAAAGGTCAGAAAAATAAGGAGGCAAAAGGCAAAAAGTCTGGGGAATTACCCTGTTCAAGGGCAAGGTCCAACAATTGTCAACATTTTTTACGCTAATCCTGCAAAGCCCCAGACTAGTCCCCTTGACTACCGCCATGGTGCGCCATATTTTAAATACTGTACACACATGGTGGCGTTGGGGGGCGGTATGGGGCACAAGAAATGTGGTGTTGCATTTGGTGCAACGCTAGTTTTCATAAATCTGCCCCATGCTCTTTACTTTCAATGAGCCAGCAAACAGCATACACAGAGCATGAACTGGTTGGGTTGGGCTGGCTTATAGGGTAATCAGGCAGTGGCCAATGGGCTCCTCTGACAAATAAATGTGTGTACCATTTTCTGGCTGCTTGTGGGCCTGATTTATGGTTGGCTGGGCCCAATTTTACTGTTGATTTTCCTGATTTTAAGGCCTGGAGCAAGCATAAATTAATGCAGTCTTCCATAACCTGGAAAAACCCTAAACAGTGTGTCTCCAGAAGTTCAAAACGGACCCAATTTGCCATGGGCCACTTTCTTAGCTATCTAATTCACTAATCAGGGCCACTTTTATTTTGATGCCCTGGACTATTTCTGGTCCAATTTGAATCTGGCGGACCCACGGAAGCCAAAGAAGGTGCCTGATTGGGGTCGCAGAGCACCACCCACATTCCTCCTACCCACTCATGGCTTATGAGACAGGAGAAGGCGATTGTAATGATGCATCATTATATGCAATTATGCATTATATGCAATGTTATCGCCTCCATCCAGGCTCTTGAAATCTGGGACATATCAGCACTGCCTGATTCGCTCTGTCCATTTAAAATTCCAACTAGCACTGTATTTTCGATATACAAAGGCTTGAAAACTTGCAGCCCCTGTAGATGCAGAGACCAACTGTTCATGTAGTTTGAGGTACCAACATTTGAATGTTCATCTGGTGATTGATTATCATCATTTTAAAAGAATTTTTCGTTTGATTTTAAAGCTACTGCTTATAAAATATGATATATATCAATGTAATGAGGCACTCACACTTTTGTTGAATATGGAATTTTTAGATGTTGCATGTGCCCTTGTAACATTTTTTAAAACATGCATGGACAATTGATGCAAGAGGGTTGGCTACGAGTGTTAGATATTTTAGAGCTGGAGTGCTGGGGAGGACTTTTTATGTATTAAATGTTGGGCTTCTGGGTTACATATTCCCTGCATCAAAGGTATGAACGGGGGGTGGGGGGTGGGGTAAATTATAAATTATGATTTTGTTAGTACACATATTTTAAAGACAAGTGTTGAAACATTGAAAAAATACTATTACTACTACTACTTGAAATCTGGGAGAAGGAGCAGATTAATGCCACAAAAGCACTGTTTCAGAACACAACTTTTCAATTTTCCAATACGTGGCAATGAAAAACAAAATTCATGCTTTCCTGCATTAACGTCAGAGCAGTGAATAAATGAGTTTCAAACGCAATATTGTTGATGACGGCTTTCTATGGTCACTACAAACAGCAAAAGCTTTATTCTTTCAAACCAAAAAGTTAAGTCAATTTTTCAGAATAATAAAAAGCTTATTAATAAATCCCTTTTATCTGCAATATTTAGAAAGAACATTTATATACAATTACTATTGTCTTATCTAAATTGCTGCTCGTTTCATTAACAGTGACAAATGAGATGCTCTGTTGACCATGCGGGATCTGAACCTGAGACCAACATGCAGCCAACCACAGATCTCAGGGCTCTGGTTCATATGTGAATACAAAGAATTTAGGCTGTCATGGACTTTTTAATGTATTAAGGTCAGGTGATTTCACTTTCTATGACATCACGTCCTGGGACGCCAATGTTCATTGTCCATACTGATTTTAAGTTGAGCTACTACAATTATGCAATTGTGCACGGGTGATGGTCTTCTCATAATTAAAGATTTGCAGCATTTGCCATATAATCTATCATCGGGTGCATAATCTGCAGATTTCAACGAACAATTGTTTCTATCTCAAACGTTTCAAAAGTTACTAAAGACATACCAACAGGTTGCTGCGCAGCAGAGGTCCTTTGAAAAGGCTGACTGGTCACCTCTCTGTGCTTATTGCTATATTTGTGTGTTAAACTGGTATGGATGAGGGGCAACCAATGCCCAGACAGTGTTGAGAAGTTTCAAAAATGACAAAAAAAATGAAGTAAATACTAATAAAATGTGCTTCATAAAACAGCATAATTTGACGCTTTTTGCTGCACAATTTACTCAACCCTGCCTCATATTTAGGCCCCCCTTGCAGCATAATTCCAGTGGCCCTGATTGTAAGCCATGTTCCATTTACACATTTTAGCTCTTGTGGAGGCAATGTTGCAGCATGTGATGTGGAATTTTTACATCCTCACTTAGCTATTGCTGGAGAAGAGAGGGGGTAATGCAGTGAAATAACATTGCGTTACATTCAATAAAGCATGGCAGGGTAACCAAGTACTAGTAAACTAGAACCAATTCCCTAGAGATTAGATGGCAGCATGAACGTCAATTCATCAAAATGCCAGGCGTAGCGGAAGTGACATCACATGCCATTTGACCTTTACTTTCACTCACACACACATGCTTACACATACACACATTCACACCTACAAGCACTCTCTCACATAAACACATTTTCTCCCACAAGAATGCACACAACATAGGTTTAAAAGCACTTTCACTTACCTCCGATGCCAGGGAGAGTTATATTCCAGTGAACTGTACTCCATTCTTTATTAAACTAATAGTAAATATTATAATATAATATTATTAACTATTAGTGTAATAAATATGTGCAAAAAAAAAAGGAAACTGAAGACCCAAACAACGCCCAAGGACGAGTTACTCCTGTCTTCTTGACACTGATTTTGCCACCTCTGAGGCCAGGGGTCGCAGAGGCAGTGCCAGAGGTCACAGGGGACAAGCCGGGGGTCGCAGCTGCCCCCTAGAAGGCATCTCTGAGCATTCCCGTTTTAGAAGCTCCCACCTGTATTCCAGAGACTGCTGCCTGCCCGCCTCACAGGCCATGTCACGTGCCCTTGATGTCGCATCTCAGAAACTGCATAAACAAAGGGGCTCTGGGGTGTTGTCCTGATCGATGGAAAGTTAATGATTTTTAGTCAGGGATTTAAGGTAACCTTCTCCTGTGCCCTGTCGTTACCTGGCCGCGTAGGTAAAGTGTGCCTGTGATCAAATATGCAATCCAAGCCTAAACAAACAGAGCACAACAAGAAGACACTCACCTCAAATCTAAGGCATTATGGACTCTTGTTCAAACCCACCTCAAATCTAACGAAATATGTACACTTGAGGAACAGATCGATGGGTGGTGGACCATGATGCTAAGGTAAACAATGAGACCGAATTAGCAGCAATGTTTGTTAATTAGCTCTACCAAGAAAGAAAGCAGCAGTTGGAGGAGCGGATATCTGTCTCCCCTCGGTGTTTGTTTGTATTACAGAGCGACGTGAGCACTTTGCATAATTCAGACTCGATTTGCAGTGACCTGTTTCGAAGCTTCAGCTTTTACAACAGCACTACATTAAAAGGTAATGTGTCCTCTCTGCGCACACGGATTAGGCCCAGCCTTCACCTGACCGCTTTATTATTAGATTTTAACTCTGTGTCCCACTGGCGTCTTGTTCTGATAGAAGACCTAAGGCTCATTTGGTCCAAGTTTAGGTCACGTAGAGGTCAATACGTCCTTTTCCTACATTCTTGCGCTCTTTAACCCTCCTCGGCTTCCCTACGGAACTAACCCATGTCACTGATGCTAAGATAATCATTCCGGAGGGAGGAGCCTCGTGCTTTGCACCCCCATTCCGAGGAGTGCTTGTTCCGGACAGCATCGTGACCTCACTCCACTTTTTATTACGGAAGTGCAAATTTGCATGATTTGCTTTTGTGTAATTATGTGAATTTTCACAAAAATTACGCAAAACGCAGATTCATCATTTAGTGCAAAATGAGTCCTCACATCATTTTTTGACCCAAAAACCATTGGGTAGAAACAAGTGTGAAAAACACAAGGGGTGCAAGCAACAGTCGGTAGTGTTCTGACCGCCCATGCTGCATGCTTGCAGTGTAATTTGTCAAAAATGACACATAGTTACTGGATAATATGTCATTTTGAGTAAGAAGCATAATGCAAAATTCCTGAAACTACGCCAGAATAATTTAAATTTCGCCTGGGCCTACTTTTTGGACATCCGACAGTTTCATTCTCAAAGAAGACCAACAACCACATACACTATGGCCCTGATTTAAAAAGGCCTAGTGCCTCCTTGTGCCATATTAGTGTAATTTTTTATGACGCTAATGTGGCTCAACGAGGCCAAATTCACTGCACCAGATTTACTTTGTAAACCCTTGTGCCACATTATGCCTGCGTCAAGCATATTGTATGCAAGGGAGTGTTCCCCTGTTAGGGAGCCCGCCAAAATGGCGCACTGGAATCTCTGAGATTCCACTGCTCCGTTTTTAGTGGCATATTTAACGCCTTCACAGAGCAGGTGTTAAAAGAAGGCACACTATTATTTTTAATAGGCTTCTATGTATTTTGCAGGATTAGCGCCAACATTTTTGGCACTAATCCTACAAAGTACAACACTAGCATCAAAAATTATGATGCTATTGCCCCTAACCTGCGCCATGGTGCGCCGTTTGGTACATTCGCCGTACACATGGTGTTAGGGGGGGCGCAATGGGCCGCAAGAAATATTAAATCTGGGCCTGTATTTTTAGGATACAGCAATTCGATACACCTGAGCTACTTGACTTTTTTTCTTTATATAGGGAGATGTTTAGCCTTCGCTATCATACTGTGCCGTGGAGTGGTATGGCCTGGGTGGTGTGCCATTTATGGTAAATTATGCTATGGTACAGCAGTATGGCACATTTTGACCCAAATTTATGAAGGGCCTAGCGACAACTATTGCCACATTAGCGTCATCTTTTGGATGCTAATGTGGGGATAGTGTGGCAAAAACGCTAGGCCATATTTACAAAGTGGCGCAATGCTTGCATTGCGCCACTTTGTAAACTCTTGCACCATATTATGCCTGCGCCAGGCATAATGTATGCAAGAGGGGCATTTCCCCATTAGAGGGCTCGCAAAAATGGTGCAGTAGATCCTATGAGATTCCACTGCGCCATTTCTAGTGGCATATTTTAACGCCTGCACACAGCAGGCGTTAAAAGGAAGCACACAATTATTTATAATGGGCCTCTCTGTACTTTGCAGGATTAGCACCGAAATTCTTGGCGCTAATACTGCTAAGTACAACAATGGCGTGAAAAACTATGACGTTATTGTCCCTAACCTGTGCTATGGTGCACTGTATGTTAAATACGGCGCACACACGGTGGCGTTAGGGGGTGCGCAAGGGGCGGCAAGAAAAGTGGCGATTCATGAAATTAAGCACCACTTTTCTTAAATCTAGGCCTTTGTTTTTACTACAGTGCACTTAAGGTTCGGTGGAGTATAAGCTAAGAAAATTTAGGCTTCTTTGGTTGGGTTAGATCCGGTGAAACGCCCTATCAGGAGCAGCGAGGTGCTGGGATGCGAGGTCATGCATAGCACCCCGCCTATCACCTACCTGAAGAATTGGGCAAATAGTGTGTTTTGCATCAAATTATGGGTCACTGAGACTCCTATATTGTTTTTAGAACCAGCCCTGTCAATTCAGCAGAGCCTCACACAGCAAATGGCATTCCAAGCTAATCAATGATGTGACATTAAACCGTACTCGGAATTCAGCCATAACAGAAAGGTCATCTCTCTTTCCTCGTACAACACTGCCACCCCGTGGAACTTTTAATTCTTCAACCTTAAAGTAGATTGGACTGGTAAATATGCTAATATGCAGTATATCTAAACAGAAGCAATGTCCTATTTTGTGACAACTTTTTTGCTGATATGTAAATGTACACTGGTACCGCCTTCAACGTAATGCAGTGTTCGGTACCCAGAAATGGCTGAATTCTAATTCTACGGCTACAACTAATAATAAGAAGAAGGCGGATGAAAAAAATTATAACAGGAACAACGAGGATCAAAATACTTTTAGTGCTGATTCATGTCAGTCCTATAGTTCAGGAATTTTTTTAAATGTAGCTTTATTTTAGCCAAATGCCTGTTTTTTTCTTTTTTTTTTTACATGTGAGAATGATGTAAAGACCACACCCCGAGGCAAGTTTTCCAAATAATCACAAAGGTATTTTCAGGCGTCAACTTTTGCCTCGAGCTGACATTGGGTGTATTTACAGCTGCGGGTACTCAAAAAAGCATACTTAGCAAGTGTAAATCCATCTTCTCCTGAGTAATTGCAAGCCACCACTATGTACTTCCACTCAGCGGTAACTCCTATAAGGCAGTTGAGCAGGTGACATTCCAAGGCATGGTAAGTCTTGTAAGATTTGTGAATCTGCTGTGCACAATTATAAACTCATTCGCTTGTGAGCATGTACAAACTTCTCGCTAACCCTTTCCCATTCAGGCAGAGATTTGCTCTTGCAAAGAGTTGGAGTATATCCCGTTTTAGTGGGATAAAATAAAAGGAATACTCGAAACTACGTGAAGTGGAAGGGAAGATGTTTTTTCATATAGAAAAATGTATTCTAAAGGGAGAAAAAAAAAATTGTACAATTGCAAATAGGCATTGGCTTTCCCAAATGCAAACTTTTTTCTGTGCCTATTTGCAATTGTACAATTTTTTTGATTTGATTTGACTGGATTCGGTTTGTACAAATCAGCCAGCAAGTGGGTATCTATCTGTCTATCCTTAAGCCAAGGCTTTGTTTCTGTGTGCACTTCTGTGCAGTTCTTATATAGCACAAATTCGACCTGAAGGTATCGGATCGCTTGAATCACAGGATGCTGAGCTGACGCAGAGACACAAACTTGGTCCCCAGGTCCAAAGTCCACAGATCTGGCACAAACGCCCTCTCCAAGGTTCAGGAAGGGAGGGAGGCAGGCGGAAGTCACATGAAAGCTCGTCTCCTTATGGGCTCAAAGTTCCAACAGGACCTCAAGGCGAGCGAGGCTTCAGGCTCGAGCCGGCTCTAGCTATCGTGTCTCACCCCACCTCTAAGCTGAAGTGAACTTTTACTGAGTGAGGACAAGTGAAGCAATTCACAAAGTATTACAACAGAAACATACTCATAAATACCTTTGTGAATTGGCTCTGAAAAGTCCAACACTCTCTTTAAAAAAGTTCAAAGAGGGCACAGTTCTTTCTATGCCACATGAATATTCCCTGAATCATCCCATTTTAGATGTGTTAGGGACCAATGCACCATACGATTAAACAAAGTCCTCATGAATGTCTTAGTGAATTGGCTCCCCAGTAACATAGACCTGCTCTTTCCTAGGGATCCATATTTTTTTGTATAGAATTCGGGAGAATGGTCTGTCTGAGCACAAAGCTTCCCTGTCCCAAGTTGGAGAGTTCATTATAGCTGGTTTTTCGATAAATGTACTTACATTTGTGGGAATGTTTAAAACGCAGCAAAAGTAGGGTGACCAGGCGTCCCGGATTTGCCGGGACAGTCCTGTGTTTTTTTACCAGCTATCCGGGCAGATTTCGAGAAGTTTAGCTCATGTCCTGGTTCTTTAGCGAGGGTCGCATGCAAACGGTGGGAGGTTATTTTTATTGTTTTATAAAGTAGAAATAGTTATCAGAAAGCCGTTTAATCAACACGCCTTATACTGGCTTTAAAAAATGAATTTTATTTATGTTTTTAGTGCCTCTTCTCTAATTCTAGCATGATGAGCTCTGTCATTCTGTGCGCTCGGTTAAAGTGAAATTGTAGTCCTATTTTTGTGAAATGTCCCGGTTTTTGGCTTTACAATTCTGGTCATCCTAAAGTAATGTCATAGCATTCTCCACACACCCAGTTTTCAGCTGAACCAGATCTCTGCATGTAACAACGGAGCCCCAGGATTGGTGGGTTTAAAGTCACGTGAAACCTCTGTAACTATGGACGCCATCAGCATGGAGTGTATGAGGGGAACCAATATAAGAGGGCCTGTGTGTGGAAATGGAGCAAAGAGGGAAGGCATGTGTTCCAGCACCGTCATGTAACAGTAGCACCGCACAACTGCACTTCATTTCTGTTCTCAAAAAAGGACATTTGCTCTGGACAAGGCCGAGTATGGCAGCAGATTACGGTGGCACAACTATAAGGTGCCGCATTAAATTAAAAGACTAGAGAATAGCAGTTTAGTTGTGCACAGAAGAGTTCCAGTGGGCAAAATGCAATTGAAGTTGGAATGCCAAACATTCTCGCACATTCCCGACAACAGCTGTATGTATCCTGTTTTCGTGTGGTCTCCCTGACTTTCTTTCATGGACTTTGATGCGTATTTGAACTTCTGGGTAGGGAAAGGTTGCTAAGCATCTCACAGTGCATGTGACAATTGTCCAATTGTCCCATGTGTGATCCAGTCCGGCCTAATACCACCCATATGGGAGACCTTAAAACATGGAACTGAGGCTTCTCAGCAGTGTGGTACCACTACATGTCAAGTTTTAAGCATTAACATATTGTAAAATGGATTTGAGTTTTTTAACCTTAACTCTAACATTAAATAAGTCAACAAGATTGATGTCGAGATTAAAAAGAAATTATAATGCTGAAATAACGTGCAAAGTGAAATAAGCTTAAAAATGTGAATAAATGCAAAATTGTAGTTTGCAATCATACTTAAACATGCTAGAAATTAAATATTTCGAAAACTGTCATGTCATAGTTAACTAAGTTAAAGAAATTGCGGAAAAGGCACAAGGCCTGATCTTGATCTTTTCAAAGACTTGTTTTTCATCATGAATAGTTGTTGTTCAAAAATGTTTCCTTCTCCTTCATACAGAGGTTTCGACTTCTACAAATACCACTGTTAGCTAATGAACAGACTTTGTATTTAGAAGGTTAGATATGAAAGTTCAAACACGGGAAGTCTTATATGGGAGGAAGAGTCATAGTTAGGTAGTTACACAATAAGACATTACTCCTCATTCACTTAAACTCTTTCTTTGCCTACACCATACATTGCTGGGAGACTCTACTGAGCGTCTTGGGCCTCTCATTATGAGAAGTTCTGGTTGATTACTGAATTATTGAACTGAACTTTGATGCTGATGCTTTAAGATTTCTCTCAAATTCAGAACTCTTTATGGGTTTCTGATACTGACACCCTTATTTTCCCTCCCATTCCTGGAATGGGGATTCTTTCCTTATTGGAACACGCTTAATATATTTATTATGATTTATTGATTACTTATTTTGATTACTGACTAAAATAATGGCTGATATTGATGAATTTATATGATGATTCTAATAAAGACAAATTACTAAAATATTTGATTATTAAAACTCTTTAACTCATACCAACTTTTCTTTATTGACTGAACTAGATTAGAGATTGTGATGATAATTTAATGTGATGTACAGCTCCTGATTAATCTCAGCAAACATCAAAGATCCATCAACCTAGGGAGGAGGGGGTTAATCTTGATGAATGGTAAACCGAAACCTTTATTGAAACAATCCCCCACCAGCATCTCTATTGGTCATGAAAGCCTCCTCCTGAGAGCCAAAGTGCTTTGCCCATTATAACACAGTTTGAAAAAGACAAAGTTATAAGTGCGCAGTGCAGGGATTTTTGTCCCCGGAGTGAATAATACCTATGTGGACCCAAAGTTAAAAGGCATTTTAACACATTGTTATGCTCAGTTTTGGGAACTTTTCCACTCCCATTTAACTGATGTGTAAAGCAGGGGTAAATGAGAGCTGGAAGATCTATGCATGTTGCAGGGTGGGGTCTGGAGTGTGTCTAGTGGCAGACAGGCTGTAGACCAGCTAGGGGAGCATCCTTTTGGAAAAGGTCAGGAAGGGACTCGGCAGCACTTGCCCAGATCGCATTCAATTTTACCAGGTGTATTTACCCACCTGGTGTTCCTGCACTGAGTAATCACAGCTGCAGGAACACCGACCAGTAGTAATTGAGCACAGCGGTATCTCACCTTGGGATACCGCACTACTCAACTCGCAAGTGACCGCTATTTAGGGAAGCTGAAGTTGAAACCTAGGTCCTTGGTTATGAAATATGTACCTATTCGGCTAAACTACATCTTCACCAAAATACTCGTTGCAAAACTGGTTTATAAAATGTGGCAGCTACCCTGAAGGGCATTCTAGTGCTAGTGGAACAGCAAGAAACGATGAGTGAAGGGAAAATACAGATCCCGCAGGGAGAAACTGAGTCATAGAACCTAAAAGACAAAGATCATAATCTACACTGAAAAACATCAAATAGCCATCCTTTAAGGGTTTTCTGAATTTCAAATGTATTACTTACTCTTTTTTACTGGAATGCTAGTTAGTTCCAGAATCTGGCAATGCACATGAGAAAGGCTTTACCACTGGACCGAGTCTTTACGGTTTTAGGAATTTGATAAAACGCATATTTAGATCTTAGACAGCGACTAAGAAGGAATTCTTGGATTTTTTCATGTAAGTACACAGGACGAGAATCATAGGAGACATGAAGTGCCATGAAGAGCCCTTTGAAGATGCCCCTTCTCCAGACAGACCACCAGTGCAATTCCTTCAGGTGTTGACTGGCCCACTATGGCCTTGTACGTCCTAAAATTATTCTTGCTGCCATATTCCTGACCTCTTGGAGTTTGGCTTAAAGAGTTTTTGGTGGTTCCATGTAGGGGGATTATCCCAATCTAAGGAGGAGATGTGGCAGCTTGAACTTGTGTTTTTCTGCAGTTAGATGAATGCTGGCAGGCCATAAGCTCTTACTCCTCACTATTAGCACTTCTGTTTAATCAGCATTCAATTGGCATTGATTCTGCCTCATTCAATCACCTACAGCAATCATAAAGTTTTGGAAAGTTGCATGTATATGTTTAACCTCTCCTGTGGTCTAACTGTTAAATGTATGTTTATCACCTGTATGACGATAAAACATAAAAAATATGAACAAATAAGCGAAACCAGTGGTCTCACCTACATATTAAATAACATTGGGCTGATAGATGTGCCCCGGAGAACACGAAGGCTGGTCTTTTGGAGTATGCTTTACAGCCGCCTAGACATACTTATCGCATCTGCCCTGTAGAACACCATTAAACCAGCTTAGGATGCTGTCCAAAAACACCTCATGTGATCTGTAAAGATGCCTGTGGGTGGGAGACAGTGACAAAAGCAGCTGAAACATCCAACAGTATCAGCTCTGATAAAGAGCATCTAAATTGGCAACTAGGATCGATTCAGTAGAGTGCGCTGGTCTGAACCCAGACTGTGCCATATAGAAACAGTTGTTTTTCAAATAGGACAAAAATTGAGCTTTGACCAGGAGTTTCACAACTTTAGTGGCAAAAGACAGGGGGCTATATGGGTCTGTCATTGGAGGACACCTTAGGGTCAGCTCCCTTATCTTTCAGTGATGGAATAACCACAGTAGTCTTCTGGCAGTAGGTAGATGGCCTAGCTGAGCAAGGAGTATGTCTACAATACTTTCACCAGGATGGTGAATGTGCTTAACCCTTCAGAGATTACAAGGGGATCCTGAGTATTGTCCTTCTCGTTGGATTAATCGCTTCCTTCTCAGTGAACGGCTTAAAATACGTAAAAGATTTGTCTGAGAAAGAGGGAGCATGGTGATCTATTGAAGAATCCCTTCTACCAAGCTAGTGCTCATAATACTCACTGTACTAGCTATAAACTGGGGGATCACGTAGAAAGGTACATTCCAATACGGTTATTAACGGGTTACAAGTGTAAGCACAGCCTCAAGAACCTCCCAGGTACTCAGTCCCATCTGGAGCATAGATATTGACGTCAGTGCAACACATTACCTAGTGAGCTTTGTAATCGGCTTCTGGCGGAATAGTCACTAATTTAGAACTGAACAGGACACATTTCAGCTCCCAGTCATACAAGGTCCACTCACACAGCAATTATCTTGTACCTAGGTACCACACACAACAACTGAAAAGTCATAGAGTAGCTACAAAGGGTCAGTCTGTTCTTCCATTGGAAAACATTCACCTTCAATATTCAAATTCAAATTCCAGGATGGTGAATTGTCCTTAACACTGCAGAAATGTCTCCATAGCACCAAACAGTGACCTAACTTGAGTTAGTTCTGTTATGCACCTGGTTAGTAAGTGTGCCCTGACAGATGACTGTTATCTATTGGCTGAATTCCAGACAGTAGCAAGAGTGAAGTTAACAATGTTGGACGTGGACATTCCTTTATGTGCATTTAATTAGGTAAAGCACTTCTTTGGTGCTATTTTCCTTAATATGTAATGTGTTTTCGATAGCGTACTCAGTGTATGTCACAAGAATCAAAGTAAATTGACTTATGAGAACATTAAGGTTTGGAAGGAGCTCAGAAAATCACTTCAATAATTTGTTGCAATTGTTTAGTTCACTGACGTGTATTCTTTTCCCATAGGTATTGGAGTAGCGCAATTTAGGCTTCACCCCTACACGTCACAGAAGCAATACAAATATGTAACCGACACCATATAATCTGTGTGCTTTAGGATTATCAATGTAAAGTGAAGCACCAAACATTACTGAAGGTGTATTCACTGTAGAAACTAGAGTTTTATATTTGTGTGTGTTATAATGTTTAGTTTACATGAAGATGTGTAATTCTTATTCACATTTACGTTTGTATTTTGAAATATACTGCATTTATTGAAAGTACATTGCATACGTAATCATACATTAATTTATTTACGTTTTGCATTTATTCTGACATTGTGCATGCTAATGGTGTATTTGAAATACACATTGACAATAATTAAATAAAGTTAGTTTGACTAGGCCTTCATTTCTTAACATGAAATGTATTTTTCTGTGCTGTGCATGTTTCTTTTTCTTTGCAGGTGCGCTTACGTGATTTCATAACTAGAGAAAGGAGTTCTGTGTATTAGAGATAGAGAAGACTGAGAAGATATTGTCAAGAATAGAACAATTTAATGAGCAGAAAAAGCCTCCTATTCATCGTGTACCAGGAATGAGGGTGTTCAAGGTTAACTTGGTCATTCAAGCTCTGTGGGATGGGAAAGTCAACAGATGTTGCAGATGCACCCTGTGAGAAAGATAGTAATTGGGGTTTTGGTGACATGTTAAGAGATATGGATGCTCCTGGAACTTTCCTTTTTAAATTGGTGTTCACACTATTCAACATACAGCAGATTCCTTTAGACTTCGAGAGGAAAATCTACAGTTATAGTTCATGTTGTGGTGATATTATCAATGATGTCATAGAAGATGCCATTACTGATGTCATTTATGGGGTAATTAGCCATGCATGGCAAGGGCACGAGTTATAGTAACCTTACAGCACAAGTTATGGGGCCTGAATCCCAAAGGTAAACTTAGACCAAAAGTCCAACTTTACTCTAAGTTTTTACTACAAGTAAAGTTAGACTTCTGGTCTAAATTTAGACTTTTGGTCTAAACTTAGACCAAAAGTCTAAACCTAGATCAAAAGTCTAACTTTATTATGAGTAAAGTTACACTTTAGGTCTAAACTTAGGCCCTCATTATGAACTTGGCGGTAATCACCGCCGACCACTGTGCCGATGGTGAACAGAAGACCGCCAGTGGCAGTGGACTGCACACTGCTGAATAATGATGCCAAAAACACAAACCTCCCAAAATCCTGCAACCTCCACCCATCGCCAGGGCCAACAACGGCGGAAAGGCAATACAACCCACCCCACCATCGCCATGAAGACAAATTCTCCGCCCACCAAATAATGATGCACAAATCAGCTTAGCGGACAGTTAATGCCGAACAACCATTGGCGGTACGGACTGCCACGGCCAGCAATGGGACCTACAAACAAAAAATGAAAACATTGGCAATTTTGAAACCCACACACCTGACACACATCCACAACACTATAAAACACTCACATACACACCCTACAATCCTTTGCAACGCCAATAGCACAACAGATATTGACAACACAACACGCATACACTGAACTCAACGTCATACAAGTCACACACCCAACCACACAACAGCACCCTCACCAATACACCTACAACACACCACCCACAACACACACCATGCACCCCCTAAGCACCCCTGCTTCACCGACAGGGAGTTAAGGACCATGGTGGACGAAATACTCAGGGTCGAGCCACAACTATTCAGGGAACAGGTGCAGCAGACACCCATGGCCAGACAGATGGAGATATGGCAGCGGATAGTCAACAAGGTTAACGCAGTGGAAAACCATCCACGCACAAGGGAGGACATCCGGAAGAGATGGAATGACCTGCGTGGGAAGGTTCGGTCTATGGCATCCAGGCACAACATCGCCGTACAGAAGACTGGTGGTGGTCCCCCACCTCGTTCCCCCGAATACACCGACTGGGAGGAGAAGGCCCTGGCTATTTTGCATCCTGAGGGCCTCACCAGACTCACTAGAGGACTGGACTCGGGTAAGTTAACTACAATATCTTCATATTCACCACACCTGAAATGCATGTATCACCCCATCCCCTTGCTACCACCAGGACCCCATCCGCTACCCAGTCCACAACACCCAAATCCAAGTTCCCTACATGCCCAGAATCCCACAAACAAATCTCCATCTAGTCCACTGTGCACAGTCACCTACCCCTCCCAGTGTCACTACAGCACCCACAAGGCACCTCAACCCTCCCACAAAAAATGCAGCAAAATGTACACGAATGGACCTTGCATGCCACTACAGGGGAATATAAGCATAAGCTAGTGAAGACCTGTGCAGCAATTGCCGAAAAAGTACAGCACACCCACATGTCTATTATCCCACACACAGGCACCACAACCACCCATGCCACCCGGACGGAGACGTCAAGGAGTGCCAGCCCCCCACCTGTATTGCTATTGAATAAATACACCTATGTACTTATTACATGAGACAGACTGTAACTATGCAGTGAAGACAGCAGCATCATTGAGCAGTACCTTAAAGTTACTGGAAGTATAGCCGGATTAGCTGGGTCCTGAAATTGAGATCATCCCCCTCTTCTTCCTCACCATCACTCTCATCCCCTCTCTGAGGTTGCAGGTCTGGTTGAACAGCACCCTCCTCTTCCAGAAGTGGGATAGCTTTCCTCACAGCCAAGTTGTGCAGCATGCATCAGGCAACCATTAACTTACACACCTTGTTAGGGACATAGCATAGGGATCCCCCAGAGAGATGGAGACAACTAAATCTTGCCTTCAGGAGTCCTATAATGTGCTCTATCACCTTCCCAGTACATCCATGGGCCTCATTATAATTCCTCTTTGCATCTGTCCTGGGATTCCTCACAGGTGTCAGGAGCTAGTGCAAGTTTTGGTAGCCAGAACCACCTGCAAAAGTGGGCGCAAGAGGACTTGAACAAACTGCCTTTACTTGCATGGAGCCTGGCAGTCAGCTATGTAACTGATCCAGTGTCACACACACTCACCTGTGAGCTAACCTCTGTCCCCTTGTAGTTGTCCCATCATGTGTGGCACATTGCTGTTTCTCAGGGCAAAAGAATCATGGACTGATCCTGGGAACCTGACATTCGCATGTGATATGTATTGATTAGCAGTACACACCAATTGTACATTCATGGAGTGTTAGTTCTTACGATTCCTATACACCTGTTCATTCACTCCTTAGGGTATGAGAGCTATGTGGGTTCCATCAATGGCACCTATCACATGGGGTATATTAGCGAAGGCATAGAATCCAGATTTGATGGCAGGGAGTTCAGTGTTGTGGAGGGTATTGACACACTGGGGGAAGTGGATGTTGGTGTGTGTGCTTTGGTATATTGGGTGTGTGCCGGCCTGTGGTGGGAGGTGTGGTGCTTGTGTTTGTCTTCGTGCTTCTTGTGTGTTGATTTGTGTGCATGGCTGTCTGTATATGTGCTTGGGATGGGTGAAGAGAGTGGGGTGCTGGAAGGAGTAGAGGTGGTGGGAGGGAGGACGGAAAGACCAGGGACACTGGCTGCTGTCAAAGAGGAGGCCAGAGCCTGAAAAGATCTCTCTAGGCCAGACATGGCACCGTGAATGCCTTTCAGGTATGAATGGCATTGCTGCAGCTGGGATGCCTGCCCATGGATGGCATTTGTGATGGTTGTTTGCCCTACAGAGATGGTTCTCAGGAGGTCAATAGCCTCCTCCGTGAGGGCAGCAGGGCTGACTGGGGCAGGGGAGGAGGTGCCTGGGGCAAAGGAGACACCCACCCTCCTAGGTGAGTGGGCATGGGCAACTCGATGGGGAGCAACTGGGAGGGCGGTGATGGCATGGGAGGTGGTGGAAGATGACAAAGAATGGGTGGGCCCAGTAGGGTCTGCCACCACCATGGAGCTCCCATCGGAGGAGGTATGTGGAATGTTTACACTCACAACTGTTTGTGGAATGTTTATAATCACAAGGAATTAAAGCCTACCCAGTTTGGAAAACAACTTTGATTGAACTTTGGACTCTTTTTTCCACTTTGGAATATATTATCTGGACTGCTGTCTGGAGTGCCGTGGTACCATTTTCCAAAATACTTTCAAGCACAGTTCAAAAATCTTTTTGATCAGTGCACTGAATACCCTTGGTGGTTGGGTATCACTACGAGGTTCGGCACCCACAAGAACTTTAGGGATTTTGGACTTACTAGTCATTCATTTTATGCACGGATGTGTGAATACTAGGCATCAACCACTGTTTTGTTTCTTTTACATCCACCACAACCCTGTCTGTCACCTCACCATGCACACCCACACGCACTGCACACACAGTCACTGCTGCTGCCCCCATTCATGCAGTCACCACAGCATCCGACATCGAGACATGCACCCCTGACACCACACCTGCACTCACCACTACTACATTTACAGACACTTGCAGCACAATCACCAGACTTGCAGACACCCAGACAACATCCATCTACACTGGCAGCCTGTCTTCTCCCACTGTGTCCACCTCCCTCCTCTCAAAACACTCAAACATTCACACACATCCACACCACACACATCAACCACACATCAGCATACTAAACAGGTACCTGCATCCACATCCGGCACACCTACACCTGGTACGATCACTCCCTCAACCTCCACTCCCAGACCTGCATCCAAATACCCTCCAACTGCACCTAAGAAGCTTTTCCTATCCCGTGTTGACCTGTTTGAACCCACTGGCCCACCCCGTCTTGCCCCTAAACGTGCCCATGTCCTTGCTCAGTCCACTCCTACCTCGTCTAAGTCTTCCCCAGTTCTCCCTTCCCATTCCCGTGCCCCTTTCCCAGGGAGAAAGAGGCCCCATGTTGCCCCAGATCCCTCTGCCACCCCCGGTCCAGGCCCACTCCCCCTCCTTCCAAGGGCAAGCCCAAAGCCCCTCCACCTCCCAAACCTAAGCCCAAGACCCACCCTTCCAGACCTAAGTGCCTACCCCCGCCAAACCCTGCCCCTGTTCCCTGTGGTGCACGGCTGCTCCATTGATGCCCCTTTCCAATGGTGTACCCTTTGCACACGTGGGAGTCAAGTTCGGGCTATATTAGCCCTTCAGGGACTTCACGATGGACTGGCAAATGGCATTATTTGGACATTAGTTCTGTTATGTACAATACATTTTGAATGCCCAGCAGTGCTGTTGGCACAATATTGTGACGTTGTTCAGCATTTCACTGTGGGGGTGTGGTGTGCACATGTGTGTACATTGGTGCAGGTCTTTGTTGGCTTGTGTCTGGTAAATACATCTTGTTAAGGTATGTGTGGCTTGGGATGTAGGAGGGGTTGGGAGTGCGTTGCGGGGTGGGTGTGTGACTGTGCCCTTTCTTCCCATGTGTACTAGGCTGCGGTACTTACAGTCGTCGTCTTCGTCGTTGGTCCCTGTCCTGGAGGAATATGGCAAGGAGAAACAGTGGCATTATTTCAAACTCTCGCTCCATGTCTGCGTCGGCATGTTCTGTGTACCTCCGGTGAATGTTTCCTTTTATTTTGTTTGTTTCCGCCACACTTTGCCTGGCGGTTGTTCCCACCCCAGAACTGATGGCGGTCTGGTGTTTCATTATTTGGTGGGCGGGTTAGGCCTTTCCGTGGGCCTCTTCCGTCCACGTCCACGTCAGGACTACAAAGATGGCAGTGTGTGGATGGACCACTACTTGTTTTTTATGTGCTTCATTATTTGACGGTACGGACTGCCAGCCTGCTGGCGGTAGTTACCGCCACCGTCGGCGGTGCAGTGTTTACCGCCATGTTCATAATGACCACCTTAGACTTGTGGTCTAAGTTTACCTTTGTGAATTGGCCCATAGTGTCTTGAGAAAAGTATAACTATAACTGTTGAATTTTTATGGTTTTGTGCGTGTAAAATATGAACCTTAACTAGAGCGCCCCTGTAACCTATGATTTTTGTTGGTGAATTTCTAAGGTTTAAAAAAAAATCTATTTCCAAACTATACCATCCCTGTAACCATTGTTTTTTTCATTGAATTTCTATGTTTGACTGCTCTTGCTTGCTGGGAGCAGAGTGTTTGCTCTGACTTGGTGGGAGTTGTCAAAGCTCCCATTAAGTTAGATCAAACAGGTACATCCTGGTATGGCACGCCAGGATATAGCAGGAGCCGGACCAAGGGGTGGCGGTCACCAGGGCCATTATTGGCTCTTTAAGGGAGGCCACGTGGCCTTAAGCTTTGCCAAGGGGCGGTGGTGGTCCCCAGGGCTGCAGGAGGGGGGCTGCACAGCCCCCCTGCATATAATACAACGGTAGCCCTGTGGAGGTGGCAGTCCCTGGGGCTCGGGGGTCTGCAGGACCCCCCTACTATCATTATAGGAAACAACCCCGGGGAAGTTGTGGTCCTTGGGGTACAGGGGGCGCATGCCCCCCTATTATTACATTTAATCCCCAGGGAGGTGGCAGTCACCCTGCATTAATTCCATGATTTGCCCCAGGGAAGTGGAGGTCCCAGGGGCAAGAGGGGATTCAGTGGGCCCACCGCATCATTATAGTTATGAGCCCCAGGGAGATGGTGGTCCCGGGGGCACAAAAAATGCCCTAGAAGGGGGTTCCATGCACCCCCTCCTTTATTTTTCAAATGCCCCCAATACCTAGCCCACCCAGAGGGCTTTATTAAAACAAGTGCAGGAGACTGCACTTGTTTTTTTTTTTTTTTTTTTTTTTAATTGCTGCGCATTCGCAACCCCATCACAAATGTGCGGCAAAACGTTTTTTAAAAGTACTTTTTTGCCCTGGGGAGGTTCCATATACAACCCCAGCACCAGCGTTTAGGGGTCAGGGTGTCCATTCCCTTGCCCCTTTTCTTACTTTTAATCTTTTTTTCTGGGACTCGGCTGAAGCCGAGTCTCAAGACAGCTGCCAACACTTCCTTGTTGAAGTGTTGGCAGTCAAACAGATCTCAGCACAAGATCAGGAGGGTTTGCGGAACCTTCGCATACTTATACATACAAATTAGTTTTTTCTTTAATATTTCAAAAACTACTGAACCGATTTACTTCAAATGACCAAGAGCTAGCTTTCTGCCAAATTTGGTGGAATTCTTTCCAGAGGTTAGGGCTGTAGTCGTGTTCAACATCCCTATGGAAAAATAAATAGGGAAAACACGTTTTGGCCCACCCCCCCTTTTTCTCGGCACCCGCTTGACGGATCACCCCAAAACTTTCCAGACAGCAACTGAAGTGAGCGTCATATTGTTGGGGAAAAGTTCATGAAGATTCATCAGCGGTGCCAAAGATGTAGGTAAGTCAAAAATGATTTTTTCTATAGAATCTAGGTCCTAACTATAACTACCTAGTGGTGATAGCCACTATATATACCCCTTTACATGTTCCACTCATTACGTTGTGAGGTACCCATAAAAATATTCTTCCACTGTTCTTTTGAGAGATTCTCAGCTTAGTTTTCATCATATTAATAATCATATTAATATTTTTGTGGATAAAAGGATAAGGAATCCACCCTTCTTTGTAAGCCAATGGTTCGCGTAATAATAACCTATGTATAATTTTAGGCTCTATTACAGGTGGGTGCCAATAGGGCTGCATTTAATGTGATAACGTGTGCAAATACAGGCATGCAGAAATGTTTCCAAATAATAGCACTTTAAAGTCAAAATGATTGGCTTTGCCAATGCTTGGTGGTGGTGGTATTGCTGGTGGCATTAGTACTATTGCAGTGGCTGGTGAGGGTATGGTATCTATGGTGATGGTATTGATGGTGGGGCTTTGGCAGTGTGGTGGTGGTACTGGTACTGTATAATAATATGAGTAGAATTATTAGAGGTGGGTGTTTGCGGTGCTGATTTTTGTGGTAGGATTGGTTTTGATGGTGTAGTGTTGGTGGTAGTAGTGTAGTGTTTCCTAGTTTGTTTTAATGGGATAACAGGAGTTAGCTTAGCCATTGGCTTGCTAACGCCATAGAAATTCCTGAGAATGCTATTATACACTTCATGTCTTTTCATGTTGTTGCAAGATGGTGGGGGTCTTTGTAATGATGTCTTTACAGTTCTGTTTCTTGCACTGTTCATTATCCTAATCATTGCAGCCCATGCAACTTATCGCAGGTTGTAGTTGTGTTAAATAAAAACTATTGAAACTTTACTGCATCTTCGCTATTGCCTGTGTTTGGATGAGACATGATATATCTGTGAGAAAGGGGTAATCTCTGTTTCACCACGACACTCCCTGAGATGTCATACTCTCGAGTCCATGCGTAAAGGCTGCCACAAATCACCTTTTACTGTTTGGGTTTTTGGTGAGGTGCTGCTAGTGAGCCAGAAGGGTTGGGACGACAGCTGCGACTTGTTGTAGGATAGGCATAGTCGCCTACAAACATAAGTACTGTCATCCTTAAACCAGCAGTCTTGCCTAGAGCAAGAGTCCAAACTACGACAGTGGTGGTGGTATGTTTTTGTAATGGTATCAGAGTTGGCTCTTGTGGTGGAGGTATTGGCATTGTGGTGTGGTAATGGTGAAACTAGTAGTGGTTGTGGTATTGGGATGGTGTTGATATCATATTCCACTCATAAAATGTTGAGTTGAAACTCTCTCCAGAGGGCAGGGAAGGTTATTGTATATATCCTTTACTTTTGTGAATTGCTCTTCAACAGCATCCCTTTTCCAGTGCTTTCACTACAAAGCACTCAAAAAATGAGTTTTTTTAAAGAGGAAACGCTTCAGACATATAGCAGAAGGAACAACTACAAAAACACGTTTCCATATGCATCTCTGGTCTTATTTAGCCTTCTACTCCTTGTTGCTCTCATCAAGTATCATTGCATGTGGCTAGCGACAGTTTGCTTTTGTTCTGATACAAGAGGCCGGAATTTACGTTACCAGCTGGTAGCCATGCACTACAGTCCAGCCTTAATGAGTTTTTATCCCAAAATGGGGAATAACTGTTCAGACCCAGAATCACCAGATGCTTTACCACGCAATTGTCCCTGATCACTAAAAGAATTTGCTGACATTTTCCACCTTCACTGAACGGGCAGAAAGTGTCAGAGGGAGTTCCTGTGGGTGTGGAAGGGCAGAGGTGCAGGTCACACTTGCTCCTGTCTGGGAGGAGCACTGTCTGCTCCTGCTGGACTGGTGAAGGAGGCGGGTGAGGGCTGGGCAATGCTGTTGCCCACAGCCTACAGCAAACGTTATCAGGCTTGGTGTCTTTGGGACCAGAAGTAAAGGAGTTTTTAGACCCAATCATTTTGGACCCGGCCCCACTTGGAATAGCAACTTGGGGTACTTCACTCAGAGTCCTCTTTCCACGTGAAATACCCCAACTCATTCACCAAAATATAAATCCCATAGGATAGAATGAGATTTATATTTCAGGCGACGGGCTATCCATCACCGTTGCAACGGAGTAACCCATCTGCCAAAATTTAAATCAGGGCCTTTGTTCCTATTGTGTGAAATAAATCAGAATGCATATCAATATGCATGCAGGAGTCTTATAATTCACAACAGTATTGAAAAAAAAAAAATTCCATTGGAAGGACCATTGGGAATAAAGTGATTTTTTTATATGAAATTTATACAGGCACAAACATTAATGCAAATATAATCTCATTACATAGTAAAAGAATACTAAGATCGTGCTTTTCTTCTGCTTAGGCCCGGAATCAAATGGAAAAAAAACATGGAACATGTATTTTTAAGTTGTTTTTTAAATTTCTAAACTATGATGAAATGTATGATTACCCTTACTCATTATCATAGCTATCTTTGGCTAGAATTCAACTCATGTTTGTATTTTTCAAGTACATATCTATGTCACGAAGTTCGCAAGGTTGTCCACTTGTCTAACGTCTTTGTGTATATCTGCTTACTTCACAAGACCACATGCAAGGATTTCTCCGTAAAGCATTCTTAAAATTCCCATTTCATTTGCTGTCTCATCATTGTGTCGTGCTACTCATCAGCACAGAGGTTTGGGACAGGACTGTTGGTGGTGGCAGGTTCCTCCTATTCACATACCCTTAGCACTTCTACAGCATCCTATTGGGTGCTGAGGATCTATGGGCAGGAACAGAGGTGAAAAAATGATGATGCCGATGAAAGCTCCGGAGTAAGTGACTGTAAAGAAAGCGTCAGGAGTAGCCAAGGCCTTGCTAGGGGTGGCCTATTGCCACCTCTGGTGACTGCTACCTGAGGTACAAGGCAGAGGCGTGAGGAGTATGAAGGAAAAGGAGGGAGCACCCTGGGGAGAGGAGAAGGGAGAGAACTGGAGCTGTAGGTTCACACTAGAAATCTTACACAATAAAGAGCCTGTTATAGTGCAAAAAAGATTATTGCTTTCAACTGGTGTGGGAACTGCCCATTTATAATCCACTTGTAGACGAGAACTGTGGTGTCTTGTATCTAAGGAGTGAGGTAATGTTCTGGAATGTTGAGTAGTTACAAAGGTGGAATGTGAACAGAATCGGACGAAGACAGTTGCTGTTCCTTACTGGTGGATGAGGTCTCTGTTTACCTTGGTCTTAATAAATCTCTATGCAGTCATAGATCTACTCTATGTGTTTATGTGAATCTTACACTTGGCGACCATGGCCAAACTCACCAAGAGACCTCAACACCTAAGGAATTCACAACAGACTAAAATGCCAGCTTGTCAATTTCGCATGCGTGATTCAATGTATGAAAGCAACTGAGCTTGAGGGGTTTGCGAAAGCAGTTTTACTCAGGCTTGAGGAAGTAAAATTGGTTTAACGGTGAGAAAGAGGTGATAGTCAAGAGTCCCGTCGATCAGCGTCTAACACGGATCAGTGGTCAACATTTGTGTGTGTTGTATTTATTACTGCCATGAGGACCTGTTGTTCCGCGGATCTACTGTCAACATCAGAGCGTGTTCCGCGGATCAGCGGTCAACATTCATGCATGTTGTACCTATTGCTGCCCCAAGGACCTGGTGTGTGAGTACACTTAAAAAAATAATCATTTACTTCAAAAGACAGCCACGCACTCCACTCATCTCACGCACGTAGCAGTTTGCACTCACTCCCATTTAGCCTGTGTGCACCCACTCGTGGAGTCTGTTCAAGTGTACCTGCCGTGCCAGAGACATTGACAACATGGCACGCGCGGTGTGCATCAGTGGATCCTCGCACTGCTGTCAACACCAGCCATGCCGGAGATCTTGACTAAGCGGCACGGCGGTGTACTTCATTGGATCATCGTGCTGCTGTTGAACTTTGCAGTGCCAGCACAAACCTGGCAACACTGAATGCCTGATTTACCTCGGCAACAATGGTGCGGAAGGTTGCACTCAACAGGACAAAGTCAGCACGTTGTCAACAGTGATACACACACATTTCTGAAGGGGTGTATCCTCACCATATTAACGGTGCATTACTTACAGTGTTGTACTCAACAGGACAAAGTCGGTGCATTGTCAACGTTGATACACACATTCCTTATTTTACATTTTGTGACACTCACCAGTACAATAACTAATGGTACTAGAACTTAATACAAATATAGGATTAAATTAAAGGTTTTATGTGGTTTGGTTTGTGATTTGTAAACACTATTTCTCCTGCTATAGAAGTGAAATATTTAGATGATGCAGGATGCTTATACACCTCAATAATTTTTGACTGCTCTGGGGGACCCGTCCTTTCCGTGGTTAAAGTGGAAAAAGGTATTCAATCACTATGCCCGGATTTGTGGAACTTCACTCAGTGCAGAGAGAAAAACGTCACTGTTAATGCATTGCCTTGGCTCAGGAGGACAGGACGTTTTTGAATAATTTCCTGCAATTCTGGATCAAGATGCTGTAAATCTGAATGTGTATGAGATATGCCTTAAAAAGTTGGATCTGCATCATCTACCCAAGTTGAGTACTGTTCTTCAAAGGTACCATTTTGGGAGGAAAATGCAGTATCCTGGAGAGACGGTGGAACAGTACATCAGACAATTGCATAAACCTGCTTCTACTTGCAATTTTGATGTGTCTCTTGAAGAAAGTTTGAGAGACCAACTGATGTTGGGGTATGCGTCGGACAAAGCCTTGGAAAATATGTTTAAAAAAGACAACCCCTCTCTTCAGGAATTTCTCACTATTGCCAAGACATTTGAACATCCAAAGGCATGTGCTGATGTACTGCAGAAAGATGCAACAGGTTTTATCAATGAAAAGGGAGAAGGAAGCACCGCAAAAGTAGTACAAGGTAAAATTTCCAATATGGTGTCTGCAGTGGTCAAAACTAGTTTGAAGTCTGTGCAAGGAATGTGCTTCAGGTGTGGCAACTCTGGGCATTACTGGTGAAACTCTGGTCATTACTGGTGAAAGAAAGTATGAGAGCTGAATTGGACAGACTGATTAACAGTGGAATCATACAACAATACCGTTTTACGCCACATTCATCAACTGGAGTATCTCATTTTCACTTGTTCAAAGAGAGGGTGACAAACACAGAAGTAATGCCATTTTGGGTGTCAGGAAAATGAATGATAGTGAATGATCAGATTAGAGAAGTAAAGGATTGGAGATAAAATGAAAGCGAGAAGATGGTGAAGAGGAAGAGATTGTATGATGTGAGAAAATCTGTTAAGGATATTGTGGTGGATGAAAGGGACTGGGTGAAAATAAAATCTCCCAGAAAGGGAGGTGGTGTCTCTAAATACGGTCAACCCTTCAAAGTACTCAAGGTGTTTAAAATGCCATACAAACAAGTGACCACAAAATTTGGAATTTGAATAGAGTAGCAAAGTACATTCTGTCATCTGAAGATTGGTGGACAAATGAGAATCCAATTCAGGATGATGAAGTTTTAGAGGACTTAACTTCCCATACAGATACACAGAATGGACATGGGTGAGTCAGTAAGCCTCAACAGGTGATAAAAGTTTTCCTTCATTTGCAAGACTATGTAAAGTAGATGTATAAGTTTGTAATAAGTGTAGGTAGAGTAGATGCTTATATTTGCAGTAAAGTGAATGTTTTGTTTATATATGCAGTCTTTGCCTAGCTCATTATTTATGTTTTCTTTGTATAAAATATAGCTTGTCTATAATGTTATTGGGTGAGGGTGGTGTTGCGATGTTTTGTACCTAATGAGTGAGGTAATGTTCTGGGATGTTGAGTAGTTACTAAGGTGTAATGTGGACAGAATCAAAGGAAGACAGTTGCTGTTACATTAATGGTGGATGAAGTCTCTGTTTATGCTGGTCTTAATAAATCTCTATGCAACCATAAATCTACTCTATGTGTTTATGTGGATCGTACAAGAACACACTAGGGGCTAGATGTATCAAGGCTTGCATTAGCAAATACCAAATAGCGATTATTACCGAATCGCTAACTGGGATTCGCAAAATGCGATGTAACACCATCGCAAATTTTTTTGCGATTTCTTAAAATTCACAATCGCAAATAGCGAGTAGCAAATAGTGATTCTGTAAAATAGCGAATCAGTATTTTGAAATTGCAAACTGTGATTTTTGTATTCTGGAGCAGCTTGATGGCATCACAACCACGAAGTGAGTCAGTGCATGCTGTGTTCAGAAGCCTGAGCCACAGGAGCAGGCAAAGAGACCCAGCACAGCACCAGGGAGGCACTCAGGAGAGTCAGCCAGGACCAGAAAATACCATGCCCACTGATGGAAATGGGAAGGACAAAGGCCAGAGAAAGAGTAAACTGAAATTCAGTGAGCAGGATTTGGAGGTGTTCACAGGAGAGGTGGTCAAGAACCATGACCAGTTATTTGGAAAACACTCACTACAGGTCCCAGAAAGTGAGAAGAGGAAAATGTGGACTGATATCCAGACCAAATTATGCACAGTGGCTGTTGCGCAGCGTTCCATCGTGGAGATACACAAGCGCTGGTACGACTTGCGATCATGTGCCAAAGAGAAGGGTAGCAAGCAGTTTGAAGGAGGCAAGGAGCACTGGAGGAGGACCACCCACTCAGACACCGTCCACCCCCATGGAAGACAAGGTGGAGTCAACACTGCTGCCTGAAGCTGTTAGTGGTGTCACTGACTTTGACACCTCAGGCACACCCGGCACCAGCAAAGGTAAGAACAGTAATGATTAGAATCACCATATGTGCATGTACAAATGCCCCTTAGAAAATTGCAATGTCACTATGCACAGTGATAAGTAGTTAATGCCACATATTACATTCAACACAACAATGCCTTATAGGAGTGGTAGTCCATACCCCTAAAGTGCATCTACTACATAAATAGCAAGATAGTGTAAAATCAAACAGATAAATAACACCACAGACAATTAGAGACACTATGCCAGAGGAAATCTTAATCATTAAAGTAACTGTGAGATTACAAATCCAAGAATGACATGTTGCACATTGTTGGTGCAGATGTTACGGGCCCTAACACAGCAGAAAGTGGAAATAGGGGGAATGACGAAAGTCAGCCACAATCCGATTCAAACACCAGTGAGTCCATCGTACAAGCACCAACTAGACGCAGGACTAGAGTGCCACCCCTCCCTGAGTTTGCCCTGTAATCCAATGAATTGCCGGAAGAAGTATCCACACCACCGCCAGGGGTTAGAAGCACTGACAGACAGCAGTCCCTGTCCCTGCGTCAGTCCACTCTCCTCAGGAGGCGTCGAGAAGATGGCAGACAGTGCACAGAGGAAGGTAAGGGCCTATCACTGTTTGGTGGCCATGAGGCATCCATGCTGAAAGTGTAGCGCCTGCAATGTAAACACATGAGATCAATGCACAGGCAGTTGGTGTCTATCGATCAGAACATGGGATCAATACACAGGCACTTGAGGTCTATGATCACAACATGGGATCAATGCACAAGCAGTTGGAGTCTCTCAATAACAACATATGCAAACTGCATGAGGGACAGCAAGCTACAGCAGAACACGTAAGGGAGATGACAAATGGCATTATGGGACTCTGCACTGTAGTGCATCAGGAGCATGTCACCCACCGTAGGCGCTATCACCAATTGATAGGCAGGTTGAATGGGTTCAGCAGGTCTGTCAATCAGCTCACTACCACAACTGCTTTGGTGTCACGACGTGCTGTGGGCATGCAACTGGAGATGACACATTGCAGTCGGGACATTGCACGAGGATTGGTGCAAATCATCAATGTATTGGAGACAATGCAGACAGTCCGGAGTGCTACAGTGAACTGGGTGGTGGGGATAGTGAGGAACTCTCTAGCCTCAGCAGTGTCACAGCCCCTTTGATGGATCCTAGGCGTCACAGTTCCAGGCACAGTACTGTCTCTGAACCCACAACAAGAGGTGCCACTGAGACCACTGAGCATTCAAGTGGAGTGCGTGGGTGTAAAACATAATGTGGAGAAGTACAGGGGACTTGCATATCATGTAGCAATGCATTGATACTATGATGTCAATAGTATCACACTGTAACTGAGACCTGATTGTGTATTCTGTATACCTATGTCCTAGTCACACATATATTATCTGAAGTCAAGGCAATAAATGTGCTACCTACAGCAATAAATGAAATTAAACGTGGTGTTGTATTTACTTACATCAGAAATAGTTGCACGTAATCTCAGCACGTCTTTGTCTGCCCTCTGCTGCACTGGTTCTGTCTGCTGGGTGAAGGGGTGGCAAGGAATCATCATCCTCATCGGAGTCTGGCTCTGTGGGTTCCACTTATATGCCTCTCATCGTTGCGATGTTGTGCAACAAAGCACATGTGGCCACAATTTTGCAGGTCTTTTCCGGACTGCATTGCAGTGTGCCCCCACTCTTGTGCAGGCATCAGAAACGACTCTTCAGCAGGCCAAAGGTCCTCTCCATAGCGCTACGTGTCCTCCTGTGTGCTGCTTTATATCTCCTTTCACTTGGCGTGGCAGGATTGAGATAGGGTGTTAAGATGAAGTACCGCACTAGATATGCACTGTCTCCTAGAATGACAGGAGAGTAAAATGAGTTATTGTAATCTGTGACATCACATAGACTTTATGCAACATTGTTCACTGTTACATTACCAAGTAGGTATCCTTCGCCATACTCCCCAGCAAGAAGTCTTGTGTTCATTCCACTGTGCCTAAAGATGTAGGAATCATGTGTGCCACCTGGGTATCTGGCCACAATATCCGTTATTACGTTGGAGGCATTGTATATGACCCGTATGTTTATGGAATGTGTACTCTTTCTATTCAGATAAACATACTCTATGGCAGATGGTAGACGGGTTGCTACATGTGTCCCATCAATGCAGCTAATGACGTGGGAATTGGGCTTTGTGGTAGAAATCAAATTTAGCTTTCTAAATCCTGTGGTGTGTTGGGGAATTTAATGTGCAGATGGATTTTAGTTAACATGGCATTGAAGAAGGCATTGAAGATGCATGAAAGCACACTTTGTGATACACCTCCAACTGTTGCTATGACCCCTTGATAGCCTCCTGAGGCTAAGAGGTGCAGGGAGCATAGTACCCGGACATGAGTGGGTATGGCATTGGTTCTGTGTGTGTGTTGCTGCAGTAGGGGTTGTAAATCAGCTATCAAGTCAAGTACTATGGCAGAGTTTAACCTGTACTTGTCAAAAATCTCCTCCTCTGTCTGTTCAAATAGGGTAATGCACACTCTGAAAATGCGCTCCTGTCTCCTCCACCCTCTCCTCAAACCTGCCAGAATCCTCATCCTCCTCTCCATGACGTAGAGTGCAGCCATTGTTGAAAAGGGCTAATGCATTCAGGGCCTCTTCATATAGGTTGCTCCTGTTTACCACCTGATTTTAATTTGTGGTAAATTGCACATGCAAAAACTCATTTTGCGACTAATCGCAATTTGCGAATGCTTGATATATTGAATTGCGATTCGGTATTTGCAAATCGCAGTGTGCGATTCACATTATCTACTCGCAATTTTGCACGGTGAATGACTTTCATACATTGTGAAAGCCGATTTTGCATTCGCAAACAGTGGATTTTACTGATTCGCATTGTTTACAATGCAAAATCCTTTGATACATCTAGCCCCAAATCCTCACACAAGTGACATTCAGACCAATCACGAGAGACCCCTAAATGGCAGTGTTGAGATAATGCAGAGGTGCCGTAAGCTCATGCTTTTTGGTAGGTTGGTTTCCTGTGATTTCTTCAGACAAGTACAGAGTTAACACCTTCAGCAAAGCTATGACTCGTGCTGTGACCAACTTCGACTTGCTTTGAAACAGAGCTCAGGATACCTGCTCCAAATATGACAGAGTGGAAAGCAACAATGAAGAATTAAAGGAACTGTGGCATATCGGAGGCTCCTAACTCTAATGCTACTAAATGCTATATACTGAAAGAGAGGCAGAGGCAAGTTTAGTGCTAGTACTTTGTCTACCACTGACTGCACTAACTGCCTGAACCTCTCAAACAGGCAAGACTTGCAGAGGGAGGAGAAAAAGAGACATTGTAAAGAAGCGAACACCAGCCACTGCACACCCTGTGCCAATTTGGCTCTGTAGAATTGTTTAAAAGGTTTATACTCTTGAGAATCACTTACAATGTGAAATATAGGTTTTAACAGATTTTACATCTGCAGACTGCTATAGTGTGATTATCTTTCAAACCAATTTCCATTGATATGAAGAAATATATTAAATAATGTGTTTTAGTTATGCCACATTTCTGTGTAAAACACAATTTTTTGTGTTCGGAGGGGGACACTTTGCCTATGAAACTGAGGTTTAACGCTGTCTGCGATCCAGTAAACTGTGGGAGAATCGAATGAGGTAAAGTTTGGTGTATCAACAATAAGTGGTATAGTTTTACTCCCACAAATCCTGGAAGCAGAGGATGGTGGCTCGTTAAAGAGACCTCCTTTTGCTAAGAGAATATTTCTAGGTTCCCATTTACCCCTTATGAAAAGGACAGACTAATTCTGTAAACTGTGTGAGTTTTGGAGGTTTCCATTATGTGTGTCAAAGTTTGAGTTTGTGGGATGGATTGCTATGTGACATGTGATGTGTTTGGTTATGCTATGCTGATTTAGAGCCCAATTGGTGGTTTGATCACTGTTGTGTTGCTGTAATATTCCCATTTGTGATTTTGTTTTATAAATAATTTGTTTATTACTAGTTAGTTTGGTTTGGTTATTGGATTAATAAAAATCTAAGATCTTGAGATTTTATGCTTTACTTGTCTGCATAAGGTAGTGTGCACTACGAGGTGACTCATGCACATAGGTGGGGGTTTCAGAATTAGAGAGCTCTCCTTTTCAGGGTTGCACATTCAATACAGGTTGATATACTTTGATCCTAAGTGCACAAGAGTAGGTGCATTAGACCTGGTAGAATACTGCTGGACGGGAATCTACCTAGTGTGAACTGCGTTTTGAAATAGTACTGTTAAGAGTACTGTTTTTGTTGCTTTTTGATCTATTGATTGATTTGTCTTACCTTAACTTGCTGCTTTTCTTCCTGTTTAGGTTGAGCAGACAAGTTTTATTTTATGTAACTTGAGTGAAAAAGTTTATACAATTGTTTTCCTCATTCACGGAGAAGTCACGCTGTGATGGGTTGATCAGCCAGGGAACGAGCTCATGTCGTTGAGACGTCACCACAAAGCTGTGCTAACAGAGCCACACTGTGATAGGCTGAATTTGACAGAGCCGTGCTGGAATTGGTTGTTGTTCACTAGTTTGTTTTCTGTGATTTTTAGAGCATTCAGTGCTGTGTTGAAAAAACCTAAAGTTTCTGTTGTGTCTTCTATTGAGGGTCAGAAATAAATTGCAGAGCAAATGCAGTATATGAAATAAAGGCAGACATTGGGTTGTATACTTGCACCTGGATCTCTCAATGGAATGACTATACAGCTTTTGATAGAAACCTGCAGTATTTTTTAGAAGGTACCATTAACATTATAAAGCTTGGTTTCCAAATACAAACAATGAATGACAGAAAGCCTTTGTCTAGACCCACACAGTATGAGGTATTAAACAAATGACATCGAAAAGCCACGGAAAAGTAAAGAAAAAGGATGGCAAAGCAAGTGAAGGGCTCATTTAGGCAGTGGTTAGTGAACAAGTGCGATCAACAAGAGAAAATGTCGGAGGAAGGATACAACGGGGGTTTAAGAGTTTTCCCTACAACAGTTAAGGAAACTGAATGACAAAAAGAAAACTAATGAGGGAGAAAATTAGAACCATAATACAGACTAGTAGAATAATTTTCTTAAATAACCTTTGAATTCCAGACCTCCTCCATTTACTGATATGGCACAGGGAACTGCTCTGATATGGAAGTAGCAGGAGACATTATAACAGTACGAATACAGAGCCTATCCATAGTTGATTTGTTGAGTACAATAGCAGAGAGTGCAATGACAGTACTAGAAGAGATACTGCAGGTTTTTTCCAAATACAAACCGATCCAACTGGTAGTACAGTTTTGGTTGAAGAGCCCTCTAAAGAGAAAACTATTAATTATTAGAAAGAATTACTCATGAGGAAATAAAGGAATTGGGTTTAATGTCTTACATGAAAAACTGATTTGAAAAGACAAGGAAATGAGGCGACTTGAAGGAATGAGAGAGATAGAAGAGAGGGACAGCAAGTAAAAAGAAAGTTGAAAATCAGAGAGCAAGGCAAAGGAATCACCTAATGATTCACGAGTAGGAACAGGAATGATTTTTCAGTTTCCAATAAAATAAGTATGTGGGGGGAATTTAGTGCTTGTTGTGGACAAGAGCTGATCTTTATTCTTTTGCTATGAATTTTCCAAAATTGTGAGAGGAGTTTGATAGATGATACAGATGTATATGTTAACAACAAATTCATAAATGCTGTGGACTGATTTGTAAAAATTGTTTGAAACTGTAGGTCCCTAGAGACTTGTGGCCTGAATGTAAAGTTGCTGTTGCTTGGCCAACTGAAGAACTAGCAAGGGTTGCTCCTAACAATGCTCCCTCTGAGGAGGCAATTAACAAATGTAGGCAGGTGACTGAACATTTGAAAAAGAAGTTGCCTGAAAAAGATATTATTTGGGCAACATTTTTGAGAACTTCACAGAACCTAAAGAGTCAGTGCATGCTTATGAGAGGCCCATCCAGAAAGATAGTGTCAGTGGTTTGATTCTGCTTTCTTAATGGGTTTGTGTCCAGAACTTAGTAATCACATACAGCAACGTGAAATGTGCTGCCTGACAGAGTTTAGGTGAGATTCTAAAGCTGGCCAAATACAGTAGTGATTGGTTTGATGCAAGGCAGAAGAGAATCAAAGAGAAGTTGATGGTTGCCCAAAGAAAGCAATTTGAAAGGAGCGCTTGGGCTCAGTTGATGGGCTCAGATTTGGGTTATGTTCACACTGAAATTTGTGAGTGACTGGGATGGGTCAAATGCAAAGTATGAGAATGGAGAATGGGGCAGTGTAAATGCAAGGTGGTAGAAAAGGGATGGTGATTTATTCTGGAATTATTGCAAATGTTGAAATGTTAAAAAAGAACATTGCTTGTCACTTCTATAGTAAGATTGGAAACAGGAATATAGACAAAATCCAGACAGAATCCAGAATATTTGTATTTCTCAATTGCAGAAATATAGATTGTCAATGGCCCCAACTCAATCGACTACTGTGTAGAGTATGCATGATCAGAAACAGTTTAGCAACACTATGCCTTCAGCCCCACTATTGCAGCAAAACATCAAAAATAAAATACCATAGAGTCCAGGGCACCAACAGAATCCATTGAGAAATGATTCTTCTCTTTTTTCTTTACCAAATAATTTATAATGGCATTGGCTGAGAGAGGAGGAGGATTGCTTACTTGGAGCAGTCTGAGAGGTAGACATTGATGGTGAAGTCAGTGGCCACCCTGTATCAATTTTATTCTACACTCATTCTACAGTTTGCTCTCTGGAAGTCCCAAACCTACCTCTATCTGGAAGTCCAAGTTGTAGTGACCAGTAATTAACAAATTGTTAATCAAGTTACTGCAGATATACCTGTTCAAATAAGACAAATAGAAAATAAATATCTAATATAAATAGCTCATTTTGTGTGATTCAAATCCTGTGAGTTTGTTGGGCAGGGACTAAGGGCCTGATTTAGATATTGGTGGACGGGTTACTACGTCACAATGTAGACAGATATCCCTTCATCCAAAATCTAAATCCCAGAGAATTTAATGGGATTTAGATTTCAACAGACGGGATATTTGTCACTGTTGTGACGGAGTGACCAATCTGCAATATCTGCCAATATCTTGGTTTCCAAAATGAATTGTGAGGGTTATTGCACAACGGATGGTGCTGTGCAAGCACAAGATGAAGATTCAGTGTTCAAAATCAAAACACAAGATTCAAGGTTTCAGTTGTTTGCATTTTTAACAAAAGATGACCTACCTCTGAATTTAAGACATGTTAAGACATGTTATAAAAGAAGAGGTGCAGGATATCTCTTGTTAAGAGATAGGACTGATAAAAAGTAACTGAACCAGTTACAATTAGGGTGAAACCTGATGCAGTTTTCACCAGAGTTCAACTGTAATAAACTTTTAAAAGAGGCAGTAGAAGGAAAGAAACTTGTTACTGAGAAAAAGATTGAGCAGAGGATCCTGTGGGAAGTGCTTGGTAGCCTTTGCAACTCTCATGATTGGAATAAACAAACCAAGTGGGAATGGCATAATGTGCAGAACCTTATAAAAATGAATACAATTGTCACTCTATGTTTTCCAGTGCTACTGCATCCAGCAGTTATTTTGATCCAGATCCCAGCAGAGGCACAATGGTATAAGCCATTAACTTATTCTAAGAATTCTTCTACATTCCTCTCCACAAGGAGAATCATTTTTTATTTACCTTTCAAAGGAAAGTTCTTGTTTGGTATAGGATCCCACAAGAGTATACTGAAAGTCCTTCAATCTTTTGTCAAATTCAGAAGAACGATCTAGAAAATTTGAGGTTGCCCTGTAATTTAGTCTTATTGCAATATATTGATGACCTACTGGTCACATCAAAGACAAAAGAGGACTGTAAGCTTGAACAATTGATTCCCCAACAAAGATACTGCACTATAAAAAGGATGACAATTTATCTTGGTCACCACATTTAGAAAGGTACAAGGAAAGTTTTTAAAAACATGGTTCTGCAGTTCTGAAAAGGAATCCTCCAACCACACAAAGGGAGGGCAGAATGTTCTTGGAAATCATTGGCTATTGTCATCTGTGGATTTCAATTTGTTTCCTTGATTGTGAAACCCACAGTGCTGAGAGCGAACATGACTGCATTACATTTACCAAATTATGTACCAAACAAAGACCAGATATGAAAGAAACCCCTTTAGGGATGGCTGATCTGACTTTCTTTGTGGACAGTTATTGTTTGATAAACCAATATGGAGCATTGAAGGCTCCTTATGCAGTATGTTCCATTTCTGAAATGCTTGAAGCATCCTATCTGCTGAATGTAACCTCAGCACAAGTGGCAGAGCTGGTTGCATTGAAAAGAGCTTGTTGCCTGTCCGAAAACTTTAGTGTGACAATCTATACAGTCAATATGGTTTTGGTGTGGTGGATGATTATGGTCAACTGTGGTCACAAAGGGAATCTGTAAGTGCAGCACTCCACAAAGGTCTCAAACTGGATGTAGTGAACCACAAGTACTCATAGGCCTCAAACTAATTTGCACTACAAACAGTGAATACAAGGCCAAAACATTGAGATAGTAGGTGACCCTAAGCTAAACTCTGTGCTCAGTAGATAGAAATGTGAATCAGACTTAGAAAATCTCAAGAATTTTCTGGTTTAGGTTAAATTTCCCAGTTCTATTTAATCTAAGCAGGTATGGTGGTCATTCTGACCGCGGCGGTCGGCGGTCGCCGCCCGCCAAGCGGTTCCCGCCGAAAGACCGCACTGCGGTCAAAAGACCACGGCGGCCATTCCGGCTTTCCCGCTGGGCCGTGCAGTGGCACCCGTCGCGATTTTCACTGTCTGCTAAGTCCTGTTAGGGGGCCCCTGCACTGCCCATGCCAGTGGCATGGGCAGTGCAGGGGCCCCCAGGGGCCCCACGCACCCTTTCCGCCATCCTGGTTCTGGCGGTGGACACCGCCAGAAACAGGCTGGCGGGAAGGGGGTCGGAATCCCCATGGCGGTTCCCTGGGCCAGCGGGAAACCGGCGGGAAACCGCCGGCTCCCCTTTTCCGACCGCGGCTTTACTGCCGCGGTCAGAATCGCACAGGAAGCACCGCCAGCCTGTTGGCGGTGCTTCCGCCGCACTCCGCCATGGCGGTCATGGACCGCCAAGGTCAGAATGACCCCCTATATTTTTTAAATTTGTAGTGCATTATTCGACATCTTATTCCATTCATCCTCATTAAGGGAGCTTTTCTAAGTCTGATTCCCATTTCTATCTGATGATGTCTACTGAGAACTTCACTCCTAGAAGAACCAACAGTATATGCCTGGACGCACAGGCAAAATGCCCTAGATGTCATTGGGATGTAGATTTTATACAAAGGACTTGGAAATTTCCAGAACTTCTTGAGTACTGGAATAATGGAATTAGAAACATTAATGTGTTAATAGACAGGAGAATTAAAAAACACACAAAGTAGGTTATTGGGATGAAACCCAGCACTGAGGCCAACAGAACTACTAGCGGATGTATACATTTGGCATTGATTTTAGCAAAAAGACAATGGTCAGAGTGAAAAAGCAGTTAATTGCATAGGGAAGTGAAACGAGTTATCAGAAAACCAGATATGACCTGTGCTTAGGCCATAATGACAATGTCAATCTCCATGCAAGAATCTGGGTAGGAGCAGAGGTGGCTTAAAAATTATTTGTGGAAAGGCACAAATAAGTCTGTCTCTCCTGCTTATGGCCTCGTTTACGCCACTCCCTCACTGAGATGCTTCTTTTTTCAGTATACACCACTCATTCAATAATGTCGTTTTAACAGATTATGTATTTACAGGAAGCCCTGGATTAATGGTAAAATCTGACAATGCCCCACCATGCACCTCAAGTTATTCATGTTTAAATTAAAGATGAATAGGAACATGTGCATTTAGGTTTTGTATTTGCTCTGAAATGACTTTGAAATGGTCAAAAAGAGATCTAACTACATTACAATAGTCAATAACAGATATACTGATAGGAAGGAATATTAATATAAGAGATAAAGTACCTTTGCCGTGAATTATAAGGATATTGCAAGTCACAGGAGAGTTCCATAACTATGTATATATAGGAACAAGGCTGAAGTCTGTGTTCCTTTTTAAGGTTATGGAACTCCAAGGTGACTTGCAATATCCTTATTGTGTCCGGTAAGGGGTCCTTTATCCCATATAATACATGGTCATCTTTCCCACAAACCACTTAAAATCTTGGTCTGCAACACTTTCAGAAAGAGAGAGCATGTTTGCAAACATGAAGAGTAAAAATAGAAACTCTAGTGCAAAATTAAGCACATCAAAAATCTGTTAGATTTTTCTTGAAAAACGATATTAGAAACAGTTCAATACAAGTCAGTTAAAAAAAGCTACAGTAGCTCAAAATGTGTAGAAACATGCAGAAAGAAACAAACTTTCCTTTTATTATTTTAATTATCTAAGGGATGGAAAAAAGAATCACTAACATAGAAATAGAGCAGAAGAAAGAAAAGCAACAACAGTGGCTGTGACCTGACCTGCCTTTCACCTCTGCTGCTGGCTCTGGCAGCAGGCATTGTGACATTAGAATTAAACTGCAATAATTTGTTATAGTCAAGTTCTAATGTATTTTCTTATGATTGGCACTGATTGTAAAGAAATTAGACCTGCATTTATACAGGGATTGCAGAATCCCATGCATTATGAAATATACTATAAAACAATCTGGTCAAACATTTAATGGCTCACCTCGGTCATTTAGAGTCTTCACACTCGCATATTTTATGCCAGGGGTTCAACTTTGAGGAGGATGTCTGCGAAGATTCTGAGTTGTTTGTGCTGGTATTTTGTAATAGTGGCTCCCCCGGTTCTGCTTCTGAAGGAGGGGTGAGATAAATATCACCCATTTTGATCTTTCTTTATTTCTATCATATGGTACAATTTCCTTATGCCAAGTTGTACTTCTTTATTCCTAGTAGATTTGATAGTATTCTGTGTTGAAAGAAACTTTAAATAAATGGAAAAGAAGGGTTGAATTCATTCTTCATGGGCTTCATGTGTACTTCATTCGTATGTGAGTTGTGTTGAAGAAAAGTTTCTTTATGCTAGTGTTTCTTAACCTGTGGTCTGCAAAGTCTAATCTGGGGTCCGTGACTGCTCAAAACATTAAATATTATTAGAAGAATAATAAATTGTATATAAATAAAGAAGCAAAATGTACAAAGCAAGTTGGTATTCTCAGATTTACTTGTGAGGGCAGTGAAGGTGCATCAAACAGAATATAGTATGGACGATGCGTGGCCTCATCCATTTATAAAAGTTCCAACATTCCCATTAAAATTAAAATTTATATTTTTTAAATATTTGTGATTTACATAAATTATTTCGTCAGTTGTGTATTTTTTTGATGCATGCTTGTTTTTATATTTTTGTGCATTGTTTTCAGGTTTAAATCATTGAAATGGCTTAGACTGAGGTCCCTAAATTACAATAATGACTCCGTGGGGGTTCCCAGATTCCAATAATGATTCCGCGGGGGTCCCCAGATCACCAGTGATGATTAAGTGTGCATCCACAGAAGTCCAAAGGTTAAGAACCACTGCTTTAAACAATAAACTGGTTTAGTCTCAGATTCAGTATTACCCAATTGACCTACAAAGTATTTGTTGAATGTGTTAAATAGAATGGGCAAATAATAGTTCACATAGTGTGTTGCTTGTTCTTTGCAGGGCATCTGGCCAAATTAAAATGTGAGCTCAGCACATTTTGTTAACAATAATTTTCACATTGTCATGATTTTAGATACTCATTATGCACAATTACTTCTAATTGGTCCCCTGCACTCTTAGGGGCATATTTACAAGGAAGTGGCACATTGGCTCCAAAGCACCAGTTTCTTTGCATAACCCTGCACCCCCCTAGTGACACCATGGTAGTGCTGTATTTACAATACAGTGCACCATGGCACACGTTAGGACAATAGTGTCAAAATTGTTGCCGCTATTGTGGCACTTTGCTGGACTAGCACCAAAAATGTTGGCAGTAGTCCAGCAAAGCACAGTGAGGCCCATAGGCAAATGCACTAGCATCACTTTAACCCCTGCCCTGAGCAGGCATTACAAAAAGCCACTAGAATGGAGCTGTAAAATCTTGTAGATTTCCCGACACCATGGGCCTCCCTGCGGGTGAACGCCTGCACAAGTATAATGTGACTCAAGGGGATATAAAGTGGAGCAATACCCGCATACTTTGTAAATATGGCACAGGGTGGGGGGCTGGTTAAACGTGATTTGAAGTTCCAGTGTTGGCTCTCGGCCTCCGGCCAAATGGCTTTTATAAATGGGTTGGTGCACTTTTCACACTTTGCAACCTACTAACATCCTGCCTTCTCATCAGATCACAGTGTGACATAATTTATGTGTAATGTACATGAAGGAATTGTCAGCCAAGAGTAGTCTCCAGACCCAGGACCTAAGACCTCTTATCTCCGGCACACAGTTGGGACTTTATTTGCTGAGGACGAGTCAGGGATGGGGGCTAAATTCAGATGCCTGTGAAAACACCAGTTTGTAGGGCAATCAGAATTATGAGGTGTTTGATCATTTTCACCCTGCCACAGTTTATGCCTCATTTACAAGTAAAACACTTGGAAAAGGGGATATTTATCACACTTTGTGAACACTTCATCCGCAGTGGGGGGAGGGAATATTTAAAGCATTTATTCAGTTCATTCAAAGCTCGTATTTAATGCACTGGCTGTGTTAACTATCTCACCCATAACAGCCCACTTTTGATCAGTAGCCCACACTCACATTTTTTTTAACAAAGGAAAGTCACATAATTGCCAAGTTTTCATATTGCTCCTGTGTGACATTTCCATGGTTTCAGGGCACTTATGAGTGATGTTCAACTGCCATATGTGTGACATTTAGGGCCAGATGTAGGTAGGCTTTTGCGCCTCGCAAACGGCGAAAAATGCCGTTTGCGAGGCGCAAAAGCCCTCACGCGATGCAGAAACACATTTTGCGAGTCGGAACCGACTCGCAAAATGTGTTTCCGACTCGCAAATAGGAAGGGGTGTTCCCTTCCTATTTGCGACTCGCACCGCAATGTAAGTTGATTTGCGACCGCGAAAGCGGTCGCAAATCAACTCGCAGTTACCATCCACTTGAAGTGGGACCCCTTCCCCTGGTACCCCTTCCCCTTTGTGAATGATCACAAAAGTATTTTTTCAGAGCAGGCAGTGGTTCTATGGACCACTGTCTACTCTGAAAAAAACGAAACAAAAGGTTTCGGTATTTTTTTCTAAGTGCAGCTCGTTTTCCTTTAAGGAAAACGGGCTGCAGATAGAAAAAAAAAACTGCTTTATTGAAAAGCAGTCACGGACATGGTGGTCTGCTGTCTCCAGCAGGCCACCATCCCCGTGAGTGCCCAGACTCGCAATGGGGTCGCAAACTGCGACCCACCTCATTAATATTAATGAGGAGGGTCTTTGCGACCCCATAGCGAGTCGCAGAAGGTGTCAGAGACACCTTTCTGCATAGCAAATTGCGAGTTGCAATTTGCCACCTACCTACATCTGGCCCTTAGAGTGTCACTTTCTCACCAGTAAAATCAAGCAATACCGTGCATTTAAAGAGTTAATAGCAGAAATGGTAACCTTTTGAGCCACGAGAAGCTTGAAACAAATACTAAAACAACTATAAAGTTCCAGAAAGGGAAGGTCACTAACTCACAGCATCTTTCTAAGATAACTGCTGTAACACAATTGATGCACCATCATTAATTGCAATTAAGACACCATTAAGAAGTTCGCAGGGGGCCTGTGGAGCCACTTGCCTAGTCTGACAGGACATCAATTGGGGACCAACACTATTCTAAAGGCACCGAGTAAGTTGTAGAGATGAGTGGGTCCCAAAACTTAATGAAATTAAGAACAGCTGGCCTCTGGTTTTCAGTATAACACTAAAATTGGAAAAGCAGCCTAGTATGTTAATGCACACAGGGCCGGCGTTCGCGCTGGTGGCGCCCTGTGCTACACTCTTTTTTGGCACCCCCCACCCCTCGACCACCTCCTCGGATTCACTCACTACCACCTGCAAATGTGCCCCTCATCCCTCCCTAGTGCCTCTCTCACACACATTTCATTTGTTTTAAAGCACTTGTAAAGCCTGGATCTACTAATCCATTCAGCTATCCACAGAAAATATAGTTCTGGTCTTTGTAGCAGGCATATTAACCCTCTACGCTACTTTATGGGGAGTCAAAGCTGCCACTAAACAAAGCTCCCATCTCTCTCCCTAGCAGGAACATTAATCACAAGATGTATCTTGACACTTTAATTGCTTCCTGAAGGCTGAACTCACAAGGAACTTTTCAGCAGGTGCTTTTAAATGGCAAGTTCCGTAAACACAGCGCTCCCCCCACCGAGGTCAGCGCTCCCCAGACCAGGTCAGCAACCGGTGCGGCTGCACCGCTCACACCGCCCTAAAGCTGGCCCTGAATGCACATGCTGTAGAGATCAGCGAAGTTCGGCACAGAGAAAGGGCATGCCTCACCTAACTAGACTGTGCCACCAGAAGTGCCTAGGCAGTGTGTTTGCCAGGATGAGCGGCTTCCAAGTTCTTTGGCTGGGCCACGAAGTTGCAGCAGCAGGCGGTGCTGATTTATGTGAGGAGAAGTGCTGTAGACGGTACAGTCCAGAAACATCACCTGTGTCTGCCAGCCAGACCATAGACAATGTATATACCCTCCACCGCCAGGCCAGGAGTGGGTCAGAAAATAAGCCCAGGCACAAAAATGAAAATGGCCCCTATTAGTAAATCAGACAGCCAAAAGAGTGGCACACCTTTGCAAATCAGGGCAATTTTGAACTCGTCAAGACATGCAGCATAGGGGGTATTTCAAGGTACGGGAGACTGTGCGCATTTATGCTTGCAGAAACGTAAAGTTTGTGGTAATATAATGGAAAACACCAGTAAAACCCAGCATGTCAGACCCAACAGGCCCACAAAAAATCAGCCCACACTCGGACCGTCGCACCTACTTTTGGGGATTGCACTTGTGGCAGGCACAACAAGGAAAAAGAAAGCTGCAACTCGCCACCTCATACACTGTAGATGTAGTGCAAGCTATAGGATACTGCATGTATTTAAGGTTGCTGCAGGCAAGCTTTGTTGTACAGTAATATCCAGAAAACAGCAGTAAGACCCAGCGTAGCAGACCCAACAGGCCCACAAACAGCAAAAAAAAAAATCAGCTCACACATTGATCTGTCACAGCTAGCTTTTGGGGACTGGACTGCACTGAAGGAGGGCACAGAAGGAAAAAAGAAAGTTGCCACCCGCCCCTATACTCTCTATAGGTATTTTGCAAGGTATGGATGGCAAGACTGTGCATTTAAGCTAGCTACAGCAAGATTTGCATAGCAGAGAAATCAACAGTAAATCCCAACGCACCAGATCCAACAGGCCCACCAACAGCCAAAAAATTCAACCCTCACTCCCTGGCTTTGGGGACTTTATTGTCAGCGGGCGAGGCAATGAAAAAGAAAGCTGTCACCCAACGCTTCATCTGTTGCATAGGCAGCCGCAGCTCCACGACTATGGCGGAGGAGCGTCGCCTCCCCCCCGCCACCCGCAAAAGCTGCAAAACATGCAAAATAATACAATAATAAACCATGGTTATTATCATTTTATTTTTCTACGGGGGGGACAATGAGGATGACAGGCACCAGGGGGTGTAGTAGGAGCACTGCTATCAGTGCACATGTGGATTTGGCTGCCCATCAAAGGACGGCCAAACCGACAGGAGCACTGAAGTGTCTCCAACCTGAGCTGCTTTGGGGGTTGGAGACAGCAGGCAAGGCTCCCAGTCTGTCTGGAAGAGCAAATTGAGGGCGTTCAGGCCAATCCTGATGCTGCTCTTATGCTGCTAGCAGCATGAGAGCAGTGATAGGCCACAGGGAAGTCTGGGAACCTGTGTCTGCCTGCAGTGAAGCCAGAAGAACAACAATGCGACGATGCAGCAGGTACGTTTTTTGTTTTTTTTGTGTGTGTGTTTTTGTTTTGTTCCCCACTCCACCACTTTGCCCTGACACCAGCCTCAACTGTGCAAAGGTGTTTTGTAATCACTCAGTTTTAGCTTGCTGCAGTCAAGGGCGGGTATGTTTAAATATCAGGGAAATTAGCAGTAAACCCCAGGTCACCAGACCAAACAGACGCACAAATCAGCTCACACACTGACCTGTCACACCTATCCTTTGGGGTCAGGACAGCAATGGCTAAGGGTATTGTAATATAAAAGAAAGCTGCTGCCCACCCTCTTAATGTCTTAGGGGCCAATCAACACACTGCATTGTTACAACTAAGTTTGCTTATAGCATGCATGACGGTGCTGATAGAACATGTGGTATGCTGGAGTAAGGTCAGGCTTGGGTTGATTGAAGGCCAGGGCCAGCCCACTCTGTGCCAATAATTATACAGTGCATTGGGCTGTCAGATTGTGAATTAAGACAGCACCATGCTTAAATAATGCTCCTCGCTGAGCTCGCCTTACGCACACAGGAGGGTTAGAGTGCTATAAATGCATGACAAATGGGACACTACACTAAAATGCGATATTTTAACCACTGATGCATGGTACTTGATAGGGCTGATGTCAAAATTCTCCTCAAATACCATGGGGCTAACCTTTAAGGGGGGGGGTTGTTGGGGAGTTATACCCCACTAATGAACGTATTTTCTGATTAATAGTTGGGTATAGGTGCTTTCAGTCGGGTATGGTGAGATGTCTGTTGAATTTTTACATGCACATACAGAAAAAAGCGTGCTCACTCTCTCTCTGTTTTAAAAGTCCTCAAAAATAATGAATATTTAACAAAGTATTGTGTTTTCTCCCTTAGTACTTCTACCAGTCCGCATTGCTCTCCCATTCCACTGTCCCTTAGGTCCCTCTAATGAACCCTGCTTGTCCTACAATGGATTTAAAGATTATATGCCAGCCTGATTGCTAGAAAATCTGAAGCTCACACCCACAGATTTTCTTCACCAAGCTACGCCCCTGCAAATACCCGAGTCAACTTGTAAGCAGAAAGCTGGCAGACAATTCCAAAGAGACCACATTTCATTCACTGGTGCAGAGAGGCACTTATAGTTACACACACTACAGCTGAAACAAAGGGAGGGTATCTTCGGGGGGAGGGGTGTTTGGGAAGTTACACCCCCCTAATAAATGTATTTTATGATCAATAGTTGGGTACAGGGGCTTTCAGTCGGGTATGGTCGAAGTGTCTTTCGGATTTCACCAGGAATCAATTTGGTTACTTCACAAAATAATGTGTTTTCGCTCACTTAGTACCCCTGCCAAACTTCATTCCTCTACCTTTCCACTGCACCCTAAGCCCCTCTTGTGCGCCCTGCTTGTCCTATAATGTATTTTAACATTATATGCCACAGTGATTGTTGGAAAATCTGAGGTTAATGTACCACCCCACCAAAATCTTACTGACCCAGCTACGCCCCTGCTGAAACACAATATCCACAAATCACATTCATATGAGAGGGAAGGGCCACACTGATAGACAAACTCACAACTATTGGACAATAGTCAGCATCCCAAGACATCCAACACTGCTAGGAGCCCAAGTAAATGCTATACAAAAACCTCAAAACATTTTGTAGTTCAATTTAATGCAACAATAAAATGTTCCAGAAACAAAAACAATATTTTTAATTACAAAATCAGCAAAAGACGGCAACAATTCTCAGTATGTTAATTCCCCACTGAATACGCCATATTGTCACTGGCATTCAGAGGTTTGAATCCTGGTTAAGGAAGACTCAGTATTTCATCATTCTGTACTCAATACAGTGAGAACATTTTAGTTGTGAAATAGTAGCACTATTAATGTACAGCCCTGCAAAATGGCTAAGCGCTATACTAACAAATAAAATATAAAGGGGCCTATCATAGCTGATGCTCCACTTTTCTTGCGCCCCCTAAGGTCACCATGGTACCACCGGATTTACAATACAGCGCACCATGGCGCACGTTAGCACAATAGCATCAAAACCTTTCGAGCTATTCTGGTGCATTGGTTGATTAGTGCCAAAAATGATGGTGCTATTCCAGCACTGTGTGGGCAGGCCGATTGGAAACAATGGAAGCGTCACTTTAATGCCTACCTCAGGCAGGCGTTAAAAATGATGGGAAAAACGATGCAGTGAAATCTCGCAAATTTCACTGCTCCATTTTTCTGGGACTCCTAATGGGAACATCCCCCTGGTGCAGGCATAATGTGGCTCAAGGGGTTACAAAGTGGTGCAATGCTTGCATTGTGCCACTTTGTAAACCTGACACGGGGAAAAGGCCTCCTTGATCCCGCCTTAGCATAAAAAAAATACGTGAGGGCGGCATCAAGGAGGCGCTAGGGGCTTCGTAATATGCCGCAAAGTCTTTTGAAGAGAAATAAGGGGTAGAGCATATTCCGGATAGCATCGGACAGCAACCATGCTGAAGTAAAAATGAATTTACATGACATTTTTCCAAGACAAAAAAAGGTATGAAGATAAGTAGTAGATTCCAGATTTTTGGTACAGTGGTAAATTAAGAGCTATATTGCAGACACTGACTGCATTAACAAATGTAATCTTTGTAAAGCTGTCATTGTTACCACTGTCTGTTTTGAGGATAAGATGACGATTTATTGGGTTCAGAAAGGCACAACTTGTTTTTACAAAATCTGGATGCATTTCAAAATGTGTACCAGAACTTACTTAAAATGTTAAATCAAAGAGTTTTCCCTAGGGGTGTGCGTGGAGCTCCGATCCGCTGGCAGTTCTAACAGAGTTTTTTTAACTCAGATTTACCCAAAAAACACTGCTAGCCCCACCAGCGCAGTGGAGCTCACCCAGTGTGCACTGCAGCCCAGTATGGATTCCACAGCGCAAGTGCAGACAGTCTGTGCTTGCACTGTGCAGCCTATAAACGGGCTGAAGCATGCACTGGAGCAGAGCAAGAGGGAGGCAGTTGCTGAAGAAGACTCGTCGCCGTTGGACGACGAGGAGAGAAGGACCCCCGGTAAGACCCAGGTAAGTCCTTGTCTCTTTCTTTTATTGTTGTTGTTTGTGTACACTGGTGCACAAACAAAGACTGAAACAGCAGCTTAATTCCGCAGAGTCAGACTCTGTCAACTCCGCCAAGGCCTAGTTCTCCCTTTAAATCATCTCTTTAAATCTGGCTAGTAAATCATCAGTATACGAGCAAATAGCCTTTTGATAAATGGCCCTATTTTCTTTTTTTGGCTAAGTCTGACATTCACTTTGAGGCATAGAATCACACCCAGCAAGTCAGTTCTGTCATCACGTTGTCATTGTCGCCATTCTGCCCCCCGTCCATTGAGAGAGCTTTAGATAAAGCACACAGCATAGGGGTGTGTGGCGCTTGGACCCAGGACCTCTGTGGTTCCGCACCTCTCTCCTGCTCTCACAACTCTTCGATCCAAGGTAGAGGAGACCGTGGAGCATCACAGGACGGACTTCTGCCCCTAATTTCACGACTCGTGGGACGGGGACAGAAATTCACATATGCGATTACAGTATTCCACACCCCATTGTTGTGAGGGTTGGGGGGACTATTTATGCCAGGGGGTGACCGGGCCTTCCCTTTCTTGAGAGGTCACCACAACATTGGGAGCTAACCCCGGGACGGCCACCTTCTATGTGATTGAGCTATATCCCATTACTCACCCCTTTAATCTTGGAGTACTTGGTTGTTGGGTAATGTAGAAGTTGTGAGCGGAGTAACTGGATGCAATACTAAGGGCCTCATTATTAGAGTGTGTGTCTTCAGAACCCTGGCGGTCAGACTGTCAGGGAACCGCCAGGATCCATGATCCCAGTGTCCTGGCGGAGATTGCAATCCACCAGGGCAGAGCTGCGGTAACACCGCCATGAAAAGGCTGGAGGAGAACAGGTGAAGGTGGCCACAGAGGGGCCCCTGCACTGCCCATGCACTTGGCATTGGCAGTGCAGGGGCCACCCTGTCCAGCTCCGTCACAATGATCACTGTCTGCTTTACAAACAGTGAACATTGCGAGGGTGCTGGTGCACCCTGAGGGCTACAGCATTGCCTCCCATTCAATTACGAGATGGAGACAATGCTGTAGCCTGTTTCCCGCTAGGCCAGCGGGCAGAAACTGAGGTTTCCACCTGCTAACCTAAAGGGAAACTCTTCATTACTCCTGCGGTGTGGTCGCCACGAAGGCGGCAGCCACCCTGTCAGGAGTTTGGTGGACAGTTTTCCTGTCAGCCAAACTCTTAATGAGGCACTAATTGATCTCAAGGACAGATGGACTGTCCATCAAGTACTTCTTAGGACAGCAGTGAGGGAATGGCCAGCAATCTTAATTTTCAAAAGACATTCACACCAGTTTAGGGGATTAGGCTCACAGTTCACCAGTGTAGGGCATAGCGGTATAGCCCCTGGTCTCACAGCTTGTGGTCTTTTTTGGCAGTAAATTGTTGTGGCACTGGGATCATGGCAGGTGATTAAGGGTACAGAGAGTTGCCCCTGCTCCGCAGAGATACATCTGGTTTCACCTGTATGGTCTAAGTAGGATAAAGGAAATCCAGTCTTTAATGCTGTGACATTTACAGGGAATAACTCATTCTAAAAACATGTATGTAATAATCATCTTGAGTCTGACAGTCATGTTTTATTGATGTGCTGTATGTTGAAGCTTAACTAAAATTATTGAAATATGTGAATCTTTGTTATCTTATGTAATTGTTTACACCTTTGCATAATTTGCTCTGTTTATGATTTGATATAAAATAAACATGACCGTTACCCATTGCAAAAAAATGGAGTAATGACTTATCACTGATTCGTTGAGTTGTGGGGAGGGGAATGACCCAGACTGAAGGGTTCCAAGCCCTGTAAGATCTTCCTAATTTTGTCCATGCTGCTCACCTGTCACCCCATAGTAAAGTGCTTAATCTCAGCCTGGAGGCAACACAGTTGGCTTGTGACCACAAATCTCCCATAATCAGCTTTAATCAAAGTGATGTGAATATTGTTTAGGTCCATTGAGTAAATAGACTTTTTTATCAAGTTCCTCTCCACTTTCCAACATTGTTTTTCAAATGTTGTAGCCATACTGGCCAATTGTGCTGTGACAACTGCAATGATAGGAAGTGCAAAAACAACGTTTTCAATGATCAAGCATTGGCAAAGCTGGCTTTAATCTGCTAAAGCACACAAACTCAGGCATGCATGCATAAAGTTTGCATGCTCAAATGCTGTTAAGCATATTAAAGCCAGACCTACTGACTTTGTCAAAGCTGGGAGCAAAGTAGTGAAAAAAAGATTGCATTCTGTATAGGATCCATATATGTATTAAAGAATTGAATTGACAGTGTGATGATTGAGCACACTTTTAAAATGTACAATATTCCCTCATCCATTCAATGAAAGCACTTCATAGAAGGTGACATGATACACCAAAAGGGCACCAGTATGAGGGGAGAGAGATATCATCCTCTGGATTGAGCCAAAGCCCATTATTAGGTTTTTTTAAAGCCAAGATGGCCTAAAACTAAATCTTGTACTGTACCAGTGACTTTAAATACTGTTTGCGACTCAGACTAAAGTAGGAAGCTCTCATCTACAGCTGACCACAATATTTTCCAGCTGTCAAAGCTTGTCTTAGACACATTGGGGCATGTTTGTAAGACTGTCATGCAAGGGAAGCGAAATGGCAGGAATGTGTTGAATTTAAGACCTTCGGCGCATTCCTGACTTCCCCCTTGCACTATCGCACAATGGGCTGCCTAGCATCAACACAGGCCCCCTTGCACATGGTGCAAGGTGCCTGTGTTGCATGCAGGATTGTTTTTGTGTGGAGGAAGGGACATCTTCCTACAAAAAATTAGTCCTGGAAGGCATATTCCTCTTTCTATGCAGCAGGCATAGAATCAGGAAGAAATGAGGAGAAATAGAGAACTTTCTCCTCGTTATGTCCCCTCCTCCCCCGTAGGGAGACGTAGGATTTTTGCGCATCCCCAGGTTTTCAAGAGCTTGTAAATCTGGCAATATGTCAAAATCCATGGGAGCTGCATGGGAACACCCGCGCAACTCCCATGGAACGGCTCCCTAGTGAAGAGTAAGGAAATGCATCGGTTAGCACTGTGTTGCCTTACTCCGGATGTTTTTAAGTCACTCAGGCCCATATTTATACTTTTCTTAGCGCCGCATTTTTGTCATTTTTTGACGCAAAAGCAGTGCAAACTTAAAAATTACAATTATATTTTGTACGTTTGCGCCACTTTTGCGTCAAAAAATGATGCAAATGCGGCACTACAAAAGTATAAATATGGGCCTCAGAGCCACACAGAGTGGGTATGCGTTGCTTCAAAAATCTGGTTCAGATTTGCGTCGCTCCCGCACCACGTTGCGTGACGTAAGAGTGACAAAACCTGGTCATAAATACAGCCCATTATGTTTACAGATTGTTTTATATTATTCTAACGGTGAAGTCTGGACCCTGTGTAGTCGCCATTTTGCTCTCCCCCTGTGCGGGATGAGCAGTGACTAAAGGAGAATTGTTATGAAAGCAGCGAATAAAGCCGATAAATCCTTCCGCATGTCTCAGTTTTAGGATTCCAAGCGCTGCCCTTTTAGCGCGCGATTCATCAACGCAGGAACAATGGGAAATAAATACCCGAATAATGAGCGCCTCTGGAAACGAACAAAACGAGCCGGCAGTAAACATGAAGGATGGCCGGAGGAGGAGATGCAAATATCATGAATAAGTTAATGGGATGAATATGTATTATTTATAATTGACTAGCAATGATTCTCCCAAAAGGCCAGTTTTGGCCATTTCAAATCCTACAAGGGAGGTGAATTATAGACATTAATTCTGTGTTTAGTTTTATGAAATAGTCTTTCATTTTTTATAGTAAGCCGCATTTATAAAATATCTTCTTATGGGGACATGGCAGTGAATAGGATTCCATTTTCCTGTTTGGTATTTGCAGGAACAAGAAGATTCTTCTTATGAGAAATTGCCAGTACAAGCTCCAACTCTGTTTTTGCCCATAATAAGAGTGTACTAAGGTGAGGGCAGAGAGTTCTCCTTTCATTATATAGGGGCCCATCTTGTTTTCAATGCATGGGCTTTGTATAGTCACAAATGTAATGGACTCTACGAGGTTAAAATCTCAGTAGACAACTGAGTAAAAGGATCTGAAGCCCCTGGCACTCTTCTCTGAACAATATGTATATTTGGTAATAACTCTGAAGGGTCATATTACGCATGAGCTAGGATTTTCTCTCCTATGCCTGACCTCATTGACTCAAAGGCTGGTAATAGCACTGCATTATGAAGGGACAATCCAATTTTCTTCTCCTTCCATTAGGCCCTACTCTGTTTCTCAAATTTTATTCGCTTGACGCAACCTTGTTCCCGCAAGCTGAATAATAGCCACCGCACTTGCAGAAGTGAATGTACCAATGGCAATGAGAGCCCAGAATAAGTATAAGGTTCTAGTTTTTATGAGAAGAATCTTGCAACCATTAGATTCCCTCGGTCATTGCACCAGGGGACGTGGGTAGCATGTCAGCTGTCCCTCTGAGAGATATGAATTCTAACGCTTGCCTATCAACTTAATTAAGTAGAGTAACTCTGTGCAAATCACTCTTGTGTCAGTTTTGTTAACTACACATAGCTGGAGAAGGTTCGGTAAACTACTGGTGTGACCTACTATATTAAAGTGGAATGCATGTGTATTTAATAGGACCACCTTCTTTGTGGAAGCAGAGAGGCAGACTTGGATGGAATTCTCCCCTGGTGAGATGTGACCCTCAAGGTGTTGGTGGTTTGTAAATGTCCTCTTTGTATGACACAGCAATTGAAGGATGTGATATGTGGACTGAGGAAAGAGAGGTGGTGTGTCAGAGGTGCTGAAGCCTCCGCTCACTGAATAAAGGCCACCACCAAGCTTGAAAAACTATCTTTCTGTACCCCACCCCACAAATCCTGTGTTCGCAGCCCCTATTTTCAATTTCTTATGGCTCACTTTATTCCTGCCTGGCACAGGTGGGTTAAGTGCAAACCGGTGTGTTCTACCGGCAATTTCGAGAACATTCTGCATTTGCTTGCTTGTGTGCCCTGGTAGACTGACCCAAGAATGTTGGGCTCAAACCAGTTTTCCCGAGTCGAGGTGTTTAGTGTGCCAGCTTTGCTAAGCAATTGCCCCGCTTCATCCACAACCAACACTGTTGCAGTTTTTGCTGTTTCTCAGTTTCTATCCAGAGTTTGAAAGTAAGATTAGAGATGCTTCAGGAAGCACTAAGCTATCGATCTGTTGGACCAGTTTTATTGAGTTATAGTGTTAGTTTTATTTGATAGTTAATTAATGTTTTATTATTGTTGTATTGTAAACTTTACGGTGATGAAATTCTAAGCTGTCTTAACAGTGCACTTTTCCACAGTCATATTCCTCGACAATTCGGATTCTCGGATACAGTGTTCAACATAATACGTAATTGTATTTTTTCAATGAAAAATAGAGTAAAATATTCAGTTTTGTACTCGAAATACTGACTCTATTTCTTCATTAAGAAAATGCCAATGCCTCTTTTAAATACACCATGACCATATTTCACGTTGTACAAAAAATTTAAGGAAACATACATAAATATAAACAAGCCTTACTAAGGAAAAAAGACTAATGTAAGATGCCCAAGAGATGTTTTTGCAAAAAAAACATGCACACCGCAAGTGCAACCCGTCATTGTCTCAAAATTTCATTTTAATTCACAAAATGAATTCAACGTGCTCTACATGTAGATAGAGAGCGTTTCCAACACAATTTGAGACATATCTGCGCTACAGTTCAGAATGTAAAATGTTGTCTATGAATTGTCTCTACACGCAGATCCAGCACTCCAAAGCCCGCTGTGGTGCTATAGTGGACCACCTCACCTCAAAACCAAAGAATTTGTAACAACATGTCAGAAGTATGACACCCTCGAAATCTTCAATACAACATTGAAAATACACAGAAAACCCAGAGCCCCACTGAACACAAAATCCTCTATTCCAAAATGAACATATTACTTACTTTTGGTAATTTCTGGTAGAGACTCTAACCACAGACTCCTCACCTGATGAATTCCCCTTGGTGCTAGGAATGATCCAGAAGATTTTCATAGTAACTCCTTTGTTCACCTTTAGATGGAGTCTTGTGGCTCTGCGTCAGATCCATCCCACACCAGCTTATTTTTGGTCTTTTTTTTATGCTGTCAGACGTGGAGTCCATAGAGATTAAAATATGCCAGAGTGCAGATCTCCAAAAGAGAAATCTTATTAACAGACTCTATGAGTCCATTCCACACAAGACTGTGGAGTGTGAGTCAGTGAGGAATCTGTGATAGATAGAGTCTCTACTAGAAAAGGCATTACCCAAAGTAAGAAACTTGTTCTTCTGATAGAGACTTTCAACAATAGATTCCCCACCTTGTAAATAGATACCAAACCAGCACCTTCTAAGTTGAAGGGTCTGTGGAATGGTTCAGACCAGGACATTTTGCAGGACTGAAGGGGCAAAATGCCCTCCCGCCAGACCTGGCTATCAAGGCTGTAGTGATTCGTGAATGTGCTGAGGGATACCCACGTAGGAGCCTGACAGATCTTCAAGACTGGCCCACTGTCCACCAGCCCAGAGATAGCAGTTTTTGCTCTGGTGGAATGAGAAAACAAGCCGTCTACAGACTGCTTCATGGTTTGTCCAGAGCAGATCCTTAAGCATAATACACTCCATCAGGAGAGGGTTCTCTTTTGCACCTCGTTTCCCTTTCTGGCTCCATAGAAAGCCACAAAAGTTGATTGTCTAATCAATGGTCTCTAGTGCAATCGATGTAACAACTGAGGGCCCACTTAGGATCAATAAGGTGGAGTCGCTCCTCTTCCTTGGACCGATTAGGTGGGGCATTAAAAAACAGGAAAGTGACAGATAACCTTATGTGAAAGGGCGTTACTACCTTTGTTAAGAAAGCCACCTTTGTCTAGAGGACCCATTTTTCTGCAAATAATAATGTGTAAGGTTGCAGATGGACAAGCCTGGAGTTCACTCACTCACTGAGCAGAGTTGATAGTGGTTAGGAATACCCTCTTTTTAGTCAACAGACATACTAGACAGCTGTGCATTCGTTGAATTGGAGGGTGCATCAAGGAGCTGACAACCAAACTGAAGTTCCACTGCAGCATCGCAAAAGTTATTGGCAAGAACATGTGAACCAGCCCTTTCGAGAGCTGAATCACACCCGGTGATTTGAAAAGAAAAGGCTGATTGTATAACGGAAGTAAGGCAAAAAGGGCCAAATGAGAGACAAAACAATAAAACATCAGATAACCGTGCATAAGGGTTGAATGTCAAGGGAGGAACACCAGACAACAAACTTCTCCCACAATCCTGCATATACAGTTTTGGTGGAAGGACACCTGGCCTCAAGGATGATGCCAACTGCTTCAGGAGGAAGACCGAAAGCATTCAACGTTCACTGTTAAATCTACACACATGGAGGTGTAGGTTATGCAGACTCGGTTGCAGGACCCAGCCTTGTTGCTGTGACAGAAGGTCTTCCCAAAGGGGCTCCTGATGTAGAGGACATATGCTCATGGCCAGAATTTCTGGGGTAGGGTATGGAGCCATTCCAATTGTGGTCAAACAGCTACCACTGCAGGTCTTTTGCAATTTCCTCTGATACATGAACAGAACCCGGAAGGGTCTCTTGGTGCTGATCCAGCTGAGTCTTCAGATCCCATTGCAGAGCTCACATGTGCTATTTGATGTGATCCACAAGTAGGTTGCAGGAAGCCAAGTTGCCAAGAAACCTAAAGCCACTCTCAATGGCAGGTGTGACTTTGGCCCATTGATGGAAAATCCCAATGATGTCAACAGGGCGGCCAAAACCTGGAGGTGCTTTATGACTTATTGAGGCGAGTCCACCTTCAGCAACTCATCATCAAGGTAAGGAAAGACTGCTATTCCCAAGCTCCAATGATCAGTCACGACCACCACCATGACCTTTGTAAACATGTGAGCTGCACCGGTAAGCCCAGTGTGGAGCACTGAGAATTGAATGTGCTCTTGGTCTACCTGACACCAGAGATAACACATGTGTGACTGCAAAATTGGGATGTGGAAATATGCTTACTGCAAGTCCAATGCCATCACCCAGCCTACTGAATCCAGGGCAGACAGACTTTGGGCCAGGGTGATCATTTTGAACTTGGCCTTCAGAAGGCAGAAGTTCAGAGGTTGAAGATCGAGGATAGGATGAAGGCCTCAGTCGTGTTTTGATACCAGAAAGTAACGAGAATAACAGCCTGTTAGAAATTAAGTATCTAGTTGGTAAAGGTATGCACCCTGTCCAACTAGGGACCCAGTCTTAGTCATGGTAAAGTAGATGCACCCTGCCCTCACCCTCTGGTAGCTTGGCACAGAGCAGTCAAGCTTATCTAAACAGGCAGTGTGTAAAGTGTTTGTGCAACACACACAAAGTAACACAAGGAAGAAAGCCCCAAAAGACGCCACACAGATTTAGAAAACTAGACAATAATTTAATAAATATATCAAGACCAAAACAACAAAAATCCAATCAGAAGAACTCGAGATATGAATTTTCAGAGAATAAATCAAAAAGTAGTGCTTAGAAGTCAATAGCAATTTGGGGTTACTTAAGGTCATGCTAGACCTTAGTAAATCCAAAGTTCAGGCTGACTGCAATTGAGGGCAGGCTGAGTTCCGGACCCACGCAGGGCCCTCTGAAAAAGTACATTGAATGAAAGAAGCACCAACGTCAAGGGCTCAAGGCACAGAGCAGAGGAGGAGATGCATCGCTGTCGAGCGTGATGACATAGGTGATGTGTCGGTTCTGCGATACGCAGTGTCGAGGAAACATTGAAGTCAAGCAGTGATGGGCATCAAGGTGATGCATCATCATCGAGCCGTACAAAGTCGAAGATGCGTCGGAATCTGAGAACGATGCATTGCAAAGTTGATGATGCGATGTCTGAACTCGAGCATGAGCAGTGATGTGTCAGTGCCGGGTGGAAATACACCAGTCCCGATCAGCGCAGTGTTGTTGATACATCGATTTTCTTGGGTTGTAGCACAGATACCCACTTCCAAGGGCCCAGGACTTGATTAGCACCACTTCGCAGAGCAGCACTCACAGCAGACAAAGTCTAGGTGCTGGTTGAAGGTTGCAGGCAGTCTTTGATGTCCCTGAGTCTGCAGAAGAACAGGGGGCAATCCTTGGAGTCACTCTAGGTTCAGGTGAGACGGGTCCAGTCCTTGTCCTCAGCAGGACAGAGATGAGCAGGCAGCTCATCAAAGCAGGAAGCAGTCCTTCCAGAGCAGCAGCGCAGCAGATTGGCAATCCTTGTATCACAGCAGTCCTTAATCTTGACAGAGTCTTTCACAGGTCCAGTAGTGTACTTATGGTCAGAGTCTCATTGCTTGTACCCTAAAGTGCCTTTGAAGTGGGGGTGACTTCAAAAAGGGTCTTTAAAGCGCACAGAAGTCCTTTCTTCCTAGCCCTGACTGCAGACTATCAATGGGGGTAATCAGCCCTTTGTGTGGGGACAGGCACTCTCTATTCAGGTGAAAGTGTCATCTCCCTATCTCTCTTCCTGCCCAGGAAGAGCTATTGAGAATGCAGATGAGTGCTCAGACACACCTAATCGTCCTGTGTTTGTAGCTGCCTAGAGGAAATGCACAAAGTGTAGCTGTCACCCATCCCAGATGTGAATTGGAGACAGGGTGAAATCCACACAGAACAATGAGAACAGAGAAATGCCACTTTCTAAAAAACAGTAAAGAGGATGTATTATAACCATTCCAATGATATGAAACATGATTCAGCTAGTCCTTTGTGATCAGGAAATACAGGTTAATTGTATATAAAGGAATTCCCAATGCTAGCCTATGAGAGGATTAGGCCTCAGAGTAGTTCACTACTAGGAGATGTAAAACTTAAAAGTACATTTTCTACCTTTTTGTTACATAGCACCCTGCCCTATGGGCTCCCTAGGACCTACCATAGGGGTGGCATATATGTAATAAAAGGGGAGTTTAAGGCTTGACAAGGGGTTTTAAATGCTAAGTCGAAGTGGCAGTGAAACTGCAGACACAGGTTCTGCAGTGTCAAGCTTGATGCATTTTTAAAGGGCTACTTAAATGCCTAGCACAATCAGTCCTGCGGACCCACTAGTAACATTTAATTTACAGGCCATGGGTACATGGCATACCACTTCACAAGGGACTTACAAGTAAATTAAATATGCCAACTGTGGATACACCAAATGTTGCCATATTCAGGGGAGAAGAACATGGAATTTAGCACTTGTCTGCAGTGCAAAGGGCAACAAAAACAAATTCAGCAAAAAGTGGAGGGTAAAAGGCAAAAAGTTTGTGGCTGAACCTGCAGAAATGGACATTTACAGCACAGCCAGTCCCAATCTCTCAGGCAGGGTGGCACACCTAACATCATTGGCATGATATTCCCCCAAACCTTTTGCCTCTACTCCTGTTTTGCTGAACTTGTTTTTGTTGGCTTTAGGACTCAGGGCACTTTGCCATTCTAACCTTTGCTAAAGTTATGTTATGTTATGTTAAGAGGTCTTATATAGCGCATGGCTACCCAACGGGCCTCCCAGCGTTTGTACGGAAGACTTCAGAACAAAAGCTGCAGATAACAATCAAAATAACCAGGTCTTAAGTAGGCGGCAGAAAGAAAGTTCATGGCCTGTTTGTCGGAGATTCGTCAGCAACGAGTTCCACAACTTCGCTCCAAGGAAAGCCATTGATCTTCCCTCCCATTTGGCCTTCTTTGTTAGGGGAATTCCAGCAGGGGCTGCTGAGGAAGACCTAAGATGCCTAGCAGGAATGTGGAAGGAGGCAAGGGTTCACAGGAGCAGGGAACCTTTGTTATGGAGAGCTCTGTGAATGCAACACAGAGTTTAAAATTTTATCCGCTGCTCAACTGGGAGCCAGTGCAAGGTAGAAAGAGCGGGTTTAGCCGATTAATGTCCAGGTACATTAAAAAGAAGGCGGGCCAACGTGTTCTGCACCACTTGTAGTTTCTTTTTTACATATTTTGGAGCCCCAATAAACAAGGCATTCCCATAGTCCAGGCGAGAGATGATAAGTGCTTGGACTATGAGTCTCTTCGCAATGAATGGAAGTATTGTAAATTCCTTTCTAAGGAGCCTTAGCGTTCCAAAGCGTTTCTTAGCTTGGTGCTCCATGGTTAACCCTGGGTCCAGCCATTCTCCTAAGCTCTTGATATATTCCTTAGGAGGAGGCATCTCTCCTAGGGTGTGGTGCAGAGGGGAAATAGTATTGGACCGAGAAAGATGTCCTAAAATCATACCCTCTGTCTTATCGCCGTTCAATTTGAGTTTGCATTCGGACATCCATTCAGATACTGCCTTTAAACAAGGAGTGAGTGCCGTCTCCGATGAGTTTTTCTCGGTCGTCAGGGAGACTACCAATTGGGTGTCGTCTGCATATGAAACTATTGATAGACCAAATGGTCCTACTATCTTTGCCAGAGGTAACATATAGATGTTAAATAAGATGGGGCTAAGTGAAGAGCCTTGAGGTACTCCCCAGCAGCTGTTGAAGCTTCTGGTGAAAAATGAGCGATCTAGTACCTGAAATGATTTAGCTTCTGGGAAGGAGGAGAGCCAATTAAGAGCATTGCCTGTGATTCCACTCTCCTTCAATCTTTGGCAGAGGATACTATGATCTTCAGTGTTTAAAGTGGCACTGAGATCCAAAAGAATGATAGCTGTAGCCATCCCTTGATCAAGGCGTTTCCTGACCTCTTCCGTAATGCTGATTAGTGCTGATTCGGTGCTGTGCAATGGTCTAAAGCCCATCTGAGAAGGAAGGAGGATGTTGTTATCCTGAAGTAAGTTAGAAAGACAAGAATTAACATGTCTCTCCAATATCTTGGAGAGAGCGGGCAACATGGAGATAGGCAGATAGTTGTTAAGCACAGACGCGTCTAAGTGGGGTTTCTTAAGCAAAGGTTTCACTATTGCATGTTTCCTCTGATGACGGATGCTACTATTGGTCAATGACAAATTCAGTATGTCAGTCAGGGTAGGGACTATAACAGATGAAGCCTAAGCTAAGATGGTGGGCGGTGCAGGGTCCAGTGGGGAACCCAATTTAAGGGTCTACAGTAATGTTGATACCCGTTTACGGGAAAGCGGTGGAAACTGCGAAAGCACAGCTGTATGGTTGATACATTCCGCCCTTGGGACCTGTGTACTGGGGTCTTCATCGGGAAGGTTGTATAGATGTCTAAGATGTTTTGCTGAAAAAATACACCCAAATTATTGCTGTGTTTATAGGATGCTTCCACAGAGTGAGTATGCAAGTGTGAGTGAGTAATTTGTCTTAAAAGATGAAAGATTTCTTTAGGAGAGTTGGAGCTCTGTTTTATTTTAATGGAGTACTTTGTGCTAATTTTATTTATGCATGAAACATCCTGATGGCTTTCCTGTATTCTACATTTCATGAGTTATCATAGGTTTTTCTCCATCTCCTTTCCAGGCACCTGCAATCTCTCTTTAGTGACCATAAATGAGGGGAGAACCAGGGAGAACCTTTTTTCACCTGGCATCTCTCCCTCGTTCTACAAGGGAGGACAATATCCAACCTTTTGGTTATCCAATCATTAAATAACACCAGGGAGCAAATCATGTTTCCCCTTAGGACAGGTTTTAGAGTCTCTAGGGTGTTTATTGAGTCTTTGGCTTTAAGCAAATGCCAGCGCCTATAGGGCTGAGACAAAGTTTGGGAGGGATTAGCTGCAACCAAGGAAGCCAGGTTAAGAGTTATTTAAAAATGGTCCGACCATGCCAAAGGGGGTAGGGGGCAAGGCCATTAGGCTGGCAGAGGTGACATATTGTCTTCTACTATCCTTTCATGGCACTGTGAATCCATATCCTAAGATACTTGAGGGCTTTAGCGATCCATCTCATCTCAAATCCAAGAATACTGCCTTTAGTATTAATGTGGGACATGCATAGTGCTTTCCACTTCCGACCATTTAATATGTGCCAGAGATAAAAAATGTTCTAAGACACATCAGAGCACGTACTGAGGAACTTGGCAAACTGAGTGTCAGCAGTATGTGATCAACATACAGGGACGCTTTCATGGGTTCAATTGTTGCAGTGGTTCTGTGCATCTCCAACTATCTAAAAGCAGTGGACAGGAAATCTGAGCCATGACAAAGAAGGGTGTGGAGAGCGGGCACCTCTGTGTCGTTCCACACCTGATCGTAACCAGTCTGGGTAAGAAACACCACAATTATCAGGTCACTTGTTTGTCTAGCCAATGGAATTTGGAATTAAAAACTCGTATCCAAGGCCAGCATCTCCATTCTTTCAACTTGGTCAACTGCTTTTGCCACAAAATACATTTAGCACCAAGGCCTTTGGCTAAAGGCCTTTTATCTGCCATAGAATAGTTGATAGCATTTTCAGGTGGGTTTTAGATAGGAGCACACCTGGCAGAAGAGGATCAAAGATTAAACCACTTGCAACATTTAGTTAAAACATTCACATCTATATTAAACATGAAACTGGGTGGAAGTTAGAATTGTCTAAAGGAGGGATTTCCAACAGGTCAATTGCGAGCCACTAGTAGCTCGTAGGCTACCACTAATAGTTTTCACATGATAATTGCCTGTCAGCAGGCTTGAGAATACACAGCTCCCCAACTGATAAGGCAGCTATTTAAAGAACTGTACCTTTTCTTTGAGGGCTGGAATGCTGACAGTGCAGGATGCTGCAGCCTACCCTCTTTCTTTACTTCTTTTTCTTCTTTCTTTCATGCCTCTTGTGAGAAAGTGGATTGTTGGTTGAGGGAAATGTGAGCCCTTCTCAAGCAATAGCCCAACTCTTTGTCAGGGTGAACCATAAAAATCACAAAATTAACCTGTGTTTAAGCCTCTGGTAGCTTGGCACAAAGCAGTTAGGCTTAACTTAGAGGTAATGTGTAACGTATTAGTGAAGTACACACACAATAATAGTGTGAAACCACACCACAAGAAAAATCCCAAACCAATTTAGAATAATCGAGTAAAATGTAATAGATTATTTGACACCAAAACAATACAATTCAATCAGTAGATCCAGAGGTATGCATATTCAAAGATTTAAGGTAGGTATAGTGCTTAAAAGCACAAAACGCCATTCACGGTAATCTGATTGTGCTAAACTGGGACAAAATCAAATGTTCAGGCCAACCACAACAGAGCATGGGCCGGAATACAGGGACCAGGTGAGTCCTGCTGAAAAAGTTGCCTTCTAACAGTCTGGCGTGAAGAGTCTGGTTCGCGGTGGAGGAGGCTGTGAGTAGCAGGGAAAGCACTGCAGATGGTCATCGCTGTAGCTTGAAGAACAGGCAGGGCATCACGGATGGTGCTTGCGGTTGGTTGAAGATCCTGTTGCCGATGATCGGTACCAGAGCTTCGCATTGTCAATCACCATGGGCTGTCATTTCTATATCACAAAGTGCAGATCTCGCGTTGTCAATTGTCGTTGGTGGACGCTGTGGCAGAAAGCATCTGGGTCACTGGAGCTTTACATTGGTGGTCGTCATGGGCGGCAAGATCTTGGCTCGAACTGGCCTATTTATGGTCGCGAATAGCCCAAAAGGGGCACATCTTGGGGATTAGGACCTCAATGCCAGCAGAGGCCAGCATGACTCAGGCAGGTCCAGGTGAGGGTCCAGTTCAGCAGGTCAGCTGGTCATTTGCAAGAAGGCTTCTGGAACTTGTTGTGGCCCTGTAGCTCAAAATAGGAGTCCAGTTAACTAGCCCTTGGAGTCACTCAGGTAGCCTGAGATGAAGGGATCAGGTCTTCCTTCTCAGGCAGCAGGGCAGTCCTTCTTCTATAGTATCCAGAGGTGCAGGAGTTTACTGACGAGTTGCTCAGAGGCTTCAATATTTATACCAGGTGTCAGCTTTGAAACAGAAGAAATGTTTGTAGGAGGCGGTCTGGTTTGTAGTGGGTACCTTGGCTACTTACACCTTATACCAGGTCCAGTTATCCCTTATTAGTGAAGTAGTACTGTTCTAGCAGCTTAGGCTGATAGAGGTAGCTATAGCAGAGCAGCTTAGGCTGAACTAGGAGACATGCAAAGCTCCTGCAATACCACTATATGATATAGGTACAATATAATCAGAAAGACAATACTCAGAGTTACTAAAAATAAAGGTACTTTATTTTAGTGACAATGTGCCAAAAATATCTCAGTGGATATACTCCCTTGGGAGGTAAGTAACATACACAAAATATACACAAATAACCAAATGAGGTAAGTAAAACAGTCAGAAAATAGTGCAAACACTGTAGAACCCAATAGAATGCAATAGGCCTAGGGGCAACACAAACCATATGCTAAGTAAGTGGAATGCGAACCACAAATGCACCCCTAGGCAATTGTAGTGTGTAGAGGGTCACTGGGAGTGTCAGAAAACACCAAGGGTATAGAGGAAACCCCACTCCGGGACCCAGGAAAGCAGGCGTAAAGTACTACTATTTCCCCCAATACACACTAAAGTTGTGATAAAGGATTTTGCGAGGACCGCACAAAACTGCAAATCACTGAAGACGGATTCCTGGACCTGAAGACCTGAAAAAGGAAGGGGACCACGTCCAAGAGTCCCTAAAGTGGCCAGGGGGGCAGGAGCCCACCAAACCCCGGATGAAGGTGCAAAATGGCTGCCTCCGGTTGGAAGAAGATGCTGGTTCTGCACCAATGGAGTGAGGTAGGAGGTTCTGCTTTGTGCAGAAGATGTCCCACAGCGTGCTGGCAGATGCAGGGTGGTTTCCGTGGCAAAGTACCGCAAACAAGCCTTGCTACACGCAAGAGTCACGGTTGAAGAAAAAGAGTGCTGCCCGGGCCCAGGAAGGACCAGGATGTTGCACCTCAGGAGGGGAGGCAGAGGGGGCCGCAGCAACGTAGAGAGCCCACTGGAAAAAGGGAAGCACGCACAGGAGTCCTTGAACATGGGTTCAAGAATACTGACTATGGCGGTCGTCTCAACACTGCACAAAGATGTCCCATGACGCCGGAGGTCAACTCAGGGAGCTGAGCATCGCAGGGCGGAATGCTGGGTGTAAGGAAATGCCTCCTTGGCATGGTTACCCCCTGACTTTTTGCCTTTGCTGATGCTATGTTTTGAATTGAAAGTGTGCTGAGGCCTGCTAACCAGGCCCCAGCACCAGTGTTCTTTCCCTAACCTGTACTTTTGATTCCACAATTGGCACACCCTGGCATCCAGATAAGTCCCTTGTAACTGGTACCTCTGGTACCAAGGGCCCTGATGCCAGGGAAGGTCTCTAAGGGCTGCAGCATGTATTATGCCACCCTAGAGACCCCTCACTCAGCACAGACACACTGCTTACCAGCTTGTGGGTGCTAGTGAGAGCAAAATGAGTAAGTCGACATGGCACTCCCCTCAGGGTGCCATGCCAGCCTCTCACTGCCTATGCAGAATAGGTAAGACACCCCTCTAGCACGCCTTACAGCCCTAAGGCAGGGTGCACTATACCATAGGTGAGGGTACCAGTGCATGAGCACTGTGCCCCTACAGTGTCTAAGCAAAACCTTAGACATTGTAAGTGCAGGGTAGCCATAAGAGTATATGGTCTGGGAGTCTGTTTTACACGAACTCCACAGCACCATAATGGCTACACTGAAAACTGGGAAGTTGGGTATCAAACTTCTCAGCACAATAAATGCACACTGATGCCAGTGTACATTCTATTGTAAAATACACCACAGAGGTCACCTTAGAGGTGCCCCCTGAAACTTAACCGACTATCTGTGTAGGCTGACTGGTTCCAGCTGCCTGCCACACTAGAGACATGTTGCTGGCCCCATGGGGAGAGTGCCTTTGTCACTCTGAGGCCAGTAACAAAGCCTGCACTGGGTGGAGATGCTAACACCTCCCCCAGGCAGGAGCTGTAACACCTGGCGGTGAGCCTCAAAGGCTCACCCCTTTGTCACAGCACCGCAGGACACTCCAGCTAGTGGAGTTGCCCGCCCCCTCCGGCCCCGGCCCCCACGTTTGGTGGCAAGGCCGGAGAAAATAATGAGAATAACAAGGAGGAGTCACTGACCAGTCAGGACAGCCCTAAGGTGTCCTGAGCTGAGGTGACTCTAACTTTTAGAAATCCTCCATCTTGCAGATGGAGGATTCCCCCAATAGGATTAGGGATGTGACCCCCTCCCCTTGGGAGGAGGCACAAAGAGGGTGTACCCACCCTCAGGGCTAGTAGCCATTGGCTACTAACCCCCCAGACCTAAACACGCCCTTAAATTTAGTATTTAAGGGCTCTCCCTGAACCTAGAAATCAGATTCCTGCAACTACAAGAAGAAGGACTGCCGAGCTGACAAACCCCTGCAGAGGAAGAACAGAAGACACCAACTGCCTTGGCCCCAGACTTACCGGCCTGTCTCCTGCCTTCCAAAGAAACCTGCTCCAGCGACGCTTTCCAAGGGACCAGCGACCTCTGAATCCTCTGAGGACTGCCCTGCTTCAAAAAAGACAAGAAACTCCCGAGGACAGCGGCACTGCTCCAAAAGAACTGCAACTTTGTTACAAGGAGCAGATTTAAAGACCCCTGCAATTCCCCGCAAGAAGCGTGAGACTTGCAACACTGCACCCGGCGACCCCGACTCGACTGGTTGAGAACAACCAACTCAGGGAGGACCCTCCGGCGACTCTACGACTGTGAGTAACCAAAGTTGTCCCCCCTTGAGCCCCCACAGCGACGCCTGCAGAGGGAATCCCCAGGCTCCCCCTGACCGCGACTGTCTGAACTCCATTTCCCGACGGCTGGAAAAGACCCTGCACCCGCAGCCCCCAGCCCCTAAAGAAACGGACCTTCTGTGCAGGAGTGACCCCCAGGAGGCCCTCTCCCTTGCCCAGGTGGTGGCTACCCCGAGGAGCCCCCCCCTTGCCTGCCTGCATCGCTGAAGAGACCCCTTGGTCTCCCATTGAAAACTGAAGGAAACCCGACGCATGTTTGCACACTGCACCCGGCCGCCCCCGCGCTGCTGAGGGTGTACTTTCTGTGCTACTTTGTGTCCCCCCCGGTGCCCTACAAAACCCCCCTGGTCTGCCCTCCGAAGACGCGGGTACTTACCTGCAGGCAGACTGGAACCGGGGCACCCCCTTCTCTCCATTATAGCCTACGTGTTTTGGGCACCTCTTTGACCTTTGCACCTGACCGGCCCTGAGCTGCTGGTGTGATAACTTTGGGGTTGCTCTGAACCCCCAACGGTGGGCTACCTTGGACCAAAAACTGAGAACTGTAAGTGACTTACTTACCTGTGAAAACTAACAATAACTTACCTCCCCCAGGAACTGTGAAAATTGCACTGTGTCCACTTTTAAAACAGCTTATTGTGTTTTATGCAAAAAGTATACATGCTAAAGTAATGATTCAAAGTTCCTAGAGTACTTACCTGCAATACCTTTGAAAAGAGCTATTACATGTAAAATTTGAACCTGTGGTTCTTAAAATAAACTAAGAAAAGATATTTTTCTATAACCAAACCTATTGGCTGGATTTGTCTCTGAGTGTGTGTACCTCATTTATTGTCTGTGTGTATGTACAACAAATGCTTAACACTACTCCTTGGATAAGCCTACTGCTCGACCACACTACCACAAAATAGAGCATTAGTATTATCTCTTTTTACCACTATTTTACCTCTAAGGGGAACCCTTGGACTCTGTGCATGCTATTCCTTACTTTGAAATACCACATACAGAGCCAACTTCCTACATTGGTGGATCAGCGGTGGGGTACAAGACTTTGCATTTGCTGGACTACTCAGCCAATACCTGATCACACGACAAATTCCAAAATTGTCATTAGAAATTGATTTTTGCAATTTGAAAAGTTTTCTAAATTCTTTAAAGACCTGCTAGGGCCTTGTGTTAGATCCTGTTTAGCATTTCTTTTAGAGTTTAAAAGTTTGTGAAAGTTTGAATTAGAACCTAGAACTAGTTTTAGTTTCTTAAAAAGTATTCCAACTTTTAGAAGCAAAATGTCTAATACAGATGTGAATGTGGTGGAACTCGACACCACACCTTACCTCCATCTACAGATGAGAGAGCTAAGGTCACTCTGTAAACTAAAGAAAATAGCAATGGGCTCCAGACCTTCCAAACTACAGCTCCAGGAGCTGTTGGCAGAGTTTGAAAGAGCCAACCCCTCTGAGGATGGCAACACAGAGGATGATGATAGTGACTTGGAGGGTGATTCCCCCCCACCAGTCCTATCTAGGGAGAACAGGGCCTCTCAAGCCCTGACTCCACAAATAATAGTCAGAGATGCTGGTTCCCTCACAACTCTGAAATCACTGAGGATAACTCCAGTGAAGAGGACATCCAGTTAGCCAGGATGGCCAAAAGATTGGCTTTGGAAAGACAGATCCTAGCCATAGAAAGGGAAAGACAAGAGATGGGCCTAGGACCCATCAATGGTGGCAGCAACATAACTAGGGTCAGAGATTCTCCTGACATGTTGAAAATCCCCAAAGGGATTGTAACTAAATATGAAGATGGTGATGACATCACCAAATGGTTCACAGCTTTTGAGAGGGCTTGTGAAACCAGAAAAGTGAACAAATCTCACTGGGGTGCTCTCCTTTGGGAAAAGTTCACAGGAAAGTGTAGGGATAGACTCCTCACACTCTCTAAAAAAGATGCAGAATCTTATGACCTCATGAAGGGTACCCTGATTGAGGGCTTTGGATTCTCCACTGAGGAGTATAGGATTAGATTCAGGGGGGCTCAAAAATCCTCGAGCCAGACCTGGGTTGACTTTGTAGACTACTCAGTAAAAACACTAGATGGTTGGATTCAAGGCAATGGTGTAAATGATTATGATGGGCTGTACAATTTATTTGTGAAAGAACACCTATTAAGTAATTGTTTCAATGATAAACTGCATCAGCATCTGGTGGACCTAGGACCAATTTCTCCCCAAGAATTGGGAAAGAAGGCGGACCATTGGGTCAAGACTAGGGTGTCCAAAACTTCCACAGGGGGTGACCAAAAGAAAGGGGTCACAAAACCTCCCCAGGGGAAAGGTGGTGAGACAGCCAAAAACAAAGATAGTAAAGAGTCTTCTACAGGCCCCCAAAAACCTGCACAGGAGGGTGTGCCCAGAGCCTCTTCACAAAACAATTCTGGGTACAAGGGTAAAAACTTTGATCCCAAAAAGGCCTGGTGTCGTAACTGTAGTCAGTCTGGACACCAAACTGGAGACAAGGCCTGTCCCAAGAAAGATACCACTTCTAACTCCCATCCAGCTAAAACTGGAATGGCCAGTCTCCAAGTGGGATCAACAGTGTGCCCAGAGCAAATCAGGTGTCACACTGAAGCTACATTAGTCTCTGAGGGTGGGGTGGATTTAGCCACACTGGCTGCCTGGCCCCCTAACATGCAAAAATACAGGCAGCAGCTCTTAATTAATGGGACAAGTGTAGAGGGCCTGAGGGATACAGGTGCCAGTGTCACCATGGTGACAGAGAAACTGGTTTCCCCTGGCCAATACCTGGCTGGACAAACTTATCCAGTCACCAACGCTGACAATCAGACTAAAGTACATCCCATGGCTATGGTAACTTTAGAGTGGGGAGGGGTCAAAGGCCTGAAACAGGTGGTGGTCTCCTCAAATATCCCAGTAGACTGTTTGCTTGGAAATGACCTGGAGTCCTCAGCATGGGCTGAGGTAGAACTGAAAACCCATGCAGCCATGCTGGGTATCCCTGAATTGGTGTGTGTCAAGACTAGGGCACAGTGCAAGGCACAGGGTGAAAAAGTAGAGCTGGAGTCTGGAAAAATGGCCCAGCCTACCAAGAGAAAAGGAAAGTCAGCTGGGAAACCAGCTGCAACACAACACCAAAAATAGAACCTCTCTTCTCAGGAAGAAGTTCTGCCCTCTGAGGGAACTGAGCCTATGGAGCTGGAACCTTATCAGGTTGAGCTCTTGGGCCCAGGGGGACCCTCAAGGGAAGAGTTGTGTAAGGGACAAGAAACCTGTTCCTCTCTTGAAGGCCTTAGGCAGCAAGCTGCTGAAGAGTCCAAAGGCAAGAAAAATGGAACACATAGGGTCTATTGGGAAGATGGACTCCTGTACACTGAGGCAAGAGATCCCAAACCTGGTGCCACTAGGAGAGTGGTAGTGCCTCAGGGTTTCAGCGAGTTTATTCTGACCTTAGCCCATGATATTCCCCTTGCTGGGCATTTGGGACAAACCAAGACGTGGGAGAGGTTAGTCAACCACTTCTACTGGCCCAATATGTCCCAGAAGGTTAAGGAGTTTTGCCTCTCCTGCCCCACCTGTCAATCCAGTGGTAAGACAGGTGGGCATCCAAAGGCCCCCCTCATTCCACTTCCAGTGGTGGGGGTCCCCTTTGAAAGAGTGGGTGTGGACATAGTTGGTCCACTAGAACCTCCCACAGCCTCAGGAAATATGTACATCCTAGTAGTAGTGGATCATGCTACTAGATATCCTGAAGCTATTCCCCTTAGGTCGACTACTGCCCCTGCAGTAGCCAAGGCCCTCATTGGTATATTTACCAGAGTGGGTTTCCCTAAGGAGGTGGTGTCTGACAGAGGTACCAACTTCATGTCAGCATACCTAAAACACATGTGGAATGAGTGTGGAGTGACTTACAAATTCACTACACCATATCATCCACAAACTAATGGCCTTGTTGAGAGATTCAACAAGACATTAAAGGGCATGATCATGGGGCTCCCAGAAAAACTCAAAAGGAGATGGGATGTCCTCCTGCCATGTCTGCTTTTCGCTTACAGAGAGGTGCCTCAGAAGGCAGTAGGATTCTCACCCTTTGAACTTCTGTTTGGCCACCCTGTAAGGGGACCACTTGCTCTTGTTAAAGAAGGCTGGGAGAGACCTCTTCATGAGCCTAAACAAGACATAGTGGACTATGTACTTGGCCTTCGCTCAAGGATGGCAGAGTACATGGAAAAGGCAAGTAAAAACCTTGAGGCCAGCCAACAACTCCAGAAGTTGTGGTATGACCAAAAGGCTGCACTGGTTGAATTTCAACCAGGGCAGAAAGTCTGGGTCCTGGAGCCTGTGGCTCCCAGGGCACTCCAGGACAAATGGAGTGGCCCTTACCCAGTACTAGAAAGGAAGAGTCAGGTCACCTACCTGGTGGACCTGGGCACAAGCAGAAGCCCCAAGAGGGTGATCCATGTGAACCGCCTTAAGCTCTTCCATGACAGGGCTGATGTAAATCTGTTGATGGTAACAGATGAGGACCAGGAAGCTGAGAGTGAACCTCTCCCTGATCTCCTCTTATCAGACCCTAAAGATGGCTCAGTAGATGGAGTGATCTACTCAGACACCCTCTCTAGCCAACAGCAGTCTGACTGCAGGAAGGTCCTGCAGCAGTTTGCTGAACTCTTTTCCCTAACCCCTGGTCAGACACACCTGTGTACCCATGATGTGGACACAGGAGACAGCATGCCTGTCAAAAACAAAATATTTAGACAGTCTGACCAAGTTAAGGAAAGCATCAAGGTGGAAGTCCACAAGATGCTGGAATTGGGAGTAATTGAGTACTCTGACAGCCCCTGGGCTAGCCCAGTGGTCTTAGTCCCCAAACCTCACACCAAAGAAGGAAAGAGAGAGATGAGGTTTTGTGTGGACTACAGAGGTCTCAACTCTGTCACCAAGACAGATGCCCATCCCATTCCTAGAGCTGATGAGCTAATAGACAAATTAGGGGCTGCCAACTTCTTAAGTACCTTTGACTTAACAGCAGGGTACTGGCAAATCAAAATGGCCCCTGGAGAAAAAGAAAAGACAGCATTCTCCACACCTGATGGGCATTATCAGTTCACTGTTATGCCCTTTGGTTTAAAGAATGCCCCTGCCACCTTCCAAAGGTTGGTGAATCAAGTCCTTGCTGGGCTGGAATCCTTTAGTGCAGCTTATCTAGATGATATTGCTGTCTTCAGCTCCACCTGGCAGGATCACCTGGTCCACCTAAAGAAGGTCTTGAAGGCCCTGCAATCTGCAGGCCTCTCTATCAAGGCATCCAAATGCCAGATAGGGCAGGGAACTGTGGTTTACTTGGGACACCTTGTAGGTGGAGGCCAAGTTCAGCCACTCCAACCCAAGATCCAGACTATTCTGGACTGGGTAGCTCCAAAAACCCAGACTCAAGTCAGGGCATTCCTTGGCTTGACTGGGTACTATAGGAGGTTTGTGAAGGGATATGGATCCATTGTGACAGCCCTCACAGAACTCACCTCCAAGAAAATGCCCAAGAAAGTAAACTGGACTGTAAAATGCCAACAGGCCTTTGACACCCTGAAGCAAGCTATGTGCACTGCACCAGTTCTAAAAGCTCCAGATTACTCCAAGCAATTCATTGTGCAAACAGATGCCTCTGAACATGGGATAGGGGCAGTTTTGTCCCAAACAAATGATGATGGCCTTGACCAGCCTGTTGCTTTCATTAGCAGGAGGTTACTCCCCAGGGAGCAGCGTTGGAGTGCCATTGAGAGGGAGGCCTTTGCTGTGGTTTGGTCCCTGAAGAAGCTGAGACCATACCTCTTTGGTACTCACTTCCTAGTTCAGACTGACCACAGACCTCTCAGATGGCTGATGCAAATGAAAGGTGAAAATCCAAAACTGTTGAGGTGGTCCATCTCCCTACAGGGAATGGACTTTATAGTGGAACACAGACCTGGGACTGCCCATGCCAATGCAGATGGCCTTTCCAGGTTCTTCCACTTAGAAAATGAAGACTCTCTTGGGAAAGGTTAGTCTCATCCTCTTTCGTTTGGGGGGGGGGTTGTGTAAGGAAATGCCTCCTTGGCATGGTTACCCCCTGACTTTTTGCCTTTGCTGATGCTATGTTTTGAATTGAAAGTGTGCTGAGGCCTGCTAACCAGGCCCCAGCACCAGTGTTCTTTCCCTAACCTGTACTTTTGATTCCACAATTGGCACACCCTGGCATCCAGATAAGTCCCTTGTAACTGGTACCTCTGGTACCAAGGGCCCTGATGCCAGGGAAGGTCTCTAAGGGCTGCAGCATGTATTATGCCACCCTAGAGACCCCTCACTCAGCACAGACACACTGCTTACCAGCTTGTGGGTGCTAGTGAGAGCAAAATGAGTAAGTCGACATGGCACTCCCCTCAGGGTGCTATGCCAGCCTCTCACTGCCTATGCAGTATAGGTAAGACACCCCTCTAGCAGGCCTTACAGCCCTAAGGCAGGGTGCACTATACCATAGGTGAGGGTACCAGTGCATGAGCACTGTGCCCCTACAGTGTCTAAGCAAAACCTTAGACATTGTAAGTGCAGGGTAGCCAAAAGAGTATATGGTCTGGGAGTCTGTTTTACACGAACTCCACAGCACCATAATGGCTACACTGAAAACTGGGAAGTTTGGTATCAAACGTCTCAGCACAATAAATGCACACTGATGCCAGTGTACATTCTATTGTAAAATACACCACAGAGGGCACCTTAGAGGTGCCCCCTGAAACTTAACCGACTATCTGTGTAGGCTGACTGGTTCCAGCAGCCTGCCACACTAGAGACATGTTGCTGGCCCCATGGGGAGAGTGCCTTTGTCACTCTGAGGCCAGTAACAAAGCCTGCACTGGGTGGAGATGCTAACACCTCCCCCAGGCAGGAGCTGTAACACCTGGCGGTGAGCCTCAAAGGCTCACCCCTTTGTCACAGCACCGCAGGACACTCCAGCTAGTGGAGTTGCCCGCCCCCTCCGGCCCCGGCCCCCACGTTTGGCGGCAAGGCCGGAGAAAATAATGAGAATAACAAGGAGGAGTCACTGACCAGTCAGGACAGCCCCTAAGGTGTCCTGAGCTGAGGTGACTCTAACTTCTAGAAATCCTCCATCTTGCAGATGGAGGATTCCCCCAATAGGATTAGGGATGTGACCCCCTCCCCTTGGGAGGAGGCACAAAGAGGGTGTACCCACCCTCAGGGCTAGTAGCCATTGGCTACTAACCCCCCAGACCTAAACACGCCCTTAAATTTAGTATTTAAGGGCTCTCCCTGAACCTAGAAATCAGATTCCTGCAACTACAAGAAGAAGGACTGCCGAGCTGACAAACCCCTGCAGAGGAAGAACAGAAGACGCCAACTGCCTTGGCCCCAGACTTACCGGCCTGTCTCCTGCCTTCCAAAGAAACCTGCTCCAGCGACGCTTTCCAAGGGACCAGCGACCTCTGAATCCTCTGAGGACTGCCCTGCTTCGAAAAAGACAAGAAACTCCCGAGGACAGCGGCACTGCTCCAAAAGAACTGCAACTTTGTTACAAGGAGCAGATTTAAAGACCCCTGCAATTCCCCGCAAGAAGCGTGAGACTTGCAACACTGCACACGGCGACCCCGACTCGACTGGTGGAGAACAACCAACTCAGGGAGGACCCTCCGGCGACTCTACGACTGTGAGTAACCAAAGTTGTCCCCCCTGAGCCCCCACAGCGACGCCTGCAGAGGGAATCCCCAGGCTCCCCCTGACCGCGACTTGCTGAGCTCCATTTCCCGACGGCTGGAAAAGACCCTGCACCCGCAGCCCCCAGCCCCTAAAGAAACGGACCTTCTGTGCAGGAGTGACCCCCAGGAGGCCCTCTCCCTTGCCCAGGTGGTGGCTACCCCGAGGAGCCCCCCCCTTGCCTGCCTGCATCGCTGAAGAGACCCCTTGGTCTCCCATTGAAAACTGAAGGAAACCCGACGCATGTTTGCACACTGCACCCGGCCGCCCCCGCGCTGCTGAGGGTGTACTTTCTGTGCTACTTTGTGTCCCCCCCGGTGCCCTACAAAACCCCCCTGGTCTGCACTCCGAAGACGCGGGTACTTACCTGCAGGCAGACTGGAACCGGGGCACCCCCTTCTCTCCATTATAGCCTACGTGTTTTGGGCACCTCTTTGACCTTTGCACCTGACCGGCCCTGAGCTGCTGGTGTGATAACTTTGGGGTTGCTCTGAACCCCCAACGGTGGGCTACCTTGGACCAAAAACTGAGAACTGTAAGTGACTTACTTACCTGTGAAAACTAACAATAACTTACCTCCCCCAGGAACTGTGAAAATTGCACTGTGTCCACTTTTAAAACAGCTTATTGTGTTTTATGCAAAAGGTATACATGCTAAAGTAATGATTCAAAGTTCCTAGAGTACTTACCTGCAATACCTTTGAAAAGAGCTATTACATGTAAAATTTGAACCTGTGGTTCTTAAAATAAACTAAGAAAAGATATTTTTCTATAACAAAACCTATTGGCTGGATTTGTCTCTGAGTGTGTGTACCTCATTTATTGTCTGTGTGTATGTACAAAAAATGCTTAACACTACTCCTTGGATAAGCCTACTGCTCGACCACACTACCACAAAATAGAGCATTAGTATTATCTCTTTTTACCACTATTTTACCTCTAAGGGGAACCCTTGGACTCTGTGCATGCTATTCCTTACTTTGAAATAGCACATACAGAGCCAACTTCCTACACTGGGGACCTAGGCTCAGCTGTGCATGCAGGATTTCTTCGAAATGTGCACAGAAGCCCTTGTAGCTGCAGACCACACAGTGCACAGGAATACTGTCTAGGAAAGGGAGGCAAGGACTTACCTCCTCAAAATTCGGACAGTTGGACCTTTGGACAGTCGGGGTCACTTGGGTCCACCACCTGTGTTCCAGGGACCACGCTCGTCAGGATGAGAGGGGACACAGAGTACCAGTGAGGCTGTTGTTTGGTGCCTGCTGGATCAGGGGGAAGACTCCGTCAACCCACAGGAGATTTATTCGTGGCTTCCAGTGCAGGGTGAAGCCCTCCAAGCATGCACCACCAGGAAACAGTTGAGAAAGTCGGCAGGATTAGGCGCTACAATGTCGCTGGTAGTCTTCTGGCTACTTTGTTGCAGTTTTGCAGGCGTCCTGGAGCAGTCAGCGGTCGATCCTTGGCCGAAGTCGAAGAGAGAAGTGCAGAGGAGTCCTGGTGGATTCTTGCAAGTCAATATCTGATGAGAAGCCCAAAGGAGAGACCCTAAATAGCCCTGAGAGGAGGATTGGCTACCTAGCCAGGTATGCACCTATCAGGAGGGGTATCTTACATCACCTGCTGGCACTGGCCACTCAGAGGCCTCCAGAGTGTCCCCACACCTCTGAAAACAAGATGGCAGAGGTCTAAGACACACTGGAGGAGCTCTGGGCACCACCCCTGGGGTGGTGATGGACAGGGGAGTGGTCACTCCCCTTTCCTTTGTCCAGTTACGTGCCAGAGCAGGGACTGGGGTTCCCTAAACCGGTGTAGACTGGCTTATGCAAGGAGGGCACCATCTGTGCCCTTCAAAGCATTTCCAGACGCTCTGGGATGCCACCCCTCCCAACCCTGTAACACCTATTTCCAAAGGGAGAGGGTGTAACACCCTCCTCCCAAAGGAAATACATTGTTCTGCCTTCCTGGGACTGAGCTGCTCAGACCCCAGGAGGGCAGAACCCTTTCTGTGGGGTGGCAGCAACTGTAGCTGCAGAGAAAACCCCAGAGAGCTGGTTTGACAGTACTGGGGGTCCATAGTGGAGCCCCCAGGTGCATGGGATTGACCCCTCCATACCAGATCTGGAATGGGGGGACAATTCCATGATCTTAGACACCTCACATGGCCATATTTGGAGTTACCATTGTGCAGTCACAAAGTTTGGGGAAATGGCCCTGAACAATGTGGGGGCACCCCTGCTAGTGCAAGGGTGACCTCACACTTAGTAACTTTGCACCTATCTAGAGTTGGGCATATAGGTGATTTATAAGTTACTTAAGTGCAGTGTAAAATGGCTGTAAAAAAGTGTGGACACTATTTTACTTAGGCTGCAGTGGCAGTCCTGTGAAGGTTTTGTCTGAGCTCCTTATGGGTGGCAAAAGTAATGCTGCAGCCCATAAGGATCTCTTGGAACCCCAATGCATGGGTACCTAGGTACTATATACTAGGGACTTATAAGGGGGTTCCAATGTGCCAATTAGAATTGGTAATTGTAGTCACTAGCCTATAGTGACAAATTTAAAGGCAGAGAGAGCATGAGCACTGAGGTTCTGATTAGCAGAGCCTCAGTGACACAGTTAGGCACTACACAGGCATACACATTTAGGCCACAAACTATGAGCACTGGGGTCCTGGCTAGCAGGATCCCAGTGAGACAGGCAAAAACATACTGACATACATGTAAAATTGGGGGTAACATGACAAGAAAAATGGTACCTTCCTACAATGTTTAGACTTTCCCCCACATCTACTTCTGGAATTTCCTTTCTTCCCTGGTCCCAGGATGTTTGGTGTGACAAAAAGCTGATGTGAAGTTTGTTGTGTGCGTAAGAGGCAACCACTATTGAAGTCACTATTGAAGTCCAAATTTGGTAGGGGGCAGCTCTGGCCCTCCAATCAGGTCAGAATGGCCCAACCTGCCAACATTCAGTCTCCACTGTGATACTGTCTGGGAGGGACACACAAAGCCCAACTGCCATCTACACCTAGTCATACCAGGCACCAAATGGTCAGTACATGAAAATGGCAACTTTCAAAAACTGACATTTCCTGAATTGTGACTTAAAATCCAGCTTACCATTAAAAAGGCTGGCTTTACATTGCAATTCATTTAAGTATAATATGACATTTCTACCTATTCAAAAACAAAAGTTAGCAAATGTAAAGGTTATGTTATCCAAAGGCATACATAGGCCTTACAGAAGTGAAAAACCAATTTAAGAGTTTTTCACTACCAGGACATGTAAAAAGTAAAAGTACATGTCCAACTTTCTAAGTGCAATGCACCCTGCCCTATCGGCCGTTTAGGGCATACACTAGGGGGGGGATTATATGTGTTAAAAAGAAAAGTTTAGTTTATTTGGATAGGTTGAAATGGCAATTCAAAACTGCACACAGGCTGCAATGGCAGGCCTGGGATATGTTTAATAGAACCTCTTAAGTGAGCAGCACAAGAAGTGATGCAGGCCCACTAGTAGCGTTTAATTTACAGGCTCTGGGTACACGTAGTACTAATTTACTAGGAACGTCCGAGTAAATTGAATGTACCAATTGGGTGTAAGCTAATTTTACCATGTTTAAAGGAGAGGACACTTTAGCACTGGTTAGCAGTGGTAAAGCACAGAAGGGCAGATTTAAGAGCCCCTTGTGCCACTTTAGCGCCGCCTTAGTGTCCTTATTTTGATACTAAGGCAGCGCCAAGGTGGCCTTTTCCCCGTACTGTATTTACAAAGTGGTGCAATGCATGCATTGCGCTACTTTGTAACCCCTTGCGCCATATTATGCCTGCGCCAGGCATAATGTATGCAAGGGAGGGGTGCGTTCCCCCATTAGGAGGTCCAAAAAAATGGTGCAGTGAAATTTAAAAGATTTGACTGCGCTGTTTTTTCTGTCATTTTTAATGATGCATCCATTTATAACAATGGTCCTCCTTACACTTTGCTACACTAGCGTCAAAATGTTTGACGCTAGTGTAGGAAATCACCACAGTAGCGTCAAAAATGTTGACGCTATTGTTCTAACTGCAGCCATGGTGCGCTGTATCTTAAATACAGCGCACACATGGTGTCATTAGGGGGGCGCAAGGTGGCGCTGCATTGGATGCAGCACCACTTTTCTTAAATTCAGCCCACAGAGTCCTAAGAGGCAACAAAAAACAGTTTGGGGTGAAGTACAAAAAGTTTGCAGTTGCCCCTGCAGAGAGAGCCAAGTCCAATTCCTAACTTTTTTCTCTTTCTTTTTTCATTGCAACCTCTGTTTATTTTATCCTCTCTTTCTTGTTTTCCCTTTCTTTCTCCTTTTCTCTCTCATCCTATCTTTTTACACTCTATCTGTCTCACCTTCAGTTTGTCTGCTTTTCCAGTTTCTTTAGCTTTTTACTTCTTGTCTTCATTTTACTCTTGCTATTTTTCCCTACTACTTGTTTTTCATTTCTACATCTATTTCTCTTTTTCCTCCATCTTCCCTTTCTTTGTTGTTTCTTAATTTGTTTTCTTCTCCTATTTCATTCCCTTTATTTCACCTCTCTGTTCTCTGTTTTGTTCTCTATTATTCTTTCTTCTTTATTATTATTCTCTCAATTATTTCCTTTGTTCTTTCATTCTTTCTAGTTCCTCCTGTATACGAGGCTCGATGTTTTCAGCCTGGTTTCTGGACTACTTAATCTTTTTATTTTCTGAGCAGCGCGATCGCGCTGGGGTTTACATAGCCCAATCGTGCTTGGTTTTTCTGTGTTCAATTTCAGTGCAATCGCTCTGCATTTCACATAGCGTGATCACGCTGCGTTTTTTTTCTTTTAATTTGTGCGGCAAGAAAAGTCCGGTTAGGAATTTACAACGCTAATAGCTCTAACTCGAGCAAATCCGACACCCGTTGCATTGCAAATGCTTATTTGGTTTGTTTCCATCCCTTCTTTCTCCACTACTATCCTCTTCTCCATGTATCTCCCTCTTTCTGTCTCTTCCTTATTTTTTGTTTTCTTCCACACTTTCTTTCACATTTTTTTCAATTTTTTTCATTTTCTTACTTTCCATCCTGTTCTTCTTTTTCTTTCTCTTGTTTTCATTTGTCTTCTTTGTCATGCTCTTTCTTCTTTTTTCTACTTTCCCTTTGTCGCTTTGTCATATTTTTTGTCTTCCTCACCTTTCATCCATTCCTTAAATTTTTTCATCATCTTCTTCTTAATTTATCTCTTTATTCCTTCATCTGTTTTCTGTCATGATCTCCATCCTCTGTTTCTTTCATTCTTTCTCGCCTTTCTCTAGTTCTCTTTCTTTCCCTGTCTTTCTTGGCTTCTTTCTTTTCCTTTATTTTGATCACATTTTCCAGTCATTCTTTTATTCTTCTCTTTCTCTGTCTCTTTCATACTTCCTCTTCCACTGTTTTTTTTATGTTCTTTCTTCATTTCTCTTTCTCTCCCTTTTTCTGTATCAAAAGCAAAGGGACAAAACAGACTTCATACAGACCCCAAATATGAACCCTGTCATTAATGCTGTATGTTCCCAGTAGTAAGATGGGGGTTCCCTAGTGGGGTGCTTAAGATATTTGGCCCCTGTGTACATTTACTGAATCCTGTATTAGCCAGTAGTCAATGATTTGAAATAGTTCTTGCTATAGGAAAGGCTGGAGACCTGTGCTCCAAAGTATCTCGACTTTTCTTAGGTATAAGTGATATGATGAATTTGGAGTAGATCGGTCCCAGGATTCCTAAGTTCTCTGCCTCTTTGAATGCAGCATAAAGTAGTGAGGCAAATAGTTTTTTTCCCTGTTCTATAAAGTTCCTATAAAGAACACTCTCACAGGGGCTTTAAAAGTAGGTAGGTGGGACATTGCCACCTGCATTTCCTCTTAGGTGATTTTGCCTGCCAAAAGTGCCTTGCTTTCATCAGTTAGTATTGGGAAAGTGTAGTTGTTGAATAAATTCTCTTCCAGTTCTTAACCTGTCAGGTTGCTTAGATTCATAGGGATTATTTTAATAAGAAACCTCCAGTATGTCAACTGGGTCCTTAAATAACCCGACTTCCTGTTCGCGGATGGCCGCTCTACCTGTTTGATCAGGGTCCGCTCCACTGCTTCAGTAAGGAATGAATTATGGGACATATTCATAATTTCTACTTTGTGCTATATGGTAGGTGGGGTGTATTTGCTGCATTGTGAAGTAATATCCCTTATCTCAAACTCTAATGTGGTGCACTCTGGTTTAATATTCAACTAACTGTGGATGTGTTACGCATCAGTTGACCACTTGACCCCACCATGTCACCTTGCCTACAGTCCACAGCATTGGTGTTGAGATAAGCAAATTCTCATTCATGGTTATATAATCTCAAGTGTGATGTAAGGGTTGATCTTCAGGGGTTTTTATCCTTCATAGCTTATATGTTCCATTGAGTGCATATGTCTGAGGTAAATATCTAGTTGAAATAGAGAATTATCAATAAGATCACTGGATACTATACCACAACCCTGAAGCAGAACATAGCCTCGGAGGGCAAGCCATGGGTGCATGATAGAAACCCCTTTTCTTCTGCATTATGATCCCTCATGAGGTCATGCATTATACTTGTATATTTACTGTTCCTCTGATCAGGTGGGCAGGATTTCTTAAGGAAGGGGTCCAGAGCTTGGCCTGCCACAAATTTGGAATGGACAAATTCTGCTAATAACCTGGGCAATTTCGAGAAGGCCTTTCTACAGTTATTGCTCCAACAAGTAGTTTGTGAGCTACTGGTAGCTCTCCAGCTTCCTCTAAGTAGCTCCCCTGTGTGCAGATCAATCTAGTTAGAATATTTAGCTTTGTAATTTAAAAACCTATATTCAAGACATAAATGTGTGTATTTTCCGATCTCAAAAGCTGTTTGGAGAAAAATTTGAATTGTCAAAATATATTTTATATTGACGATTGAGTAGTGATGGATCACGTAGCTATGGAGAGACATATTACCAATATTACCATGGTGCCAGGGACATTGCAGCGATGTGCTTACTATTGCAACATGAATAATATCAGAGGATTGGGCTGATTTCCATTGAACCTAAGTAGCCCTTGTAACAGAAAAGGTTGGATACCCCTGGCTTAAACAGTCCCTCTGATCACAGTCTTGCTCAGGGTGCTTAGCTTTACAAAAGGCACACCAACCTTTGACGTCTAGCCACATTTTTTAAGGATCTTGTGGGTTAGGTTTTCCTGACAGGAATGGCTCCGGCAAATTATTTTGAGCAGGTGATTGAGTAGGTATGGTTGTTCATTTGTCCAAAGTGTAACTTCCAGTAATCACTACCCAGTCCCATTTTAATGTCAAAGATTCAGAGTCAGAGAGGTGCATCTCTTGGAGCAAAGCAATGTCAGTTTTCTTTATATTAAGTTTGTGTAATAACTCCTTGTTTTTGACTTAAAGGGTCAGTCAGTTCACATTCAAGAAAGTTATTTTCAGTAGTGTGTTTGCAATGTTTGTTAACGTCATGTCTGGGATTAAGATTCCTGTTGGACATGGCCCTTTTTGTAGGGCCATTCCCAAACATTTTGCCTCCTTTACCCTACTTTTTCTGATTTGTTTTTGTTGGCTTTGGGATTCTGGGCACTTTACCACTGCTAACCAGTGCTAAATTGCATATGCTCTCTGTCTAAATGGGATTGGTGATTGGTTTATCCATGACTGGCGTATTTGATTTACTGGTAAGTCCCTAGTAAAGTGCACTATCTGTGCCCATGAACTGTAAATCAAATTCTACTAATGGGCCTGCAGCACTAATTGTGCCACCAACATGAATAGCCCTGTACACCTGTCTCAGACCTGCCACTGCAGTGTCTGTGTGTGCAGTTTTGTACTGTCAGTTCGACCTGGCAAGTGTACCCACTTTCAAGGCCCAAACCTTGCCTTTTACTACATGTAAATCACCCCTAAGGTAGGCCCAAGACACCCCCATGGACAGGGTGCAGTGTATTTAAAAGGTAGGACATGTACTGGGGTATTTTACATGTCCTGGAAGTGAAATACTGTCAAATTGCAAGGCCTATCTCTCCCATAGGTTAGCATGGGGATTGCCTTTAAATATCTTTTAAGTGCAGTTTCCCATTGGGAGAAGATGGAGATGTAGAGTTTGGGGTCTCTGAACTCACATTTAAAAATACATCTTTTGGCAAAATTGTTTTTTAGATTGTAAGTTTGAAAATGGTACTTTTAGAAAGTGAGCATTTTCTTGCTTAACAATTCTGTGCCTCTGCTTGGCTGCTGAATACACATTTAGGTCTGACTGACAGTTGGGTTGTTTGGGAATTCACTCTATACAGTGACACAAAGGGAGCTGAAGTGTATCCTGCATATCCCTATGAGTCTTTCTGGACAAGAGTGGGAGGAAGGAGCTGACACCTGCACCTGAAAGGGCTGTGCCTGACCTCGCACAATATAGTCTCTTACCCCCTGGTGTGTGTCTAGGGCAGGGCAAAGAAGATGCAGGGTCTTGTGCACTACAAAGGCTTTCCTTTGACGTTTGACTGCTTCAAAGGCAGAAATGAGTACAAGCATTAGACTGCTGACCCTACAACTTTAGATTACTTCTGGATCAAGAGGAACCTCTACCAAGGAGAAAAGCTTGATGCTTGAGGAGGACCTGCCACTCTGCCTGTTGCTTTGTTGTGCTGGCCTGCTGCTGCTGCTTCTGCCTGAAGAGGGAAAGGACTCGACTTTGCCTTCTGAAAACCTGCTTCTGGAGTTTCTCCAAGGGCTTGGACTATGCTTGCCCCCCCTGTTCTGAAGTGTCAGAAACATCAAAGACTTCATCTGCCAGTGGCTGGGCTCCTCTGCTGAAAGTCCCGACTTGCTAAATGGTGCCAAATCGAGTTCCTGGGCCCTTAGAAGGGGAAGTTGGTAGCCTCTGGGGAAAACCCACCCACCGCTGTATGCGCATGAGAAATATTGGCGCAGCGCCTGTTCTGCACCTGAAAAATTCAATGCCGCGCCTGCCTCACAGCTAGAGAATCGACACAGCACCTGTTCTCGGTGCAGACCCTTCGCACAGCGCATCAGAATTTCCCACTCATCAACCCTGGGCGTCAAAATCTTCTGCATCACCGCACAGACCTGAGGCTACTTGTACGGAAATTGACGCATTCCTTCCCTGCAATGAAAGAATTGATGCACGGCCTCACTTGTGAGTAAGGAATCACTTGCTTTTCCAACGCACGCTTGCCCATGCTGCTTTATTTTTGACGCATACCAGGTACTTTGTGCTAAAAGAAGGCATCCATTGATTTCTGTGGGTTAAGACTCTTCTTACTTTAAAAATGTATATAGTTGCTCGGGATGTTGGAATTTTGATGTTTTGGTCTTGTTTGATTTAGATAAATATTGGCTATTTTTCTAAAATGGTGTTGAGTCATTTTGTGGTGTTTTCACTGTGTTACTGTGTGGGTCTTTACAAATACTATACATATTGCCTTTGAGATAAGCCTGGTGTTCGTGCCAAGCTACTAAGGGGGTTAGCAGGGGTTATCTTAGCTGTGTAGCTCCCTTGCCCTGACTAGAGTGAGGGTCCCTACTTGGACAGGGTGTAAACTGACTGCCAACTAGTCACCCTATTTCTACAATTCCGATAATCAGGGGCTAGCTATAAATAAGTACAGCAACTCAAAATATATATATGAAGCAGTCAAAAGTGGGTTACATAACAGCAGTTTGGCAGGTCTGCCTAATCAAGGGATAGGAGCTATACTTGATTGAGTATGCTCAGGGCCACTGGAAGTATGTGATTGTGTGGTCACACTGTTTTTTTCACATAATTGTAGATTTGCCACATTTGTTACATAATCTGTGATCTGTTGCATAATCTACAGATTTTAACAAAAAAATCTTTCTAGATCAAACAGTAGAAAAGTTACTAAAAATGCAGCAACATGTGTTGCAGTGCAGTAGAAGACCCATTGCAATGGTTGGCTTGTCACCTTTCCGTTGGTTATTGCTATATTCCCACTGTGACTCATCCCAAATCCATTCTACTACTTTCATCTCCTAAATACCACTGCCTAAACTCTTCCCTCCACTTCCACATCTAACTCAACCAAACCTCACTTTACTACCATGATCTCCCAAACAACCCTACTATATTCTCCTTCATTTATCTCACCCTGCTACTATGATCTCCTTAACCCTTTCCACAGACTCTTCCCTCCTCCATCCCCCCTTTACTCATCCCAAACCTAAATCCTATTACCATAAACTCCCAATTAACACTTCTGGATTCTTCCCTCCTCCACCCCTCCATTACTCCAGTCAATCTAACTAACAAACTCACATATTTGCGGCTCAAATTAACTCATAATAATACTAAAACTGTACTCATATTTCCCTATACTAATCCACCACTAATTCCTTTTGGGTTCCGGAGTAGCGTGCTGCTCTCCGAAAAGCACTTTGACGCCTCGTCAGGGGTAGTAAGCGCTATATAAATACTATTACAATACAATATTACAATACAATATGTGGATGCTAAATTGGTACTAATTGTAGCACCCTCCCCAGCCCTGGAGCTTGCCAAATAATTATGCCACACATGAGAGCTGCTGTTAAACATGTCTTTATTCTTCCACATCCATTCACACACACCATTACTTCATATTTCCCCAAACCACACCCTGACACCTCCTCGTACATCATGTGGTTCCTGTCGAGGGTCCACTCAGAACCACAAGGATCGTAGTGTGCATAGCATCAATATGCTACACTAATGAATTGCAACCAATGCCCAGACAGTTTAAAATGACAAAATAATGAAGTAAAATGTGCTGTGTTATGTTGCATAAATAGCATTTTCATGCCACATAACTTACTCAACACTGCCACATAATTTAAACCTCCAAGTCACAAAATTCCAGTGGCCCTCATTATATGCTGTACTAGATCAAGTATGGATGGGTGTCAGTTAAGTGGCAGGTTAGTGGATAAAAATCGTATGAAGACAGATAATTTAACTGTATTACAGGAAAGTGCATTTTATGAAGGTAATTCACATCAGTGTGGGGGTACTACTGTATGGTACTTGTAAAGTTCTTCCTATAATAACAACTGGCATCTGGGAGTTACCTTCCTGCGTCACCAGACAGGTTCTGTCCTATTACACTAGAAGTACACTTAGGGGCATATTTACAAGCCCCTGGCGCCACCTTGAACCGCCATAGCATCACTTTTTAAGTTAAGGAGCCACTAAGAGGGCTTTTTCCTCACGCCATATTTACAAAGTTGCGCTGTGCATGCATTGTGCCACTTTGCAACCCTTTGCGTCTCATTATGCCTGCGTCAGGCATGATGTATGCAAGGGGGCGTTCTGACATAGGGAGGCCCGAAAAAATGGGTAATTTTTAACACCTGCTCAGCGCTGGCCTTAAAATGATGCACCCATTTTAATCAATGGGCCTCCATGTGCTTTCCTGCACTAGCATCAACATATTTGACGCTAGTGCAGCAAAGCGCCACAATAGTGTAAAAAATGCTGATGCTATTGTCCTAACGTCCACCAAGGTGCACCATATTGTAAATATGGCGCAACCATGGTGTTGTTAGGTAGGGCAGGGACGATGCATGAAAAGTGCCGCATCAGGACCGATGCACCACTTTCTTGTAAATATGCCTCTTAGTGTTACAGGGATAGAAAACAGATTGGCAAGAAGCCCAATTATAGATAACTCCCTGCTACCAGGATAGGAGAAAGGTGTGCCACCATATGTGCTTGGGCATGAATCCTAATATCAGTAGTCTAAAGCCACCAGGTCAGAAAGCAGCCTGCCCTGTTTACAGTCTCCAAAACTACTTAGAGTCCTCCAGGAAGATGTCTTTCAATATATACGAATCACTACGCATAACAATTATTGGATCCGCAGCATTACGGTTCCAGTGCCTGTACTGGTAATCAATAACTCAGCATAAAGCCAAGTCCCCAGACCCCTGGTCAGTTCGTATTAGAAGTAACCACAGTCTAGGAAATACTCATGCCTCAGCATTAACCGCCTATCATGTGTACTTTGGAGTATGGGAGAGGAGCTCTAGGGTTTTGCCTGATATTTAAAGCAGGTGGAGTACAGAGTGGCGGTCTTTCTTTGGTATTTTGCCTGTCTCCGCCCTGCTTCAGAAAAGACTTGGATTTGTCTGTCCCTCCCTGTGGCGAGCCTCTCATCTAACTGGTTCAGGCCATCTCTGTTGGATCTTTTTCACTAATACCTTGCGTGGTGTCCCCCCACGTACAGACACGATGGGGTACCGTTCCTCTCCAGGGGCGAGGGCTGTGAGGGTCATGCTATTTGCATGGATGAGTCATCAGGCGAGTATACGAATTATTCCAGATAATCCGGTTTCAGTGTACTCAGTCATCTTGCCATCAATTGAGAAGATCGTGATTCGCAGGATCCAGTAGTCTGTACTTAATATCCCATTGTCTCAGACGAGGACGCAGGCCAAGAATAATTTCCTTTTACTTTGCTGTAGAAGAGTAGCATGCAGCCTTGAGGATGGCATGGCCATCTGTTGTTTTTTAAAGACATGCTTGAGTTGCAGAAGGTTTGTTGTGATGGGCAGACAGTCACTCACAACACAGTTTCTTGATTAAATCTGAAGGACCCTTTGACTTTTGAATAGTTCAGTGAGCTCAATGCCCAGACGTCCATGGATCAAGTTTGCTAGGCATCCCATGAGATTTTCCTTCTAAGTCTTTTCAAGGTTAGTGTATAGGCAGATGCTGGCTCGCAACCAGGCAACATAGCATCAGTCACCATCCGTTCATCACTTCTCAATCTATCCACACAGACCCTCTTGTCACTGGAAAAGTGTCTATGCCCTCGATTACTTCTCTCTATCTACTTCGGTAGAGTGTTTGAAGAGAAAGGCTTAGAGGCAATTCCCTGGGCACTTAGGGCATTGGGTGTGAAGTCCCTGGTGCACGGCCTGAAATGTGGAGCCTGGAGTGCGCCACTAGTGAGTCATGGAACCACTCGCTTTAAGCCTTGATGCAGTTCAGGGTCCAGTCATACGCTGCAGAGATAGCAAATGCAGTCAAGTAGCGGTAGCAGCAAGGCCAATGTTGTTCTACTCTTCGTCATCATTGGCACCTCAGACCCTTCTGGTACAAAAAGTCAATTCAGGTGGGTTCAGCTGACTCAAGAAGGTTTCCACCGCCTGCCTATGTTGATTCCCTCTGGAAGAAGTCACCCCAAATTGAGAAAAGTGCCATAAAAATAAAAAAAATTGCAGGCAGCAGCCATCTTAGTCCATGCTCAGGCCTCCTCTGATACCATTTCCTTTTCTCCATTCTTATTGATAGTTCTCAAAAAGGCAAATGGTCATTGCTTCTTCAGCGTCCTACAAAAACATGCAATTAATTTTGCTTTCTCTTTTCAAGGAGAAAGACTTCCAGATCATCAAAATGACCACATCCCCCAAAGTATTTCAGTGTAAAAAAACTCAATATCTATAATATTCAGTTTAGTAATTAATATTGAACTGCCAATTCCACTATCTTCATTACTTATTTTCAAACCAATCTTAATACTTCCCCTACAGAGACTGTGCCTGTGCTGGGAGATAAACAAACTCAGTTTTAAAAACTGCCAGATCCCTTTTTAAGTCTTTCGTTGGCCATGACCTGATTTTACCAAAGTTAAATGTATAATATACTAACATAAAGGGGCTTTCAGCTGCCTCTGTTCATCCACTGGTTTGTTTTTGAGTCTTTTGTGTTTTGCTTCTCACTGCTGCATATAGCATGGGACAATGGGTCAGCTTATTTCAGCCCCTGGCGAACTTCACTTTGAGTGTCTGCATTTAGCCCTTTCAAAAGGAGCACATCCGCTCACATGTAGTTACATTCAGTGCCAGTGCTTTTACTTTAATATTACTTTAATGTTGCATTAGTTTGTAGAACTTTGTAGGAAGTTGGCTCTGTATGTACTATTTCAAAGTAAGAAATAGCATGCACAGAGTCCAAGGGTTCCCCTTAGAGGTAAGATAGTGGCAAAAAGAGATCATTCTAATGCTCTATTTTGTGGTAGTGTGGTCGAGCAGTAGGCTTATCAGAGGGTAGTGTCAAGCATTTGTTGTACACACACAGGCAATAAATGAGGAACACACACTCAAAGACAATTCCAGGCCAATAGATTTTTGTATAGAAAAATATATTTTCTTAGTTTATTTTAAGAACCACAGGTTCAAGATTTACAATCAATACTTCAAATGAAAGGTAATTCACTTAGGTATCATAGGAACTTTGAATCAGCAAAATAGCATGTACAGTTGTGGCAATAAGCTATTTTAAAACTAGACACACTGCAAATTTCAACAGTTCCTGGGGGAGGTAAGTATTTGTTAGTTTTGCAGGTAAGTAAACCACCTACAGGGTTCAAAGTTGGGTCCAAGGTAGCCCACCGTTGGGGATTCAGGGCAATCCCAAAGTTACCACACCAGCAGCTCAGGGCCGGTCAGGGTCAAAGTGGTGCCCAAAACGCATAGGCTTCAATGGAGAAGGGGGTGCCCCGGTTCCAGTCTGCCAGCAGGTAGGTACCCGCATCTTCGGAGGGCAGACCAGGGGGGGTTTTGTAGGGCACCGGGGGGGACACAAGTCAGCACAAAATGTACACCCTCAGCGGCACGGGGCGGCCGGGTGTAGAGTGCAAACAGGCATCGGGTTTGCAATTGGTTTCAATGGGAGACCCAGGGGTCTATTCAGCGAAGCAGGCAGGCAAGGGGGGGGGCTCCTCGGGGTAGCTACCACCTGGGCAAGGGAGAGGGCCACCTGGGGGTCGCTTCTGCACTGGAGGTCAGATCCTTCAGGTCCTGGGGGCTGCAGGTGCAGTGTCTTTACCAGGCGTCGGGTTCTTAGAAGCAGGCAGTCACGGTCAGGGGGAGCCTCTGGATTCCCTCTGCAGGCGTCGCTGGGGTGGGTCAGGGGGGGGTCAACTCTGGCTACTCACAGGGTCGCAGTCGCCGGGGAGTCCTCCCTGTAGTGTTGTTTCTCCGCAGGTCGAGCTGGGGGCGTCGGGTGCAGAGTGCAAAGTCTCACGCTTCCGGCGGGAAACGTGGAGTCCTTTTAAAGTTGTTTCTTTGTTGCAAAGTTATTTCTTCTTTGGAGCAGAGCCGCTGTCCTCGGGAGTTCTTGGTCCTTTTAGATGCAGGGTAGTCCTCTGAGGCTTCAGAGGTCGCTGGACCCTGGGGAACGCGTCGCTGTTGCAGTTTTTCTTGAAGTGGGGAGACAGGCCGGTAGGGCTGGGGCCAAAGCAGTTGGTGTCTCTGTCTTCTCTGCAGGGCTTTCAGGTCAGCAGTCCTTCTTCGTCTTCAGGTTGCAGGAATCTAGTTTCCTAGGTTCTGGGGAGCCCCTAAATACTGAATTTAGGGGTGTGTTTAGGTCTGGGAGGGCAGTAGCCAATGTCTACTGTCCTTGAGGGTGGCTACACCCTCTTTGTGCCTCCTCCCTGAGGGGAGGGGGGCACATCCCTATTCCTATTGGGGGAATCCTCCAAAATCAAGATGGAGGATTTCTAAAGGCAGGGGTCACCTCAGCTCAGGATACCTTAGGGGCTGTCCTGACTGGTGGGTGACTCCTCCTTGTTGTTCTCATTATCTCCCCTGGACTTGCCGCCAAAAGTGGGGGCTGTGTCCAGGGGGGCGGGCATCTCCACTAGCTGGAGTGCCCAGGGGCATTGTAACACGAAGCCTGAGCCTTTGAGGCTCACTGCTAGGTGTTACAGTTCCTGCAGGGGGGGAGGTGTGAAGCACCTCCACCCAGAGCAGGCTTTTGTTTCTGTCCTCAGAGAGCACAAAGGCCCTCACCACATGGGGTCAGAAACTCGGCTCTCAGCAGCAGGCTGGCACAGACCAGTCAGTCCTGCACTGAACAATTGGGTAAAATCCAGGGGGCATCTCTAAGATGCCCTCTGTGCGCATTTTTTAATAAATCCAACACTGGCATCAGTGTGGGTTTATTATTCTGAGAAGTTTGATACCAAACTTCCCAGTATTCAGTGTAGCCATTATGGAGCTGTGGAGTTCGTGTTTGACAGACTCCCAGACCATATACTCTTATGGCTACCCTGCACTTACAATGTCTAAGGTTTTGCTTAGACACTGCAGGGGCATAGTGCTCATGCACCTATGCCTTCACCTGTGGTATGGTGCACCCTGCCTTAGGTCTGTAAGGCCTGCTAGAGGGGTGACTTACCTATGCCACAGGCAGTGTGAGGTTGGCATGGCACTCTGAGGGGAGTGCCATGTCGACTTAGTCATTTTCTCCCCACCAGCACACACAAGCTGGCAAGCAGTGTGTCTGTGCTGAGTTAGGGGTCCCTAGGGCGGCATAAGACATGCTGCAGCCCTTAGAGACCTTCCCTGGCATCAGGGCCCTTGGTACCAGGGGTACCAGTTACAAGGGACTTACCTGGGTGCCAGGGTTGTGCCAATTGTGGAGACAATGGTACATTTTAGGTGAAAGAACACTGGTGCTGGGGCCTGGTTAGCAGGGTCCCAGCACACTTCTCAGTCAAGTCAGCATCAGTATCAGGCAAAAAGTGGGGGGTAATTGCAACAGGGAGCCATTTCCTTACAAACTTGATGTGATAGCAGGAGTCTTTCTAACAGAAGAGAGCCCAGGGCATGTTTCATCAGTTCCTGTTTCCTGACAATGCTGTTGTAAATTATTTTTTTTATCTGGATGCTGCTCAAATGCACTCTGAATACAAGCTCACAAAGGTACTGCATCTTTGCAACCCTGCCTCTCTGTCAATCATGTTCTCTCCTTCCTTACTTTTTTCCTTTTTTTCTTTCTTGCCTTCCTCATTCTCTTGTGCCTTCTTTTCTTTCTTCCATTCTTTCCTCCATTCTTTCATCCTTTCCTTCTTTATCTTCTTTCTTTACTTCCTTCTCTCCTTCTGTTTTCTTATTTCATTCTTTCTTTCCTTCTTCCATTCTTTCTTCATTTCTTTCTTTCTTCTTTTATTTCTTTCCCTTCCTTTCCTTCTTTCCTTCTTTATGTCTTCCCTGCTTTCTTTCCTTTCTTTTCCTTCCTTCCTTACTGCTTTCTTTCCTTATTTCCTCTTTCTTTCCTCCCTTCTTGGCAGCCAATGCCAAACCAACTGGTTTTTTTAAAGTTTGTGTACGCCAAGACCTCTCGATTCTATCTATAGGGTTATTCAGTCAGATTTTGTCCATTTGTCCACTAGTCCATTAGTCTGTGGTTCTGTCATTCAGTTTTGTCTTCCACCCACTCTAGCATGCATCAAGGGGCAATGTGTCAGCCTACTTCAGCCACTGGCCGCCTTCACTATGAGTTATGGCTTGCTGCCCTTTCACAAAAAAAGCACATCAACACACAAAGTAGTTTCCTTCAGTGTCAGCCAGCACTATGGCAATGTGTGCTTTTCTGAGACCAAAAAAAAGCATATTTACCTTTAGCCAATGTCTTTGTTTGGATTGTTGAGGGCTCGGAAGCTCCCCAAACAATAAAGGTATTCAAAAACCATGACAAAACAAGAATTGCCAAAAAGCTGGTGGCCAATGCCAGACCTATTGGCTTTGCCGGTTCTTGTTCATAATGTCGTACCAATCTGAGTAATCCCTGGAGTTCTAATAATCTTTGTGAAATGCTTTGCAGCTTTGTGAGGATTGTCTTGGGCAAAACCATCCATGAAATGGCAAAGAAATTCCAGGATTATCACCATTTAAATACGTTATATGCAACCGATAATAGATACTGGCAGCTTAATCAGGTGTTATGTTGAGCCTCCAATTTATCTATGGAAACCGCATTAGGTGCATGAAATAGACTGCCCCTGATTCTAATCACCACTGTCATCAACCACTATCATCAAATATTTAGGGGGTCATTCTGACCCTGGCGGTCATGGACCGCCAGGGCCAACGACGCGGGAGCACCGCCAACAGGCTGGCGGTGCTCCCATGGGCATTCTGACCGCGGCGAAACGGGAAACCGGCGGTGTCCCGCCGGTTTCCCGCTGCCCAAGGGAATCCTCCATGGCGGCGCTGCAAGCAGCGCCGCCATGGGGATTCCGACCCCCTTCCCGCCAGCCTGGTTCTGGCGGTTTTGACCGCCAGAACCTGGCTGGCGGAAACGGGTGTCGTGGGGCCCCTGGGGGCCCCTGCAGTGCCCATGCCAATGGCATGGGCACTGCAGGGGCCCCCTAACAGGGCCCCACCAAGATTTTCAGTGTCTGCCAAGCAGACACTGAAAATCATGACGGGTGCAACTGCACCCGTCGCACCCCTTCCACTCCGCCGGCTCCATTCGGAACCGGCATCCTCATGGAAGGGGGTTTCCCGCTGGGCTGGCGGGCGGCAGAATTACTCTGAAACTCAGAATTACCGCAGCGGTCTTTTGACCGCGCAGCGGTATTCTGCCGGCGGGACTTTGGCGGGCGGCCTCCGCCGCCCGTCAAAGTCAGAATGACCTCTTTAGTATTGTCATCATGCAACTTACATTCTAGCGAAAGTCTGACTTTGCTTGTGACTTCTGTTAGACACATGAGATCTCATTTACCCCAAATCATTTGTAGTTTTGGGATTGTCCCTTAATCCTGGATGGCTAGAATAAGTCGGTTCACAATGAGGTTATTTTAAATACAGTAGAACACCAGTCACATATATGTTTATGTCTTTCCTGTGCCTATAAAAAGGGTCTGTCTGTCCCTCTTGAGTAATTCATGCTAGAGGTTGCATGGCTAGTATAAATAAAAACAGGAACAATAAGCACTATTGCCCTGTCGTTCTAGTGAGCTCAAGTGTTTTAGTTTGTAGAAAGCCTGTCTTCATGGTTGATGTTCAAAAGCATAAAAGTAATTCCCGACTTTAAGTTGTCTCAACACTTCCATTGAGAATGGCCAATCCGTTGAATCAAAATTCTTTTCATTATCCATAGCAGTAAACACAACTATGACAATTTGCATAACTTGAACAAACATCACAACACTCTTAGTAAACTATAGAATGTGGATCTATCTCCACGCTCTGGAGAATGCTCAGCTGTCAGACCTGACTAACTAGGTAAAAGCACCATTGGGGCCCCTGCTCAGTGTCATGCTTCAACCAATTTTTCCTCTCCCTTGTGGTAGAACAACAAACGTGAGTAATTCTGCCTTCCCATCAGAGCTGATCCAGACCACATGAAAAAGTACCATAACCACCTTCTGAAAAACTTCTGCACAGCAGAAGAACTTAGCCAATTACTATTTCCCTCAAACCACTCATTCCTTAGCAGGCTCTTGGAAAGCTAGGTGTTGAGACAGCTTCAAGAATACGTGGAATTTAATAACAGTCTCTACAAGAACCAAGTGGTCAGAATCAGCCTTAGCCAACATCAGGAAGGAACTCTTTTTCTCCATGGACAAAGGCAATCCATATACTGTTCAACCTGTCCATGGCTTTCAGCACTGTAGATCAGCCCATTGTAATGAAAAGGCTGCAACAGTGGTCTGGCATGATTGGAAATTGTTCCCATCAATACGGTTGTTGCTTACCAATTGCAGTCCAAAATTCAGGAGACTGACAAATCAGGTACATGCCCCGTTGCTTGTAGCTATTATTCAACATTAATATAGGGCCATTGGCACTACTGCCAGACTAGTAGAAAATTAAGTTCCAAATGAATGCAGACAAAACAAATCCACTGTCTGTTAGACAGCACATCTGACACTCCAAGCAAAATCGCCTTCTTCTTGAGCCTATCCTCTTCTGGAGCAAAGATAACTTCTCTGCACAAACAGAGTCAAAACTGAAATTGTAATCAATGTAGCAACATTCCCCCAACTCATTAGCCATTGAGTGCCCCCGTGTTATTGGAACCCCCGTTATCATCCTCTTTGGAAGTAAAAACCTTAGGTATCCTTCCTGAAGCAGATCTTTCTTTTGCACTTCAGGCGATTGCAGTAGTTATAAACATGACTCTCCAGCTTTCCTTACTTTGTGAAATCCTACTACAACTTCAATCCAACCTTTGGAAGAAGTTGAAAAAAAAGTTTCATGGCACACTCAGACTACTTCTACGTTATTCATACTTGTGTCCCCAAAATCCTTATCACCAGGTTACAATGGTTACACAACTAGGTTGCAAGATAGTGACTAACCTTCTGAAAGTATGACCATCCCAAACACACAATGCTATCCATTGGCCACCAGTTGAAGCTAGGGTAAAATTCTAGGTCCTTTGAACTGTCCACAAAGAGTGCTGGTGCAAAAGTCTAGGATATCTTACGGTGCCACCTCATTGCACAGAAACCTCTAGTAAGCATCTGCTTATCTGATCTATGGAACCAACTAGAGAATGAAGCATGTAGGCATATTCATGGGAGTTCAAGGGCTAAGAATATGGAATGTCCTTAACCACAAGCTGAGATCTCAATCAAAATTCCATGTGGGTTAGGTAACTCTTGAAAAATGAACTATTCAGACACACCTTTAATTGAACTATGCACAGCTGCAGGGAGATGATGGAAGAGCACCAGATTCGCTACCATCCATTCATCAGACCCCGTTACTCTCCAAGTTCCTCTTTTTGGTATGGACTTTTATAACTTAACAAACCATTCTGATGTAAAATAATGGCTACAAATGGCACAAAACTTCAAAATAAATAAATAAACAAATGTTTACTTCATTGATGTGGCTCCATGAAGCACAGAATACGATAAGGCATCATATGTTAAATGCTAGAATTTTTCCATTTACGACAGTCTCATTTGGATGGGTAGTGTTTGCTAACAGCATTTGCCAAACATGGTGTGGCATGCGTTCACACTTAATATGGTTCACTGTACACCTATGTGCAATTGGTATATCTTCTGGTCTCAGGAACATCATTATATCCTATGGTCTTAGAAACAACAGTATATCCTCCTGGTGTGAGACATAGCCATCTGCACATGAACATGAACGTATTGTGGTTATGATGATACATTCTAAAAAAACAGTGCACATATTTCTGGTTTTATATGCGTTCCTCATTGTGCTGTTTAGTTGTTGTTGCTTGATTAAAATATCAATATTATGTAGTTTACTTACATGAGTACATCTACAAATAACGATATGTGGAGGTTGAATCATGATTCACAAATGATTACCGATTTAAGGGCTTTCAATTGTTGTTAAAGACCCTATGTGAGAAAGTGGATTATTAGTTGGGGTGGATGGTGGTCCACCACAAGTAATAAGGTTACTATGCTGGTTATGTTAATTGTATGATTCAGTAATTTAAACCAAAGTTCAACTCCTAGGATGTTCTACATTAAACTTTTACATGGTAGAATTTGAAACACCATACATCCCTTGCCTTATTGAGCATTAAGCTTTAGGTCAGAGTGGCTTATTTATTTTTTATCAGGAGTGTTTAGGTCTGTCAAAAAGGGGTTATTTTGACAGGTTGAATTTATACATGGGCAGGTCTGCAGTTATTTTTACACTGTCACTCTAGTTGTGGCACAAGATCTGCTGCAGTCCACTAGTGACATTTAACTTACAGGCCTTGGGTAAATGTTTTACAATGTACTGGGGACTTACAGGTAAGTTAAATAGGCCAGTTAGGGGTATAGTCAATTTTAACACGTTGTAGGGGTCAAAGCACATTCAGTAGGGTCTGATTAGCAGAGTACCAGTGCACATAGTCAAAAACCTAGCTGCATTAGTCCACAAAAATGGGGGATATCATGAAAAATACATTTTCCTGCACATTATATTTTCTGTAGTCTTGTATGTATACAAATACATACAAAATAGGGCAAGGAGGAAAGTGGATACCTCATAAAATTCATCAAAGTTCTGCCCTAGTGGGAAAACACGTTGGTTTCTTAAAAATGCCCTCACCCACTTATTGTGGGATGCTTCATAATCAGGATATTGCTTCAACATCCACGCGATAGCCAACGTCAAGGATGGAGCAAACAACGGAGGGATATGGACGATACAGACATAAACCTAGGGATCTTACTCACAGAACATATGCTAAACTACCTCATGAGTGCCCTCATTTCATTTATTCATGGGTCCCCTGGATAGGGTTAAAAACCTTTCTATTGTGGTGGTGACACTAAGGAATCATCACTCATTCACCCCTGCCATCTGCAAATGTGTCAACATGTTTCGGCCTTTTCCCCTTATGGGTCTGATGGCATTCATCAGGACATTAGATCCTTACAAAAACACCCTATACCTGATTTAGGAGATTATTATTAGTACACAGACACAGAAAGTACCTACAGAAATGAAATAAACAAATAAATATATACAGACTTAAAGAACCAACTTGTTTTTACCCATACGTGATGTGCCCCCAATTGGCAATCACATCACTCAATTACGGGCATCTGACCAGGAGAATCCCTCCTCCAGATTCACCTTCGTACACTACTGTATCACCTCCATTGTGACCCAAACACCGTCACTGCAGCATATCACCCAGTCAAATTCAGTAAACAAAATGTGCTGTCCATCGTGGCCTACCGAGTTTCCTGCCCCTCTTTCTAAAAGAGTCCCAGTGGGACTGCCTTCCTGTAGTCACACACTATTATGAAAACGAAAAACATCCTATGTGTGGTATTGTCATGATAGCGTTCATTTGGTTTATGTAATGTAGTAAAATCCAAACTCAGGGTTCCAGTCATTCCCACATTATCTATCGGATGCCTGGTCATATCACTACTATATCCTGCATATCGCTTTTAGTCATCCGCTGTTAATCATTTGATTGTCGGCTTTGCCATTCCTCGTCATTTTGAACCATCCCAGTCACACATACCGAATGCCTCATGTCCTCCCAAAGTCTCCTAAGTGTCATTTATAATCCTCCCTCACCACTAACAATTAACAGTCCCCACCTTGCAAGTGTAACGCAATCTCTACCTTGCTCTCCAACTCACTGCTTCAAGGGACTGACACCTCCTGCCTCATCACTCGCGGCTCCGTGTGGATGCCGCCGTAAAGTATGAGTCTGTCTTTTATGACCCCGAATTCACGTTCTGCCCCTATGTCACATGTTATCTCCGTGATCATGTGATCTAGTCTCCAAACTGACCTGCCATCTTGGAATTGTTTCTATCCTGCAGATATTGAATGCATGTCTCAAAAATAAGTTGTTCGTTATCTATAAAGGACGTTCTACAATACTGCTCAAATAGAATTTCTCTCCGTTAAATAGAGAGAGCTTCTTCATATCAAAAATTTTGTGTATCCAGAATTCATGCATCAGTCAAAGCCCACCAGACTGTGGACCTCATTACGTGTTTGGCAGTCTTAGAACCGCCATGTCGGCGGTCCTACCGCCAACAGGCTGGTGGAGAAGACTGCCATTTTATGACCATGGTGGTTTTCCCAGCATATCACAGCCAAAGCACCGCCGGCACCACAATTGTGGTCTGGCCGCCACAGATGATGGTAGCCACCTGCAGGCCGGCGGAGACTATATTTCTGCCAGACAGATTACCAGGTTGCACACTGCCAAGGTTTCCATTGCAGTCGCACCACTACGTAAACCCAAGCAGAAACCAATTGTATAAAAGGAGACACCCACCTTTAGGAAGCCATACTCGTCCGGAGCCGCCATGGAACCAGAACTACACGTCTTCCCGCTGCTCCTGCTGGCCCAACTACTTCGGAATCTACAACGACGATGACGACAGCAACCGTAAGTACACACTTTTACCTGTTATTGTTGTATATTGACAATTTTTGTACACACACACACAACAGACATTCAGGAAGAGGGTGCGAGGGCGACACTCACACGTAACTGTACACTAACAAGCACCCTCACAGAAAGCCACACACACACTTGAATATACACAACAAACATACCACGGCCAACACACAGATACAGATACACACACAAACGTCACAAACACACACAGGTAAGCATGGAAGCACTGCACAGGCTCACACTCACACACTCACACACTACCATACAACACCACAACACGTCACAAAAACAACACATCCTCACCATCTACAATCACTTGGCAGGGACACACAGAGGACTCTACCCAGGGACACATCACACAGACTTCACAACGTAACACCAACATGCAAATCACACATACAAATACACAATCATACTAATTACCAATCGACCTACCAAGAACTCTGTGTCCAACATTTCATGCATATAACATGCACACAGTCAATGCACACAAAGCCACACAACACACCAGCAAACTCTTCACCACACCAACAGCACACAATACCAACACAACTAATCCCTTCAACACACAAATGTCCATGATACAAAACATACCTGACCACTTTCAGACAAAATCACATACTGCCCAAACAACACACGAGATCAAGCAGAACACACACACATACAGACACACAACTATTGTCAGGCAGGAACAACTCAATACTAGGGAAAGAAATGAATGACAAAGATGTAACCAGGAAACCAAGCACTGGTTGGTTCAAGTACTTGGAAAGCAAAAATATATATATGAAAAACAAAGGCCATAGGCCAGTCTATAATGCAGACATGCTGCATGCACACAGTGCACAGATATGTGCCCCGAACTTGACTCCTGACTGCCATGTAACCTTAACAGGAAGGGGCATCAATGGGGCAGGCAGGCACCTCAGGGGTTATCTGGGGGGCTGAGGGAGGGCTTGGGTTTTGGAAGGGGGCCTTTGGGATCTGACCTGGGAGGGGAGGGTTTGGGCTTGGACTTAGGTTTAGGGGAGGGTTGTTTTTTAGGTGGAGGGGTATACTTCTTGGCAGGGGGAGGGGCATGGGAACTTGCAGGGGGCAGGGTAGATCTTGGAGATGGGAGGGCCGGACTTGGGGAGGGACACAGACCATTAAGGGGAATCACAGGGTGGGAGAGGAGTAGGGAAAAGGGCAAACTCTGAAAAGAAAGATTTTTTAGAAACACAGGGATGGTCATAGCAAAAGGGTTTGGGTGTGGATCAAGAGGGAGTGGTTGTCTGAGGGGTTAGTGTGGATGTCTTGGGTGCATGTTTACGCAAGGTATGCTTTTGGGTGTCTGTTGAGTGGGTGAGTGTGGGAGTTTATGAGTCTTGGGAGGATGGGGTGGAGGTGCTGGGAGATGCCGTGGTGGGTGGGTGAGTGACTGTTGGGGTGGTGACTGCAGGCATGGTGGATGTGCTGCATGTAGGCATGTCTGTGGTTGTGGTGTCTGCACATGTGGTAATGGGGTGGATGTCTGAGGGTCTGCTGTCGTGCTTTCTGTGGGTAAGATAGGTGTAGTGGCTGGATCAGTGAATGTTGGTGCAGTGTTTGTAGGTGTGTCAGGTGTGCTGTCAGTGTTGCTGGGGTGGTGGGGATGTCAGAGTGGGCTGTGACTGTTGATGTGTGTGCAGGTGTATGTTGCTTGTGTGCATGCCAGTGGTGTTTCTTGTGGTGCCTGTATTTGTCTGAGCTACCCTTGAGTTTTGAGGTGGATGCATGCTTGTCCGTCTGTGTGATTTCGATGTGTCAGGGAAGAGGAGTTTGGAATTGGGAAGAGGAAGGTGGAGGGGGGACAGAAGACAAAATATGACTGGCTGCCATCAGTGTGGAGGCCAGAGCCTGAAAGGATCTCTGTAGGCCATCCAGTGCACTGTGAATGCCCTCCAGGAACGCATTACTCTGTTGGATCTGAGTTGCAAGTCCCTGGATGGCATTCACGATGGTTGACTGACCCACAGAGATGGACCTCAGGTCGTCAATAGCCTCCTCACTGAGGGCAGCTGGGCTGGCGGGCAGAGGTGCCTGTGGCAAATGAAATTCCCACCCTCTTAGGTTAGTAGGCATGGCCAACTGGGTGGGGAGATACAGGGAAGGCAGTGGTAGTAAGGGGAGATGGTGCTGGGGTGGTCCCAAATGGGTCCACAACTGCCAGGGAGTGTCCATTGGAGGAGGATTCCGAAGATGAAGAAATAGATTCTGTCTTGCCCGTGGCACTCTCCTCGCCCTCTGGGCCACTGGGTCCCTCAGTGTTGCTGATCTCAGCAATTGGGTACCATGGCCAGCAACTTCCCCATTTGGCTGTGCCCAGTCTCATTTGCCTGTCGATACAGATGCACACAGAGAGGGAGAGAGGGTCATCACAATCTTAACATGCACATACATTTGAACATACACAAAAGTAACATCACATCTATGTCAAATAAAGCCTCAGGTAGATACCAATACAGCACCTACATCATGTCACAACTAGATACTTCCAACATTCTCCGGTGACCACAGTCTCACCCAGAACATAAGACAACCATTTGACCACTACATCACCATCCCATCAATTCACCAGTAACTCACAAGCATCATGCACAAGATGAATTGGCTATATCTAAAATCTCTCCCCATACAGATCATCACTATCAACAAATCAATGTAAGGAAATGCAGTTTCATGACAGCACAATATCATGCCTCCCCCTACTCCACACCTGCCCAGTTCATCACCAGTAGTCATGTTTCATGAAAGCAAACTCATTTCACTTAAAATACAACACAGCATGTTGCTTACCAAACACATGCCTAACTTATCAATCTGTGCAAAACGTACACAACGGAAGACACCTCAGATGAAGGCACTACATATGGCATACCCAAACAGTGTTCCTCACAAAATGACACAGCATGTCATTGAAACATCTATTTAAATACTAGGAAATGATTCTAATAGAAAGTCTGGACCCACTATCTAAATCATTGACACATAGACAACTATTCTATGTCCTGCAACAGGGGCCTGCTTAGCATACAGAATACACCCAGAGACAACCACAGGGAACATAGTAACACCACCAATACAATGGGCACAAAACAATGTGTGTGAAGGGCTCACAGCATTCAACCATACATGCTGATTAGAAACCTCTACATGACAACATCTAGACACCTACATCACTAACAACTGTCCAGACATGTGATTCCTATTACTTTAGTCCAGATCTAACACTTACACAACTAGTTACTAAGGTAACCCTGAATGACACATACACCTAGAGGCAAGCAAAATGAGTGACAACATATCCCATAACACCAACATGTGTATGTCAAATGGTACACTTGCTACACTATTAAGTATGGCAGAAATGAGCAACGCCATTACCAAAACTTTCTAAACAGCCTTAGAGTAGCAAAGATAAGTCTGGCAAAGAAGAGGTTTCAACATGACAATAGGCACCAAGTATCAATTGACACACGATGTAGGCAGGAAATAATCTATGTTACACTCACATAGTTATGGTATTGCCCTATGTAGCAAGGTCAATATATATGGCCTAAGGGATCAGCAGCCAAGCCATTTACCTCTTCTCAACACTACATACATTAGGATAACAGGTAGTTGTCCCATGTCAATGTCATGTTATGAAATGTCAGTGTATCATAATCACCATGATTTTCACAATATAGGATGTCCACTCTGAACATACTTCACATTTCCCAGTGTATGAATCTGACATGACAATGGGGAGACCTCCTCAACCCTCAAAGGGAATATAGTATGTTTTCCATACCAAAAGCCTTATTGGGATGACAGTCTCACATGAAGTGTCTATCTATGTCAGGACACATGAGCACTTGGCCCTGTTACTCATCTGTTAGACCCAATGTTGCACATAGAGCTAGATGTAGTGGAGTAGGACTGGTCAGAGACCAGAGAGCTGTATAACTTACCATTTGTGTAAATGGACTTGGGAACACCAGGGGGAAAGAATGACACAGCAGGTTACACATATGTATGGCTGGGTAGTGTTACACATATGACACAGTCATGTCTGTATCTCCACATGCAGTCATACTATTTAGTTGACATAGGTGATTAACATGTTCCTATACACAATACAATGGCCACATCTGTGTTTCAATGGTGGCAGCTGTAGTTCCATGTCTTCCTAGGAGACACTTCACCTGTAGCACTTACCACATTGTAACAGCTGCAATACTTAGACATCATACACTTAACTGGCAGAGGCAAGTACATGGGTTCAGTCAGTACTTACACCCTTGTGGCTGCTGTGCTGCCCTCAAATGCCCATCCACCACAGGGTAGACCACCGCCAAAATGCGGGCCATTAAGGGGGTCTAGGTCCGATGGGTACCCCTCCCTTGTTGGGAGGAAATCCCCAGCTGGACCTCTGCGGTCTTCCACGCCCAGCCTCTCAGGACCTCCGACCTCTTCCTACAGCGGGTGCTCCGACGGCCACACTTGCTTGGCGATGGCATGCCAAATTCCCTTCTTCTGATGGGCATTGACCTGCATGGATGACACAGACAGAGGGAAACAGTCATGTCCATGTGCACCATACCAATATAAGTGAACAGCACAATTCAGTGACAGCAAGAAGGCAAACATTCCCATCCTCTCAACTCACACTCATTTACAAATTATCATCTGCATGCATCAACACCTTCACTACATTTCAGGTAAACCATTATACACCACACCTATCACACATTGGTATTGCATTGGACCCACCTGCTCCTCTGGTGCACCATATAGTTGTTCATAGTGGGGTAGGACCTCCTTCACGAGATTCTCCAGCTCTTCTGGGGTGAAGGCTGGAGCCCCATCACCTGCAGGACGTGGCATGATAGCTCCTAGAGGCAGTATACAGCAGCTCGGGTAGTGGAGGTCTTGCTGGCAGCAGAGTCAGGAGTCAAGTGAAAAATACTGCAGAAGATAGCGTCCGCCACGTACATGACCGTCACCACCGGCAGACATCGCCACTGGCCCAAGTCCGCCAAAGGCAGCAATGTCTTTCAATGACACTTTCCATTGTGACTGCCTAACGCCATGACAACTTCTGCCGGCGGACTTAGGTCACTTCCACATGTCCATTTTGAGCACTTTTCATGTATGGAAGAGTTTTATAATATGCGTCTTTAACAATGCCCCATATTTTGCAGTATATCTGTTAGTACAGCCCTCATGTTTAGTTGAGTATCTGTGCATTTTTCAGAAAATTCTGTGTTACTGAAGGACATGTGGTGATAGCAATGTACACCTACGCTGAGGTTCCTGTGTGCTTTGAATATTTAGATAATGTCCAACAATATGTGTGAGACATGTCAAGATGATTGGACTTACAAACAAATACAGTAACAGATGAATTTGTATGTGTAGTTCAATAGTTAGTTGAGGGAATGTGCACCAACTAGGGTGCCATCGGATGCATAGCTATATGCTGTACTGTAGATGTCAGAGATAGTAACCGTCCTTGACAGCAGTTTTGTGTGAGTTGTTTGTTTAACTGTACATGTGTGCATGCTGCATGTAACATAGTATGTTTACATCTTTTCACATAGTTACCCTGCCATGAGGAGAGGAAGACAACCACTAGTGTACCGTCCACTAGTAGACCTGCACACCTTGGAGGATAGACATTGGATCCAGGCATATCAGCTGAATTGTCACACTAGCATGGATCTTTGTGATCAATTGTAGCCAGATCTGATGCCTTTCATTCGCAATCCCTATAGCACACCTCCCATCATTCAAGTCTTGTCAGTGCTACACTTCCTGGCCACTGGGTGCTTGCAGAATTCAGTGACCCTAACTGCAGGGATGTCTCCGCTCATGGCCAGTCTGGTTTTGAAGGATGTACTGTGTGCATTGTTGAAACACCTGGACAGATACATCAGATTTGCCAAATGTGGGGATTTGGCATATGTTAAGGCAGAGTTTTATGCTATGGGACACATTCCACATGTGGTTGGAGCCATAGATGGCACCCATGTAGCCTTGGTTCCCCCCAGTGCCAATGAACAGGTGTATAGGAACAGGAAAAACTACTACTCCATAAATGTTCAAGTGGTGGGTCTGGCAGACCAGAACATTTCACAAGTCAATGGTAAGTATCCAGATTCAGTCCATGATACCTTCATCATGCGGAACAGCAATGTCCCACTGCTGATGACACAACTCTACACAGAGAGGGCCTGGCTGGTTGGTAAGTTACAATTGAAATGTGTGTTTGCAATGTATGTCTGCTGCCATCACAATGTTTTATGTCCCACATATATGTTTGTGTTATTCTACTAAATTGCTCACAGGTGACTCTGGCTATCCAAACCGTCCTTTGTTGTTGGCACCAGTGGTGTACCAAACCACGCCAGGGGAAGTCTCATACCATGAGGCCCACGGGAGGACAAGATGTGTCGTTGAGCAGACTTTTGGGCTACTGAAGGCAAGATTTAGGTGATTGGACTTATCAGAAGGAGCCCTTCTCTACGCACTCAACAATGTATGTCAAATAATAGTTGCCTGCTGCTTGCGCCACAATCTTGCCGTGAGACAACAGATAGTATTTATGCCATATAAGGGGGAGACAGCAGACCCTGTGGGTGGAAATGCAGATTTTCCAAGTGATGACGAGCCAGAGGAAGATGAAGCAGATCTAGGGCAGATCTCATCAATCAGTACTTCAAATGACTAAAAGGTATGTGAAGTTGATGTAATGTTGTGATATAATTTTCCAACCTGGAGTTGATGGGTTCCATGTCACCTCCTTTCTTGCATCATAGGGGTGTAGATAGCTCCTATGCCTATGATGAGTGAGTTGTGCATGCAGACTTACAGTATGTATTGTGTACAGGACAGAGTGGTCTAAAGTATCATGTATTGTTATAGCAGATGCAAAGTTACAGTTGTGGACATGACTTCTCTGATGTGAGGAGTGTATTCTGCTATGTCTTATCCCTTTTCTCTTTCAGTCACATATTTGCCTATATCCTGCTTGGCTCATCAACTTTGGCAAATGACAGACAGTGTCAGAAGCAGATGGGAATTGCAGACAGACATGAGAAGGACACATGACTGAAACCAGGTACTATTTGTGTTGATGATGCGGGGTGTAACTAACATTGTTATACTGTCAGGACACTGGGGTGGAAAAGTGTTTTCCTGTCAAATTCACCCGTAGGGTACAGGAGGTTGTCAAATAGTGTCATTTGTGTAAGGATATGTGTCTGGCTCGTGTAAATGTAGGATCATAGCCTCTCCCATCACAATGGTTTCAGTTGTATGTAATCTACCTTGAACCTAGGAGTCAGTGTGTTCCTACTTTGCAGATCAATGTGCATGTCACTGTAGACTGACATAGGTGAGTGACAAACCTACAGATATGGGACCAATGTAAGTGAAAGGTTCAAGGACTGGGTACATTAGTACTGATCTCTGTGTGTACCATTGGATATGAATATTTGGAAGCTATGGTATGGGTATGTGATAAGGCTTTGCCAGGTGATACAAATGACTTATCTGTGTGCCTCCTGCCTTGTAGGAAGACTAACATGACCCTAACTTCAGTATCCTGTGGTTTAGCATTGTGTGACACCTTAGCAAACATCCTGATGCTAGTTTCAGTCATGCTCTATGTGCTGTTTGCATATCTACCAATAAATGAGTATAGATGTAGTTTACAACTTTAAAGGAATCTGTCCTGTTACAATCCTATTGTCATGTGCCTCCTGCTGATGGAGTCCATGTTTGATGTCCATAACAATGTGTGTACAATCCAGAGGGATATATTCAGACCAGAGTTGGCATGCATAACTATTGTATAGGGATAATAAAGGATGACACATACACAGGACCTGTGTTTAACGGTGATTTTGTGGAAATAAAAACAACATTTGTGACTATTAACTTAAAGAACAAAACAACAAATTGATGGATTCAGTCATGGTGGCTGGAATTATGAGGGTAGCTTCTACACCATCAGGATATACAAGTCCAGTGTCCTTGCACCATAGCAAAATGGAGATTGGTAACAGTACAGTCAACAGGGTATACCTGTGACATACCAGGGGAACATGTCAAGAGAGGTTCACTTCCTGGCTGTGGGTTTGGTCCTGGCATCTGCTCCTGCTGGACGCCTGGGTGGACGTCCATGTTTGCGGGGGGTTCTTCAGCTACAGAGGGTAGAGTGTCTGGGGCATGTCCTTCCCCTGGCAGGGCCTACATTCCACTAGCAGCCGCAGATGGATGGTGAAGGGGCTGATGTTTCATTGCTAGTGGAAGGGGCCAGATGTTGGGTACAAAACCTACTCAGTGTGTGTTAGAAATGGGGTTTTTGGTTGGCAGTCAGGTTACCCTCTGTCCAAGCAAGAACTCTCACTCTAGTCAGGGTAAGTCACACACAATCCAAATTATCCTGTGCCCACCCTCTGGTAGCTTGGCACGAGAAGTCAGGCTTAACTTAGAAGGCAATGTGTAAAGTATTTATGCAATAAATCATACAATAACACAATATAGCACCACAAAAATACACCACAGTGTTTAGAAAAATATATAATATTTATCTGGATATTTGCAGGTCAAAACGAATAAAGATGCAATATGAAATTGTAGAGATATCACTGAAAAGTGATATAAAGTGTCTTAAGTTTTTAAAAAGCAAACAAAGTCTCTTTCAAGCACAAAGTACCTGGTTTAAAATGGAAAAGGGCCGCAGAGGGGGAGATATGTGGAAAAATGGTGTGTGTGTCGGTTTCGCCCATCCACACACAGACTTGCGTCATTCTTTTTCACGCGGGGAAGTCGTACGTCGTTTTCCGGCGCGTGGACAGTCTCCTTCTGTGGTTCGTGGGATTACCAGATGTCCTGGGGTCTGTGCGTGGAATCCTAGGCTTGTTTTCCGGCTGCGCGTCGTTCAGGTGGGATGTGCGTGGAATCTTCTCCCTCACGGCAGGCGTCGCGTCGATTTCCTTTCTGAAGTCGGGCGGCGTTGTCCAGGTGAGGCCGTGCGTCGAAGTTCCAGTCGCACCGCAGGTGTCGCGTCAAGCGGCTTCTTTCCGGATCGGCGTGCGGTTAATTTTTCACCACGGAGCAAGCTGTGGGTCGAATTTTTGGGCGCACAAGGCGTCCAAATGAAAAAGAGAAGTCTTTTTGGTCCTGAGACTTCAGGGAACAGGAGGCAAGCTCTATCCAAGCCCTTGGAGAGCACTTCAGCAGCAAGGCAAGAGTTCAGCAAGGCAGCAGTCCTTTGTAGAAAGCAGTCAGGTGAGTCCTTTAGGCAGCCAGGCAGTTATTCTTGGCAGGATGCAGGTTCTGGTTCAGGTTTCTTCTCCAGCAAGTGTCTGATGAGATAGGGCAGAGGCCCTGTTTTATACCCAAATGTGCCTTTGAAGTGGGGGAGACTTCAAAGAGTGGCTAAGAAGTACACCGGGTCCCCTTTTAGTTCAATCCTGTCTACCAGGGTCCCAGTAGGGGGTATGGCAGTCCTTTGTGTGAGAGCAGGCCCTCCACCCTCCCAGCCCAGGAAGACCCATTCAAAATGCAGATGTATGCAAGTGAGTACCCTGTGTTTGGGGTGTGTCTGAGTGAATGCACAAGGAGCTGTCAACTAAACCCAGCCAGATGTGGATTGTAAGGCACAGAAAGATTTAAGTGCAAAGAAATGCTCACTTTCTAAAAGATTTAGGCTTGGTAAGTACTTTTAAATGCCACGTTGAGGTGACAGTGAAACTGCACACACAGGCCTTGCAATGGCAGGCCTGAGACAAGGTAAAGGGGTTACTTAAGTGGGTGGCACAACCAGTGCTGCAGGCCCACTAGTAGCATTTAATCTACAGGCCCTGGGCACATATAGTGCACATTACTAGGGACTTATAAGTAAATTAAATAGTCCAATCAGGTATGATCCAAGGTTACCATGTTTAAAGGGAGAGAGCATATGCACTTTAGCACTGGTTCGCGGTGATAAAGTACACAGAGTCTAAAAGCCAGCGAAAACAGTGTCCAAAAAGTGGAGGGAGGCAGGCAAAATGTTAGGGGTGACTACCCTAAGGCTGTCAGGTCTAACAGTGTGGTATTCATGTCTCTTAGCACCCCTGCAATGGAAGCTAAGTGGGCATTTTCTGCCTGCCACTGCTGCATGACTAACTGGTGGTTGTCCCTTTGCAGCTTTTGGATTTCCTCCAGCATGGTGATGACTTGGTCCATCATGCCTTTGGTAGGCTCCCAAGACTTGGGAGATGGTTTCTTGGTCAGTGTTGTACCTTTGATACCCCACCTTCTGGCCCACAGCATCTCTCCCACACATTATACCCCCACGCACCTGTGCCCCTGGCACAGTGTGCCCACTCCCAGCAGTTGCAGATCCATCATTGTCAGGGGTGGCAAGGTTAGGCTCAGGTACCTGTACTCTGGGGCACACAATACATGAAACAGTCCTTGGGACCTAGGTTTTGGGGTGAAGAGTTGCATGTGATATCGATGCAACAGGGCTGGTAAGAGTTGATATGGGCAGGGTGAGGCTGAGAGTTGTTGACTAACCAGGTGTCCCAGACAGGCCAGGTTCGCCATCAGTGTCCAGACATCCAGGGGTGTTGTCCTCCCTGGGGCCTTCATCCAGAGAGGTAGTCACAGTCTCTGGTATCCTATCCATGGTGACAAAGGGAAGGTTACCTGTGGAGGGAGTGAGACACAGAGTTCAGGTTAAAGTGGGTGTATTGTTGCAGTTGTGTGGGATGCACAAAGTGCCTTAACGTGATCCCCAGCAATGACTTTGACAGTTGCTGTACAGCATACCTTACTAGAACATATAACTCCCTGACTTGAATTCCATACTCCATGAATAGTGTTGTTAGACTAGGTTGGTAGTGATTGTACTGCTGATGGCATCTGATATTGTCTGATTATAGACATGGCTGTTCACCTCTGTTATCTAGTGAACTGTCTGGCATGATAGATGGAACACAATACGTGACTAAACAATGGACATTGACATGTATATGGGTGTGCTGTGTGTGAATCCACTCGGCCATCTGACTTTCCAACCCTGGTGAGTCTATTTCTAGTTTGGGATCTTTAGCCTGTGGCCATTACAAATGGGAACTCAGCTATAGCTGTTTTTTGCTTGGGATGCTAGTGTGAGTGAGCCATTGTGTCGTTGTCATTGCCATGTATTGTTCCACACTAGAACAATCAAAATGGTGTGGATAGAAAATGAGTTTAACATGCATGACATGTAATATTTTGTGCACATTCCAGGTTTTCACAATGATGGGATATTGCATTCTGGGAGTTGTAGTGATATGATTAGCCAGTAGTTCATGTGCCATTTCCAAGGGCTTTGGGGCCAGATGAGTTCAGTGGACATGTGGCATGCCAGAGAGGGGTATTAGGTGATTTGGACAGAGGTGTAGTGGGTGATATGTTATTTGGGGTATGTTTAGGACAAAACAATTGTGTGACATGAATGATGTGAGCACTTACCAGACTCCAGCTCCCCAGGTATTCCTGTCAGGCCCTGAGGATGCAGGATGCTCAAGACCTTCCCCTCCCAAGATGTGAAAGTAGGGGGAGGAAGCGGAGGGCCCACCGCTAATTTTCAGTACCGCTAGCAGGTGCCTGGATGCCATGGAATGTACCTTCCCCCAGAGGTCGTTCCACCTCTTCCTGATGTCCTACTTGTGCGGGGATAACTGCCTACGGAATTCACCCTGGCGACTATTCTTTACCACAACTCCATTTTCCTGTCAATATATGTTTGTTGGACCTGTGCTCCGAACAGGTGTGGCTCTACCCTTACAATTTCATCCACCATGACCCTCAACTCCTCATCAGTGAAACATGGGTGTTTCATGTGGGGACATGGTAATGGTTATGAAGACGGTGTGGTTGTGTTCAAAGTGAAAGGGTACAGAGTTCAGTAAATGGTGAGGTGTAGGTGTTGTGATGTGAGTGGGTGACGGTTGTGGTGGATTGTGTATGGTGCTAATGTGTGTGTTGTGTATGTTGTGCTGGTGTCGGGTGAGTGCTGAGTGAAATGTGTATGGGTGCCTATTGTTTATTTTTCTGTATCTAAATTGTTTAGCTTGTCTGTGGCGTTCTAGATACAAAGGATTGTGGGTTCTGTAGGGGTGTGTTGTATGCTGCAGTGAGTAGGTGTGATGGGTGTGTGAATGTGTGTCAGGTGTGGGGTATTCAAACTATCCAATGTGGTGTGGTGTTCTGACTAAAGTGAGTTGAGACCGCGGCGGTTCGCATCACCAATGGTTTTCCGCCATGGAAGAACCGCTGTCGCGATTTGTGGATCATAATCTGATGGGAGGAGTTTTGTCAGGGTGGCAGTGCTGGTGGTGGGACCACCTCTTTTCCATCCTCCATTGTCCTAGTGGTTTCAGAAATGTGGCTGTTTTTTGGCAGACTTCACAGAATGGCTCTTAATACTGCGGTCATATGACCACCAACATGGCAGTCTTTTGGCAGCCACCACTGCGACGGTCTTGCCAAAAGACCGTCAATCTCATAATGAGGCCCTCTATCTTAATCTGCAGATTCTCCTGAGATCGTAAGGTCCAGAGAAGGCAATAGATAAAGAAAACAAATCAATATTTACAATTTAGTTTCTGAAGGATTGTAAATACATCAGCCCCCACCAAAGCAAACGTCATGTCATGGGATGGGGAGGGGGGGGGGGGTTATTACTGTTATTACTGTTATCTCCCTGAACAACATGCAATATAAAAGAGAGGAAAAAAATTGAGTGGAAATGTTCCTAAAGAGATACTACTGGGATAAAAAAGGAACTGCCAGTAATGATGACAGAAATGTATTTATTAACAAATGAATGTCCATAAGAGGGATTATTTTGGGAGAACGTGGAGGGAGCGAGGATGATTATATTGCTCCAACCCAGATCTATCCATCATTAACATCTATCGTAGGCTATTTAATTGGTGCCACGGAATATCATCATTTAAACCCTTCTTATGGCTGCGGATTTGATAAATCTATCTCTGTTCACACTTAAAAAAGGAATCTCCTTACATCTTTTACGTTGTCTTGCTTGTCCAGTATGGTCCAGTTAACCTCATTAACACCATGACCAAACTCAAGGTAATGTGATGTCAATTTCGTCATTGCTTTTTTACACCTGATATTACTTCTATGTTCTATAATCCTGATCTTAACTTTGTCATTCCACTGTAAAGGAGGTTGCATGGACATCTAATAAGATGAATAATGTTTTCTGAATTGCAATTGGTACGCTTCATTTGAACCCACAGACATGCTAAACCCACATCCACTATCTTCGTATTTTTAGTAAGTGGACAAGAACTACATGAGGCACACTCTGTATGGCCCCTCACTGGAGGTAAGTTCCCAATCTCGGATCCTCGACCAGCCCTAGTGTTTGGGGTCTAGTGTGTACCAGTAATCCCCAGAGGCTAGTACCCATCAAAAAGGAGAACATTGGTGTCGCTAAATTCGAACTGATAGAGTTCAGAATGCACCCATATTTGGTTATTATCTTCTTCACATGGTTGGAGGCCATACTTTGGGGGTCATTATGATCCCCGGCGGTTCAGACCGCCATGCCGGCGGCGGGGGCAAAGACCGCCACCGGCATGGCGGTCTGAACCGCCATATTATGGACACAGTGAGGGCCACCTATGGCAGCCCTCCTCCACTGCCATGCTGCTGCCGACAGGCAGCCTGACGGTGGCAGGAATCATTTTCTGGCACTTGCAATGGGCAGTGCAGGGGCCCCCGTGCAGTGCCCCATCGCGCAGCTGCACCCGCCGCACACCAACATTGGCGGCGGCTCCATTTGGAGCCGCTGTCAATGTTACAGCCCTTTTCCCCGCTGGGCCAGCGGGCAGAAACACTGTTTCTGTCCACCAGCCCAGCGGGGAAAACATTATACGGCCGGCGGGGGGGTAGTTGCGCTGGCGGTCTTCTATTGACCACCAGCGCGAAACCACCAAGATCGTAATGAGGGCCTAAATGTTGTTATACAAATGGGTCTATCCACCTTAGATATCATCCTCTGTTCTAGGAGAACATCACGGTCATAGTTCCTTGCTCTCTTTTGTGCCTTCTGCACTCCTTTCTGTGGATAGTCTTAACTCGTCATCCTTCTTTCAAGGCCCAGGGATTCTGCATTGAAATCACTTAATTCTGAGCAGTTCCTCCAAAGTCCCAAGAACCTCTCATAAGACAGATTTTCCCTTAATGATTTTGGATGAAAACTGTTGAAGGGTAGGAGATTATTCCTATCTGTTGGTTTATGATGTACTCTTGTGGAAAAACCCCGATTTCTAGCTCTTATTTCTAGGTCAAGAAATGGTAAAGACTCTTTTATGAAGGTTGATGTCAAATAAAGAAGGTAAATCCTTTTGTTGAGCCACTCCATAAACTGGTCCAAAGAGTCACGATCCCCCCTTCAGATCAGGAGGACATCATCAGTGAACCGGCACCAGAGTCTAATGTGATTATCCCACCGATGGTCCTGTCCAAAGGTATATTTCTTTTCATATTCTGACACATGCAGGCAGGCCAGACTATGTGCGAATGTACTGCCCATTAATGTACCGTGGGTTTGGAGGTAAATCTTACCTTTGAATTCAAAAACATTTTTTGTCTAAGCTCTACGTGTCAAGCCTAATATAAAGGATCTTGGTGTTTTGAAGTTCTATTCCAGTATATATAGAATATCCTCCACTACCCAAGTGTCTCTTCTTGGGGAATGTTGGCATAGAGGGATTCTATATCGAGGCCCACCAAAAAATCCCTATTGGGATCAAATTCTATATCTTTAATGAGATTCAGGACATCCCTGGTGTCCTTTACATTCGCTCCCCTGGACTAGTGGTTTAATAAAAAAACAGAATTGTGATAGAGGCTCTACAGTGAGCCAATCCCAGAGATGATTGGGCACCTGGTGGGGGTCTCGTTGGTTTGTGTACCTTGGGTAATGTATAAAAGTATGGGTTCACCGGGTCTCCTTACATAGAAACACCTCTTCATGCTGTGTGATCCATCTATTGTCAACTGCTTCATTCACTAAAGTACCAATTTCCTTCTCTATCTCTTTTGTAGGATCCACTTGTACAATCCTATAGTTTTGTTCATCTGTTAATAGATGTAGGCATTCTAATTAATACATTTCCTTAGTCAGTATCACAATTGCTCCCCCTTAATGTGCAGGTTTCATAACAATATTGGGGTTCTTATTAAGCTCCAGCATCGCCTCCTCCTCTAAATGTGTGAGGCTTCGAAAGGACTTAACTGTCATTTCCCTTATTTCATCTACTTCTTGTGTCACTGCCTTCTTGAACACTGCCACTTCAGGTGGTAACAGAGACAGCATAGGCATAAAGGTAGATCTAGGGTGAAAGGTTGTATCCCCTTATTGTGAGACTACCTCCTCGTTATTTTCAAAATCCACCCTTAGGTGTACCCTTCTGAAGAAATCAGCCAATTCCTGTCTGAGTTTGAATGTATCTACCACATTAATAGGACAAACCCTAGTCCTCTATTCAGGACTTTTTCTTGGGCAGTGGTTAAAGTCATATTTGTCAGGTTCATAGTTAGATTTGATCCCTGCTCGTACTGGGCAAGAATTCCCAGGACACTCTCTGGTTTAGGTCTTCCCACTAAACTTGTTGTTCATTTTCTGTTTTACCCTTCCTCCTGCTCTGTCCCTTCCTAAAAAAGGTTGGTAAAACTTTTGGATTAGGAAGGGTTGTGAAGGTACTTGTGGGAATATTGGTTGCCATCTGAAACCTGGACCCATATAAGGTGGGAAAGGTGCCTGCATATGTGTATGTCCTCTATAGAGGCCTCCTCCTCTCCCCCTCCTCCTTGGTCTTATATATATGTTCGGTGCATGTGAGCATGCCTCCCATGCATGGAGTGTGTTTAAGACCCACTTGTGATGATTTGTAGACAACACAGGTATTTGTTGATTATTTGCTGTTGCTTAGAGCATGTCGCTCATGCGGATGGCAGGAATGTTGATGAAAGTGTGCTCATTGAGAGACAAAATTTAGTAACTCAAAGTGAAGCTAACCAGTGGCTGAAGTAGGCTGATTAACTGTCCCATGCTAAATGCTGTAGTGGGCGGAAGCAAATGTGACTGACACAACTACAGACCAGTGGATGAAGAGAGGTGGCTGAAAGCCCCTTAAAGTAAATATATAATACATATACATTTTTGGAAAATCAAAAGGTCTTGGCTAACACTAGACCCAATAAAAAGTGACGCTCACACCCTGAGAGAAAAGTTCCAGGATGTTAGGTTAATTGGCATTTTGGTTTGGAAAACAAAAAAGTTTGCTGAGCTGCTACATCAAATACAACAGTCAATTAGAAAACGTTTAGTGCCTTTAAAGGTGCCACTGAGGTGACCTCCACACATTGACGGCACTGAGATCTCTGTCAGGCTAATGAAAATCTCTACATATGGTGGGTGGTGGGCCACACCCCAAAGTCTGAATGATGGGCTCATGTTGGTAATCATGCCTTTCGTGCTGTTAGAGCACGCATTGAAGTGGTGGTCAGTTTTCCTATAGATCTTTTCACATATGCTGGGGGACAAAGGAGTTAGCATCAAGTTTGCATTTACAATTCTGTGAAGTGCACTTGGTTACACAAAGAGGACCAAGAATCAATAATGATGTTTAGTAGGTTTATTACAAATTAATAATCACTCCAACATACGAGCATACCAGAATCAGATTATAAAGGTACAAAATCAGAATCGGCAAACTGAAACGCTGAGCAAATTCAGTCTCGTCAGTATAAGGCATGTAAGAATTACTGCCACAGCAATGCAAAAACTAAGAAATAAGAATGGCCATCGTATAAACGAGCTCAGATCTCTTCTATGCAGTAGGAGTAGAAATAAAGACATCTAGCTATGTTCTAGGATAAATAGGATTCAATTCAAGGATTTCAGGATAGAGAAAGGACAGGTGTCAGTATTGTAATCTCCTCAGTCCTCAATAGAAGTCTTCAGAAAGTAAAGAATCCAATGTTAGCATGAAGCTATGCACTGTGAGGACAAGGAGTCTAAGAGGTCTGCACCTCTCGGAGTCTAACGAATCCTGCCTTTACTCTAACAGTGTGAACACTAAATTAATGTGGAAGGTTCCAGAAATATCCATATCTTCTGCCCACGTCATCGAAATATCAATTATTTATCCTTCTCATGGAGAACAATTGCAACATGGAGTGATTCTCCAATCCCATGGAACACTAATGAACAGATCAACCTTGATTTTCTTCTTCCCAGATAGACAATGAATAGTAGGCACACCAAATCATCCTCGGCCTCTCTATCACTAATACATAATACTGCTTTCACTAGCTAAGCAATGAAGAATGTGCACCTGCAAAGGAAAATCATGCAAAGTAAAGACAGTACATTTCATACATTAAAATATAGGCCTTGTTATGCTAACTGAACAAGTTCCAAATGTTGTGCACCTTTAACATTTGGTTATAATTATGAGCATAATATTAGGAGAAACGCAAAGCATGAGCAACAAATCATAAACATATGTGCAAGGCCCCTGTCAATAAAGGCAATACTTCGAAATACCAGTACAAATGTGAATGAGAACTTCAATTGTACTGTAAGGCTAAACATTAGAATTCACATGTATAAATGAAAGCACTTATTTCTACAGTGAAGGTACTTCCGCTAAAGCAGATTGATGCTTCACTTTACATTAATAAGGTTAAGGCACATTATATTTATGATGTTGACTACCTTGTTAGATCACCTTTGTTACATCTAGGGGTGCAGCCAAAATCATGGTGCTCCAGTGCATTAGGAGATTTGAGGGGAATTCGTTGAAAGAGTGCCAATATGTCTTTGACATTGCTGATAACTGGGGTCACTCTGAATTCTCAGAGCACTGTGCTTTTTTCAATGCTTTTTTGGAATGCAGGCATCCCACTTCATGATTCCCTTCTCTTCCTGGTGACAATTTGACAAGACATATCTAATCACCATTTTCTTTCTTGATTTTTTTTCTGTTTTTCAATAATGGAGAGGCACATGCCCTACTTGGCAGCCAACATGTAGTTTCCTCTCACTGCCTCTTCCTGCCTACACAGAATAGTTTCCGACTCAGCGCCAAATATTCTGCCACTCAATAAACAATGAACTTTCAACGCAGAATGTTAAGGGGGGCACTGACAGGGAGGAAATGAACGGTATTCTCATTTTGCATAAGAATTGTTGTGCTGTTAGTGAAGTTCATAATAAGATGATGCGTCAGTGAATTACAGGGTGAAAGTATATACATTCTCCTCTCCTGTTCCGCTGAAGTCTTTGGAAGTCTTGTTTGAACGTAGCGAAAGACCAATCCATTTTGTTAGAAATACGACTTCGTCATGTCAGCTCAGAAAAGCCATTTGTCTGTGTATACTTCCCTGGTGCTCTTTCTTTATCTAAATGATTTTGGACACAAATTTATTGGCTGTCTCTGCAGCTCATCTGATCTGGAAAGTTAAGAGCACCTAGGGAAAATGGACTGAATGAATATCTTTACCGTGCAAACGCCATCGAAAACTGGGACACCATTTCCACCACTGACCCCGACATAACCTTCATGGATCACCCCATCATCAACCCCGGACATCTCCACAGCAACACCAAGAGCATACAAGATCAAGCACTGTGAACAAACAAACAGACACGGAGGCGGCTTAGCCATCATACACAAGGACACTATCACCTGCACTATCACCAACGACACAACCACCCCAATCATGGGAGACAGGAACTTCCAGCTCCGCACTGACAACAACTCCACCATCAAAGGCACCCTCACATGCAGACTGCCAGGACCACGCACCAGACAAAGCAACTCCATCTCCAATTTTGTCACCCTACTCGACATTGAGTCCGAACGCTACGTCTTCCTGGGAGACCTCAACTTCCTCTTAGACGACTCCATCAACACCAACTCTACCTACCTCCTGGAGAGACTGGGCAACATCAGTGTTAGAAATGGGGTCTTTGGTTGGCAGTCAGGTTATTCCCTGTACAAGCAAGGACCCTCACTCTAGTCAGGGTAAAATATAATCACCCTCAGCTAATCCCTGCTTACCCCCTTGACAGCATGGCATGAGCAGTAGGCTTAACTTCAAAGTGCTAGGTGTAAAGTATTTGTACCAACACACACAGTAACTTAATGAAAACACTACAAAATGACGCAACACAGGTTTAGAAAAATAAGAAATATTTATCTAAATAAAACAAGACCAAAATGACAAAAATCCACAATACACAAGTCAAGTTATCAATAACAATGCAAGAGTCTTCATGTAATTTTAAACACAATGCTAACGCTGTTGGCGTGAAAATGTACCTTTGGTGTGTCAAAAATAACCCCGCACGGGCAAGTGTTCATCAAAAAGGGCTTGCGATGCGTCGATTTCACTCACGAGCGAGACCTTGCATTGTTTCTCCTTTAGTCAGGTCGGCGTGCGTCATTTCTTCCTTCCGCAGGAGAGCGATGCGTCGATCTGGTCAGCACTCTTGGTTCTAAGCAGGCCTTGCGTCGTTTTTACACGCCCAGCGGTGTTTGCGTCAGAAATTCAGCCGCACGATGATCCGAAAACCACGCAGCATGGGTTGCGATCTCACCAGCCTCCGTCAGCGATGCTGCGCGTAGATATTCCAGGTGAGCGTCAATTTTCAGCCATGAAGCCGGCGGCGCGTCCATTTTTCAGCCGCAGATCGGAGTTGCATTGATCTTTTCCCTGCACAGTGGTCAGTGCATGGACTTCTCACTCTTGGGCTGCCAGCTCCTCCTTTCAGGGTCCCAGGAACTGGATGGGCACCACTTGGAAGAGTAGGAGTATCAGCAGAGTCTCCAGGTGCTGGCAGAGAGAGGTATTTGCTGTCCCTGAGACTTCAAACAACAGGAGGCAAGCTCAAAATCAAGCCCTTGGAGAGTTCTTCACAAGAAGGAAGGCAACACAAAGCCCAGTCTTTGTCCTCTAGCACAGGCAGAAGCAGCAACTGCAGGAGGGCTCCACAAAGCAGAGACACAGGCAGGGCAGCTCTCCTTCCTCAGCTCTTCAGCTCTTCTCTAGCCAGAGGTTCCTCTTGGTTTCCAGAAGTGTTCTAAAGTCTGTGGTTTTGGGTGCCCTTCTTATACCCATTTTGCCCTTTGAATTAGGCCTACTTCAAAGGAAAGTCTCTCTTGATTGTGAAATCCTGCCTTGCCCAGGCCAGGCCCCAGCCACACACCAGGGGTTTGGAGAAGGCATTGTGTGAGGGCAGGCACAGCCCTTTCAGGTGTGAGTGACCACTCCTCCCCTCCCTCCTAGCACAGATGGCTCATCAGGAAATGCAGACTACACCCCAGCTCCGTTTGTGTCACTGTCTAGTGAGAGGTTCAACCAGCCCAACTGTCAAACTGACCCAGACAGGGAATCCACAAACAGGCAGAGTCACAGAAATGGTTTAAGCAAGAAAATGCTCACTTTCTAAAAGTGGCATTTTCAAACATACAATCTTAAAATCAACTTTACTTAAAGATGTATTTTTAAATTGTGAGCTCAGAGACCCCAAACTCCACATGTCTATCTGCTCTCAAAGGGAATCTACACTTTAATCAGACTCAAAGGTAGCCCCCATGTTAACCTATGAGAGGGACAGGCCTTGCAACAGTGAAAAACTAATTTAGCAATATGCCACTGTTAGGACATATAAAACACATTACTATGGCCCTCATTACAACATGCCACCTGCCGCCGTGCTGACGGCCGCCAACATACCGTGACTGCGGCGGTGTTCCGCTACGGGTATTATGACCCACACTGAGAAATCCGCCACTATACAGACACCCACACAAGTCCGTCACACCAAAGGTCAGTGACAAACTGGCGGTACCAAAACCCACACCAATACACCAACAGGAATCACAGTATCACGACCCACAAATCACTGCAGCGGTCTTTCAACCACGGTAAACCATTGGGGGTACACACCGCCGCCCTCAAAATACACACACCCAAACAAAACTACACCACATTGGACAATTCAGACCACACACACCTGACACACATACACACACCACACCCACACACCCACAACACTATAAAACACCCACCCACATTACCCACAACCCCTTACGTGAAAAAAAAAAAGATAGCACACAGAGACAGACAAGCCAGGAGCAACCACTCAACAGAGCCACTCACACCACATCCATGGCACCCCAAAGACACCCCAGGTTTTCAGAGGAGGAGCTAAGGGTTATGGTGGAGGAAATCATCCGGGTAGAGCCACAGCTATTCAGATCACAGGTGCAGCAGACCTCCATTGCTAGGAAGATGGAGCTATGGTGGAGAATCGTGGACTGGGTCAACGCCGTGGGACAGCACCCCAGAACAAGGGATGACATCAGGAAGAGGTGGAACGACCTGCGGGGGAAGGTGCTTTCTGTTGTTGCAAGACACCAGGAAGCAGTACAGAGGACTGGCGGTGGACCCCCACCTCCTCCCCCACAACTAACAACATGGGAGGAGCAAGTCTTGGGAATCGTGCATCCTGAGGGCCTCGCAGGAGTAGCAGGAGGACAGGACTCTGGTAAGTCAAATTTTTACTACTATATCCCCCACCCTACCTGCATGCCATCACAAACTCCCACCCCTACCCTCACCCCCATCACTCCACCACCTCACATATACCCCACTATCACAACCCACCCATCCCAATACCAAGCCCTGCATGCAACACCAATGCATGGACACCCATCACAGACTTGCATGGACACACATCACCACAGCATGCACACTAGTGACAATCACTCAGGAAACCAAATCACAACTCACACAAGCCAAAGCTGCCTTGGGAATAACAACCATAGAGGGGAACATACCCATGCACAAGATGGCACAAGCAGGAAAAAAAAACACTGCATTTGCATCCCAACAGGACCCCTACTCAACGTCACTGGAGAGGAGTTGCCAGCAACATCCAGTCCCCCCCCAGAAGAGGTCCACAATGATGACAACAGCTCTGCACGCCTGGATAAGGAAGACCAACCTGGCCCATCAGGGACCTCCAGACAGTCGGTTACCCTGCCACACTCCCATACCATCACAGAGCCTCCCCCTCAGGAAACACCAGCACAGCACCCACCCAGTGGGCCTATGCCACTGTCCCCAGGACACGTCAATCAGCAGTGTGTCCACCACTGCAGGACCCCAGGACACCCCACAAACCCAGGGCGACCAGGGACCTGGGGTCAGTGGCAGTGGGCACACGGTTCAGGGGACAGAGGCACAGGACAACAGGGAAGCTGGGAGGACTGCTGTGCGACAGGGGGAGGACAGGCCCAGGGAACCCACTCTCCAGGAGGCACTCACAAACATCCTGGGAGCATACCACCATTCCCAGGAGACTATGGGCCAAATACTGGCCAAGTTGCAGGAGTCCCAGCGGCTGCAGGAGGGGCAGTACCTGGGGATCAGGGAGGACCTCAAACTTGTCTACACCATCCTGGTCACCATTGCAGGGGTGCTGGCTAACATGGCCAACACCATAAGGGATACAGTGGCACACCAACGGGCCTGTGACACTAGCCACACTGAAGAACAGCCCTCCACCTCCGCCGGCGCTAGTGGGCAGGAGGCCCTGCCACAGGAAGAACAGGCCACCAGCACCCCACCCCCTGCATAAGGAGAACCACCCTGCAAATGGTCCCTGCGATCCAAGGAGAAGCCAGAGAACATTGCCAAGACCCCTGTCAGGAAATAAGACTCTCCTGATTCTCACCCTCTGTCCCACTCTGTCACCCTGTCCACCTTGCACTGCCATTGCTCCACTTCCTATGCCCCCTTGGCAATGCACCTGTGATACCAAGAGACTGGACTCTACCCTAGACTTTCCTCCACCATCACCCCAGCCCATTGCACATCCCCCCCTACTTATAAGCACTTAAGTAAATACCTTTGGAACAAATACAAATCAGGAGTCTGTCAAATGATTTAAATATGTATTAGTACAACATTAGCAAAGCATTGCAAGTCATATGTACAGTTAAATTTATATTGGAATGACCTTTAGTAGGCAGCAGTAAACAGACCAGGAACCAGAGTGGGCCACAGAGATCTGAAAATAGAGATGCCAAAGGGTACAGTAAGTGGCCATAGACAAAGGAAAATCAGGCTGCCATGTACAATGTCCAACAGAAAAATTAAAAGTAAAGTGAAGTTACAGTGTCTTACCTGTATGTCACTGGAAGTACTGCTGTATTATATTACTTCAGTTGTACACATCTTCTTCCTCTGCCTCCTCTTCCTCACTGTCCACAGGCTCCACCGCTGCCACCAGACCATCTCCAGGCTCATCCCCCTGCAGAAAAGGCACCTGGTGTCTCAAGGCCAGGTTGTGCAACATGCAACGATGATCTGGCACAGCTTCTTGGGTGAGTAGTACAGGGATCCACATGTCAGATGGAGGCACAGGAACCTGGCCTTCAGAAAGCCGAAGGTTCTTTCAATTATCCTCCTTGTTCGCCCATGTGCCTCATTGTAACGTTATTCTGCCCTTGTCCTGGCATTCCTCACTGGGGTCAGTTGCCATGAGAGGTTGGGGTAACCAAAGTCACCTGCAAATTTTTAAGGGATACCTGTTAGCCACACAATAACCTGGAGTTGAGCCATCACATATGGGATGCTGCTATTCATCAAGATAAAGGCATCATGGACAGAGCCAGGATACTTGGCATTCACATGGGAGCGGTACTGGTTAGCCAAACACACCATCTGCACATTCATAGAGTAATAGCTTTTTCTATTCCTGAACACTTGTTCATTTCTCCGAGGGGGGACAAATGCCACATGTGTACCATCAATGGCACCAATAATGTTGGGGACATGTCCCAGGGCATAGAAGTCAGCCTTCGCTATGGCCAAATCCTCCACCTGGGGGAATACGATGTAGCTGGGCATGTGTTTCAACAGTGCAGACAACACTCTGGCCAACACGTTTGAGAACACTGGCTGTGACATCCCTGATGCCATGGCCACTGTAGTTTGGAAGGAACCACTTGCCAGGAAATGGAGCACTGACAGGACCTGCACTAGAGGGGGATACCTGTGGGCTGGCGGATAGCTGACTTCAGGTTTGGCTCCAATTGGGCACACAGTTCTTGGATTGTGGCCCGATCAAGTCGGTATGTAATGATAATGGGGGTCATTCTGACCCCCGCGGGCGGCGGAAGCCGCCCTCCTCGCGGGAACCACCAGAAGACCGTACCGCGGTCAAAAGACTGCGGCGGTCATTCTGACTTTCCCGCTGGGCTGGCGGGCGACCGCCAAAAGGCCGCCCGCCCGCCCAGCGGGAAAGCCCCAGCAACGAGGAAGCCGGCTCCGAATGGAGCCGTCGGAGTTGCTGGTGTGCGACGGGTGCAGTTGCACCCGTCGCGATTTTCAGTGTCTGCCAAGCAGACAAATCTTAATGGGGCCCTGTTAGGCATGGCATGGCATGGCATGGGCACTGCAGGGGCCCCCAGGAGCCCCACGACACCCGTTCCCGCCATCCTGTTTCTGGCGGTGAAAACCGCCAGAAACAGGATGGCGGGAAGGGGGTTGGAATCCCCATGACGGCGCTGCTTGCTGTGGAGGATTCCCTGGGGCCGCGGGAAACCAGCGGGAAACCGCCGGTTTCCCTTTTCTGACCGCGTCTGTACCGCCGCGGTCAGAATGGCCCCAGAAGCACCGCCAGCCTGTTGCCGGTGCTTCCGCGGTCGTTGGCCCTGGCGGTCCATGACCGCCAGGGTCAGAATGACCCCCAATGTGTCTGTCCTCCATTGTCGCAAGGTCCACAAGGGGTCTGTACACTGGAGGATGTCTCCATCTCATATTCATCCTCAGTGGTCGAAGCTTATGGAGCAAAACGGTGAGCAGAGGGTCATAATCACACATCTATTGCAGTAATGATGCATTTCTACATTTACAGAACCAGTATGTGAATCTGAGAGTCAGTTGCTGTGCCAATGTCTGCTGCGACGCAGTTAGGTGCCAAGTCCTGTGCACCCCCTGAAATGGCGGCTGCCTGACCTGTGAGGAAGGACAAGTGGAAATGAGATAATTCCGCTGGTGTTGTGCACCGTTGCGATAGGCGGTCGACGACCGCCGCGCAACTTTGCATTGGTTATCATTGGGCCCTATGGGTTCCAGGAGCCAATGGCGATGTACGCCGGTGGTGACGGTATGCACCGCCGTGGACGTGACCGCCATTTTCTATCTATTCACTCACTTGCTACCTGACCTTCAACAGGAGAGGACCTACACTGCAAGTGCTGCTGTTACCTGTGTCTGGAAGCGACAATGGCTCATATGTCTGGGGAAAGGGCCCCTGCCTTCACTGAGGAGGAGTTGGAGAAACTGGTGGATGGGGACCTACCAGACAAACAGGTGAGTACACTGTGAGCATGATGCGTGGGCCATGAATGTAGGGAGTGCTGTGTGTGTAAGTCTCATGTAGGTGGGGGCTGAGGCGTCCTGGCCTGTGTGCTGCATGTATGGTGGTCAATGTATGTGGGTCAGGGGATGGGAGGGATCTGGTGGGCCATGAGTGTGACGATCCGGATGGTTGACAAATTCCCTTTTCTGCTGTCCTTTCCATGCAGGTCAGCGCCCACCAGAAAAAGGATATTTGGCGTGCCATCGCCAAGGAGATGCCGACCCTGGGGGTCTTTGACAGGCGGAGCACCCACGGGCGCAAACGGTGGGAGGACCTGCGCCGCTGGGCAAGGAAGATGGTGGAGGCCCAGCTGGGGCTGGCCTCCCAACGAGGAAGGGGTGCCTGATGTTCCGCATCCTGGCGGTGGCCTATCCGGAGTTGGATGGGCGCTTGAAGGCATCACAGCAGCCACAGGGGAGTGAGTACAGATTCAGAATCATTACTTTGCGCGCGTTAAGGTTGTACCTGGGTGGGGGATGTGGGCTGTGGGTGTCCTCAGGCCAGGGAGAACTGTCAGGGTAGGTCCCTTGTTGGGCAGGCTCTGTAGCACTCCTACCCCAATAGTGTTAGTGGGCATCTACTACTGGGCATGGTCCTGTGGGTTTCAGGTGTTCAGCTGATGGCGTTAGGTATTGTACCCCATGGGCTGGTGACTATCTTAGTAACTGGTAGTGCATGGCCTAGTGCATAGGGCTGCTCCCTGTGTGTTGTGTACGCCAACTGTTGCTGGCATTGACCAAGTGTATCCTCTGTCTCTCCCCCCCTTTTTGTTTTGTCACCCTGTCCTTGTGTGCATTAGCATCATCTGGCAGAGGAGCAGAGGCACCTGAGACGGAGGGAGCTGCATCCCACATGGGCCTGGAGGCCGAATCCACCAACGGTGAGGGCACCCGTGGGACGGAGGGCGAGGAGAGCACCACGATGGGGACAGGAGGGGAGACCACAGACAGTGACTCTTCCTCCGATGGAAGCTCCCTGGCGGTGGCAGACACCTCTGTGCCCACCCCAACAACAGGTACAGTCGCCACACCACCCTACCAGCACCGCCCTCCCAGCAGCCCCTCAGCGTGTTTCCCATGCCCGCTCACGAAGGAGGGTGGGCATCTCCTTCGCCCCAGGCACCTCAGGCCCTGCCCCTGTCAGCCCTGCTGCCCTCAGTGAGGAAGCTATTGACCTCCTGAGATCCCTCACTGTTGGGCAGTCAACCATTCTGAATGCCATCCAAGGTGTCGAGAGGCATTTGCAACAAACAAATGCATACCTCGAAGGCATTGACTCTGGCGTGGCGGCCCACCAGAGAGCATTTCAGGCTCTGGCCTCAGCACTGATGGCAGCCCTTGTCCCTGTCTCCAGCCTCCCCCCTCCAACTTCCTCTACCCAGCCCCAATCCCCTCAACCCCAGCCTATCCCAAGCACACCCTCAGACCAGCATTCACCCAAATCAACACACAAAAGTGGCTCAGGCAAACACAAGCACCACTCTTCATCACACAGGCACTCACACAAGCACCATCCCCATGCAGACACACCAACATCCACTGTCTCCACTGTGTCCCCCTCCTCCATGTCTTCCACCTCCCTCCCAGTATTGTCTCTACTCACACCTGCATGCACTACATCCTCATCCACTATTTCCATCACCAGCACGCCCATCACAACACATCCTCACTGGCAGCCACCACCCTCACATCCATGCACACGTCCCCTGTGTCCTCTCCCAGTGTGTCTGTGACCCCTCCTCTCAAAGTACACAAACGCAAGCACCCACCCACCCAACAGCCATGCACTTCACAACAGCATCCAGCCCATGCACCTGCACCCAAACTCAGCAGACAGACACCTCCTACAACCACTCCCTCTTCCTCCACTCCCACTCTCCCTCTTCCCGCCCCAGTGTCCCTAAGAAGCTTTTCCTGGCCAACTTTGACCTCTTCCTTACCCCTCAACCCCCTGTCCTTCTCCTCAGGCCAGGGTGGTCAAAACCCAGGCCAGCACCTCAGCCACCAAATCGTCGTCCGCTGTGGTTCCTGCAGCTATCAAAGGCTCAAAGGGGGCACCCGTCAGCCCAGCCAGTGTGCCACCAAGTGGAAGAAGTCATCCACTCAGCCTATCCTTGCCAGGATGAAGCACACTGGGCACAAGCCTCCACAAGAACCAGTGGAGATATGCATCCACTTACCCTATCCTTGGCAGGATGAAGCACACTGGGCACAAAGCCCCCTCCAGACCAGTGGAGAAGCCATCCACTTGACAGACTCTGGCCTTGCAATTCCCAGGACCAAGCAGTGGGCAACCCACCCACTTGAGAGACTGTGGCCTTGCACTCCCCAGGACATCGCTGTGGGCATGGAGCCCCCTCCATGAGCAGTGGCGTTATTCCATCTTCTGGCTGAGGTGCCCCCCCTTCCCCTTCCCCCTGAGGTGCCTGTGTGTTTTTGACCTGATGCCCCTGCAGTGTTCTCTCCGTATTGAGGCAGGAGTCAAGTGTGGGCTTGGCCTATGCGTTTTGGGCCAGTGGCCCACGGACATTTTGAGTGGACAATGTACTGCCTTATGTACATATTGTATATTTTTGTAAAAACAGTTTTTCTGATTATTACGTATATCTGACTATTTCTGAAATATCACTGATTTGACTCAATTCCTTTTGTCCTTGCCTTCTTCCAGGGGGTTACGGGGTGTAAATGTAATGTTGATGCAAGTGTTTGGGTGTATGGTGTTGTGGGTGAGGGTGGGGGTGTTGCGTGTTGCGTGTGTGTGTCACTCTCTTTTTCTTACCCCCCTCCCCTGTGTGCTAGATGCACTACTCACCGTGGTCGTCGCCACCGGCTTTCAAACTCCTGGTAGATGAGGAGGTAGAGCAGCATGGGCAGGACCTGTAGTTCGGGCTCCACAGCGTCCTGGTTCTTCGTTGAGTGTCGAGAGGTGAGTGGTTTCCCTTCCAAATACTGTTTCCACCATGCTTTTGATGGTGTTGGTACTGCCCCGGAAAAGATGGGGGATGGGAGGGTTGGGATGGGGTGGGTGGTACATTGTCTTCCACCTGTCTGTTGGTGGTTACCACCGCAGTGTTTGTTGCTACCGCCGTGGCGGTCGGAGTGTTAAAGTGGCTGACTCTGTTGGCGGTTCCCGCCGTAGTCGTGATCCCATTTTTTTCACCGCCGGCCTGTTGGCGGTATTACCGCCGCTTTAACACAGACCACCAGGGTTGTAATGAGGGCCTATATGTCCTACCTTAACCATACACCGCACCCTGCCCTTGGGGCTACCTAAGGCCTACCTTAGGGGTGCCTTACGTGTAAGAAAAGGGAAGGTTTAGGCCTGGCAAGTAGGTACACTTGCCAAGACGAATTTACAGTTTAAAACTGCTCACACAGACACTGCAGTGGCAGGTCTGAGACATGATTACAGGGCTACTTATGTGGGTGGCACAACCAGTGCTGCAGGCCCACTAGTAGCATTTGATTTACAGGCCCTGGCCACCTCTAGTGCACTTTACTAGGGACTTACTAGTAAGTCAAATATGCCAATCATGGATAAACCAATTAACCATATAATTTACACACAGAGCATATGCACTTTAGCACTGGTCAGCAGTGGTAAAGTGCTCAGAGTTCAAAAGCCAACAACAACAGGTCAGAAAAAATAGGAGGCAGGAGGCAAAAAGAACAATCAGTCTCAAGCAACTAGTCACTGACCCCATGCACAAAGCGTGACACACACTGGACCCCATTTTCACGTCTAACAATAGAATTCGATACAGCCACACCTCAGAACTCACTTGGTCGGACCACTCCATCATACACTTCACCATCGCCGGACACGCCTGCACCTTCCCAGTCAACTCAGCACTACCCTTCACCGCTGTTCCAAGATGACACATTAGCAGTCAACACACGTCCTCAACAACACACAGTCCATTTTAATCACCAACCTGGACCTCACAGTCAAGCACTTCAACGACTGGATCACCAACGCCTCTGACTAAGTTGCTCTGACCAAAGCAGCCAAAACACACAGACTCACCAAACAAAACAACTGGTACACCCCACAACTCAGCATATCCAAACGCAAGTGCAAACAGCTTGAGAGAAGATGACGCACCAGCAAGAACCACACCAACAGCCCTCAACGAATACCATTGACAGATCAAAGCAGAAAAGAGAGAGGCCCTAACCCATCTCCTCAACACCAGCTTTAACCACTCCAAGGCGCTCTTCACAATCATCAGAGAGTTCACCTGCCCAGCAGCTACAGAAAACACAACCCCCCACCTTGCAAGAACTCTGCAACACCCTTGCCAACCATTTCCACAACAAGAGAGCAACTGCCTACAGGAACTTCTATGCCCAACCCTCCAACCCCTGCTACCCCAAATCGACCACCACCGTTGACTTCACTGTCAACACGTAAAGACAGCTCAACGCACAAGACACAGTCACCCTCATGAACTCCAGCTACTCGAGAGTACCCACCAACCTCTGCCCACACCGACTCTTCAACCTAGCCAAAAACTAAATCAGCCCCCAACTCACTGCCTCATTAACGCTTCTCGAACTACCTCCACGTTGCCTGCTGTCTGGAAACACGTAGAGGTCAGACACCTCCTCTAAAAACCGCCAGCAGACCCCAGGCAAACCCAGAACTACCATCCTATCACTCTGCTCTCTTTCCCCGCCAAGGTACTGGAAAAAGCCATCAACCTACAACTCATCGATCACCTGGTAAGGAACAACTTGCTGGATCCCTCCCAATCAGGATTCAGAGCCAAACACAGCAGGAGACATCGCTGTTTGCCACAACCAATGATATTCCCACCCTACTGGACAGAGGAGAATCGGCCTCACTGATCTTGCTCAACCTCTCCACCACCTTCGATGCGGTCTCACACCACACCCTCATCAATCGCCTACACCAGACTGGAAAAACAGATGAAGCATTCAGATGGATGGCATCCTTCCTCATAAGACTTTCTGCCTCCCCCTTTCACATCACAAGCCAAGCAAATCATTGGCGGAGTCCCCCAAGTCTCTTCCCTCAGCCCCCTACTCCTCAATATCTACCTGACTCCACTCGCAGACATCGTCAGAGCGTACACTACATTAATATAATCTCCTATGCCAACAACATCCAGTTAGTCCTATCGTCTCCACCGACCCCCTCCGCAGCGAAGAAGGTCAACTTCCACAACTGCATGAAGGATGTATCAACGTGGATGAGGAACAACTACCTAAAACTCAATACCGAAAAGACGGAAGTCCTCATCTTCTGAGAACACACAACCCTCTGGAACATTCTTGGTGGCTGTCGGAACTCGGACCCACCCCCTCACTGAAAGACCACACCCACAGCCTCAACATCATTCTAGACAGCAGCATTTCCATGAGACGACAGCTCAACGCCATATCCTCAGCCTGCTTCTGCATGCTCCACAAAATCTTTAAGTGGCTCCCCATTGACACCAGGAAGACAGTGGCGCATACCCTCATCACCAGCAGACTGGACTACGGCAACGTACTCTATGCAGGCACCCCCACCAAGCTCATGCAAGGACTCCAGTTGATCCAGAAGTCAGCCGCTAGACTGATCCTCAACCTACACAAAAGAGCCACATTACCCAGCACCTGAAAGACCTTCACTGGCTCCTGGTCCAGAAGAAATGCCTCTTCAAGCTCCTGACCCACACCTACAAAGTCCTATATGACCAAGGACCCACCTATCTTAACCACTGGCTTGCCCCCCAGGAATCTTCGCTCCTCACACCACACCCTTGCACAGATACCCCACGCTCACCATTGCCGCACCAGGACACACTCCTTCTCCCATCTCACCGCCAAAGTCTGGAACACCCTCCCCTCCACCTCCGCACCCAGTCCATGCTGACAGACTTCAGAAAGGGGTTAGAGACTTGGCTTTTCGAATTAGACCCCCAGCAAGTGCCTCAGTACCCTCATGGGTAACAAGCCGTGCTATACAAATACAACCTGATTGATTGATTGATAAATTTTGCTATCCTCCACCCTAATACCCTTAACAAGGAAGGCATGTCCCCTACAAATAATACTCAAACTGTTATTTTTTTCAGTTAGACCAGAGAAACCATTTTTATATCACTTTGAAGAATGTATAGCTCTGTCCTTAGTGGAGTCTAATCCCACTGAATGAACTGGCAAACAAATGAATTTATAAAAATACATTTCAGAGCTTGTAATGTTAACACTCTATAATAGTAATGCGGTGACCTACTTCTGGCGTTGTGCATACTCCATCATTCCTTGTTAATTAGCTTTTCTTATCTTACGGGTGGTGTAAGAAGCCTCTGGTGCATCAGACGTCACACAGGCCATTGCATGCAAGCAGGGGCTAGAGTGCAGTAATTTCAAACTGCTGTCCGTACACAATCAGGGACAATTTGTAAAATATCTATTTTTTGCAGACACCCTAGCAAGCTCTCGTTATTTTGGAGACTGATTGCATGCTAAGAGCTACTGAGATACAAAAAAATATGATGTCTCTGCAGTTCTCATCTGTCATTCCAATAGCAAGGTAAATTACAAAATAAAACTGGTAGCCACATAAAAATCAGACTTGAACAATCATTGGGATTTGAAAACAAAGAATCATGTAGGAACTTATTTTAAAATATTTCAGACTGGTTTTCAGGATTTGGGTAAACTAAGAGTTACTGGGCAATTCTAGTGGGAGAAAGTGATTTATTAGTTGAGGGCGGTGGTGTTCTTCATAAGTAATAAAGTCAATATCCTGTTAGGTCCAGTCACAGGTTTCAGTACTTTAAACTTGAGCTCAACACCTTTTAGCTACGGCACAGAGCAGGCAGGGTTAATACATGGAAAAGGTGTAACGCATTTAGCAGTACTGTAACAATTAGAATGTTGAAAACACAACAAAACAGAAATCCCACTCCAATTTAGAAAAATAGAGCACAATTTAAGAAACAAAATGACACTAAAACTAATTAAAAATTCTGTAATAGTCACCAGAGTTTTGAATTTCTTAAGATTTAAGTGGAAAAAGTACCAAGAAAAAGTAATGTCAAAATGATACTCAATGGTTGTGGAGGACCAGGATCAAGGTGCAATTTCACACCAAGTGTGATGGGGCCTCTTTCAGATGCACTAGTGGATTGTCCCACTGGAAGTCTGAAAGTCCAAAAGTTAGAAAACATTTCTGGGTCCTATCTGCTCAGAGTAAAATATTCAAAACTTTCTTCTGGTGGCTAAACAACCACAGGAGTAAATGTTGAAGCCCCATCCCCGCATAACCTCGGGGAGGTACTTAGAGACTCACAGGGTGACAGGCAGAGGTCAATAACAGGGTCCAGTCGAAGTCCAGTTTATACTGGTTATCTGGGCACTTTAGGGAAAAAAACTCTGGCAGGTTGTTGTGTCCCTATAGCCACACGGGAGGCCAGTTAAATGACCTTTGGAGTCTACTTCCTTGCCATGGGTACAAGTGGAGAAGGTTCAGCCTTTAAGGTCTCCTCACATGTCTCAATCAGCAGGTGCAGTCTTTTTTTTCTGTTCTTCAGCAGGTCCGGAGAGTGTCCTCGGGGTGCCACATTTCTACCTGTCACAAGCTAATGGGTGGGGATGACTCCTGGGCACTCCCTAACCATTGGGTTAAAAGTTCCCAGGGGCAACCCTACCCACTGTTCAGTAGGGCCTGTTTACTTTACCTCAAACAGTTCCCAAATGATGTGTGCCAGACCAATGCTGAGATGGCAGAAGTCTTCAGCACATTAAACTCAAGATCTGAAGACTCGGTGTGTGTAGGTAGGTGGACTATGGAAATCACCAGTGTCCACTCACACCAAAACTAAAATCAAATTTGAAGCAGGCACTGTACCCACAAAAAAACAGAAGACCAATGTGCAGTGGGATAAAACCAGGGTCCTTTAGCAACCAGACAATCTGGAATGTGCCTTGCTCCCTTTCAAATACAACAAAGTTTCACCCTTTCAAGTATACTGAAGTTGTACATGTGTCTCAGACCAAAATGTCAGGCAGGATTTGACATTGTGATTCTTAACAGAATGGCAGGTATTCACCCTTCTGTTATGCTCAAAGAAGTCATCCCTGCCCATTCTGGTTAACCTGTTAATCACAGTGACCTATTATGTAGCTCCTGAGAAAACTGTCACACCTTTTTCACACCTTATTCAAGCCAAGTGCAGTCTGGGAGATGCTTGTGAGTTAATGCAAATTAGCCACCCGGAACGTCAGACATGGAAAAGGTAGCTTTTAAAAAAGTCATATTTTCTGAATATTTATTAAAAATCTGACTACAGTTGAATTGGATTTTTTAATTACTGTTAAAAAAACGTGTTTAATTATTTTTCCAGTGCGCTCCCTTCCTGAAATACAGTATTAGTATTTAAATCTGTACTGTAATTTTCTAATAGGACAACCAGGCCTGCCACAATGAAAATATAATTTAGGGCCTTGTTACTGTATGGGCATATTATCATTAATTTTCTGCATGTCCCACTTTTTAATACTATGCACCCTTGTGGGTTTTAAGGCCTTCATAGCGGTAACTTACTAATATTTATCAGGGAGGGGCGTGGCCAAGGAACATGGCCGGCAGGACCCGCTCCCAGTGAGCTCCCGCGCCCGGCGACATCCTTCAACGATCCTGGGGTGCCCCAGGCCGCGGGGACCTCTCTCCAGCGGCAGGACGTAGTGGCGAGAGGTCGTGCACAGCACGGTTCCCCCTTTTGGCACAAGAGCTGAGCCAGGAGCGCATGCCCCTCCTGGGCCACGCTGGAGGCGGCGGCTGGGCCCGGGGAGTTCGAGTTTGAGCACCGGGCGGCCTCATTGGCAGCACTGTTGGAGCGGAGGGCACTCTAATTTGGTCCTGCGCGGGGGACATCCCAGACTGAAATTAATGCAGTGACGCCCCTGAGGGACCCGATAGTGGCAGCTGAGCCACAGTGGTATTCACGAGGCCTGCAGCAAGTGGTGGTCGTACTGAGGGCCTTCCCTGGGCTGATTGGGGATTGGCTGCTTGGCCCATTGCTGGGTACGGGCCTCTGGGGTCGGGCAGCATCTTCTATACTGCTGGCTTGGACAGGCTTGTCGGCTGTGTGGCCCCTGGCATATGGTTGTCCGGAACTGGTGACATGAGGCTGCGTTGTGTGGAGGCGCTGGGGAAGATGGCCGTACCCCAGGGGGTCGCATTGAGTTCCGGAGGACTGCAGTTGCTGGATGGCGCGTGCTCGGATGGGCGTGAGCAGAAGCGGCCCCTGGACCTACATTTTTTTTTTTTGCTTTCCTGCTCCTTTTGGCTCCTACCTGTGACTACATTGTGAGGAATCCTCTCCCATTGGGAGCACCTGCAGCCCCTGCGCTGGACACTCGGGGACACAGTGGTGGATGGTGGTGCCTGATGGCCCAGAGAGTGGCGGACTAAGCTTTTGAGGCACTTTGTGAACCGGCCTTCACTGGTGGCCCCTTGCCGCAACAGAAACTAGGTTGGGGCCCTGGTCCGGGAGTGGGACGGGATAGGGCGGCATAAGCAAACTGATACATCGCAGTGTAAAACTATGGAGCATTATACTCCCCCAGGGCCCCTGCCACAGTGCCCGGCCCGATCGGATAAGAATGGAGGCAACATGAGGGCACCTGCGAATCTTGAGGAGCCCTTACATGCGGAGCTCCTTGCGGCCATCCATGGTTCTCGAGTGGCGCTGGAGGATAAGATAGAGACTGTGGTAGTGGAGATGAACCTGCTTTGGGCTGACCTTCAGAAGGTGTCCGATAAGGTCAAAGTGGCGGAGGGATCCATTGAGGAGCTACAGACGGAGACAAATGGTGACGACTAATTCCACTTTCGGACGGCTGGAGGCGCGGTTGGAGGATGCATAAGGGAGGTCACGGCAGAACAATGTCAGGCTGCTGAGCTTTCGGGAGCATGCGGAAGGGTCTGCTGCGGAATCCTTTGTGGAAAACTGGATCAGAGATGTGTTTCAGCCTTCTGAGCTATCCAAGGTTTTCGTAGTGGAGCGTGCACACAGGGACCTTGTTGCACCTACGCGGCTTGGCACGCCGCCCAGGGCCATCATAGCCCGTCTTCTGAACTATAAGGATCGGGACTGTGTGTTGCGGGCCGCCCGTGAGTCTGATGGGGCCATCTATGAGAAATGCAAGATATCCATTTATCCTGATTACACAAACAAGGTGCAGAGTTCTCGAAAAGGATTCATGGAGGTCAAGGCAAAACTTTGAGCCATGAACGTGCGATATATGCTTCTGTACCCGGCACGTTTAAAGGTGATCTCACGCGGGAGATCTTACTTCTTCGATCATCCGGAGGAGGTGTGGCGATGGCAGGAGATGTGGGATAAGGCGGTTCCGGGTAGGACAAAGAGAGCTGGAGGCTTTGCTTCCTGGGTCTCTGGAGCGGAGAGCCCGGATTGGAGATCACGTGAGACAGGTCAGCTCGCGGATGCCGGTACTAGCAGTTCGGCACATGACTCCAGTCACAGAGTGGAGATACAACAGTACGGAACAATGGCGGTAGTGTCTACCGGTTTGGCAGGGGGTCGGGATGTGGAACTGGGGTGAGGAGCCGGGGGGGGGTTCCTGTGCAAGTCTAACTATGATCCTAGTTGTTTGGGGTGTCATTGTGTTCTTCTTTACAGGTTTGGGGTCAACAAGGATGTTTTCTTGTTTTTCTAGGGGAGAGCTGCGGCCTTGCATCCGGTTTTGGGTCCTGTGGGGCCTTATTTTCTGGATTGGGCTCCGTGGGCCATCAGGAGTGCTTTGGATACTTTCTGAACCAAGACTGAGGCGGCACTCGGGTCATCAGTGGTTTGATGCTGAGGTTGGGGGGTGGTCACTCCACTTCTGTGGTAGGACTTAAGACAAGGTAAGTTGGGGGTTAGGCTGTTGTCCTGGCAGCACCTATGGACTGGAATTACAGTATGGTTTGTTCTGGTTGTTTTACTGTATATCCGGGTGGGGGTTGAGAGTTTGGGGGGTTTGATTGACCAAGTTTGTCAACGTTTGCAGTTTGTTCAACAGTGAAGGTATGAGGGAGAGACTTACTATATGCCCTTTACTGGTCTTCCCATGGGAGTGGGGCATGGGGAGGTGGTCAGCTGGGATGGAGGGCAATTCAGTATCACTATGGGACGTCAAATCAACATGTTGACCTGGAATGTCCGGGAGTTAAAGAGTTACACCAAGCGCTATAGGGTACACTAATTTCTTAGGAGACATAAAATTCACATTTCCTGCCTCCAGGAAACACATATGATGGAAAAGGAAGCACACAAGCTATCCAAGAAGTGGCGGGATCAGATGTTTTCTTCCTCCTTCTCCTCCTATGCGCGAGGAGTGTCAGTATGGGTAGCACCGGGGGTTCTGTTCACCCACATATACAACGAAGTAGATGTTGAGGGCCAATATGTTCTGGTGGAAGGTATGTTGGACGGCATACACATAGTTATCCTCAACACAATTGTCCCTAATACTAACGATCCCTACTTTTATACCAGAATACCTGAGATCATAGGGGACAGTGTGGATGGGCCTTTAGTCTGGGCGGGGGATTATAACTGTGTGTTGCACGGTGATCTGGACCGCCTTCCTCCGAAGCTGGGAACTAAGCCCTTGATGGTGAAGTCCATTGGGGAGGTGATGACACATTTGGGACTATGGGATAGTTGGAGGGAGCTGCACCCAGAGGAGAGGGAATACACTTGTCATTCCAGAACACATAATATGCATACCCGATTGGATAGGTTCCTACTGGGAGGTCTTGATAGCTAGCAAGTACTGGTTGTCACGCATATGGGTAGATTCTTGTCCGATCATGCACCAGTGCGGTTACAGTTTCAGTCAGGAGCAGCAGCTGCCTCTATAGTGCGTAGTAGGCACATGCCTGCAGCCTTCCTTATGGATGCGGGGTGTCGTGAACGGGTGGGTGAGGCCATTAAACAGTACATGGAATTGAATTGGAACACAACACAGACTAGGGGCCTGGAATGGGAAGCTATGAAGGCAGTCATAAGGGGGTGTGTATAGGCATGGTGTGTGGGGTACGTAAACAATTGGAGCATGATCTTACTGCGTTGGAGGAGAAATTGGGGGATTTGCAACAGCAGTCACCAGGCGCAAACATGAAAGAACGGGAGGAACTTAGGTTATACAAGGAGGTTAATTGTTGTTGGGATATTTTAAGGAGGATCACTCTTAGAGGGAATAGACAGCGACTGCACCGTGAGGGAGATAAATCTGGCAAACTTCTTGTGTGGATTCTGAAACTGGAGGTGGAGGCCCCTCCTATACTGCATATTAGGAATGCTGACGGCGAAATGCTCATGAAGCGCGAGGATCTTCTGCGAGAACTGTCGGCGCACCTTCAAAGGGTTTCGAGAGCTGGTGCTGTCTCATCTGAGGAGGGTGTGGGGGGGTTTCTGAAGCAGATGCGTCTTCTGCGCTTGTGCCTGGAAAGTAGGGATGCCCTTGAGACTGCGATTACTGTTGAGGAGGTGAGTGACGGAGTTGCTGCAGTGACTAAGTCCAAACCCATTGGTAGTGACGGTTTTCCTGTTGAGTTAGATCAAACGTTTTCCTTGTCTCTACAGGAGAAGCTCCTGGAGGTCTTTGAGGAATCTCGAGTGCACGGTAGGTTGCCGGACTCCATGTGTCAGGGTATTGTTTGTTTGATGCTCAAGCTGGGGGGATCCTGGAGACCCCTCCTCGTATCGCCCACTTACAATGTTAAACAGTGATGTCAAAATACTTTGTAAGATCTTGGCCACCCGTCTCCGGGGGGTGATTCGGTGTCTAGTGCACGAGGACCAATGTGGGTTTATCCCTGGTCGCTGCTTAGCACATATCCTGCATGAGACTAAATATGTGGAGACTGAGCTGGCGCTAGTGTCCATGGACCTGGAAAAGGCCTTTAACACAGTTGAATGGGGGTACCTCTTAGAGGTCTTGCAGGGCATGGGGTTCGGCCCCAGTTTCTGTGGTTGGGTGCGGTTGCTGTATACTGCTCCTACTGCACAAGTCAGGGTGGGGGGAGGGCTCTTGAATACCTGGGAGATTGGTAGGGGCACGAGGCAGGGATGCCTGCTTTCACCTCTTTTGTTTGCCCTGGAGGTGGAGCCACTAGCGATTTGGCTTCCTGAGGAGATGGAGCCGTGGGGGATCCAGGTGGGACGGTCTACACATGTAATCTCCCTGTATGCGGATGACGCATTGGTTCATGTACGGGATTCTCGTGTCTCGGTGCCGATGCTGCTGTGGAGGCTGGAGGTTTTGGTGCTGTCTCTGGTCTTAGAGTCAATAGAAAGAAGTTGCTCCTGTTCCCCTTGAGGTCCCTTCGTGGGAATTTGTGTGCTGACTTGTCTGGAGCAGGACTTTGATGGGAGGTTGAGAGTTTTCGGTACTTGGGCATATGGGTCACTCATACTTTAGCTGCACATGAGAAACACAATGTCACACGAGTAGTAGCTGGCCTGGAACGCTCAGTCTCCTTCTGGAACAGGTTGCCTCTCTCTCTGTGATGGGCTGGGCTGCGGTGGCTAAGATGGTGTTCTTGCTATTTTGTCTAAACTTGGTTCAGAACTCGCATTGGCTGCCCGGCTCTTTCGTCATTTGGATAGCCTGCTGATCTCTCTGGTCTGGGCGGCAAAGTAGGGTGGCACTGCCGGTATTGAAGAGGGATCTTGAAGGCGGCGGGTTGGCGATGCCTAACATTAGACACTATTATTACGCAGCGCACTTGCAATATGCTGCTCAGTGGATGATGGACACAAATAATTGGGAGAAGAGGTTGTATGCAGGATCGTGCGATGGGCGGTCATTGGTGCACACTTAATGTCGGGGTAGATCTGACCCCGCTGCGCCCTACCTAGTCAAGACCACTGCTGGGATTTGGGAGCAGGTAGTTAAACATGTACTCAGACGTGCCCCTTTTGATAGGGAGCTGAAGTTGTGGGACTTAGCCCCATTTCGGGACATGGAAAAGTGAATGTCGGTAGAGGCTTGGAGACTGGGAGGATGCAGGGTGGCTGGGGATCTCTACCCTAATGGAGAGTTTCTCTCTTTTGCTGATGCTCAAGATTTGTTTGATCTGGGTCAGGGTCAATTCCTGCAATATGCAAAAATCGAGAATGTGGTCTGTGAGATCTGGAGTAGTTTCCCAGTCGCCCCTGAGGCCTCATCGGTTCTGAACGGACTGATCAACTGGGGCGAGGGGACGTATTTGATTACCCAGTCAAAAGTCAAGTCTTGGTCTTGAAAGATTATGTTGGTTTCAGTTTAGAAACAGACATGCATTAACAGAGAGGATGTGCTCTCATAGAGTATGCACAATAACTTGAGAGTCAACTAAGTGCTATATCCCTGGGAAATAATAGAACTCTTAACTACAAAGAAATCTGTGACACATTGTAAACTATGCACACCCCGCTAAATGTGGCTAACAGTGGTACAATCAAGATTTAGGGCTGGAATCTCTGTTGGCTCCAGGCCACTCTCCTGATGCTCTTTACTCTAGATGTTCTGACAAAAACTGGCTTTGATGACACCTGTCACAGTATAAGAGCTACTTATTGGCAAGAGTACATGAAACTGAGCCATGAAGTAACCTTTGCAGCAGCTGACAAAAGTACATGGAATCTCCTAGTTGTGTGTGTCCCACGACAAAAGACCATTCCATCATGGAACAAACAGAGACAGCACCACATCTTCACCTTCCTCCTCATAAGCTTGTTTAAGGGAAATGTTTGTTTCTCAAGCAGAGTTTTACAAGATACCTTCTGTTCTTTAGCTCCTCACTCTCACTTGACACATAAAAATAGCAGTCCCTCACTGGCCCTTCTTCACAGTGTGCAGGACTGAGAGGGACACTGGTTGGGTTGCTCCAGGCTTCATAGTATACCCTTAAGTAGACACCTACTGCATTATTTAGCTTTTGGGGGAGTGGGAAAACTGGTGTATAATATAATAAAAAATAATAAATGTCGAACTTGCTGTTCTCCTGCTTCATTTAGAGATGGTGAAATCTAGGGTTTCCACAATTCTCCACAAGTCTCGATTGTTTTCACTAGTGGATCCCATGGACCTCGTGATCTGATTGCAGCATGGTCATCAGGCCCTAGTTAGGGAAGGGCAACCATCACTAGATTTCCAAGCCTGCTAGACATAGTGTAACAAAAATAACTGTGCAAACGATATAACATACATTTAGATTCAGCAAAGAAAAGACATCAAATGTTATTACAGGTATTGAACTTCATTAGTGAGGACCCTAATTAACATCAGATTAGAATAGCATGGTTGGGCTTCATGCAAAACATTTTAGTCAACACAAATTTGGAAAGCATCTAACTATGGCTCTATTAATATAGTGGTTGGTACCTAGAAACAAAAGCAAATAGACAATGCAAACAACATCATAGTCAATATACCTATCCTCAGTTTGGATCAGCAAGCTGTAACAGTCTTCGTCCTCAGGACATCAGTTCGGTCAGTTAGGCAACAGGATTCAGCATCAAAGTTCAGAAAAGCAAAGTCTTTAAGCAATAAAGTTAAGCACGTCTCTTCTCAAGACGGAAAAATGGGCTAAACTCTCAAAGGAATGGGGAGAATGGCCTTTTTGACAGTTCAAAAGAAAAGAGCTAATGGCGTATCTACTCTTGGTGCAGTCCGGCTAAGTTAGATTTCCCAAGTCCCTATTGGTTCAAAAATCGCATGCTTACATTTAATCCAATGAAACTAAACCCTCAAGTCTACAATTCTTCTAGTGCATGGTTCACATGTCGATAATTGCTTCTCATCTCTTCCGTTCTCATCATTGCGCTCATTGGTAACAATATTGTTGCAGCTCATACTTCAGTCAGTATGTTCCTTGTTCTCTCCTGAGAAAGTCAGTCTTACACACATTACATTAAACAATGTTGCATTAGCTAGTACATCATCCCCTAGCAAGCAGTTATCACGAGAAAGACTTTTAGCTGCGAACATTTGGTCAGCACAGTGGAAAATCACAATTTAATTCTCTAAGCATCCATTTTATAAGTCGATTAAGAAATGCAGCTTGACATGAGGCCGTGCAACTAGGCCAAGACCTCACTAAGTGAAAGCCTTACAATTAATAAATCTAATACATGATGCATAACCCCCAATATGACATATTACTACATTAATCAAATATAAGCTCATCATTTCATATTAATAAGCCATTAATAACTACACTTCGTGAACACTGGTGGCCACACTGGTGGATGCACCTTCAAATGTGTGCATTATTTTTCCTACGTTATGACATTTTCTATGCAATTTCAATACTCAAAATACATGAATAATCATTATTAATTTCATTAGTAAGCTCAGCGTTAACAATCCCTCCTCTAATGACGAAATGTGTCATCACACTAAAATCTTTCTACACAAATTTTGCATCAGCTAAAATTCTGTCATTTCAATCCCCTCATATTTTCATTCCCTTATTGAATTTTCCCTAAACAAATTTTCTCTTTTCATTTCTTCCCTCCTCTGATTATTCTTTACCTTCTTTAATTTGATCTTTTCACACACCTTACATATTCCACATGCTCCAAATATGCAAATCACAATAATCAATATCCCTTGTATTATTTTCAATAGTATCCCTTTCCCAGTGTTGCTGAGCCAATTTCCCACAGAAGCAAATCCTTTGCCAACTTTCTCCCAAACACCTGGTTCTTTCAATTCTTTCAAATCAGCACTGCTATTAGTCAGATTAGTAAGTAAGTTTCTAATTTCTTTACTATTGTCAGGAATAAATGAGCAGCAATGCCTAGAATTAAGCATTTTTCCAGCTCTGCCATCTTTTCCTAAAAGAATGTCTAACGCAAAGGCGGTTCTGAAGAGTCATAGCTCTTTCAGCAGCTAATTCAGTGTCTATCAGGAGTATGGCTCCTGAAAAATATGTCAGCATGTTATCCACAATAGTAGACAACTTTTGAATCTTTATCAAATTCAGAACAACTCCTACTGAAGGAATCATTGCTCCAAATATATCTCCCACTAAACCAGAAGGACACTCTCTCCTTTGTCTAATGCAATGTAATTCAGTCACTTTCAGAAATTTCTTGAAGTCATCAAGCTGGAAAATCTTTGGGAAACCTAGCCCCAAATAGCATGTCCCATACCATCCTCTTGGAAGACGGTAATAAGCATTAGTCCCACAGATGTAATATATATACGAGGAATCGCTGGATCCTGTCCATTCAACATAAATGTCCATTTACTCTAAAACAAAAACACATGTTTACATTCTCTCATTCCCACAAATAAAGTGTCAGTGCGAGATTTAGGTGTGTATACACAAAGCTTCCTTACGTGTTGCGCATCTAAAGCTAATTTCCCTTGTGTTTTTATTGCACTTAAAGCATAATCATTCCTGCACGTCCTTTCCTCTAAACCCTTTCCTAACTTCTCCTTCAACGCCTTTCTCCGGTCATCGGTGTGATCTAAAAAGCTCTTTTCTAAAGGTGTAAGCAAGCAAGTCAGGTTATTTCTGTGAGCATAAGCTGTGCCAAAAGTTAATGTAGGCTCAAAGAAACCTCTAACTAATATTATGTCATTATCTTTAGCTACTCTACTGAGGTACCTAATTATGGGGACAAATGAAAACACGACATCGTTGTTGGAGTAGAAATACTGAATGTACTACTGGTTATAAAATCTTGTTAGTAACAAACTACAACTTATCCCATAAGTTAGAAGCAAGCTATGATAGGTAACTCCTTCTTTGACTGATGAAGGAATCTGTGTATACACAAAGCAATTCTTCGCATCCATCATTTCAACATACTCACTCAATAAGCAATAGAAGACATTAGAAGAAAGTTCCCCTTGCCTACGTGCAAATACTTCTCATCTAACCTAAACTTCTCTATTGCTGTTAATGCAGTAGCTGTCTCAAAAGCGAAAGTATGGTTGGCTTTACTCTTATCAAGAAGAGTCATACGCACAATCAATATTACAAACAATATCACACACACAATTGACAAACCAATACTCATGTATTTACAGCACCTGTTCTTCCTACTCTGCTGGCTAACGTTACTCATGATCTGTAAAGAATCAGAAAGCAGAAGAGAAACATTTAGAAACTTATGGAGCAAAAATCAAAAACAAAAATCTCCTTTCAGCAGTCATTTACACCTTTCAGTCTCACTTCCAGGATTCCTTTGTCAAAAATCAGTTTAGCAGCTTATCAAAACAGGTTATCTCATCAAAATCAGGTTATCAAAGTGTTTTCAGGTTACCTTCAGCAGTCTCTCTTTCTTTGCACTTTCTCAGATTTGTCTCAACAGTTCAGTTCATTAGCTTCCTTCAAGTGCCAAAATATTGACCTTGAATGTCTCGATCAAAACAAAAAGACAAAAACTCTTTCTGCCATTCACTAGTTGTTGCATACGCCGACTCAGGACATGCGTACCTTCAACTTGCTATTCTCTTTCCTTTCATCTTTCGGTCTCCATTCAATTCTCCTTCACTTCGATCTTCTCTCCTTGTGATATCTACTTCTTCCTGGATTGTTGTCACAACAACTGCTTCCTTTCTCTTTGCTTGTGACTCCGGCCACTTATCTCCTTACAGTGAACCCCTTGGCAATGCTCTTTTCAGTGTTGAACTTGTAACTTCTTCTTGCTCAGCAAGATTTTCTCTTGTCGGACTTGCAACTGGCTCAGGAGGAGTTAGAGCACATTGGCTTTGATCCACCTCAACTCCTTCCCCCTCGGGGTCTGGCAACTGCTCTGTTTGTCTCTCAAAATTGTCTACTTCTGGGAAAGCCCTCCTCTGACAAGACTCTCCTGTTGGCACATTTGAGATTGGCTCACTGTCAACCTCCTGGAGGTCTTCTCCTTCGTCTCTCACAGGAGTGACTGAACCGTCCTCAATAGGCTCAGATCTGGCCTCAGTTCCTCTTTGTTCTCCTTCTGGCTCCGAGGCTTGTCTTGTTGTAGTCACTGGTACTCTCAACAACTCATCTTCAGTGTCCAAAGGACATGCCGCCTTTTTTGCGTGGCTGGCGTGGATCCAGTTCAGAACTCCAGTGCACTTCACAGCTGTGGTAGTAATCAGAACTACCTGGAAAGGGCCTTTCCAGTGAGGCTACAAACACGTCTTCCGCGCGTGTTTCCGGACCTCAACCCAGTCACCGGTTCTCAGGTTGTGTCCTGGGTCATGGATCGGTGGCAGTGTGGTGGCTTCCACCTGCTGGGAGAAAGAGCGAACCACATCAGCCGGACCTTTGCAGCAGTCCAACACCATATCATCTGTAATGTTTACAAGCGCGTTTGCAGGAACCGCTGGCAACCTCATTGCTCTGCCTAAGAGGATTTTGTGCGGTGACAATCCTGTCTTCCTGTCAGGTGTGTTTCTCATTGTCATCAGAACTTACAGCAGTGCGTCTGGCCATTTCAGATTCATGGACGCATACGTCTTTGTCACTCTTGATTTCAAGGTACCATTCATCTGTTACACTAGTCCTGATGCTTCTGAGCGGTAACTACAATGCACCTTCTGCTCAATGTTCAATGCTGCACACAGTAATTTAATTACTTCATTGTTGAAGTGACTTCCCCTATCTGATTCTAAAGAGATCGAAAACCCAAAACGTGGTATCATGTCCCTAAGCAGTAATTTTGCTACTGTGAGGCTGTCATTTCTTCGTGTAGGGTACGCTTCAATCCAATGACTAAAGATGGAGACAATCACCAGCATGTATCTCAAACCTCCACGCACAGGGATTTCAATAAAATCCATTTGCATTCTGCTGAATGGACCTCCTGCTCTTCCAATGTGGCTCAAATTACCCACTGTCCCTTTTCGTTTGCTGAAAAATTACACAACAATGGTAAACTGCTTCAGCAACTTGTCTAAACTTTAGTTTGAAAAAACAAATCATGGCATCCCTCCCAACATGTGCTTGACCATGATAAAACCTAGCCATTTGAGACAATAAACTATTTGGCAAAACTAATTGTCCCTCTTCTGAAACCCACAATTCATCTTGTCGCTGTACACATTTCATTTTGCTCCATGAACGTTTTTCCTCCCTGTCAACATTATTCTGCAGTGCTTTCAATTCTTCCAAGGTATCTATCACATGCAATGCAAAACATGGACATGTTTCATCTTCTTCGGGTAACAGTTCCCACTTATCTTTGAATGATATACAGTTCAATGCGCAAAACCTTGTGACTTGATCTGCATATCCATTTCCCATTGACAAAAAATCTTACGATTTCAGATGTGCGTTGCGTTTCACCACGGCAATCTTTTCAGGTATTTGGATAGCATTCAACAATTCTTTAATTCTCTCACCATTTCCTACTGGTGAACCCGAAGAGGTGATGAAACCTCACTGTGACCACAACTGGCCAAAATCATGGACTATTCCAAATCCATACTGGCTATCCATATAGATGGTAACTTTAAGCTGAGCAGAAACATGGCACGCTCTAGTAAGGGCTACCAGGTCCGCTACTTGTGCAGAGTATAGTCCTCAAAGCCAAGACGCTTCCAGTATACCAGAAATTGTGCACACGTCATATCCTGCTCACAGTACTCCTGTGTTGTCTCTTAGGCAAGCACCATCAACAAATATAATTTGGTCATTTTCTTCCATTCGGGTGTCTCTAATATCAGGTCTCGGGTTTGTGCACAAATCAGTTACCTCAGGACAATCATGCTCAATATCTTCCAACTTTTCGATTTCAACATTTTCATTTGGGAGTAAGATTGCCGGGTTCAGCACTGTACATCTTTTCAAAGATACATTTGGTGACCCTAGAATACTCGTCTCATATCTGGTCAATCTTGCACCTGTTAGGTATTGGGTTTTCGTTTTTGTAAGTATGATTTCAATGGAGTGAAGGACCATGATAGTTAAGGGGTGTCCCATCACAATGCCTTCACAGTGTGTGAGGCTCTGTACAACCGCTGCAACTGCATGCAGACAACCTGGTAAGGCTGCTGCAAATGGGTCCAAAGTAGCTGAAAAATATGGTACTGGGTGGTTTACACCTCCATGGACCTGCGTCAAGACAGACAAGGAACATGCATCACGCTGATGACAAAACAATGTAAAAGACTTTGTGTAGTCAGGTATACCCAAAGCTGGAGCTTTGCACAGATTCTCTCTCAATTCAGAAAACACTTTCATGCAAGCCTGATCTAGCACTAGAGGATCGGTGACTTTTTTATGAGTCAGCTTTTGTAAAGGCTTAGAAATGACTGAAAAATGGGGAATCCATTGGCGACAGTAGCCTACCATCCCTAAAAACATCCTGACATCTCTCTGTGTGGTTGGTGGACTCATCTGCAGTATAGTTGTGATTCTTTCTCTGGATATTTTCCTTGTTCCCTTCTCAATCTGGTGACCCAAGTGTAAGGAAATGCCTCCTTGGCATGGTTACCCATAACTTTTTGCCTTTGCTGATGCTAAGTTTTGATTGAAAGTGTGCTGGGACCTTGCTAACCAGGCCCCAGCACCAGTGTTATTTCCCTAAACTGTACCTTTGCTTCCACAATTGGCACAGCCCTGGCACTCAGATAAGTCCCTTGTAACTGGTACCCCTGGTACCAAGGGCCCTGATGCCAGGGAAGGTCTGTAAGGGCTGCAGCATGTCTTATGCCACCCTGGGGACCCCTCACTCAGCACATGCACACTGCCTCACAGCTTGTGTGGGCTGGTGGGGAGAAAACGACTAAGTCGACATGGCACCCCCTCAGAGTGCCATGCCCACAACCCACTGCCTGTGGCATAGGTAAGTCACCCCACTTGACGAGCAGTCCTTACAGCCCTAAGGCAGGGTGCACTATACCACAGGTGAGGGCATATGTGCATGAGCACAATGCCCCTTCCGTGTCTAAGCAAAACCATAGACATTGTAAGTGCAGGGTAGCCATAAGAGTATATGGTCTGGGAGTTTGTCAAACACGAACTCCACAGTTCCATAATGGCTACACTGAAATCTGGGAAGTTTGGTGTTAGAAATGGGGTCTTTGGTTGACAGTCAGGTTACCCCCTGTTCAAGCAAGGACCCTCACTCTAGTCAGGGTAAAAGAGAATCACCCTCAGCTAACACCTGCTTACCCCCTTGGTAGATTGGCAGAGCAGTAGGCTTAACTTCAGAGTGCTAGGTGTAGAGTATTTGTACCAACACACACAGCAACTTAATGAAAACACTACAAAATGACACAACACCAGTTTAGAAAAATAGGAAATATTTATCTAAACAAAACAAGACCAAAACGACAAAAATCCAACATACACAAGTCAAGTTATGAATTTTTTAAAGATTAAACTCAAAAATAGCGCTTAGAAACAAAAATGCTTTGATGAGGTGTTAACACGGCATCGTGACGGAGTCATTCCCAACAAGCCGACACCAGCGGCGCCGGACACGGACTCGCGTAGACCCCCAAGTACAGTACCTTTGGTGAAGAGTGAAAACAAGCCGATGCGCGAAGTCGGGGATCGCGGCGTCTGTGCGAAACTTGAATCCGCGCACTTCGAGCGGCGTCGGTCACGACGTGGTGCGGCGACTTCCACGGAGTCGCGGATTTCAGCGAGGCTGCAGCAGCATCGGGCCTGCGAAGAGCGTCGCGTTCCAGCGAAGGTCACGGCGTCGGGTGCAGGCGGTGTCACCGGATTCAGCAGCGGCGGCGGTCCGAAGTTGTCTGAAGTATATTTCCTTGGATTTCTACCAGCTTTCCTTTCAAGGGCCCAAGGACTGGATAGGGCACCACTTGTCAGAGCAGGAGTCTCTCCAGAGACTCCAGGTGCTGGCAGAGAGAAGTTTTTGCTGTCCCTGAGACTTCAAACAACAGGAGGCAAGCTCTAAATCAAGCCCTTGGAGATTTCTTCACAAGATGGAAGGCACACAAAGTCCAGTCTTTGCCCTCTTACTCTGGCAGAAGCAGCACTGCAGGAAAGCTCCACAAAGCACAGTCACAGGCCGGGCAGCACTTCTTCCTCAGCTATTCAGCTCTTCTCCAGGCAGAGGTTCCTCTTGGTTCCAGAAGTGTTTCTGAAGTCTGTGGTTTTGGGTGCCCTTCTTATACCCAGTTTCTCCTTTGAAGTAGGCCTACTTCAAAGTAAAGTCTCTATGGAATGTGAAATCCTCCCTTGCCCAGGCCAGGCCCCAGACACTCACCAGGGGGTTGGAGACTGAATTGTGTGAGGGCAGGCACCGCCCTTTCAAGTGCGAGTGACCACTCCTGCCCTCCCTCCTAGCACAGATGGCTCATCAGGATATGCGGGCTACACCCCAGCTCCCTTTGTGTCACTGTCTAGTGTGAGGTGCAACCAGCCCAACTGTCAAACTGACCCAGACAGGGAATCCACAAACAGGCAGAGTCACAGAAATGGTATAAGCAAGAAAATGCTCACTTTCTAAAAGTGGCATTTTCAAAAGCACAATCTTAAAATCAACTTTACTAAAAGATGTATTTTTAAATTGTGAGCTCAGAGACCCCAAACTCCACATGTCCATCTGCTCCCAAAGGGAATCTACACTTTATTCAGATTTAAAGGTAGCCCCCATGTTAACCTATGAGAGGGACAGGCCTTGCAACAGTGAAAAACAAATTTAGCAATATTTCACTGTCGGGACATATAAAACACATTACTATATGTCCTACCTTAACCATACCCTGCCCTTGGGGCTACCTAGGGCCTACTTTAGGGGTGTCTGACATGTAAGAAAAGGGAAGGTTTAGGCCTGGCAAGTGGGTATATTTGTCAAGTCGAATTTACAGGTAAAACTGCACACACAGACACTGCAATGGCAGGTCTGAGTCATGATTACAGAGCTACTTATGTGGGTGGCACAACCAGTGCTGCAGGCCCACTAGTAGCATTTGATTTACAGGCCCTGGCACCTCTAGTTCACTTTACTAGGGACTTACTAGTAAATCAAATATGCCAATCATAGAAAAACCAATCACATACACATTTTGTAAAGGAGCACTTGCACTTTAGCACTGGTTAGCAGTGGTAAAGTGCCCAGAGTAACAAAAACAGTAAAATCAGAGTCCAGCACACATCAACAACCTGGGGAACAGAGGCAAAACGTTATGGAGACCACGCCAAGGATGAAAAGTCTAACATTTGGTATCAAACTTCTCAGCCCAATAAATGCACACTGATGCCAGTGTGCACTTTATTGTAACGTGCACCCAGAGGGCATCTTAGAGATGCCCCCTGAATACCAATTCGACTTCTAGTGCAGGCTGACCAGTTTCTGACAGCCTGCCACACACCAGACAAGTTGCTTGTCACTCTGTGGCCAGGAACAAAGCCTGTACTGGGTGGAGGTGCTTCACACCTCCCCCTCGAGGAACTGTACCCCTTTTGTTACAGCACCACAGGGCATCCCAGCTTGTGGAGATGACCGCTCCCTCCGGCCACTGCCCCCACTTTTGGCGGCAAGTCTGAAGGAGATAAGTAGAAAAACAAGGAGGAGTCACCCACTAGTCAGGACTGTCCCTAAGGTGCCCTGAGCTGAGGTGACCCCTGCCTTTAGAAATCCTCCATCTTAGTTTCGGAGAATTCCCCCAATAGGATTAGGGATGTGCCCCCCTCCCCGCAGGGAGGAGGCACAAAGAGGGTGTAGCCACCCTCCAGGACAGTAGCCATTGGCTACTGCCCTCCCAGACCTAAACACACCCCTAAATTCAGTATTTAGGGGCACCTCAGATCCCAGGAAATCAGATTCCTGCAACCTGAAGAAACAAGAAGAACTGCTGACCTACAAGCCTGCAGAGAAGGAGGAAGACGACAACTGCTTTGGCCCCAGCCCTACCGGCCTGTCTTTAACTTCGAAAACCTGCACCAGCGACGCATCCGACAGGGAACAGTGACCTCTGAAACCTCAGAGGACTGCCCTGGACTAAAGGACCAAGAACCTCCTGTGATCAGCGGCCCTGTTCAAAACCAGCTACTTCTTTGCAACGAAGAAGCAACTTCCAAAGACTGCACGTTTCCCGCCGGAAGCGTGAGACTTCTCACTCTGCACCCGACGCCCCAGGGTCGAGATTCAGAGAACCAACACCTTAGGGAGGACTCCCGGTGACTGCGAGCCCGTGAGTAACCAGAGACGACCCCCCTGAGTCCCCACAGCGAAGCCTGCAGAGAGAATCCAGAGGCTCCCCTGACCACGACTACCTGTAACAAGGGACCCGACGCCTGGAACCAACACTGCACCCGCAGCCCCCAGGACCTGAAGGAACCAAACCTTGGTGCAGGAGTGACCCCCAGGTGACCTTCTGCCTTGCCCAGGTGGTGGCTGTCCCAAGAAGCCCCCCCCTGTTCCTGCCTGCACCGTTAGAGTGACCCCCGGGTCCCTCCATTGTTTTCTACCTGAAACCCGAAGCCTGCTTTGCACACTGCACCCGGCCGCCCCTGTGCCACTGAGGGTGTGTTTTGTGTGCCTACTTGTGTCCCCCCCAGTGCTCTACAAACGCCCCCTGGTCTGCCCCCCCCCAAGGACACGGGTACTTACCTGCTGGCAGACTGGAACCGGAGCACCCCTGTTCTCCATAGGCGCCTATGTGTTTTGGGCACCTCTTTGACCTCTGCACCTGACCAGCTCTGAGCTGCTAGTGTGGTAACTTTGGGGTTGCCTTGAACCCCCAACGGTGGGCTGCCTATGACCCCAAAATGAGACTTGTAAGTGTTTTACTTACCTCCTAATCTAACCTTTACTTACCTCCCCCAGGAACTGTTGATTTTTGCACTGTGTCCACTTTGAAAATAGCTTATTGCCATTTTTACAAAGACTGCATATGATATTGCTTTTATTCAAAGTTCCTAAAGTACCTAAGTGAAGTACCTTGCATTTAATGTGTTTACTGCAAATCTTGAACCTGTGGTCCTTAAAATAAACTAAGAAAATATATTTTTCAATATAAAAACCTATTGACCTGGAGTAAGTCTTTGAGTGTGTGCTCCTCATTTATTGCCTGTGTGTGTACAACAAATGCTTAACACTACCCTCTGCTAAACCTACTGCTCAACCACACTACCACAAAATAGAGCATTAGAATTATCTAATTTTGCCACTATCTTACCTCTAAGGGGAACCCTTGGACTCTGTGCACACTATTCCTTACTTTGAAATAGTACATACAGAGCCAATGTCCTACACCAAGTATTTCACCTCTTTCTGACAGTATTGCAGCTAAAGTGGTGATACTTTATGACCGTTCTTTCCCAAATGGTTCAGTAAGGCAATCATGTCATACTTGCACTCTTCCCTCGTTTTGGATACAATCAGCAATTCGTCAGTGTACCGTACCAAGGTCGACTGGAAAGGCAATTTCAACGACTCCAAATTATTTTTCAATGTTTAATTCAATATGGAAAGTGACTCTGAAAACCCTTGAGGAATTCTACACCAACAGTAAACTTGGTCTAAAAAAATTGAAACAAAAGAGAAATTGGCTGTCCTCATGAAGAGGCACAGAAAAGAAGGTTTGTGACAAGTCTATGAGAGTGAACCATTTAGCATCACATGTAATCTGAAACATTATCACAGCTGGATTTGGCACCACGGGGCAGCATTGGATCACAATGTAATTTATTTTTCTCAAATCCTAGACAATTCAAACTTTCCCACAGGGATTTTTCAATCCCATTATCGGTGAGTTACTTGGCCTGCTCAACACCTCTTTCAAAACCTCTTGGTTTACAAATTCTGCAATTATTTGGGCACCCTTGATAAGGATATCCTGTGGCATGTGGTACTGGGGAATCTGAGGAAAAAACGCATTTGGTTTTACAGGAACCTTAACTGGCTCAACTTCCTTTATCAGACCCATCTCTTTTGCTATCAGATCCCACACTTTCTCTTTAACCGTTCCCTGTAAATCAGGAGGAAGCTCTTTCACTGTGAACACTGAAAAGAAATTAATCAGAGGATACTCCTCACTTATGGGCTCACACTCTGTCTCTGGTACCGGGTCATCTTTATCATCAATATTCGTCTGTATCTCGATTCCGTCATTTGAACAAGTAATCGAACACCTGGTTTTACACAGCAAGTCTCTTTCTAGTAGGGATACCGGACTTGAATCACAGACTACGAATTTGTGCAATCCTTGAAAGTTACGAATCTTAACCTGTACTGGTTCTGTAATTGGGTTGGTCAAATACTGATTTGCTACTCCTACAATCTGGACTGTCTTTCCTGAAAGGGGTAAATTTGGAACTTCTGCACTTCTCACTGTAGAGCATGTAGCTCCTGTGTCAACCAAGAATGAAACTCTGTGAGCCATGACTTTTCCCTTCACATAGGGACCTTTCTGATCTACTTCTAAGGAAGCTGCAAGCACACATTCCTCCTCATCCGAACTCTCTCTCACCCAATCATCGTTTATTCCAATCTCACTGTGTATTGTGAATTGGTGTACTGTGTTATTACTTTGGTTGGTCCTCTGACCCATGACCTGTTGAAGAAGCATCACCTGTTGCTGTTCCATTGGGGCTTAAGGTATTTGAATTTGCTGTCTACGCACCATGGGAACCTGCTGTTGCATTGACTGCAACTGTGACATTTGTACATGTGGCACTTGTACCTGCTGCGTGGGCTGAAAACCTTGCATTTGATTCACATTATTTTGGAAGTTCGGATTAGGACCTCTTATTCTCGGTCCTCTCATGTTTTGGAACGTGTTGATGTCATCTGTTTGCTGAACAACGCCTTCCTGCACCAACATCGGACAGTCCCGCTTCCAATGTCCGACTGCTCTGCAAGTGTGACAAGGCAAATATTTCTTCATCCCATGCACATCGTTCTGAGCCACTACACTACCCAAATTGGGACCACAGTTTACATTACCTCCGCGACCTCTACCTCTCATCTGATTTTGAAATACCATGTTTCCCTGCTGCTGCTGAGGTAGCTGTCGTGGAAATTTTCCCTGCATCCTGTTTGTGCCGCTTTAATCTGTATCACCATCGCCTTTTCTTTCAGCTTTCTCTGCTTCAACTCAATCCCGATGCTACAGCACTTTACATACTGCAACACCTCATCGATCGGCTTTGCTTGCCAGCATATCAAAATGACTCTTAATCATCTGGCTAATTTCAGGTCTCAATCCTTCCACAAATCTGAACACGAAATGAATTATGTCTTTCGGCTCAATTGTTTCTGTACCACTGTAATGCTTAAACGCCTGCAACAATCTTTCATAGTACGCATGTATTGACTCTTGCTTCCTGAGCTGTCCTGTCTATGCTCTGCTAGTCAATGTTTTTGGGTGAAATTCTCATTTTCAAAAATTCAATCACCTTATAATAATATTTCATTAGCTCAGGATACGGTGCACCTGTAACCTGATGTCTCTCTGGTTCTTTTGTTGGCCAATCTATGCTCCTCTTGCATTCCATCTACAAATCAGCTGGAACTACTATCTCTAATAGAGTTTTCAAGTCTTCCCACGGGCACTTTGCAAGTTTCATGAGCCTGTCTGTTTGCTGGTACCATTCTCCTGGCTTCTCTCTCAACCTGGGATAATCATTGGTAAAGGACAGAATGTCACTTCTGCTCCAAGGGACATGAACAAAATTCCCTGCTGGAATTTCTCTCATTGGTAAAATCTTCACTGTATCCTTACTCTGCTGTACATTTGCAGTCAGCTCTGCAGAATCCCTTTTTCTCCAATCTCTTTTTTTACCCATCTGTCTAGTGCTCCCCAAGTCTGGGCACTTTGAAGTAACTCCCTAAGGTGTGCCTTAATTCTGGCAGATCTCATGTGTTCAAAATCTTTGGTCTCAAGATCTAACCTGTAACTCCTTTTCAAATGTTTTGTTTTCTCTATTTCTATGCCGTACTTCTCTGCCAGGTCTGCTAGCTTTTGATGCACATTGCTCACTTCCCTCGTAATCTTCGGGCACAGATATCTCAATTCTGCTTCCAGGTAGGACTCTAACCTGTTCACACCCATAGTTCCTTCAATGAGCTCACCCACTTCCATTCCTAGTCTTGTATAGTTCAAGTACTCCTTTCCCTTAGGAGCACCTTGCAGGGTATTCAGCTTGTCTAACCATTCAGTCAATTGCTGAGCAGTCAAACCTTGCAACAAAATGTTGCTAGCCTAGGCATGTGGTACCTGTTGCACAACTTTATTTGGGGTTTGAGGTGTCAGTAATTTCAGGCTCTGACAAATTTTTACCCTATCACAGTATCCGGAAGAACTCCAAATGGGCTAAGATCTAGCAATGATCTTGATCCGTCAAAGGTCTGTCCCATATGAGAGACTACTCGAATATTCTCATTAAGTCCTCCCCTCATTGCATTCTGACTCAGGATTGCCTGTCCATCTGCACTGGGTTTTTCATGTGCAAATAAAGGCACAAGTGCACCAATGGTGACAGGTACAGATACACCATCTGGGCTTGGTCTAACATTCAGGTTCTGCGGGAGTGTAATTCCCGCATTCTGATTCATCAGTACAGACATATCTGACTGTGTCCTTGTTATCAGAGTTTATTTCGGCATAGTTTGTGAATGTGCTTGAGGCAGTAAAAGTGGCGTTGGTTCTGTCTGAACCAACGTCTGTCTCGGGAAAACCTGTCCTGTAGGCACTATTGGGTTTGTGGTAGTTTCCACAATGGGCACATCAGGGAAATTCTCAGGACATTTGACTGTGGCACTAGATTTTGGAATACTGGAGTAGTAGGTGCGGTAAGACTACTCTGCATTGGGCTCTGTGTCGGGCTAGGATCAACCTTTACTGGACTCATTGTTGCGTTAACCTGCGTCAGAACTGTAGGATTTATACTAGTGCTCGGACGACTCTCTTTTGCAGCATATGGTGGAGAACAAATTATCAGTAGCTGCAAGATAAACTCATCATCGTCTGACTCTTCCTCATATGTCAATGGTACCTTAGACTCCTTTGGTCTACGCTCTCTGCTCTCAGAAGGGCTCCTGTTTGTTTTTCTGGTAGCTTTTTTTTCTTCTCTCTCTCTGTCCTGTGTAATCGCAGGAAACAACTTAATCCCCTGTAAAATCTTGGTTCTCCAACACCTCTGATCACTGTCCGATCTAGCCTCTGCTAGTGTCTTTTCTGCCTCTCTCATTCTCATCTAAAATTTCTGTTGCTGTTGCTGTCTGGCTACTAGCTCCCAAATCGCTAATCCCTCGAACTGTACTGGTCTTGGAGGGGGTTTCAGATCATACAGAACCCTTCCTCAAATTCTCTAAACTCCTCAAATTAAATATCCCGTTGATAGGAAACGCTAAGCTCCCATCTTTCTCTGTCACTTTGCACCATTGCTGTAGCCAAAAACATGGCACAGCAACCTTTTCTTCGATTACAATGTAAGCTGGTGTACCTTCTGGCGGTGCAATATCCCCTTTACTCATTGTAATGTACGTATCACGTATCTCCCCTTAACCGCTTTAGTACACTACCTTCCTGGTGCGGGTCACGACCACTGGCCGACACCAGGGAGGGGGTTAAAAAAATCCTCTGATGAGTTGCATCAGAGGATTTTTTTAAAATTAAAAAACCCTCGGGAGACACGAAAGATCTTCTGTGTCTCCCTCCTCCCCAACCCCCCCCCCCCACACCCACCCATCGGGTTTCCTGACCGGAGCAGAAAGTGGCCTTGCAGCCGCTTCCTGCTCCAGTCAGGAAAGCAGGCTCAAACGGGCCTACCCGACGTTCAGGAAGGCCTCGTTTGAAAGGGGAGATTCTCCCCTTTCAAACAAGGTCTTCCTGAACGGGTTTCTTGACCCTCGATCGCAGTGCAGCTGCATTCGAGGGCCAGGAAACCCCACTGGGGACTAGGGATTTCACTTGGGGGTCAGCCCCCTCGGCAAACGGGCCAACCCCCCCACCCCTCCCCAGGGGCATATTTTTTTTAATGAAAGGTACGTTTACCCCTGGGGGCGGAGGTCTAAAAATTGGAAAATATATATATCTTTTTTTTTTTATGAATTAGACAGGGGGTCGACCATGAGCAGGGTGATCCACTGTGGGGGCCATAATTTTTTTTAATAGATGTATGGTTTCCCTGGGGGCCCTTATAGCCCCCAAGGAAACCATACAGCTATTAAAATAATATATAGATCTATATATATATATATATATATATATAGACATATCTATGTAGATATATCTGTCTATATAGATAGATAGATATATCTATATATATATAGATATGTTTATATATATATATATATATATATATATATAGATCTATATATATATATATATATATATATATATATAGATAGAGAGAGATAGATAGATAGATAGATAGATAGATAGATAGATAGATAGATAGATAGATAGATAGATAGATAGATATATAGCGATCACTTTTGTCAACGCATGTGGTTTTCCTGGGGGGTGCGATCGGCCCCCAGGAAAACCACACCCACATATAAAAGTGTTCTCTCTCTCTCGCTATATATATATATATTTTCGCCACCAGTTCTCTTGCAGTTGCAGCTTGCATCTTCAAAGCAATTCACATACTTCAACTGGCACGTTTCAACTGTAGTTTTTAGGCAGCAATAAAAAAGTCAAGTAAGTCTTGTGATTATGTTTCTGCTACAAAAGGATCTGACTTTTGTCTAGTGGCAGTTTTGATGCCATAAAGTAGCGCAGAAGGTTTATATGCCTACTGCAAAGATCAAATCTGTATTTTATGTAAATAGCTGAGTAGATTAGTAAAGTCAGCCATTACCTGCGCTATAATACAAATGAAATGTATGTGTGTATAGAGAGATGAAGGGCACTTTTGCTGGGTGGTAGTGAGGGAATCCGAGGAGGTGGTCATGGGAGTGGGAGCACCAAAAATTATTGTTGGAGTGGGCAATAGAGGCGCTAAAGACTGTGACGATCGGTATGTGACAAGGTAAAGTAATAGCGTGTCTTTTTTTGTGTGTCTTGAAAGAACGTGCTGATTGAGGGAAGAAGCGAAGGTAAGGTGACCTCTACTGTTGCACGTATCACACACACACACACACACACACACGCAATTTTGTGACTGTCTACGTAGGCTAGTGTTTTAGAGTGACAGTTTAGCCAGTACCAGAGATGGCATCTCTTTGGATCAAGCCCTCACTCGGGTTATAGAGGACAGCTCTGACGTAGGATCAAAGACTGAGACAGCAGATACTGAGACAGCATCTGAGGGATAGGACAATGGTGCAGACTCTGGGAGTGATTTTTCAGTTGGAGGAGTCCCATTCGATAACTCCTCTTCCATTGATTATGAGGGAGGTGATGAGGACAGTCCTGCTGTCCCTTTGCAAGCATAGTCTGTGCAGTGGGACAGTAGTGGGTTAGCCCAACCCAGAGAGCAGGTGCATGCGGCGGCAAGCACAGAGAGAGTGCTCCACAATTTAGTTCAGCCCAAAATTCCACTGTCAAATCGTATTGTGGAGACATCAAAATTATCTCTCATAAAACATCCTGGTTTTGTAAGGCAGGCACCTGCGTTTTTGGTCCTGGGCTCAGCGGCCATATAAGGAAACCTACCAAACTCAGACATTTCTGGAAACTAGACATCCGGGAGAGTCCACAGAGGAGTGACTTGTGTGGGTTCCCCAAAGTTTTCTTACCCTGAATACCCTGCAAATTTGAAATGTTGAATAAAAACTCAATTTTTTCTTGAATTTCTGTCACACAAACTACAGGAATATGCTCAGATCCACAAAATTCCTACCACCCAGTGTTTCCCCCACATGTCCTGATAAAAACGCTACCCCACTTGAGTGCCTGTACCTAGTGCCTGTGTCAGGAATGGATCACCGCATGGTCAACAGTTGCCCTCATGTAAGGACCAACATTGACCGTTTTGTGATCTATTCCTGTTGCGGGCACTACGCCTACCCACACAAGTGAGGTACCATTTTTATCGGAGACTTGGGGGAATGCTGGGTGGAAGGAAATTTGTGGCTCCTCTCAGATTCCAGAACTTTCTATCACCGAAATGTGAGGAAAAGGTGTTTTTTGCCAAATATTGAGGTTTGTAAAGGATTCTGGGTAACAGAACCTGGTGAGAGCGCCACAAGTTACTGCATCCTTGGTTCCCCTAGGTGTCTAGTTTTCAAAAATGCTCAGGTTTGGTAGGTTTTCCTAGGTACCCGCTGAGCTAGAGGCCAAAATCCGCAGCTAGGCACTTTGCAAAAAACACGTCAGTTTTCATTGGAAATATTTGATGTGTTCATGTTGTGTTTTAGGGCATTTCCTGTTGCGGGCACTAGGTTTACCCACACAAGTGAGGTACCATTTTTATTGGGAGACTTTGGGGAATGCTGGGTAGAAGGAAGTTTGCGGCTCCTCTCAGATTCCAGAACTTTGCAGCACCGAAATCTGAGGGAAAAGTGTTTTTTGTTGCCAGATTTTGAGGTTTGCAAAGAATTCTGGGTAACAGAACCTGGTGAGAGCCCCACAAGTCACCCCATACTGGATTCCCCTAGATGTCTAGTTTTAAAAAATACACAGGTTTGGTAGGTTTCCCTAGAGGCCAAAATCCACCGCTAGGCACTTTCCAAAGAAAAGTCAGATCTCAGTGTAAAAATGTGATGTGTCCATGTTGCGTTTCCTGTTGCTGGCATTAGGCCTACCAACGCAAGTGAGGTCCCATTTTTATCGGGAGACCTGGGGGAACACAGAATAACAGTACAAGTGTTATTGCCCCTTGTCTTTCTCTACATTTTTTCATTCCAAATGTAAGACAGTGTGTAAAAAAGACGTCTATTTGAGAAATGCTCTGTAATTCACATGCTAGTATGGGCACCCCGGAATTCAGAGATGTGCAAATAACCACTCTGCTTCTCAACACCTTATCTTGTGCCCGTTTTGGAAATAGAAAGGTTTCCTTGATACCTGTTTTTCACTCTTTATATTTCACCAAATGAATTGCTGCACACCCGGTATACACTGAAAACCTATTGCAAGGTGCAGCTCCTTTATTGGCTCTGGGTACCTAGGGTTCTTGATGAACTTACAAGCCCTATATATCCCTGCAACCAGAAGAGTCCAGCAGACGTAACAATATAATACTTTTGAAAATATGACATTGCAGGAAAAAGTTACAGAGTAAAATGTGGAGAAAAATTGCTGTTTTTTTACCTCAATTTCAATATTTTTTTATTTCAGCTGTTATTTTCTGTAGGGAAACCTTATAGGATCTACACAAATGACCCCCTGCTGAATTCAGAATTTTGCCTACATTTTAGGAATGTTTAGCTTTCCAGGATTCAGTATTGGTTTCACACTCATTTCTGTCACTAACTGGAAGGAGGCTAAAAGCACAAAAAATAGTAAAAAAATGCCAAAATTGTGTTGAAAAATGTGGTTTCCTGATTCAAGTCTGCCTGTGCCTGAAAGCTGGGAAGATGGTAATTTTAGCACCGCAACCCCTTTGTTGATGCTATTTTCAAGGAAAAAAACACATGCTTTCTTCTGCAGCCCTTTGTTCCCATTCTTCTGAAAAAAAACAAAATTGTAGCTGTATTTTGGCTAATTTCTTGGTTTCCTCCAGGGGAACCCACAAACTCTGGGTACCTTTAGAATCACTAGGATGTTGGAAAAAAAGGACGCAAATTTGGCGTGGATAGCTTATTTGGACACAAAGTTATGAAAGACTAAGCGCAAACTACCAGCCAAAAAATGGCTCAGCACTCGGGGGAGGCCCAGCAGCTAAGGGGCTAATGCACTCTTTAAAGCTTTGAAAAATGTAATTTCTGCAACCATTATTTTTATTCTAAATCAAATCAGGAAGTCACTTTTAATCCCAGAATTCTCTTCACCCACCTTCTCAACCAATTGCGCTACATGGGTGGCCGCCAATCCGTGCGCGACCTTTCTCACTAACCAACCTATCCCAGCGCAGCTCCAATGACGTCACACTCACACGTACTGCAGCTGCCAAAGTCTTGCGGCTTGTCCTCTCAAACTCAGAATCAGACTAAACTACTGCACAATTATTGCGAGCACTAAAAAAAATCAAAACCCAATTTGTCTGTTTACTACAGGTAAGGTAACACAATCACTTCTGAAACTTTACGGATATTTCACTGACGATGTATCGCTCTAGGAGCTACTCCTCCTTTCTCAGTTTCCCTGATTTACAAGCAAAATTCGACCCGCAAATTTCACTCTCAACTGATCAGTGGGTCTGTCCTGGTGCACATAGAACTTGCCAGATCTCAGTCGAAAAATTATTTCACTCACTTTGACTCACACTCTGACTTGTCGACCACGCCCGATCAACCTATTAAACCAGACAAATTACAACTAAAACCAAGTGTCTCATATACTTTTGAATAGACTCCGGATCTTAGACCACGCAGGGTCCGTATACCAACATCCACGTGGACAATTTTTTAGCACAAAGCGACACACACATGTGAAGTTCGATGATTTCCCTACTCTCACACTTTCTACAACTTCATTTGTACGCAAACTCCCTAAACCCTCAAAAACACCACAATTCACCTGCGATTTGCATAAGCTGTGCAAGCACAAAACCTACTTCATTCACACTATCACTAGAAGGCCGGGAACATCCTCAAACAACCATTGGCAAGCTCCAAGATTCGGTGAAAGTCATTTTAGGACTTAGGGGCACATTTTCCTCCCAGTTTGCATCATTGAAACAATAAATCCAAATCTCAGTGATGATGAGCTCTTCAAAGACAAACCATGTACCAGGCCTTTATGATGGGCTCTTAAGGAGACAAACCATCAGTCTGTTAGCGCATCGGACCTTAATAAGTAAGCTTACAAGGAGACGCGATTAGGTTGATGAACCTTTTGACTTGCTTCGAGGTTTTCCCACCATATATCCCGAACATGCAGATCAATAATCAATAACAATCAATGGCATTAGTAATCAATAGGAGTCAGTTATTTACACTCACCATGACCTTGCAGTCATGAATAATCACACCTTTGGGTAAATGTTAGAAAGTGTATTTCCCTATATTAACAATGCTAATGTCACGTAACTCATTCTCAAAATCAAATGATAAACATACAGAAACAACACTGGCTGACCAAAGCAGCGAAAGAAACGCAATCTAGTCAAAGCTTGAGCTACTACACATTGTAAGGTTACAGTTCAAATTAATAAGAAAAATAACTGCGCAAACGGTATTACATACATTTAGATTCAGCAAATAAAAGACATCAAATGTTATTACAGGTATTGAACTTCATTAGTGATGACCCTAATTAACATCAGATTAGAATAGCATGGTTGGGCTTCATGCAAAACATTTTAGTCAACACAAATTTGGAAACCATCTAACTATGACTCTATCAATATAGTGGTTGGTACCTAGAAACAAAAGAAAATAGACATGGCACACAACATCATAGTGAATATACCTATTCATAGTTTGGTTAAGCAAGCTGTAACAGTCTTCATCCTCAGGACATCAGTTCGGTCAGTTAGGCAACAGGATTCAGCATCAAAGTTCAGAAAAGCAAAATCTTTAAGCAATAAAGTTAAGCATGTCTCTTCTCAAGATGGAAAAATGGGCTAAACTCTCAAGAAGAATGGGGAGAATGGCCTCCTAGACAGTTCGAAAGAAAAGAGCTAATGGCGTATCTTCTCTGGGTGCAGTCCGGCTAAGTTAGACTGACTTCCCAAGTCCCTATTGGTTCAAAAATCACATGTTTACATTTAATCCAATTAAACTAAACCCTCAAATCTACAATTCTTCTAGTACATGGTTCACATGTTTATGGTTGGTTCTCATCTCTTCCATTCTCGTCATTGCGCTCATCGGTAACAATATTGTTGCAGCTTATACTCCAGTCAGTATGTTCATTGTTCTCTCCTGAGAAAGTCAGTCTTGCACACATTACCTTAAGAAATGTTGCATTAGCTAGTACATCATCTCCTAGCAAGCAGTTCTCATGAGAAAGACTTTTAGCTACAAGCATTTGGTCAGCACAGTGGAAAATCACAATTTAATTTTCTAAGCATCCATTTTATAAGTCGATTAAGAAATGCAGCTTGATATGAGGCAGTGCAACAAGGCCAAGACCTCGCTAAGTTAAGGTTTTACGATTAATAAAGCTAATACATAATGCATAACCCTCAATATGCCATATTACTACATTAATCAAACATAAGCTCATCATTTCAAATGAATAAGCCATAAATAATTGCACTGCATGAACACTAGTGACCACACTGGTGGACATATCTTCAAATGCGTGCATTATTTTTCCGACTTTATTACATTTTCTATGCAATTTCAACACTCAAAATACATCAATAATCATTAATAATGTCATTAGCTAGCACAGCGTTAACAAGGGCATCCCTTCCTAATACCAAATTGGAATATATTATACGAATGTTTTGCCACCAAAATGCAGTTGTAAAAAATCTGCACTTTACTGCCAATTGAAAGCTGTTGGTAACCCACTCGCAAATGGGAAGGGATCTCCAAGGGACTTCTTCCCCTTTCAGAATGGTTGAAAAAAAATGTAAGAGCAGACAGCGGTCCAAGAGACCTACACTTAAAAAATGAAACTTCCAAATTTTTTTTTTTTCTTTTTAAATGCATCCCATTTTCCTTTAAGACACCAGGCTGCTTTAAAAAAAAATACTTTATTTAAAAGCAATCACAGACATGGTGGTCTGCTGACCCCAGCAGGCCACCATCCCTGTGATAGCAGAAAATACCAGTGGATCACAAATTGTGAACTACCTCATTATTATTCATGAGGTAGGTCTATTTGTGACCCACTATGAATCACTAATGAAACTCAAGAGTTTCATATGTTAGGAATAGCGATTTCTAAATTGCTTTCCCAAAAAGTGCAACTAGGTAATCGATATTCCTATTTTTGTACATCTAGTCTAAACTTCCATTTTGAGGCAGCCTCAAAGCCACACAATGGGCGTCATTATGACTTCAGTGGACGGTTTACACCGTCTGCAAAGTCCTGACGGGCAGGTTGCCGCCAGTACGGCCACCTACCCGTGGGCCCCATTACAAGTGCAAGGCAGAGAGTGAACACTGCAACGGGGCTGGCCAGAGGGGCCCCTGTACTGCCCATGTCAAGTGCATGGGTAGTACAGGGGCCCCTCTGGCCAGCCCCGTTGCAGTGTTCCTGCACTCCAGCTCCACCAGCTGTTTCATGCTGGTGCTACCGCCATGAAACCGCTGGCGGAGAGGGGAGTCGTCATCTCCAGGGCAGCGCTGCTTGTAGCGCTGCCCTGGTGGAAGCAGCGCTGCCCTGGTGGAATAGGAGCACCAGCACCACCAGTCAGTCCTATGGCAGTAAAGTGGTGCGCTGGTGGTCCGACCGCGGGACTACTACTGCGGTCGTAATGTGGCTGTTGGACCGCCACATTGGCGACGGTCCAACCACCACCGCAACCCTGGCGAAGGGAAGGGACTGAGAAAGGTACAGACAGATGTTTTCTTTGATTGTAACCCTGTTTGCAAGGTGGCCAATAATTAGCAATATGTCTGTAAAGTTGTATTACTTCTAGGACGAGAATGATGAGTTTTGCATTTCTTATCACTCCCCGCAGATACTGCGTATGATAAAAAAAAACACAGCTCATTTTAAATTCCAGCATATCAAATCTGCCAAAATTTAAAGGAAGAAAACTGATTAGTAATTACTAGGACATACACATTTTTGGTGCTCTAAGCAAAAAAAACATACATTATGCCCTGTTTCGTGGAGGTAACTCGCAATAGGAGATAATTATTGCATCAGAAAAATTCCAAACACCTTGCTGGAATTTGTCAATGCGATAATTATCATATCAAAACACAAGCCACTCACATTTAGTGCCATAGTGGTCTGTCTTGTCTTGATCAGGCTGAAAAATGGCAGTAGCACTCCAATCTTGCACAGTCTCCTCCTGCAGGCACAAGGTCCGAGTGTCTGTCTTGAAGCCGCTAGGAATCACAGTTTTTGAAGTTGGTTTCAGACAGTTCCCTACACTCAAGAGAAGTCTTATTCATGCTTTTCAAGACCCTGCAACATAGGGTGACCAGATCTTGCTACCCAACAACTGGGACATTTCTGAAAAATAGAGAAAGGACTACAAATTTACATCAATGAAGTGGCAAAAATGACAACCCTAATCAACATCAGGGGTGGTTACACCGCAATGGCGGAGCAATGTTGCCCCACTGACTAACAGCCAGCCGCAGGAAAATAAAACGATATTTCATTATCATTTTATTTTTCTGCTGCTGGCTCAGCAAGCATGTGTAGGGAGGGGCAGGGCTGGGCCATGGGAGGGGTGAGTGGGGAGGAGGACTGGAGTGTGCTAAGTGTGCATGTGTGTTTGGGCGGCCGTGTTATGCTTTACTAAACACATATGCGCACTTAGGTGTCTCGAATCCGGCTGTGTAACACAGCCGGGCTGGAGAAGCTGCATAGACCCCAGTGCACTGTCTGAGCACCAGACCAAGCCGCTCAGACCAATCCTGACACTGCGCTCATGCTAAGTATAGCATGAGGGCAGCACCAGGATTGCTGGGGATCCTGTGCTGGTGTCCCAGTGAATGCTGGGACACCAGAAGAGCAGAGGAGCAAGGCGGCAGGAGGCAGCGGCGCAAATGGTAAATGTTTTTTTTTCATTATTTGTTTCCCCGGTCCCCATGGTCCCTCCCACCCCCCACCTACTCTCTTGACATTTGCGGCAGCACTCGCTGATCAACAGAAGCACAGAAGAGGCACCAGTGATTGTTGTAACTTTTTATTTATCATTTTGCATAACAAACAGCGTAAAAAAGGACGCCAAAGAAGAGAAAGAATAACTTTTCACAGCCCACTCTTCAGGGGACTGTGAAAAGCACAGCAGTCAAGGCATTACAACGTGAGGACTATACACACAATTGTATAGTGTGAAACAGGGCAATAGAAGCTGTCAGAGCTCCAGGGGAGAGCAGCGGGGCGGGGGTTCAATCATACATGAATCAGCCTGGAGGTCAATGGGCACCAACGGGCGAGAGGGTGCAGGTGCGGCTTGCAAGGCCCGGGTGCTTGTTTAAATGTCTGTGAGGCCAGAGTCATGCTGCTCATCCTGTTGCAGGTAGGTACGAACAGTAGCCAGATATGCAGAGGAGGAAGGCATAGATCTCACTTGTGGTATCACAGAAAATGAGGAGCTTTTTAAAATATAATGCTTGAGCCAGCATCACACCTGGTAATTAAGGGCCAGATGTAGCAAAGGGTTTTTCCCATTCTGTGTCAATGGGAAAATGTGTTCGTACATATGGCCCTAAATGGCTTGCTTGTAACAGTTGCTAGTTAGCCTTGCTTTGGAGCGCCTAAATAAGTGCCTCTACCCGTTGTCAGGTGACCCTCCCTAAAAACCGGGAAATGGGTTAAATTTGTTGTAATCTGTCGGAGCTGGAGGAGAACCGAGATGTCTGTGCAAAGCAGGGACGCCTGGTCAACCTGCTGCAACAGCAGCCTTCATCCTCAGTCTCCGAGCCTGTCCCGTCACCTGGAATGGCGCTGGAATTGAAACTGCAGTAGAACACAGATGACAAGGGACTAAAACGAAGACGCACCAACTCTGTACGTGTTTTTTAGATAACACAAACGCATTCCTGTGTTCATACAATAAACTACACATATAATGAACCGGGGTGGAATGAACAAAACGATACTAGGCGCAGGAGTTATTTGGTAGTAAATCTAATTTCCTTTGGTATGAGAGAAATGGAACGCAAAAATTAACATTACTTCTAGGCAGTGCTTAATATGTAAATAAAAAGGTGCCTGTGCGCAAAGCCCTCCTAGCAAATGCTCGAGGCAGAAGAATAAGCCCCGGCCCTCAAAAACTAGTGCCGGTGCTCAGCACCGGAAACAACAAGCACAAATTAAGCACTGCTTCTCGGGTCCCTGCCTGTAGCTTGTGTCATTACTAAGAATCGGGGAATCTGTACTTTTCCCTAATCCCTTCGCGCACACCGTTCGGATTATACACAGTGCTTAATTTGTGTTTCTTGTTTCCGGTGCTGAGCACCGCACTTATTTTTGAGGGCCGGAACTTATTTTTGTCCCTCGAGCATTTAATGCGAGCAAAAGACACATATGGGAAAGACGGAGGAAGAGAAAAACGAACGAGGGTCGCAATGGAAGAAGGCAGAAAGCTGCATGACTTGAAGGGACAGGGAGTGGCTGTAAATGGATTAAAGAGGCCCGAGGTGGCTTCAGGTTTGCGCTGCCTCAGTGTTCTGTGCCCGCACGTTTAATTGCAGCAGCCCCTCGTGTTTAAGAGGAGAGCTTTGGGCACCGGCACGTTGTTATTTACAAATTAAGCACTGATTATACATGTTGATTAGTATCTAATTATGGAACAACTGGTTTGTTATATCATTAAAGGTGCTAATGTCCGTCCTGGGGGCTCCATTGGTTTTCCTTGTAAAAGTTTGAAGGTATGGTCAAGCCCCCAAAAATCTGCGGCGTGCAGCGCACGCAGCGCCCATCAACCGCGCACCAACACGCAGCCTGTCCTTTGCACGACTCAGCACTGCTTCTAACTACGAACAAAATGTCCATGTTTTCCCAGTGTAGCCTTCTGAAACTTTTCTCGGAGGTTTGCTGCAGTGCCAGCATTTCAGCGCCCGGATGGGCAGTCCATCTTGACGGAGACAGAACGCTGTGACAGTTTTGCTATAGGGATGATGCTGTGGTCAGCGCGATTCCAGCGCCTGCATCCTAAATCACTGTTGTGCGGAATCATTCTTGAAAAATATTTTACGTTATAGATTTAGATGGTGGCGGGAAAAAAAAGCCAGACGCTGCGGTGAGTGGCCTGCTAATACTGCAGGCAGCGATGCCCTGCTTTTCACATTTATGCAGTTCCACATGGCGGGGCTTGAAATACTCCTGGGCCTTCCATTAAGGCGTCCTACCTCCCATTTAATAAAGCTAAAGGTTTGGGAGCCATTGCAGGAAAATGTACTTTATTTCAAATTCATTTATATGGCCTGTTCCGTCATTCATAGAAGTACAAGTTAATGGTTGCTCTATGCCAAGATGTGCTTTGAGGCATAAGGCATCAACTTCTGTGGCCCTATGGGACAAGAAGGACGTTTGCTGTCATGGCTTGCATCCTCAGCTGCAGTGGTGGCTGGTGATATTTGAAAGTTTCGGTGCGTAAAAGTTGGGTAGACTTTTATGTAGCAAGCAATGCAAGCAAGCAAAAAGTATATACCTGAGGCCTGTGGGATTCTCCTGCGAGACATAAATTGAAAAAAAGATTGGCAGGTGGTGCATTTTAAAGCAAATGGGTTTAGTGTAAATGCAAGGTCTATTAAGCAATGGCACCGTATAGTCCTGAAATATGAAAGAACTGTCCCATATCTTATTGCAATAATATGCATTAATATGTTCAACAGTTACGTTCATGTGCAAATTGCACAGTGCGACAACTTCAGGCCCTTTAATGTGGGTGTTTGCCCATGGGGGTTCCTCCGCTACGGCGAAGGAGCATCGCCTCCCACCAGCAGCAGCAGCTGCCAACCTTTAACTACAAAAGAGTAGGGCGGGGCATTGGGGATGACAGCCATGGAGGGGAGTGCACAGAGCACTCCCCCCACGGTGCGCATGTATGGTTTGGCCATCTATCTCGGGCTGGCCATACACACATGCGCACTGTGCTCTCTCCAGCCTGGCAGTGTGTTGCTGGGCTGGAGAGAGTAGGCACAGGCTCCCAGATAATGAAATTCTCCCCACGCGCCACCCCACCCTCTGTAACTCCGGAGAGCCGCAACTGGTGTTTGCCCAGTGTCTTGCATTGCATGCAGCATCTATTTTGGAAGAAAATGCTCTAATCAGACTGGCTGAAATTTGTGCAGACAAGTCTTTAAGTGGCTTGAAAAATATAGGGGCTCTCTAAAAGGGAGCATGTAAAATAAATCTCTGTGATTCCCAAAGTATGCCACCCAACTGGTATTTTGGTTTCTTTCTGAGATGTAAATGCATCCAGATATATAACACATTAGCCGTCTTACACCTAAATCCTGCCAGTACTATTGGCTTTGTCAATGGTTGTTAGCTGTTTAAGACAAATGAGTCAAAACAATGATTTGTTATAAATAAATAACATTTTGATTCTCAAATTGTGAGACTGTGAATTAAATATTATTGAGGCCTGTGGAAAGAGTTGATATAATAGTGTTTTAGACTGATGTTGGGGGTTTTATTGGCAGAGTGCATTTTAATAAGGCAATACACATTTTAATTGTGATTGCTTTGTACTGTGTAATTTGACAAACTAAACAGTAAACAACTCCCAGTAAAACATTGAAAAACTGGTCAAAGTTTAATGGTGCTTAAAAGAAGTACAGTGATTTCTAAAAGTGGCTCCACTAGCAGCCTTAGATTCACATGTCAGTACCTGCTGTATATTTCCTAAAGAGATAAGCTTGGATAATGTTACAAGCACATACGGAGTTCTGCAACAGATGACCAACTCCTCCTGGTTCAGTTGCAAAAAATGTTAACTCATAAAGTGGAATATTTGTAAAAACAAATGTGCCACTTAATGAGGTATTTTTCCACCTCTGCCTTATTCACATAGCTTTAGAGCAGTGGTTCCCAACCTGTGGTCCGGGGGACCCCTAAGGCTCAGCAAACCTTCCTCAGGGGGTCAGCGACTGCTTAGAAAATTAAATGTTATTAACAGATTAGGCCCAAAACTTTTAGTAATGACTCAGTGGGGGGGTCCCCGGATTCCAATAATGATTCCGGTGGGGTCCCCGGGTTCCAGTAATGATAAAGTGGGGATCCACAGAAGAACAAAAGGTTGGGAACAACTGCTTTAGAGGCCTTTTCATGTGAAGCACATCAAAAGGTTCAAGTAAAATGGGATGAGAGGCAAGGCTGGGAAGAACTACTTGACCTATGCTCCAAACACACACAGCTGGAGGGAGGAAAAGCTGCTCATCTGCTTGGAGTCCAACTACCAGGCATGACGGATGATTTACCAGTATTTGAATTGCAAAAACATTTGGATGAAAAAGGACTCATGCACGCCTCTCATAGCACCCAGGAGCGGTCAAATGAAAGCTCAGCACAAAAAAAGTAGTGAAAAGAATTATACCTACAAAAGTGAAAAAGAACGCTGTATCATTATCTTAACCACCAATGAAAAACACATAATGACTCCCTCTCACCAAAATGCAAACACCCACAGTGTGACTCATTGTGAGAAACAATAAACACACTTACACACGCGGCGTTGCCTCGCTCTTCTGTGCCCGAGTTTGTAGCATTCTGTGTGCCAAAAAGCCAATGCCGACATAGCACTTATGATACTTACTATGTTAAATACAATGAGAGTGTAGTGTGGTTAGTTTTATGTATCCTTTGCGCATTAGCTTCAGGCTTTAGGCCTTTGTGCACTTTGCCCTGGATGTATTTTTATTAATTTGCTTGCAGCTTAGAGCCTCTGTGCACTTTGCTCTACATGCTTTTTATTAGGCTTCGTACTGTTATTTTTCAAATAGCCAGTTCTACGGTCTTGTTTTATATTCATATCACACTGTTTAGCCTACTTCAGCACTGGAGTTCTCCATAACACATTCTTGTTCACTCTGTGCTTCAGTCAAGGATACAGTCTGGTACATTGCCGATAGACGTGGTAGGAGTTTAGTCTTTGGCATTCCTGCGTAGGGACATTTTGTGATCACGCTGACATGTTAGTTATAAAAACACTTCCTTGTCCCAATACACGCAGGAGGGAGATTCCGACCAGGGAACCACAACTAGACGCCGACTGCCTCGTTGCAGATGCTGAACTAAGATCACAGGCCTTTGCTCAGGTATGAGGGCTGATGTCTCCCCAGGGATTCAGAAAGGCAAGTTAGAAGCTTAACATGCTGTGCTCGAAATAGACCAAGCAGAGGGAGAGTAGAAACTATTAGACACCATGATAGCTTGGTTCTTATGTTTTACTCTCCTGGTGACTATTTCAATCCTACTGTGTTGTATGGTTCTGGTTATTGCGGCTCACGCCTTATTATCTAAAATGCAGTCGTTTTATTAAAACATTATATAAAATGTATACTGCCTTTGTCATTTGTATATGAGATCATACTGTAAATGAGAGAGTTAGTTTGGATCTGAGTGACCACGACTTCCCTGAGAAGTTCCAAAGATGTCATGCGCTCGGCTGCCCAATCATCTCTTCCCCTTGGGAGAAATGAGGCACTGCTAGTTAGCCGGAGCAAAAACCGGATTTAGGGTGACAGAGTTCCTTACACGTGGGTCCGACTCAGTCTCCCACACCGTGATCGATCCTGCTGCCTAGAAATCCAGTAGTCTCATTTAGGATAATGAGAGCCCACGCGACAAGAGCTGCACCAGGATTGGGTGGACAATGCAACACAGTGCCCCACTGAAGAAACAAAGGGCTGTGTTAGGTGGCCCAGCCCCTGCATTCTAGGAAGAGTGGCTTTTAAATGAAAAGCCTGAAGTACGCACGTCAGGCTGGGTGAGTCCAGATACTTGGTCAGCCTGTCATGTTCACTTTAAGTACCCAGAGAGCCTGCACCTCGCCATGGCAACAGCCACGCCCCCTCCCTTCTTGAGGGCACAGTATGAGGAATTGCAGCCCAGCCTGCCTCAGAAGCCACCAAACCACATTCAGTGAGTTTTATTTGCACCAGCACCACCAAACAAACATCAGAATTCACATTGGAGCGGATAAAAGCAATGGGTCGATGCCCTTCCACTCCTTAAGAGAAGCCGCTGCTGCTCAGGGGTACCCATCGCCCTTCACATCATGCCTCGATACAGGACTACCTGTTAGACTTCCCATTGTTCCAAGACTAGAACTTTTCATCGGACAGGATTTCCGTTACCTTTCTACATAATGTTATTAACCAACAGCAGCACAAGAACTGTAAAGAAAAACTGGTGCATCCCCTCAGGCCTCAGGACCTGCCTCCATTAACCCATTATTAAGTAATGCCCCATTCTTCATGCAGAAAATTCGCCTAAGTCCCGATTCTGATTTAAGCAATCCAGTGTGGATATGTCATGCTCTCCTTCAATTTGAGATGTACCAACCTTCTAGTTATTAACCATTTTGTTTAGCAAAGGCCAGCAATACCTCATCCCACATATGATCCAAGGACGTCTTTGGTTTCCCTTTTTTCCTCACCTTGTAGTGCAATAGTCCTTGCTTTGGCCAATTTCTCAACATCTTTCTTCCATTTATTAACTGGAAGTGCAGTGGCCTCTCTCCAATTTATTGCTAGGGTTCTTGTAGCCAATATGAATGCCATGGTTATAAACAAGTTCACCACCGCCTTCTGTATCTGGCTTCAAAAGTAACTGAACAGCCATCCCTCTGGCGCACATAACTCAAATCTATCTAATGTGTTACCCATGCCATTCTCCTAGAAATGCCAAATAACGGGGCATCCACATACCATTTGGAAAAATTCAACATCTAGGTGATTGTGGCGATTCCTTGTATTTGTGTATAACAGTTTGTTTATTTCATATGACGTTAAGTACATTCTGTGATAATAATTATTCTGTGTGTACTTGAATCTGGCATTTCTTGTCCCTTTACAAGTGTTTTGAAACACTCTGGTTTACTCTCTCTCATTGAATACTCGACCTATAATCCACCTCTCAAGCATCTCTTATTCAGTGCACAGGTAGTTAGTTTCAATATGTCCAGGTAAAAACAAATTATCAGTTTCATGGCCACAACCTATAGTGAATACTAACTGGAACACCTTGCAAGTTGGACTACCCCATTTAGGGCCTCATTCCGAGGCTTGCGGGCTGACCACTGGCCTGCCATCCACGTTGAAAGGAGACCGTCACGGAGGTGGTGGGCTCCCCCTGGCCCCATTATGAAGTTTTCACTGGGCTGACCGGTGGAAACCTCCATGTTTGGAGGTTTCTGCCGATCAGCCCTGTGGAAACATCGCAGGGGCATTGGTCTCGGCTCCACATGGACCCGATGCCAATGCCGTCGCACAGAGGGGGCCTCCGGCATCCTCGGAATGCACACTGTCTGCCTAGCAGACAGTGCTTGTTCTGAGGGTGCTAGGCAGGGGGACCCCTGCACTGCCTATGACCATGGTTGTGAGCAGTGTAGGGCCCCCCCATGGCCCCCAACAAAGTCTTTTCACCAGCCTTTTCATAGTTTGATCGTCGCCATGAAATGACTGTCGGAAAGTGAAGTCATGATCAGCAGAACTCAGCGCCACAGTGGCTTCGCATGACTTTGACCTCCGTCACCCCGTTTGGAACTACATTCCTGGCGTGATAGCGGTCCGATCGCCATGGTCATAATTAGGCAGTCGGACGGCCTGGATGCGGCGGTCCCACAACCACCCAGAGTCTGGGAGTCATGAGACTGCCAGACTTATAATTAGGCCCGTAGACCTTTGCAGTGTAGCGACTACCCCAAAGACTAAGAATTGGGTGGTAGACAAACCACTGTCTACTATAATTGACTCCAATGACCTAAAATCACTTGCCTCATAATCTCCAACCGTGGTCAGCCTCGTCCTTGTCCATGAAGCTATTTTAGCAGAGATAAAAAACCACTGCCCTTTAGGGAGTCCCACCAGTGGCACAGATGCTGCATAAAACAAAGTCCGCAACAGTGGGTCTTGTGCACTTCCCCCCGGACTTCACTGCTATTTTAACCTATTTGTGATGATACATTTCTCTTTGTTTACTACCCATGATTGTTGCCACTAATGCTCCCTGATCGTGTCACACCCCCAATCTTCCTGTTTCCTCTTGATGATGCCCATCCATCCATTTTGCTATACACTGTATCTGAGGTACCAAATAATGCATTTCTAAATCCAGAGCTCCAAGACCTATCTGCTAGATAGGTAACTTTAGTCCCCTAAATGCAATCGTACAGTCTCCCCACTTGCCATGGTTAATATATCCAATTCACTGAACCACCACCATGGTACCCAAATTGGTAAATTAGTAAGGTAATATAGGAGCCTAGGAAGTATGAGCATCTTTCTCAGGGCTATATGACCCATCACAGACAGTGGCACACCCCTTCAAGGCTGATACTGTCCAGATCCCTGACTCCAAAGTCTTCCAACCACATGGGACAATCCTTAAAAAATTAACTGTTCGACCTGCCCACCTTATGCTACTGTCCCATAACTGTCTGTTGTGGCCTGATCTATAATCTAGAGGTCCTCAGTAACACACACATTTGTTCCAATTCACACTAAGGCCTGATTTCTGTCAAGACGCCTCTAACACTTGTACTATTGGGGCCATAGGCATGCACCATTAGCCGTGTATAGGAGAATGCCATCCACACGTAGCAAGATCACATGCATGCCATCTGATAAGGGCATCTCTCTCTCTCCACTCCTGCCTAATCAGTTCTGCAAATGGCTCTATTACTAAAGCAAATACTGTAAACTCCAAATAACAGAAGCAAAGCTTGACAATAATCAATAAAGAAAATCTGCTATTCAACCCATGCATATGTAGTGTTAATAGTATTTTTTTTAACTATTTATTACGATTTTGGCCTTAAATACAACAAAAAGCACCGCATACAGATTTCATTCCATACAGTTCAACAATACTACAGACAGATCAAAGGTATATAGTAAGTCTTGTGTGTTAACAGTGGTATGGACAGGCTTAGGTGTTTCTCTAGTTTAGTTTGTTCATATATGGTCTCCTGCTGTGTGTTGTAGGCATAGATTACACACAAAAAGACAAAGCATGGGTGCTGACTCACCATTGCTACTTCTAGTACTAGCAGTTACCTCTTGCAACCATTAGCAAAAGAAGGTATGGTTGGTTGTGTTTCTCATATTCTTGTTCCCTCTGTGAACTTTGGCATATATCACCAGGTCAGTGTGGACCACTACTAGAGACAATATTGTACCATACCACCTCTATACAATAACAGTGACAGCACAACTGTGACAGCACAAAATGTCCTCCAGTGTTGCAGACTGAGACTGTCTCTTCGTTTGCGCATTCAAGACTTTGTGCTGCTGTCAGGAGGGCAATAAAAGGCAAAAGAGGATGTGGCAGATCTACATCATTCCCACAGGAACATCTACCAAGAATACATAAAAGTGGTCAGGATTCTGACATGAAGGTTGCAAATTTGACTGGCAGGGGAAGGCTAGAAAAATGTTTGAGCAATGCCAGCAGGGGATGCCTGGATCATATCTGAAGTGATTAAAAGAGTAGCAGCAGGGGAGACCAAGAAAATTAAGAATGAAGCAGAATTTTGTCTGGAAGTGGGACATTATGTTTTCCTACCAATTCACTGACATAATATTAGATGACAAACATTATCCACCTTAGCTCCACCATGGCCTCCTAGCAAGAATTATCAGAGACAAAATAAATAAATCATGAATGTTAAAGTCTTCAGGGAGCACAAATAAAACTACAGTCAAAAAAGTAGAATAAACTACTGTGAAGACAACAATATTGAAATAGCATAGGGCACAGAAAGTAAACAAGCATTGTCAATGCAACGGGGCTCGCATTTGCTCGAGATGGAGCTATTTGCGTTGTAAACTCCTAACCTAACTTTTCCTGCCACACAAATTAAAAGAAAAAAAACACAGCACGATTGTGCTATGTAAAATGCAGCGCGATCGCGCTGAAATTGAAAACGAAAAAACAGAGCGCAATCGCACTATGTAAACCCTAGCGCGATCGCTCTGCAGGGAAAATTAACAGATAAAGTAGTCCAGAAACCAGGCTCAAAACATCGAGGCTCGTGTGTTTCTAGTAGTTTACCGGTGCTGTGTAGGCGGGCTAAACACTGGAAAAGGTATGACTTATGCATGCCTTTCACAAATGAAAGCAAGCAGATTTTAAAAAGCAAGCCCAGGAACCAATGAAAGAGACTGACGCGACCTGGGCATGGTTTGAAGCCCAAAGAGAGATTACTTTATGGACGGAGCACTTTGCGCTCGCCCATAAAAAGGAAAGGTGTCAGATCTTACTCTACACACGTTATGGGGTTTAATAAGGCTTAGGCCAAAGCCAGCCCCTCAATTTCTTCTTTGGTTTTGTATATGATTTTGTATTATAATTTTGAAGTCATTATCCTGTGTAAGGAATAGACTTATTCTAGCGATTTAAAACCAACCATTAATTGTCTGAAACTGTTGCACAGCATTCACAAATATCAGCAATATTCATTCATCTTATTCAACATTGAATCTGTACTGTATGAAAGTCCTCAGTTTTCCTCTGGTCACCCCCAAATATTTTGGACAAATACTTGTGGTTACTGACTCTTGGCTGTGCCCTGGGTACTGCTTACCAGTCCCCGGGCGAGGGCTCTGTGTAAGGTCGATGTGCAAATTAGGCTAATTACAATTAGCAGTGTTGACCTACCTATAGGTCCCTAGTATATGGTAGGGCATGTAGGTTTAGGGACCCCAGCATAGGTAGTGCACCCATAGGTGCACCGCTGAGGTGCCCAGTGTCATTTGAAAGGCAAGCCTGCCTTGCTGGCTGCTTTTAAACTAAAGTTATATGCAAATTTGACTTTGAAATTAAAAGTACTTTCTAAGTCTTAAACTACCTTATTTTTACATATGTCACCCCTAAGGTGTGCCCTATGTGCCCCTAGGGTTGGGTGTCGTGTAACTAGAAGCAGGGGCCTTATAAAAATTGTTTTATAAGCCGTGGTGAGATAAAATAGCCAAATTTGGTTTTCACTCACTGTAGTGAATGGCCTCCATAGGCTAAAATGAGACTTTATTTTAATCAACAAAGTCCCCTTAAGTTTCATATTCCCTGAGTTTGGTATCAAATTGATTGTTATAATAAATTCCACAACTTACAATTGTTGGATTTAATATAACTAGTTCAGGTAAAGAGTTTTAAAACTCTACCTAAAAGTTGCCAATTTCAGCTCTGTGGTGCCCTTCTCTGACTGGCCAGCCTCTGGCAGCATAGTCAGGCTGCCTTGATGAGGTGTGAAGTGGCCTGGGGTGAACACAAAGGAGGTGCTTGGGGAGGAGATCTGCCTCAGCAGATGGGGAAACAGGATGGGGGGGAAGGGCAGCCAAACTGGTCTTCAAAGGCAGGGAAGGACATTTGGAGCAGCTCAGGACCACCCTCACATCCCGCAAACCTAGACAATTAGGTGTCCTCTTGATTAGATTAGGAGAGGGGTGTGTTTAGAATTTTAGCCACACCAGTGGTTGGGCTCAGCCAGATCTAACCTCCGAAAATCACTTTCAGCCATGTTGGATTTTTTGAGAAATGTTGCTCCCTGGGATTGATTTTTGCCACACTTCCCAGGAAGTGGTGATCAAAGGTGGAAGGAGCCTGCCTGTGATTGGACAACCAGGACCCCTCTGCTTTCCGCCCAGGAGCAGGATAAATATGGCAGAGCTGTACCCACACCTCAGATCCCTACAAGGAATAAGACAAAGTAGAAGAAGCACTGCCCTGACGGACCCGTGACCTGCACCTGGACACTGCACTCTGAAGGACTGCACCAGCTGCACACTTGGGCTTCGCCACTAAAATGACTTTGCCTGTCTTCTACTGCTTCAGGAAAGGACTCCCTTTTTGCTACAGGTACAAAGGCGCTGCCAAGAGTCCCCTGCATCAAGTCCTGCAAGCAGAGCCCAGCTGACCAGCGTCCAGTGGCCATTTGAGGATTCTGACCAGGTGAATTCTGGGAATTGTGGTCCCAACTCCCAAGGAGCAACTCAGAGCTTCTGGGACCTTGGATCAAGTTGTGGACACTTCGTGGAACCAAAAAGGACTTCTGGAAGAAGATCCAGAAGTTTGGAGACGTTTGGAGCAACTCCATAAGTTGAAGAGGTGCATTGTGGGAGTTGTAGGCCCAGACACCAAGAGGCAAATCAGAGCCTCTGAACCCTTGGCTTGTGCTGTGGACCACTTTTCTGAATCAAGAAACACTTCTGAAAGTAAGTGTGACAGTGTTTCCTTGTGGGTGGCCTGAACTCTGGACTTTGTCCTTTTCCAGTGTGACCCTTTCAGCGCAAGTTGCTTCTATGCACAAGAAAACATTTAGGAGCATATTTATACTCTGTTTGCGCCGAATGTGCGTCAAAACTTTTGACGCACACTTGTCGCAAACCCTGCCCCATATTTATACTTTGACGCCCGACCCCGCGGACATCAAAATCCCACCATGTGTGTCATTTTTTGGAAGGGAGAACCTGCCTTGCGTTAATGATATGCAAGGTAGGCGTTCCCTTCCCAAAAATGACTTTAAGGCCTGTGCACCTTATTTACACCCCAGTGTCATTTTGACGCACAGGAGGGGGTGGGCCTTAAAAAACGGCGCACTGCCTGTTGTGCACCGTTTTTTAACGCCTGGGTCAGGGCAGGTGTTAAGGGACCTGTGGGCTCAGAAGGAGCCCAAAGGTGCCCTCACCTGCCCCCAGGGACACCCCTGCCACCAATGCCCACCCCAGGAGGACTCCAAAGGATGGAGGGACCCATCCCAGGGAAGTTCTGGTAAGTTGTGGTAAGTTTTTTCTTCCGTTTTTTTTTAAGTGTCATAGGGGGGCCTGATTTTGCCCCCCCTATATGCCACTATGCCCAATGACCACGCCCAGGGGACATAAGTCCCCTGGGCATGGCCATTGGTCAAGGGGGCATGACTCCTGTCTTTGCTAAGACAGGAGTCATGTCAATGGAGGTTGGGCATCAAAACAAATGGCGCAAGTCCGGTTTGAGGCCTGATTTTTGCCTCAGACCTGACTTGCACCATTTTTTGATGCACAACCCACATTTTCCCATACGCCGGCACTGCCTGGTGTGAGTAATTTTTTTTTACGCAGACCAGTCCGCAGCACCGGCTAACGTCATTCCATAAATAAGGTGCCCGCATGGTGCGTTGGAATGGCGTTAGCCGGCGGTAAAATTTTTGACGCACAACTGCGTTGGTGCAGTTGTGCGTCAAAAAGTATAAATATGGCCCTAATTCTTTAAAAATTCATATCTCTGGTTCCCCTTATCCGATTTTAATCATTTTGGTGTCATTTTAAAGATAAAAATATAATCTATTGTTTAAAATCGATGTTGGATTTTTATTGTGTTTTACTTATTTACTGTTCTGTGATTTTTAAATGCTTTACACACTTGTCTCCTAAGGTAAGCCTCGTCACTCAATGCCAAGCTACCAAGGGTTGAGCTGTGTTTTATTTATTGTGACATAACTGGACCTAAGTGGGGGTTAGTGGCCTATTGCTAGGTGAAGGTACTTACCTGTCCTTACCAATATTCCACTTTCCAACACTTACTGATTATCAGCTGAAATAGATTAAATGAACAGAAGAACATTTGGAAAAAAACGTTTCAAATGTGTGTCTGGGGCATCCACAAACACACACATAGGGCCTGATTACGGGGCTGGCGGTCTTGAGACCTTCAGCCTCACAGTGGCGGTCAGGACCGCCGCTGCAGTGGCGGCCCGACTGCCACATTACGACCCTGGTGGTCAGATGGCCAGGGTACCGCCATCTCCGCCGGGATCAGTGATCCCGACGGGTTGACGGTGGCGGAGTTTGAAATCACACAGGGCAACACTGCATGCAGCACTGCTCTGCTGATTATGACCTGGTTCTCTGGCAGCCTTTTCATGGCGCCATCACTGCCACAAAAAGAGAACAGGTGCAGGGGACCACTTTCTCATGCACAGTGCAGGGGTCCCCCTGTCTATCATCCTCGCAATGCTCACTGCGTGCTGTGCAGAGAGTAAGCATTATGAGGGTGCTGAAGCCCCCTGCGGCGGCAGCATTGCCACCAGCTTGATTACGAGCTGGTGATAATGCTGCCACCACTTTCCCGCTGAGCTGACGGGCGGATACCTTGATTTCCGCCCATCAGCCCCGCGGGAAAGTCGTAATGGGCCCGGCGGGGAGGTAGCCAACATGGCGGCAACCTCCTCATCCGAAGTTCAGCGGATGGGTTATCCCCTCCGCTGAACTCATAATGAGGCCCGTAGTATTTTTTTATCCTGGTTACATAATCACAATACATTTCCTGTGATGTCATACTGCCTCGTGATCCCACATAACCAAGTACCAGCTATAGAGACAATTAAAAGGAAAAAAACAATATTGCTACAGACAGGGCCAGCTTTAGGGGAATGGGACCGGTGTAGCTGCACCTGGCACTGACTTTAGTGCGGGGAGCTGTGTTTAAAAAGAAATTATGGGTTTAAAAGCAAGTGAACTTCCTTGTGAGTTCAGCAGTTTTCAGGCAACAGTAAAAATGTCAAAATAACTCTGGTGATTATTTTTCCTGCTGATAAGAGATCGGAATGTTGTCTAGTGGCAATTGTGACTCATCACAGTACCACAGAGAGTTAATGTAGTTTCTGCAAAGAATGTATACCATGCAAATCACAAAAATGAGTGTGAGTGAACTATGAGTAGCACTATAAACAAAAGAAATGTATGTCAGAGAGGGGTTATGGAGAGATGTGGAGCACTGCCAGAGGCTGGTAGTGAGGGAATTCATGGGGGAACTTGTGGAGAAGGAGGTCATGGGGTTGCCAAAAAAGACTGTTGCACCAGGCGCCACGGTGCAAAACCCGGCTATGGCATACACCCTAGAGCAGTGGTTCTTAAACTTTTTACTTCAGTGGACTACCACATAATCATTAATGGAACCTGGGGCCCCCACTGAATTATTTGAACTGCAAATCAATACAGAAACAATCATTCACCAAACAAATGCAGAAATGATGATATGTGTTATTTAATTCCCAAACAAATTTTTAAAAAATCACCATGTTCATTTTAATGGCAAGGTTAGAGCTTTTCTACATTCAATTGAGACCACTCACCATCTATACTATATTCTGCCAGATGCACTTGCATTGCTTCCACAAATCAATCTAAGTATACTATCTTATTTTTTAGCCTCTAATTTTAAATTGCTTCATATTTACAGAATGTTTTAACATTTTCAATTTTGCATTTTTATGAATATACATTTTTTTAATCTGTTATTAATTCACTAAGCAGTAGGGGACCTCTGAGTAGACTTTGTGGACCCGCAGTGGTCCCCAGACCACAGGTCAGGAATTACTGCCCTAGAGGATATCAATCAATACTGTAGTGACACTTTCAAAGGAGAACTACATAGGTTCTCGTTGTACAGTAATTTATCAATCTTATTCTTTGCTTCTTGCTTAAATCACAATTTGGTTAACTATTTTCAACTAAAAAATAAAAGGCTTTAAATGTTTCCAGTATTTGTTGAATTCCATGCCTGGCTCATCTAGTTTTAGAAACCATTTCCTAAGTCTCCGAGCCAGTAAGCAGCAATCATGAGAAAGCACCAGATCCCAAAGTGCGCCATGTTTGTAAATTGTTTCTCCTCAAATTAAATTTTCCTTGATTTTCATTGTAAACCACACAAGGAATGTATACAATAGAGCTGGAATGATCTCAGCCTAGTTCTCCTTAATAAGGGGAATCAGGGTTCATCCTCCACACTTTACATTGGGGAAGCACATGGTATGTAGTGTTCCCTCTCTTCCTCAGTGATAAGCTCTTCCAGACTGATAAGAGGTTGCATTTAGGATGCTTATTAAGAGTAATATCTTACCACATTATGAGAATACTTAGCGAGGCCAAAGGTTAGTGTATTGGTTTTCCCTTATTTGTATCCATATTGTTAACTATATAACAGCCCGCCAAAGCCTGTAATGTCCTTCAGATCCTCACCCATCTGTGATCACAAAGGATTCCTTCACCCGCATCACAGAAGTCTGGAATGCATTTGCTACGCCATCAAGGGGGAACACTAGGCTTTTGGAGCTCTATCCCAGAATGTCATATATATTCATTTAATAATTTGAAAGTATCTCACACCACTATCTTGTGCATTTTCCTGATTAAAAGCAGCACAACGCTGCCAATGAATGTGAATGCACTCCCAGGACTACATTTTGAAAGGTTACTGATCCATAAATCTTTAATGGTTTTAATTTTCGCACCATCAAGTGAGTCTTAGTAGAAAACCAGTGGTATGAGAGATGCTTTAGGCAAATAGATGAAAGTAGTGTCCACTTACCTGTTTGTGGATTTCAATACGCAATCCAGGTGCTTTGGATAAACCCAGAATACAACTCTTCCCCTGATCTCTCAAGACTGTTCAAATCTAGGGGCAGATTTAGGAGCCCCGAGCACCTCCTGGTGCCACATTTGCGTCTTTTTTTTACGCTAATGTGGCCCAACAAGGCCAAAATCGCTGTGTCAAATTTACAAAATGGCACAATGACCACTTCGTAGCCCTTTGCACTACATTATGCCTGCACCAGGTATAATGCATAATGTATGCAAAGGGGGAGTTCCCCCACTAGCACTTTTAATGCCTGCACACAGTAGGCGTTAAAAGGAGGCACATCATGGGCCTCAATGGGCTTTGCAGGAATAGCGTCAACGTTTTTGATGCTAACCCAGAAAAACTCGGAACTAATGTCAAAAATGATGGCGCTAGTTCCCTAACAACCGCCATGGTGCGCCGTATACTAGATACGGCGCACACATGGTGGCATTAGGGGGGTGCTAAGGGGCACAAGAAAAGTGGTGCTGCACTAAGTGCAGCACCACATTTCTTATATCAGGCCCCTAGATTCCAGAACTCAGGGGTTGTCTTACAGTTGAGTGGCCACAACCAATCCCCGCATTGTGGGGGAAGCATTAAATCTGGTGGAAACTACATTACTGAAATTTCCTCTGTGAGACTATTGCCACAATAGTGGATTCTCCTCGGGTGAATAGGATGAAAATCAATATTGCCATATCCTTTTTTTTAACACTTACACCATATTAAGAGTTAAGATTCTCCCATAACAGATTCAAAACTTTTTACCTCGTTACACAGCTATGGTTATATGTTAATATATCCTTTACTACACCACCTCCCATTACACCACATACACTACATCACCTGGCATTACCTTGTCTCGAGGGAGAGACAGACTCCCAGATCTTAAAAAAAAAAAAAAAATGTTACCTTTACTAACCCTTTAATTAAATAACCTTTTTAGTCAATTATATATACCATACCTTTGTGATGTAATGGTAGGTGATGCTGGGGTGGAGGGGGGCAATTTAGTGAGTAGCACCTACATATGTAGCTCCTATTACAAAACGTACTAAGGGCCAGATGTAGCAACGTAAATATTTGCGAGGTGCAAAGTGCGAGTCCATGCGACTCGCAATTTGCACCTCGCAAATTGGTATGCAGTACGGTGTCTCAGACACCGACTGCAACTCGCTATGGGGTCGCAATGACCCACCTCATGAATATTCATGAGGTGGGTCGCAAATTGCGGCCCCATAGCGAGTATAGGCACTCGCAAACATGGAGGACTGCTGTAGTCAGCAGACCTCCATGTTCGTGACTGCTTTCAATAAAGCAGTTTTTTTTTTTTTAAGTGTAGCCCGTTTTCCTTAAAGGAAAACGAGCTGCACTTAAAAAAAAACCGAAACCTTTAGTTTCGGTATATTTTCAGGGCAGGGAGTGGTCCCTGGGACCACTCCCTGCCCTGAAAAAATATTTTTGGGTCCATTCACAAAGTGGAAGGGGTCCCATGGGGACCCCTTCCAATTTGCGAGTGGGTTACCATCCATTTGAAGTGGATGGTAACTGCGATATGATTTGCGACCGCATACGCGGTCGCAAATGGTATTGCATACCACTCAGACCCTTCCTATTTGCGAGTCGGAAATGCATTTTGCGAGTCGGTTCCGACTCGCAAAATGCATTTCTGCATAGGAAACTCCGGTTTGCGACTCGCAAACGGCAATTTTTGCCGTTTGCGAGTCGCAAACTGTTTCCTACATCTGGCCCCATATCCTTAAAGATGTACCAAACAAAAAAAGGGTAATTGTTTGCAATTAATGCTCCAGGTAGGGCTACAAAAATAGTTAATTCTTGGGACTGTCTGCAAAAATACACTAGGTTTTTGGTTGTACTACCCCAATTATACAATCATGGGAAATTATGCCGAAGTAAAACAAATCCACAAATTTGCCACGCTCTGTGAATGAGATCAGCTGTGCAGCTCTGCACCCAGTCATTATGTCTACTTCTACATAATCTATGGGCCTCACACGTATTTCTCGCATTGTGTGCTACAAGGACTGATTTCAACCAGCGTATTCCATGTTCCTTATGTAAAAGAAAAATGTCTTTCATCTGTTACTTCGTCAGAGCAAAAAAAAAACAGAACCATGAGTTACTAGGTACCCACACAACAGTCAGAAGCCCTCTGATTCCTCCCCTCCATCAAAAGATTTATGTGCAATGATCTGCTGGAGGAATCCAGGTGATTCCCCAAGTTATGCTGATCAGAGGACCTGATGTGGTACTGGCGAGTTAGAATTCCCACAAGGCAAGGTTTGTCCAATCTGTGCCTCTCGGTCACCATGTAGCCCTCTTTGCCTTTAAGCATCACCTGAAACCTGTGTCAAGAAAATCGGGCGTCCGGATTTCCGCTCTTTTGTCCAGCTTTAGTAAGGCCATATGAACAAGCTTTTTGCTCCAAAACAGACCCTGTTCAGTGAAACGATAGAATGGCTCACTAGCTGCTTCACTTGCTTGAACTAACAGTAAAGCCATTTGTTAAGAGCTGTTCCTGTACTAGACATGGAAACACACACACCCCTTACAAGATGGGCACTGGGGAGAGAGGCCAAATATGCATGGTGCCAACTAAATCACCAGAAGACAATCTAATGTACAAGGGTTCTAGATTAAAGTGCTCTTGACAAGGTATAAGGATATCTAAATAAAATGGTTCCCATTCACAAAGGGAATAGTAAATCTGCATCCATACAATTACGTCTGCACACCGCTGCAGATTTATGAATTTCCCAGTTAACAAAGATCTTAAGTTGTTTTAGTTCCATAGATGCTGGACCAATAGACAAGTTTCCAATGTTTAATTTAAGACCATACTGTACACCTTTTCACACCAACACGTGTTTCTAGCCCCATCCTAGACACTTTATCAACATATTTTTGGAGTATATTGGCAACTTGGTTAAACAAGCATTTGCAATGCAATAGGTCTCGCATTTGCTCGCGTTGAAGCTACTGGCGTTGTAAATTAATAACTGGACATTTCTTGCCACATAAATTGGTCAACCCTGCCTCATAATTGGACCATTTTCTGCCACATAATTCCAGTGGCCCTGCATATAACTAAAGCACTTCCATTTACCTTCTTCCTCTGTATGCCGCAAAAAATGAAAATGTTGCCATTTTGCATCCTAATTTAAATCTACCGTGCTTATTCAAACAGAATACAACTTTCACCACCCCACCATCAGAGTTGCTGGTTGGCTAACACCATTCCCCCCAAAAGAAGACACAAAACACACACTGAGGAGTAACAAGAGAAATAAACTAAAAGGGTCGCACAAACATATCAAGAAGGTTCAAACAGTCAGAGTGTAATAAGGATAAGTTGGCCTGAATCATGGTCACAAGTGCCTCAGTATTCACATTGAATTGCAACAGCTGCGTGTGGGAAAGGAAAGCTTTGGGCACCTGCACATGATTAGTCACAAATTAAGCTCTGAGTGAACTAAAGGCATTTTTAAGTGGCTGTACGTTTATAAAAAATGCCCGAGATGGGTTTAGAATAATGGTGCTTTAGTATCCACATTGAACTGCAACAGATGTGCATTACAAAGAAAAGTTTTAGTCAACAGCATGTGATTATTTACAAATTAAGCACTGCAAGAGTGAGCTAAGGGGGTTGAAAGTGTCTGTACATATATTAAAAATGGCTGAGATGACTTTAGAATCGTGGTGCCTCACTATTCATGTTGAACTGCAACAGCTGCACATTAGAAAGGAAAGCTTTAGTAATCGCCACTTGATTATTTACAAATTAAGCACTGCTTTGAAGGGGTTAAAAGTGGTTGTACATACATTAAAATGCCCGACATGGCTTTAGAATAATGGTGCCTCATTATTCACATTGAACTGCAACAGCCACATGTTGCAAAGGAAAGCTTTAAGTACAGGCACATGATTGTTTACGCATTAAGCACTGCAAGCTAAAGGGGTTAAAAGTGGCTGTACATATATAAAAAATGTCCAAGATGGTTTTAGAATAATGGTGCCTCAGTATTCACATTGAACTGCAAAAGCCGCACATTGTAAAGGAAAGGAAAGCTTTAGGCATCGGCACATGATTATTTACAAATTAAGCACTCCATTAAAGAGGTTAAAAGTGGCTGTACATATATATTTAAAATGCCAAAGATGACTTTTAAATAATGGTGCCTAATTATTCACATTGAACTGCAACAGCTGCACATTGCAAAAGAAAGTTTTAGGCACCGGCATGTGATTATTTAAAATTAAACTCTACTGTCACATATTATGGACACAGAGTAAGATAAAAAAAAGCAAATCCAACAATTAATGGTAATAATTTTGATTATAATAAAAATATAATCAATTAACACAGGTGAAATATTTTAAACTAGAACTGAATTAAGTAGATTTATTGTGCGTAAATGTGTTAATTAAAAGATCGCAGTTAAAACAAGCTATACCACACCACTATCACAAAATTGCTCACGAACTGGAAAACTAACGATGCTGACACCAAATGCCAGCCCAACAGATCATAAAGGGCCATATTGTAGCAGCACTTTCTTGTGCGTACAAAGCCAATCTCAAAAGAAAGCATTGCTACATTATAGCAATTTATTACAGTTGCTACAATATAACATTATATATGTTGTTTGATGTCACGTTTTGCGTAATTGTGTTTTTAAAAGCAACCTTTTAAGTGTTTATCTGCTTATTTTGCCACCACGCAGCTCCAATTACCGCATAAGCACACAAAAATGTGTTTTTTTTACAAATTTTAAACACTACCACGATATGTATCACTTTAATACTTGTGCTACAACCTGGACAAAACCAGTGTTTATATTCAGCAACATGAGTGCAAAACATGGACAAGTACATGTTCCAAAGTAACCTCAAAAGAAAGCACTGCTACATTATAGCACTTGTTACTATATGTTATATTATAATTTTATAGTGTGCAACTGTAATAAAGCGCTATAATATAGCAGCACTTTCTTTTGAGATTTTCTTTGGAACATGTACTCGTCTATGGTGTACAATTATGTTGTTGGATAAAAACTGTGGTTTTATTCCTGGTGGTAGCACAAGTGAAAAGTGCATAAAGCGCTATAATGTAGCAGAGCTTTCTTTTGTACAAAGGCAATCATAAAAGAAAGTATTGCTAAATTATAGTGCTTTATTACAGTTGCTACATTATAACATTATATTTTGTTTGATGTCTAGTTCCACGTAAATGTATTTTAAAAGCAACCTTTTGTGTGTTTATCTGCTTATTTTGTCACTACGCAGCTCCATTTACCATATAAACTCAAGAAAACTGTTTTTTAAAATACATTTAGACACAACTGCGACATAAACAAACAACCGTAACATAAAAAAAAAATCAAACACTACCTAAAAATAATGTAAAAACAACATCAACACGAGCGAAGACACACAAGCAATCATATGCTTTTAAAATGTATTTACGTTCATCTGTGACAGAAACAACAAAAACCAGGAAAAAACAATGGAAGCAAATTGGTCATCATACAATGCAAATAGCTCCAATACTACTGAGCATGATCGTACTGTGTGGGGGATAAAAAGAAAAAGTAATCCAGAAACAATACTGAAAACACAGAGCTTCGTATGTTTTCAGTAGCTGGCCGGTGTTCTCGAGGAGGGCAAAACACTGGAAAAGGCATGACGTTTGCATGCCTTTCACAAATGAAATCAAGAGGATTTTAAAAGGCAAGCCTACGAACCAACAGAACTGATGGGCGTGACTTGGGCGTGGTTAAAAGACCACATAGATACCAACAGGTTGGAAAAGCAGCTGTTGCGCGCTGCTATGCTCAACCTAAAAATGAAGTAAAAATGGTAGAAACAAAGACTTTGAATGAGAACGTTGAGAAGCGTTTGACTGCTACTTAACTGGAGCTGTGTGCCATTAAAAAGACAGCTATTAAACCAACATTTGTGGAATTCTTATGAAAGGCCTACACTCGCTAACAATAGCCCAAAAGTGACACAACTAAGCTCACACAAAGTACATCTGTTCTCATTTGTCGTCTCCTTTAGAAATCCTTCTAAATAAAGCCTATGACTTTTTGGAAGGACAATATACCATTCAATATTTCACCAGGAAGCAGTCACTAGAACAGTGGCTCCGAACCTTTTGACTTCTATGGATCCCCACTTTATCATTACTGAAACCCGGGGACCCCCACAGATTTATTAATGGAACCCGGGGACCCCCACACTGAGTCATTACTGAAAGCTGGGGACCTAGTCTGTTAATATTATTTAATTTTCTAAGCAGTCATGGATCCCCTGAGGAGGCTTTGCAGACCCCCAGGGGTCCCCGGACCACAGAATGGGAACCACTGCACTAAAATCCTTCTTGGGAGAGTTGGCCTTGCTGTCTACTCTTATGTGGCCCTCTTGTTTCAATAATAATGTACTTTTAACCCCACTTAAAAAGGTTGGAAAACACTTCATTAGAAAATTCATACAGGGCTGCCAGGAAACCCAGGGATATCAGCATGTTAACGATTGTATCGCCATGATGAAGTACAGCACTATATTGCCATTTACCTGCAGTGTTTCAGCTGTTCCTATAACTAAGAGAAAATCCCACTAGCCACAGCGTAAGGCTTACGGGGTAGTGACTGCAGTTAGGCCTGGATAAATCTGGTGCCTCCGCCTACATCTAAATAGGACTGAGAACCTTAAGAAGGAAAAAGGGAGGAAGGCAGAAAATAAGGGAGGAAGAAAGGAAGAGAAGATTAGAGTACAGGTAAGGCATAAAGATTTGGTTGTACTTAACATTAAGGAGCAAAATATTGTTCTACAATATCAATGCCTAAATATCAAGAACCAAAATATTGTGATGGTAAGTATATCTATGTAAGCATCAGATTATTGTTCTTAATTCCCTATCTATCAACCAGGAATACAAATTCACTGAAAAGCAGAGGTCAATGTAATGTTATATTTAGGTGTTGAAATGAGTTAGAAACGCGAAAAAATGAAAAACACTGAAATGTGCCATTATAGTTCAGTGGCCTAGCTATAATTTTTGCCCACTGCCATGCACTGCTATAGCCCCTCATATTATTTCACACACACCATGTTAAATGGCATCATTGATGACATCACTCATGGTGCCACTGATGACATCATCCAAGCTAATGTTCCTCAAACTACTCTATAAATGTACAAAGCCCTGGAGACCGCCACCTCCCTGGCGCACTGTAAAATATGTATGCAGGGACCGTTACCTCCCCGGGGCTAATTATGCAATTAATGTGGAGGAGCCCTACGCCTCCCCCGTAGCCCCATGGACCACCACCACCACCTCCCAAGGTTGAAATAAAATAAGATAGGGGTCCATCGGGGACCCCCCGAAACCACCACCTTCCCGGGGCTAACTAAATAGAAACAATGGAAGTGGGCCATGCGGCCCCCATCATGGAGCTAATAATGGCATTGGGGACTGCCACCCCCCAGGGCCGGCTGCTGCTGTGTCCCTTGTTGCCCACTCACAGACCCACTCAGGCTCACTCACCCACTCACAGACTCAATCAGAGACTCATGCACTCACTCACAGACCCACTCAGAAACTCAAGCACTCACTCACAGATGCACTCGGAGACTCATGTACCCACTCACAGACCTACTCAGACACTCACACACCCACTCACAGACCCACTTAGACACTCATGCACCCACTCAGAGACTCACACACCCATTCACAGACCTACTCAGAGACTCACTCCCAGACCCACTCAGAGACTCATGCACTCGCTCACCGACCCACTTTGACAGTTACCCTTGGACGAAGAACCACTTGAAAGTCACAAGTTTTAGGAACGGTCAAGGCAACGTTGTCCCTCTGTAGTCCTGATGAGGCCCAGAATTGAAGGGGCCTAAACGCATCAACACCTTGTGGATTGTGGCGAGGTTGGGTAGAAAGCATTGTTAACCCTCCAGAATCACATCACACAGTGCAAGGAACCCCAAGAAGAAATTGACAAGGGTCTAGCACTTGTGGGTACAGCTATCCACAACGATAGCTCCCAAGTGGATCGCGACTTTAAGTGTTTTACGTACCAGCACCTCCAATGGAGGAGATTTAATTGGGACAAGCCTCAGACATTGTATTTTCTTCATTTTTTATAATTTGTCTGTATTTTGTCACATGGCACATAATTGTTGATGTTGTGTAAATGTCACTTCTGGTGCTACGTTCTGGTTTAATTTTGGACATTCCGTCTTTCTTGATGTTTTCTTCCTTCGTCCTGTTTGAGTATATGTGAATAAATTTTGCAAATAAATTATTCCCCTAAGACAGTATTTATAACTTCTCTTTGTAGAAAATAGAGCAATTAATCCCCCCCTGTGGCTCCCTGAACCTGTTCTCCATCAGCCTTGTCATGGCAGTGAAACCACCATGAAAAGGCGGGCAGAGAACAAGGTTGTAATGCAGTGCTACCCTGGCTGATTACGACCTTCACCCACCATCATCCCGTCGGGATCACAGATCCCAGTGGAGATGGCGGAACCCTGACGGTCTGACTGCCAGGGTCTTTGTATGGTGGTCGGACTGCCCAGCAGCGGCGGCCCTGACCGCCAGCCTCGTAATGAGGGCCTAAATCCCTGAGTCCTGTAATAACTGCTAGCAACATGTTTTTTTATGTTGTTGGCAGGTAATCAGAGAGCTTGCTCCCGCGGAACTCTGACTCCTTCAGGAGCGAATTTCCCCAAGGAAAAAAATGCTTCCTGGGCCAATCAGAATGCTCTGTTTTTTTAATTGGTGCTCCAGCATGAGTCGCTTGAGCCTCTTGTGGACACATCCATCTAGATGTACAAATATTTTTGAACCTTAATGTATAAAAAAAACTACTGAACGAATTTAAATCAATCTGTGGACCAAGATGTAGCTTCCTGACAAATTTGGTGTAATTCTGTTCAGCAGTTTTGGCAGTAGTGCTTCTTAAACAAGTCTATGGGAAATACATGAGTATTTTGTGTTTTGCGGCCCACCTTTTTTCTCAACCCTGCTTGAGGGATCACTCCTAAACTTTTCAGGCACAGAAAAAGAGCTCTTATTTGGAAAGTTTCGTAGAGATTCATCAAACGGGGCCAAGGTTATTAGCAACACAGTAAACACTTTTCTATGAAGCAGCTGACCTAACTATTACTACCCAGTAGTGACAGCCACTGAGTAAGATATATAATATATATAGACATATAGCTAGATATAGATATATAATCAACCAATCATCAAATTTATAGAGCACACAGCTACTCAAGAGTGTTCGGCCGCTACTAGGCTCATTGACTATCAATACTGACATGGCTTACTTGAATGCCTTTTCAAATAGCCAGGTGTTAAGGAGGCATTTGGAGGTGAGTTTGTGTATATATATATATATATATATATATATATATATATATATATATATTCACTGAAAAAAACAAAGGTTACAGGGGCGTTATAGTTAGGAAGAAATAGCATTTTTTTTAAAACAGAGAAATTCACTTTAAAAACCAAAGGTTACACGAACATTATAGTTAGTGTCACATTTTAAAAGTACAAAACCATAGAAATTCAGCTGTTATAGTTAGAGTTATTTCAAGTAACTATAACTTGTGCCCTAAGGTAACTGTAACATGCGGCCTCGACATGCACAGTTTTCTCATCAATAATTTTACTGGAAGTGTTACAGTGATCTTATCAATGATGTCATAGAAGATGTTATAAGTACTCTAATATCTGAGTAATTAGCACTGCCTGGCGAGGACACAGGTTATAGTTACCTTAGGTACCCATGAGTGTCTGAGTGGGTCTGTGAGTGGGTGCATGAGTATCTGAGTGAGTCTATGAGTGGGTACATGAGTGAGTAGGTCTGTGAGTGTGTGTATGAGTGTCTGTGTGGATCTGGGAGTGGTTGCATGAGTGTCTGAGTGGGTTTCTGTGTGAGGGCATAAGTCTGTAAGTGGGTCAAAATCCCTATGGGAATTAAATTGGAAAGTCCTTTTTTCTCCCTCTCCACCCCCTTTCCTCAGCTACCGCTTGACGGATCACCCTGGAAGTTTCCATGCAAAATAAGACCTTTGGGGACACACTTTATTTGAAAAATGTTGTGAAGATTTGTCAAAAGGCATCAAGGATATAGCCAAGTCAAAAAATGCTTTTTCAATGGAAACTAGGTCCTAACTATAACTTCCTACTGACAACTACATATATATGCACACCATAAGGTACATATATGTGAAGTTAGGTATGTAGGCTACAGATACTTTGACAACATTTTTGTAGGCTGATATTTCATCTACGATAGTCTGATAGTATACAGACACTACTGTATAACATTCCGCTTCATTTCCTGCTCTGTGAAGGCTGAAAGGTGAGCTCGAATCTATTACACTTATGACAGCAACTGAAGTCGTTGCACACATAGCAAAGAATATTATTTGACAGGAGTTCGTTTCTTAAATTTGTATGGTATTTTCATATGTCTGCTCCTCAAGAGGGCTGCTTCTTCCCTGCAGCAAAGTGTTGGCATGAGCTCGTGCTCCTGTAAAACATATTCACCGTCAGATATTGATAGCCAGGCAGAGCCCCAGCTGAGGACCTTCTCTTTGTTTCAGACCAGATGTTTCATTCCTTTCTGCTTGGTAACTGCTTGCTTTGTGGCACCTTATTAAACAGCTCCTTCTGGATATTATGCCAATGCTCCTTCTGAAACTGCCAAGAAGGCGGGCTCGAATCAATGAGACAGATGGCTCTAGCCTCCCAGGATGCTGAATGCCGTACCTACGTATTTGATTCACACAGCCTGTGTTAGCCCAGATTTCGGTTCTCATAAATGCTTTTTTGCTTTGAGAGAGATACATGAGAACAAAAGTGCTTTTGTAAATGCTTTTCCATAGAAGCCAGACACTCTTCGGCAGTGCTGATTAAAAAAAATGTCATGCTGTCCTTTGCAAACACGTTTTTTGCTTCTGGAAATGTGCAGAAAGGATAACGTGCCGAAATTAAGGGGCATAATAACAAGCCCTTTGCGCGGCCGTTGCGTCACTGTTTGTGACGCAAAAGTGGCGCAAACTATGGAATCATATCTATGAGGCCACGCAAAGCCACTTTGCATGGCTTTGAATGGCCTCATAAATATGGAGTAAGACAAGGCAGCGCAAATCGCTGCGTTGCCTTACTCTGCGTTAGGGAGGCGTTCCATGGGCATTGCAGTGGGTGTTGCCACGCAACACCAATGGATCTTGATGCACCCCAGATTTACAAAACCTTGGTGATGCATCAAAACCTTATGCATCCCCAAAGGAAGGCGCAACGAGGAGAAATATCTTAAATCCCATCCGGTTTTTCCTCTTTCTATATGTGCTACATAATGCAAGATGCATAGAAAGAAGAAAAAGCCTCCCAGGATTGTTTTTGTGTGGGAAGGTGTCCTTTCCTGCACAAAAATAATCTTGCCTACGACGCAAGCACCCTTGCACCAGGGTGCCCGTGTTAGCGCTAGGCTGCCAAAACGCGCCAGCACAATGGGAAAGGACAGGAATCCACCATATGCCAAAGATATGGCGCATTCCTGCCCTTTACCTTTCATTCAGGACAGCGCAGCAAGGTGAGTTACTGTGCTGCCCTGCTCCAAAAGCCCATAAATATAGGCCCAAGTGTTTATAGGGCCTTGTGGACTACACGTTTTGTGTGGCCACAAAGAATACGATTCGCAAAATCAGAAAAGACTGCAAAAAGACAAGCAACAAAGCAAAAAGGACACATTAAAATTTGGATACAATAAACAGCCATTTTTGACTGCTTTCAAACCCGGAAGAGAAGGGACCTAAAAGTGGTTTCCCCTCTGCTTCTGAGTCGAAATGGAATGCACCAATGGTATGATGCCTCAACTACAAACCATTATTGGAATACCAACCTTTCAAAGCTTTCCTCGCAGGTCTCAATCGCTGGACAGGCAGCCATTAACAAGGAGTCGCAAAAGGGCTCCTGCCTCATAAATATTAATGATTTGTAAGATTTTGTAATTCTCTGCAAATAGGCATTGTGCACCAAAACTGATTAGCACATAAGAGACAGTGCTAAATGACGTGAGGCTTGCAATTAATGTGCAAAAATGGAAACTTTGCAACCCCACTTATGTTTATGAGGCACTATATATTTACTCTGGTTATGTGGTTTATATAATTCCCTGGATCTTTATCTTCTAGATACCTAGAGATGTTGACTAAGCTGGCGAAATATTCATGAATTGATTGTAAAATAGATCAGGAGTTTGAATACCTGCTGCAGAGATCTGATTATAACTCAAAAGGAAATTTGATGAATGGTGTGCACCACTAAACATATTCCTCCATGTAACTCAGTGTAGGAAAGAACCATCTTGCCTGGCATGTTACCCCCATTTTTACTGTATATATGTTTGTTTTTGCCTGTGTCACTGGGATCCTGCTAGCCAGGACCCCAGTGCTCATAAAGTGTGCCCTGTATGTGTTCCCTGTGTGGTGCCTAATACTGAGGCTCTGCTAATCAGAACCCGTGTTTATGCTCTCTCTGCTTTCAAATTTGTCACTGCAGGCTAGTGACTAATTTTACCAATTCTGGTTGGCACACTGGAACACCCTTATAATTCCCTAGTATATGGTACCTAGGTACCCAGGGTATTGGGGTTCCAGGAGATCGCTATGGGCTGCAGCATTTATTTTGCCACCCATAGGGAGCTCAAATAATTCTTAACAAGGACCGCCACTGCAGCCTGAGTGAAATAACGTCCACCTTATTTCACAGCCATTTTACACTGCACTTAAGTAACTTATTAGTCACCTATATGTCTAACCTTCACTTAGTGAAGGTTAGGTGCAAAGTTACTTAGTGTGAGGGCACCCTGGCACTAGCCAGGATGCCCCCCCATTGTTCAGGGCACTTTTCCCGGACTTGGTGAGTGCAGGGACACCATTCATTACACTCGTGCACTACATATAGGTCAATACCTATATGGGGCGTCACCATGGTAACTCCGAACATGGCCATGTAACATGTCTAGGATCATGGAATTGTCACCTCAATACCATTCTGATATTGGGGTGACAATTCCATGCATTCCCGGGGCTCCAGCATAGAGCCCAGGTACTGCCAAACTAACTTTCCGGGGTTTTCTCTGTAGCTACCGCTGCTGCCAACCCTCAGACAGGTTTCTGCCCCCCTGGGCAGCCCAGACCCAGGAAGGCAGAACAAAGGATTTCCTCTGAAAGAGGGTGTTACACCCCCTCCCTTTGGAAATAGGTGTGAAGGGCCTGAGAGGAGTAGCCTCTCCTGGCCTCTGGAAATGCTTTGAAGGGCACAGATGGTGCCCTCCTTGCATATGCCAGTCTACACGGGTTCAGGGATCCCCCCAGCACTGCTCTGGTGTGAAACTGTGAAAGGGGAGTGACCACTCCCCTGATCAGGGGAGGTGCCCAGAGCTCCTCCAGTATGTCCCAGACTTCTGCCATCTTGGATGCAGAGGTGTGAGGGCACAATGGACACCTCTGAGTGGCCAGTGCCAGCAGGTGACATCAGAGACCCCTCCTGATAGGTGCTTACCTTTCTCTGTAGCCAATCCTCCTCTGAGGGCTATTTAGGGTCTCTCCTGTGGGTATCTCACCAGATAACAAATGCAAGAGCTCACCAGAGTTCCTCTGCACTTCTCTCTTCAACTTCTGCCAAGGATCAACCGCTGACTGCTCCAGGATGCCTGCAAAACTGCAACAAAGTAGCAAGAAGACTACCAGCAACATTGTAGCACCTCATCCTGCCAGCTTTCTTGACTGTTTCCTGGTGGTGCATGCTCTGAGGGCTGTCTGCCTTCACCCTGCACTGGAAGCCAAGAAGAAATCTTCTGAATGCCTGTTCAGGTGCTTCTGCGGGTGTTGCCTGCTTCTGCGTGGGCCCACTGTGTTGCTGAGTGTCCCCTCTGTCTCCTCCTCCAAGGGGCGACCTCCTGGTTCTTACTGCGCCCTGGCAGCACCCAAAACCTTTAACCGCAACTCTTGCAGAGCAAGGCTTGTTTGCAGTCTTTCTGCGTGGAAACAACTCTGCATCCTCCAGCACGCCGTGGGACATCTTCTGACCAAAGGAGAAGTTCCTGGCACCTTCCGTTGTTGCAGAATCTTTGGCTTCTTCCACCCAGAGGCAGCCCTTTTGCACCTTCATCCGGGGTTTATTGGGCTCCGGCCCCCCCTGGACACTTGCGTGACTCTTGGACATGGTCCCCTTCCTTTGCAGGTCCTCAGGTCCAGGAATCCGTCTTCAGTGCTATGCAGTCAGTTGTTGTCTTTGCAGAATCCCCTATCTCGACTTTACTGTCTTTCTGGGGTAGTAGGGTAACTTTACACCTACTTTTCAGGGTCTTGGAGTGGGGTATCTTGGACACCCTTAGTGTTTTCTTACACTCCCAGCGACCCTCTACACACTACACTAGGCCTGGGGTCCATTCGTGGTTCGCATTCCACTTTTGGAGTATTATGGTTTGTGTTGCCCCTAGGCCAATTGTCTCCTATTACATTCTATTGTGTCCTACAGTGTTTGCACTGCTTTTCTAACAGTTTATTTACCTGATTTTGGTTTGTGTGCATATTTTGTGTATATTACTTACCTCCTAAGGGAGTATATCCTCTGAGATACTTTTGGCTTATTGTCACTAAAATAAAGTACCTTTATTTTTAGTAACTCTGAGTATTGTGTTTTCTTATGATATAGTGCTAAGTGATATAAGTGGTATAGTAGGAGCTTTGCATGTCTCCTAGTTCAGCCTAGGCTGCTTTGCTATAGCTATCTCTATCAGCCTAAGCTTCTAGAACACTTCTAATCTACTAATAAGGGATAACTGGACCAGGCACAAGGTGTAAGTACCACTAGGTACCCACTATAAGCCAGGCCAGCCTCCTAAACTCAGGCAGCAAAGAAATCGGATATCTAATGGAGAGAACCACACTCTTTCTCTCAATGCTCTTTTGGTGGCTACAATGCCACGATGTCCTTCATAGGCCAACTCGATGACCCATTGCCTAAAGCTCTCAGGTATGGCAATTCTCAAGCCTCTCAGTATTATGCCTTCTTGGGTGATGGCTAACTTGTCCTCTACATTTTTGAACTTTTGGAATTCAGTATCATCAGCTAAAAGCCTGTGTTGTCTCCATGATTGTGTCAAAATGAGTTCTTCGACAATAGTCATGACACGACCAGTGTTGCTGGCAGCTATGATTTCACCCATAGACAGAGCCGCAGATGTGCTGTATTTCACAATAACATTGAGGTATTCTTCAGCCATCCTGGATGTATCAGCATTCGTGAAAAGTAATCTGCGTGCTTCTGATCCTTCCCCTGTTTGTGTGTCATAGTCGTATTCTGGCAGCCTCAACCCCCACCTTTTAATGAGAGGAGGCACCTTGGCCTTCGGGTTTTTGAAAATAGTGAGCAATGCCTGGTGGTCCATTATAGAGGTAAATCGTTTCACAAAAAGCAATACATGAAAATGTTTGCACGCCCACAAAACAGCTATACTCTCCTTCTCCGACTGAGAATAGTCACATTCTGTTTCAGACAGGCTTCAACTGGGATATGCCACAATGTGCCTCTGAGCATTCAGATGGCCATAGTGTTGAGCAAGAATTGCCACCAGCCCCAGTGGAATCACATCTACCGTGACCTTGGTATGCAGCTTGAGGTCGAAGTAGGCCATTTCAGTTGCATTCTCAATTGCATGTTTTATTTCTTTGAAACACTGATTGCATTCAGGAGACCACTGAAAAGAAAATTCCACCTTTTCACGTCTCTCGATGGGGCCCTCACTGTGGCAAAATTACAAATGTATCTAGAGCAGTAACTGGCCATGCCTAGAAAGGATCGCAGCATGGTAACATCTTGGGGTGGCAAGTGGATGGCAGTGCTTACACCTTGTCTGGATCTGAAGTCATTCCCCCGTCAGAAAATATGTGCCAAAAAATGTGTTTGGCTTTGTGAAATTTACATGTTTCTGTATTCAAAGTGAGACCTGCATCAGAAGTAACTGGCTCACTTGAGTGATGGTTTTAACATGTTCTTTCTGTTTCTCCCGAAGACCAGTTGGTCATCACTGTAATTGAAATCATCAGTAACAGGTTGGATTACTCAGCGGATAACATCCTGAAATATCTCAGCAGCTGAAGATAGTCCAAAACACAGGTGGTCATTAGGAACATGGCGGGAAACACCACACCGCCGGCGGTGGCGGTAACTACCGCCAACAGGCTGGCGGTCCAGACCACCAAATAATGAAGCCAATGAAAAAGCAAGTAGCGGCCCATTCACACACCGCCATTTTTGTAGTCCCGACGACGACAGAGGAGGCTGCCCTCAGGCCAACGGAAAGGACCTACCCGCCCACCAAATAATGAAACACCATGCCACCATCAGTTCTGGGGCGGGAACCACTGCCAGGCAAAGCGTGGCAGAAACTAACAATAAAAAAGGAAACACTCATTGGAGGTACACAGAACCCGCCGACGTAGACATGGAGCAAGAGTTGGAATAATGCCAGTGCTTCTCCTTGCTATATTCCTCCAGGACCGTGACCGACGACAAAGATGACAACGGTAAGTACCGCAGCCTAGTACACATGGGAAGAAAGGGCACAGTTACACACCCACCCAGCAACGCACTGCCAACCCCTCCTACCACCACAAGCCATACATACCATAACAAAATGTACTTACCAAACACAAGCCAACAAATACCTGCACCAATGTACACACCTATGCACACTACACCCAAACGGTGAAACGCTGAACCACGTCTCTATATTGTGCCAACAGCACTGCTGGGCACTTACATTTTATTTCAGGGAACAAAAGTAATGTCCAAATAAGGCCAGGCAATGGGAAAGTTTGTGAAGGGCAAAAATAGAAAAAGAAACTTGACCCCCACGTGTGCAAAGAAAACTGTACTGGAAAGGGGCATCAATGGGGACGCCAGCCACTCAGGGAACAGGGGCAGAGGGTGGCGGGGTGGGGACTCAGGTCTTGAAGTGGGGTCTTGGGCTTAGGTTTGGGAGGTGGAGGGGGTTTGGGCTTGCCCTTGGAAGGAGGGGGAGTGGGCCTGGACCGGGGGATGGCAGAGGGACCTGGGGCACGGGAATGGGAAGGGTGGACTGGGGCAGACTTAGACGAGGAAGGAATAGACTGGCCAAGGGCATGGGAACGTTTAGGGACAAGACGGGGTGGGCCAGTGGGTTCAAACAGGTCAACACGGGATAGGAAAAGCTTTGCACTGCCTTGGCGATGGCTTGTCACAGGCCTTTCTTTTGATGGGCGCTGACCTGTATGGGACACACAGAGTAAAAAAACAGACGTCAGTGTGGGTGCCCCGTACACCAATGCCATGCCCATTCATATTGACATGGCCCATGAAGACATGTTTGTGAACACATTACAAGCATATTGTGCCTGGCAGTCACACATCGAACACACATGCATTCAGGCATCCACCACAATCACACACATCTAAGGATGACAAATGGCAACTCACCTGCTCCTCTGGTCGCCCATGCAACTTTGCATACAGGGGTAGGATCCTGTCCACCAGCTTCTCCAGCTCCTCTGCGGTGAAGGCCGAGGCCTATTCCCCTGTGACACGTGCCGTCTCAGGGACCAGAGTCAGGACACAACAGCACAGGCAGTGGAGCACTACCCTTCACGTGATGCAGGAGTCAAGTGTCAAGGGTCTGTCAAAATGGTGGTAAATTTTGCGGCGGTGTGCACCGTCACCACAGGCGGTGATCATGATTGGCCCAGGTTCCCCATTGACAACAATGTAATCCAATGACCTGGTGCACGGCGGTGAACACCGCTTACCGCCATGATGACTGATACCAGCGGAATGAAGTCACTTCCACACTACCATACCTGGATGGCAGGAGGCTGCTATTTTGCTTTCACCACATCTCCATAGCCTTGCCGGGGGCCTTATCCATGGCCCCATTCTCTCTTGCCTTCGTCGATTACTGACATGATTCTTTGATCCACACATGTACTCACGTTTGGAAGTGTGTATACAATGTGATGCCATTATGACAGAGAAACCTCAGCACACATTAGCATGACGGTGTACCTCATTCTTTCTGTTTGTGTGCGTTACCTATGTGTTGCATTTTGAAATGTATAGTGACATCATGTGATGCAAGTGTATGTCGAAACTCAAAATGTGTTCTTTAGTCCCCCATAGGGTCACACTCATGTGGCGAGGGAGGGCCCCATCTGTTTACAGACCCCTGGTAGATCTTGTCACTATGTAGGAACGTCACATCATTATTACCTACAGACTAAATAGAGCTACAATCCATGAACTCTGTGCATTAATCGATCCTGTTCTGAAGCCAATCGGAATCAGCATGCCATCCCTACAACTGTGCAAGTGCTATTTGTGTTCAATTTTTTGGCCACAGGCTCATTTCAGGTGACAGTGAGCATGGCTGCAGGGGTATCACAGCCAATGCTCAGCTACATCCTTTCCAATTTCCTGGAAGCAGTCGTTCAACACCTTTAACCTAATGTCCAGTTTCCCCAAAGAGCTGAACTCACCACCATAAAATCTGGATTCTATGCCTTTGCTAATATCCCTCATGTGATTGGTGCCATCGATGGAACCCACATAGCCCTCATACCCCTAAGAGTGAATAAACAGGTGTATAGGAATCGTAAGAACTATCACTCCATGAATGTACAATTGGTGTGTTCTGCTGATCAGTACATTTTACATGTCAATACCAGGTTCCCAGGATCACTCCATGATTCATTTGTCCAGAGAAACAACGGTGTGCCACACATGATGAGTCAACTACAGGGTGACAGAACTTGGCTCATAGGTGAGTGTTTATGACACTGAATCAGTTACATAGCTGACAGCCAGGATGTATGCAAGTGAAATGTGTGTGTTCAAGTCCTCTTTCGCCCACTTTTGCATGTGATTCTGGCTACCCCAACTTGCAATGGCTCCTGACACCTGTGAGGAATCCCAGGACAGATGCTGAGAGGAATTATAATGAGGTCCATGGTCATACTAGGAGGGTGATAGAGTGCGCTATAGGACTCCTGAAGGCAAGATTGTGTTGCCTCCATCTCTCTTGAGGATCCCTGTGCTATGTCCCTGACAAGGTGTGTAAGATAGTGGTGTCCTGCTGCATGCTGCACAACTTGGCTGTGAGGAAAGCTATCCCACTTCTGGAAGAGGAGGGTGCTGTCCAACCAGCCCTGCAAACTCAGAGGAGGGATGAGAGTGATGGTGAGGAAGAAGAGGGGAAGATGTCAACCCCAGGACCCTGCTAATCCGGCTATACTTCCAGTGACTCTCAGGTACTGTTAAATGATGCTGATGTCTTCACTGCATAGTTTCAGTCTGACTCTTGTAATAAGTACTGTGGTGTCTTTTATCAGTGACAATGCTAAATCATGACTGAACTGGCAGGTACCAGGGAACGCAATTTTATGTACAGTGTGACATAGTTCAGACACTAAAGTGTGTTGGATCCCCACCTGAAATAAAAGTGGGATTATGATGGTAATTGGCTAATGCATTCACATTCACAATTGATCTCTCATATTGATTAAGTACATATTTGAGTGCACAGGTGTATTTATTCAATGGCAATATATACATAGGTGTTGGGACAGTGAAAGGGAGTGTGCACATGTTGAACATCATACTCAGGTACATATGCCCAGCTGTTGGTTGCACTGGGGTATAGTCCATGGGGCCATTGGAAGATGGTGTGATAGCAGTGGTATGTCAACAAGGTAGCTCAGTGGCAGACAAGGGAGACAGGTCAGGGCAGAGTCCCTTCCTGGTGCTGGGCTTGGTCTTGGCTGGTGTTTCAGTGGCATATCTGGGTCTGAGGGCACTTTTGCGAAGGTGCAGCTGGGATGCATGGGTAGGGGTGCTGATGTCCTGTGAGTCTTCTGGCAGTGCCACCAGTCCAGTGGATGCTGCAGATGTAGATGACAGGGCAGTGTCCTGGCTAATGGTAGGGGCCTGCAGGTGGGTGGAGGACTCAGGCTAGCTGTGATACTGGCGCTGCAGCACCCCTGCAATGGAGGACATGGTGGCATTGAGCTGTTTCCATTGCTCCATGGCCTCCTGGTGGTGTGCTATCTGCAGCCTCTGATTCTGCTCCAAGGTGGCCAGGATCTGGCTCATCCTGTCCTGGGAATGGTGGTATGCTCCCAGGACCTTGGAAATCACCTCCTGGGCTGCTGCATCTATCGTTTGGCCACCCCCCTGGGCCACTGATGCCCTCCCACTGGCCCTGGCCCCCTGTGCCTGTGTCCCCTGCACAGATCTGACAGTCCCACTTGCATTGGGCCCTTCATCATCCTGCCTGTTGGTGGGTGGAGACTCTGGCCTCTGTACATGTGGGCAGCCAGTCCGTGGCCTAGTGACACTGGTGTGGGGTCGTTTGGCCAGAGCTCATGATGGTGGCTGAGTGGTAGGGGTGTCAGTGGTGTCCTGGGTGGGGCTTCTGGAGGGTGACAGTCCAGGACTGTGGGATGGGCCAGGAATTTCCTCTGTGTCCAGACATGCCTCTGCACTATCATGAGTGGGGCCTCTGTCTTCAGGTGGAGGATTGGCATTCTTGACGTCTCTGTCTGGGTGGCATGGGTGGAGGTGCCTGTGTGTGTGAGAATAGAGATGTGGGTGTCCTGTACTTTTTTCCCAAATGCAGCACTGCTCTGCACTAACTGATGGTTATATTCCCCTGTAGTGGCATGCAAGGTCCCTTCGTGTACATTTAAGTACATTTTTGTGGGGGGTGGAGGTGCATTGTGGGTGCTGTAGTGCCACTGGGATTCCATGCAGGGGTAGGTGAGTGTGCACAGGGGGTGGATGGTGATTTGTTTGGGGGATTGTGGGCATGCAGGGGACTTGGATGTGTGTGTGAGGGTGTTGTGGACTGGGTAGAGGATGGGGTCCTGGTGGTAGTGAGAGGGATGGGGTGATACATGCATTACAGGTGTGGTGACTGTTAAGGTATTGTAGTTGACTTACCCGTGTCCAGTCCTCCAGTGTGTCCGGTGAGGCCCTCCGAGTGCAGGATAGCCAGGACCTTCTCCTCCCAGTTGGTGTATTTGGGGGAGGTGGTGGGGGACCACCACCAGTCTTCTGTATGGCAATGTTGTGCCTGGGTGCCATGCACCAAACCTTCCCACGCAGGTCGTTCCATCTCTTCCTGATGTCCTCCCTTGTGCATGGATGGTTTCCCACTGCGTTGACCTTGTTTACTATTGTCTGCCATAGCTCCAGATTCCTGGCCACGGGTGTCTGCTGCACCTGTGCCCCGAATAGTTGTGGCTCGACCCTGAGTATTTCATCCACCATCGTCCTTAGCTCCCTGTCTGTGAAGCGGGGGTGCTTAGGAGGTGCCATGGTGTGTGTTGTGGGTGGTGTGCTGTAGGTGTATTGGTGAGGGTGCTGTTGTGTGGTTGGGTGTAACTTGTGATGGTGTTTGGGGAATGTATGGGTTTTGGTGGTGTTTTTGTGTGTGTGACTTGTGTGATGTTGAGTTCAGTGTATGCGTGTTGTGTTGTCAATATCTGTAGTTCTATTGGTATTGCAAAGGATTGTGGGGTGTGTATGTGTGTGTTTTATAGTGCTGTGGATGTGTGTCAGGTGTGTGGGTTTCAAACTTGCTAATGTGTGCATTTGTTGTTGATGGGTCCCATTGCTGACCATGGCGGTCCGTACCGCCAATGGTCGTTCGACATTCACTGTCCACCAAGCTGATTTGTAAATCATTATTTGGTGGGCAGAGGATTTGTCTGCATGGCAGTGGCGGGGTGGGGTGTACTGGCTTTCCACCGTCGTTGGCCCTTAAGGTGGGTGGAGGTTGCAGGATTTTTGGAGGTTTGTCTTTTTGGCATCATTATTCGGTGGTGTGCAGTTCACCGCCACTGGCAGTCTTTTGTTCACCGTCAGCACGGCGGTCGGCGGTGATTGCTGCCAAGTTCATAATGAGGACCACAGTCTCTTGTATCTGGACAATTTAACATGAGTGAAAAAAGTGGTAATATATCTGCAGTTATCTTCTAACTGAAGTTGGTGATTCCCTTTGTTTAGGTCAAGACGGAAAAATACTTTAGCTCTGTTCAGTTGCATGAATATGTCCGCTACATGGGGACCCATGGTGTCTCTCTGTTGATGATGAAGAATGTGGGGTGACTGTTTACTTTCAATGGAATCTTTGGACCATGTCCAAAAGAAGTTTGGCACTTTGGGCCTGATTACAGCTTTGGAGGAGGTGTTAATCCGTCCCAAAAGTGACGTTAAAGTGACGGATATACCACCAGCCATATTACGAGTTCTATAGGATATAATGGACTCGTAATACGGCTGGTGGTATATCCGTCACTTTACCGTCACTTTTGGGACAGATTAACACCTCCTCCAAAGTTGTAATCAGGCCCTTTGTCTGGTGAGTTGTTTTATACTTTTGTCTTCTTCACAGGCAGCTAACCCTACATGTCTTTTGGTGGACATCCTTAACACGCACCCATCATTATCACTGGTACTCCATAACAACATTGATGAACCATTGTACGATGAACTTGACGACAATTGATTTTGCCTAGTCTCTACTTGTAGTAGCTGATGTTGCTTTTGGTTTTGTGGGTGTGTGAAAAACTGAGCTGATTGCTGATTGCAGAAGCCCCCTAACTTTTTACCCTGATTTGTCACTTTTTGCTGGTGATTTCCTGACTCTGATGGTGCCTTGGGCACTGCTAAACAGTCCCAGGGCATGTGCTCTGATAAAAATGACTATGCAAATTAGGCTAAATATAATTGCCAGCATCAACCTACCTATAAGTCTCTAATATATGGCAGGGCATGGAGGTTTAGGGACCCCAGCATAGGTAGTGCACCCATTGGTACACTGCTGAGGTATCCAGTGTCATTTTAAAGGCAGGCCTGTCTTGCCGGCTGCTTTTTAACTAAACTCATGTGCAAATTCGACTTTGGAATTAAAAGTACTTCAAAAGTCTTAAACTACCTTATTTTTACATATAAATCACCCCTAAGGTGTCCCCTAGGTGCCCCTATGGTTGGGAGCACTGTAACTATAAGCAGGGACCTCATAAGATATGTTTCATAAGTTCTGGTGAGGAAAAATAGCCAAATTCGAATTTTCCCTCATTGTAGTGAATAGGCTCCATAGGCTAAACTGGGGAGACTTTATTTTAATTAATAAAGTCTCAAAAGGAGCTAGACCTGTCAAGTTTGGTATCAAACTCAATGTTATAATAAATTCATCAACTTGCCACTGTTGAATTTAATATAACTTTCACCTAGAAAACGTTTTAGAGCTCTTCCTAAAAGCTACCAGTTTCCGATCTGTAGGGTCCTTCTCTGATTGGCCAGCCTCTGTCAGCCTGGCCAGGCTGCCTTGATGAGGTGTGAAGTGGCCTGGGCTAAACACAAAGGAGGTGCCTGGGGGAGGAGATCTGCCTCAGCAGATGGTGAAACAGGATGGGGGGAGAGCAGCCAAACTGGCCTTAAAAGGAGGGAAGGACATTTGGAGCCGTTCTGAGCCTCCCCCATTTCCTGCAACCCCAGACAACCAGATGCCCCCCTGATTAGATTAGGAAAGGGCTGGAGAGGGGTGTGTTTATGAAACTTAGCCACGCCAGTGGGTGGACTCAGCCAGACCTAACCTTCAAAATTCAGATTCCTCAGTTTTTGATTTTTAAGGAATGTTACTCCCTAGGATTGATTTTTTCACACTTCCCAGGAAGCTTGCATGGGATTGGTCAAGAGGCCCCCCTGCTTTCCACCCCAGGAGCAAGGACAAAGTTAGCAGAGCTGCACCCACACATCAGATCCCTGCTGGAAGAAGATACTGGTAAAGAAGGACCACCCTGCTGGACCCCTGGCCTGCACCTGGACACTGCACTCACAAGGTCTGCATCAGCTGCACACTTTGGGCTTCAACAAGAAAATTACTTTGCCTTGCTTCTGCAACTCGAGGAGTGGACTCCCTGTAAGCTACATGTACAATGGAGGTGCCCAGAGTTCCCTGTATCAAGTCCAGCAAGAAGAGCCCAGCTCACCAGCATCCAGTGGCCATTTGAGGATTCTGACCAAGTGCATTCTGGGAACTCTAGTCCCAACTCCCAAGGAGACACTCAGAGCTTCTGGAGCCTTTGATCAATTTGTGGACACTTCAATGACCCAAAAAAAACCTCTGGAAGAAGATCCAGAAGTTTGGAGACATTTGGAGCAACTGTTGTACACAGCTCCATAAGTTGAAAAGGTGCATTTTGGGAGTTGTAGTCCCAGAACCCAAGAGGCAAACCAGAGCCTCTGAACCCTTGGCTCAAGCTGTGGATCACTTTCCTGGATCAAGAAACACTTCTGAAAGTAAGTGTAACAGTGTTATATCGTGAGTAGCCTGAACTCTGGACTTTGTCCCTGTCCAGTGTCATCTTTTTTTAACCCTTTGAGCACTATTTGCTTTCAAGCACTAGAATTACTTTTAATCTTTAAAAAATCATATCTCTGCTTACCTACATTGAAGTTTTGTCATTTTAGTGTCACTTTAAAGATAAAATCATAATCTATCCTTATAAATTTGCTTTGGATTTTTATTGTGTTTTGTGTTTTACTCATTTACTGTTTTGTGATTTTTAAATGCTTTCCATATTTGTCTCCAAAGCTAAGCCTTGTCGCTGGTTGTCAAGCTACTAGTGGATGAGTGGGGATTAATTTATTGAGACCTAACTGGACCTAGTGGGGGTTAGTGGCCTGTTGCTAAGTGTAGGTAGTTACCTGCCCTTACCAATAATGTGGGCATGACGAGAGTGCTTCTGGTACATTCTTGCGCCCATTTTCTTTTTCTGTTGTGATGTACTTGATTTTTTCTTAGCTTAACACATAGTTACAAAGTGGTTCTCTTTCCCACACCCTTTGCATATTTGTCCTAGGGCTGGACATCTGCCTTTCTGGGGAGATAACATTCCACATCGCAACATAATTTTGTCTTCTTTGATGACATCAACTTACATGCATCTGTTTGGTGCTTATGCTTACTTTTCATGATCAGGGCTGATTCATTGTGCACTGTCTTTGCTTCCATGTCAGCAGCTTGCCATTCTTCTCATTCCTCTGCTCTCTCAGACTTCAGCATTTTCTCTAGCCCAAAGGCCTGATTTAGAATTCGGCGAATGGATTACTCCGTCACAAGATTGACAGATAGCCCCTCCACCGAAATATAAGTCCCATTATTTCCTATGGGATTTAAATTTCTGCAGATGGGATATCTGTCACTGTTGACCAAATCTAAATCAAGCCCCAAGCGTCTCTCTCAACATGCACTTTCTAAAAAAATCTGAAAGGCAGGCATTGATGATTAGGAGGTGCATGGCTTCTTCATTGGTAAAGTCACAGAACTTGCAATGTTTAATAAATGCATGAAATCTTTCAATAAACTAGTCTATTGTTTCACCAGTCTGTTGTCATGCTTGATTGAAGATATACCTTTAATAATCAACATTCGGCATTGGATTGGACTTGGCTTCCAGCAGTTCTTTAACCTTTCGGTACGATGTTGTGTCAATCTGTGAAACTTTCTCAAATATTTTATGATTTTCTTTCTCATCTTCCTCCTCTAGCGCATCTCTGAAGTCATCAAATGTTTCAGTCCACGCAGTCCACCTGGCACCAATGTTCTGTTTCTCGGATGTGTTGAATGCGGTGGTGGCTTCAAGAACGTAGCTGCATTGTATTTAACGCTCCCTTCGGCCGCCATTGTGTGAGCACGTGTCGTTCAACTGATGCCGCTGCGCAGGGTGGGTCCGACAACTTCTGCAAGCACAGTTGCTTGCTTGGGTCTGTGCTGCAGCATTTTTCAATCCCCCTCGAACATGAGTATGCTTTCTGCTTCTCATACCTTGTGGAGTTATGGTTGATTTCTTGCTTTGCATAGCAACACCACAAAATAAAATGAAATAAAATGGTGGATGGAGTGGTCAAGCTTTTCAAACACTCACCCACAGTCACAGATCTGGGTTTAATGCATCGTTATTTTGCTTGCCACATCACCCCAGTTTGAACTGAGCCATATGCAAATCAGTCTTGACCCTGCTCCCCATGGGAACAGTCTAGCCTGAACTGCCAAACCAGGTCCTCCCTGGGCTGGAAAAAAGCATCCTGGGACCGGTTTCAAGGTATCAGCCGTCATCAGTCAGGCTAGCTTGAATCCAAGTAGCGTAGCAAGCAAGGGACCCATGTCTGGGCATACCCTAGCCACGTATGGCACACATAGCAACACCACAAAATAAAATGATGGACGGAGTCTTGAAACTTTTCAAATACTCACCCCTAGTCCGTTACATACCCCAGGATATACCTGTACTGACTTTGTTTATATTGCATGAAACATGGTATGGTGCAAAGGAATTTCAGGTAGTGGGAAAGTGAATGTATACTGTCAGGGTTGAAAGCACAACAATAATGTGCATTTATTATGTGACAGCTGATGAACTGTATATATTAAGAATCAATCAGATCACAGACTTGATTTACAATTCATTAAAGGTAGTTATCTACATAGGAAAATGTATTGTAGTACAGGTTATTTAATTCACCTCTTTCAAAGATGTTTTCCAGTGCTTCCCAAACTTATTAAAACCACAACCCAATTTTTAGAATAACAAATGTTTGCAACCCACCTACCTTTAATGGACATGTGGCAGAACGATTTTGTAATGTAATAATAAACATGCTTTCAAATTGCTGCACATTACCAAAATTACGCATTAGTTGCATTTTGTTTTCTTTCCTCTCTAACACAAATTGCTTGTAAATGTTGAGACCTTCATCACGCCCTTCAATATGTCTTTATCAGAATGTGGCCAAGATTTGCTCTAGTCATAAAAGTAGTGAATTTTGAATTGCACTGGACTCTGGTGCAAGTACAATTTTATATATATATATAGGTGTGTGTGTGTGGATAGATAGATAGATAGATAGATAGATAGATAGATAGATAGATAGATAGATAGATAGATAGATAGATAGATAGGCACCAGATTACACAACACAATGTCAGAATCATTTATTTATAAGCATGGGATGGGAGAGTAAGTGGTTTGTCAAGAATCAAAGGAAGTTGAGCCAATACCAAGACTCGAACCTGGTTGCTCAGCTCCAAAGTCAGCAGCTCTGGCTTCTGAGGGTGCTCAGCTTGCTCAAGCTCACTATTCTAACCTGAGTTCAAACCCCTGGGAACTATGGCACAGAGCAGACAGACTTAACATAGGACAATGTGTAAAGTATTTATGCAGTAGCCAAAAAGTAATAAAGTCAAAATCCCAACACAAATTAGAAAAACAGAGTAAAAGTTAATAAACAGATCAACACAAAAAAGACAAAAATCTAATAAGCCGAACCAGACAGATTTTTAAAAGTTTTGAGTAGGAATAGCACCAAGAAGTTCAAGGTGCCAATGACAGGCAATGGTTGTGATCGACTGGGTCCTAGATGCAATTTGAGACTGGCCACAAATGAGCACGGGTCGTAATCACCAAGCAGGTTCACCTTGGTCAAAGATCCTACCTTCTGACTTTGGGTAGGTTGTCATTGACCTCCGTGGACTTCAACGCAGGCACTAAGAGACTCATAGGGTAGTGTTGTATAGCCATTTTAGCCATATTTTAGACACATTGTTTTAGGAAGCGAGGCCTGCCGTTGTGCATTTTAGCCCAGTTAGATTTTATTCAGCATCGCTTTATTTTTCTAGCAATAGCCACATTTGCTGTCTTGTTTTATTTTTCTCTATCTAATTGTTCTTTCGCCTAGGAAAGCATGACGTTCTCAGAAGGACATTCATTTCACTTTGTGCTTTCTTCAAGGCTGCAGTCAGATAGGGTTGCCCGCAAAATTGGTACACTGTGTCTCCAACATTCACAGAAACATACACACTCATACGTGGGGACCATTTTTTAAAATGGCAACTGTTTTATTATAAAAAACACTCCTTTGTCCCATCCACATTAGAGATTCCAGCCAGATGACCACGACTGCATGCTGATTGCTGATTGCTGATTGCCTCACTACAGCTGCTTGCTTAGACTGCTGAACCACTGGCCTGCATGGGAACAGTGTCTCTCTATGCAGCCCAAATCTAGTAGCCTCATTAGGATGATGAGAACCTACGTGGCAGTGGTAGGCAGAGGCCAACAGCAGGGTCCAATTTCCACTGGTCATCTAGGCAGTTACAGGAAAGGCCTCTTGTAGCTTGTTGAACCCCAGCAGCTTGAACAGGAGGTCAGCCTTATGACCCTTAATATGCACTTCTTCGTCCTGTGTACAATAGGGAGCACATCCAGTCCTTTGGGGGTCTTCTTGAGTCACAGACAGCAGGTCCAGTCCTCTTCTGTTTGTCCTCAAATCCAGCAGTGTTTTGAAGTGGATGCCTGGATATGCCACATTTATGCCTGGCATGAGCTAGTGGGTGGGAAGGACTTCTGGGTACACTTTAAGCAATGGGTTAAAAGTTCCTGGGGCCAACCCTACCCACTTTGGGCATATTCAAGACAGCTAGAGTCTTCAGACACACTAAACCTGGGCTCTGATGGCTGGGGATGGGGGAGAGTACTATTGTACTCCTTATGTTCCTCCCACATCTAACACAAAAATCCAGTTTGAGATAGCCACTATACCCCCAATAAACCCAGAGTCTGAAGCCTGGTAGGACAAAAGCAGGAGTTTCCAGCAACCAAAAATAAGAATGTTCTTGGCATCCTGTTTCTTCTTTTCATGTTTGTCCCATGTGATACATGTAAAGCCCAGAGTCAGAAGTCTGGTAGGACAAAAACAGGGGTTTCCACCAACCAGACTGTGCCTACACAAGAATTGTCTTGGCATCATGTTTTCTTCCTTTCAAGTGTGCCATAAGGTTTATATGCAAACCCTAGACTTGTCAAGCAGCATTTGACACTGTAGTGCCAATAAGGATGCCCACAAACCCCACCCTGCATATTCTGTGAAGTTAAGAAGTCATCTTTGCCTATCCAGGTCAGCTTCTTGTTGACTTTTTTAGGCATTACACACCTTTACTCAAATGCTAACTCAAGCTGGGAGACGTTTGAGGGCAAATGCAAATTAGCCTAGTCTCCAGGGGCTTCAGGCAGGGAAAGAGTAATTTTCAAAATGTTACTTTTCTTTAAAATTGAATTGGAATTTTAATAACTATTAAAATCGGTGTTTAAATATTTATCTAGCTAGTCCTATTTCCAGGATACAGTATTTAGATTTTAATCTGTACTTTAGTTTTCTACATAGGACAGCTAGGCCTGCACAGAGAAAGACAGCTTTTGGGTGCTAGTCGCTGTAAGGACATTTTAACATTAAGGCCCTCATTACAACATTGGCGGTAACTACCACCTACCCCCACGGCGACGGCCCCCAACATACCGCCGCCGTGGCTACAAGCCATCTACGCGTAACATGACCGCCGCCGGTATACCGCCAGAATCCTGGCGGAATACCACCGACGGTCATGGCGGAGGACGGTGGTAAGGCTGCGCTGCTGACAGCAGAACCACCACGCCAGTAAAACATTGCCGACTGTATCATGACCAAGCAGCGCCGCGGACCGTCTCCAGCCGGAGGACCCCCTGCAAGCAGGTAAGTCAGGTTCTCCGACCGGAGAGGGGGTGTTGTGTGTATGTGGGGTGTGTGTGTGTATGTTTTGGAATGCGTGCATGCGGGTGTGAGTCGCATTGAATGCATGCGTGAATGACTGATTGTGAGTGTTGTGTGTTGTGAATGCATGTGTGACAAGGTATGTTGGTGTGTGGGTATGTATGTGTGCATGCGTGGGTGGTGGTGGATATGCGTGTGTGCATGTGTGTATATGGGTGCTCATGCGGGTGTGTATATGTGTGGGAGGCAGGAGAGGGAGGGGTGATAGGGGAGGGTTCTGGGGAGGGGGAGGAGGGCAGGGGAGACCTCTATCAGTTGCAGGGAAGGGATTCCCTGGCACTGACAGTGCCTACCGCCATGCTTTTCGTGGCAGTAAGTTTGGCACGAAAACCATGGCGGTAGGCTGGGTCATAATCCAGAGGGTGGGATTGTGACAGCCGCCGGGCTGGAGACGGTAGTCTCCAGTCCAGCGGCCATTACCAACCTGGCATTAAGTGTGTTAAAGTGGCGGTCTTTGATGGCGGTTACCGCCAAGGACATAATCCCATTTTTTTTACCACCAGCCTGTTGATGATATTAATGCCGCTTTAACACCGACCGCCAGGGTTGTAATGAGGGCCTAAATTTCTAAGGGGGTTATTCTAACTTTGGAGGAGTGTTAATCCGTCCCAAAAGTGACGGTAAAGTGACGGATATACCACCAGCCGTATTACGAGTTCCATAGGATATAATGGACTCGTAATACGGCTGGTGGTAAATCCGTCACTTTTCCGTCACTTTTGGGACGGATTAACACCTCCTCCAAAGTTAGAATAACCCCCTAAATGTCTTATTTTTAAAAACTATGCACCCTGCCTTATGAGCTACAAGACCTACACATAGGTGACTAATTAATAAAAGGGAGATTTTGACCTGTAAAAGAGATTTATCTTGACAGGTCGATTTAGAGTTTTTACACTGCTACAATAAGGCTACAATAATTGCCCTGAAACCAAGTTTGCACTGCCACTGTGGTGGATGGCAGAGTGGGTGCTGCTGTCTACTAATGACATTTAACTGAGTAAACATTGTACCATATGCCAGGGACTTATAGGTAAACTAACAATGGCAATAAGACAATACCAATGTCATCATGTTGAAAGGAGGAGTACATGCACTTTACCACTGGTTAGCAGGGGTAAAGTACACAAAGTTCTACACCAGCAAAACAGTTAACGTAAAATCTTAGGGTGCATCACACATAAGATGGTCATTTCTTACAATTACAAATTGATACATATTGTGCATGAGCTTGCTTATTCTTTGTGGAACAAATGTCAGATGTGTCTGTGTTTATTAAATGTATTTAAAGACAGGAGTGCATGTTCAAATGTTTAGCACATCAGGAATGTGTGCTTGATTCAGGAGTGCAGCCAGATATATGTATTATCAATGTTACTTTATATAGAGCCATAAATATGTTTCTTAAGTGTGAGTGTTAGGCTGGTGTGTCTGTCAGAAGTATGCAGTTAAAAGTATCTGTAAAGTAGTGTTTTGGGCATGAGTCTTTATCGCCTGGAGCCTGTCTACATTACCAGTGTGTGTTGTCCGGCTTGTGTGTGTATATGTATATATATATATATATATATATATATATATATATATATATAAGAAAACACCATGTTGAAGCTCTAATCCTGATGAATTTCCAGCATTTCTTCTTTCATAAGAACAAAAGGCTCCAACTCGTAGTCCTGAAGCGTTTCGGCTTTATGCCTTGTTCACAGGTGCGAGGTTTACATATACAGAATACAGGTGCTTTTGATCAATTGCTGAACCTGATTTTATGACTACAATTCTCAGAATGCACCAGAAATACTTAAGTCTTTATTGTATATTTTGTAATATCCATTTAATGCTGATTAGCGCTATTTCATCACAATTTCAGTTAGGTCTGTTCCAGTGCAGACAATACATAAGATTAATGTGACCACGTGCACATCAGTAAGCATTGCATATAGTTTTAATAATCTTCACCTCTGATGCTCCCACAATAAAATGTCCTTCCGAATGCCAGGCATAAAGAATATCAAAAGAGAGATAAATATCTCCTTTCTCCCTTTCACACCTCTGCATATCATAATAACAGGAAAATCCTTTGTCAAATACGAAAGGCAAGCGGGTCATGCCCCCTTAAACAATCCATGTTCACACTGTTTCTCTATATCAGGGGCCCCTAACCCTGCAGGGCAGCTTCATAAATGGGAACAGAGTAACCTGTTGCATCATACACAAGAAAACACCATGTTGAAGCTTCAACTTGAATCCAGTGGTGCAGTGAGCCCAGGACCCACATCTGGGCATATCCTTCCCACTTAGGGCAACAAAGGCAAAAAAGAACAGATGATGGACGGAATGCTGAACAATGCAAACATTCACCCCCAGTCACATAGCTCTGGGTTTAATCCATTGTTCTTTTGCCCATCACGCCACTCTAGTTTGGCTGATCAGGGGTGATACCCCAAAACCGGTCCCAGGATGCTTGATTCTGGTCCACGGAGGACCTGGCCTGGTAGTTCCGGCTGGACTGTTCCCCTGGGGAGCAGTGTCACGACTGATTTGCATATGACTGTGTCCAAAGTGGAATGGCGTGGTGAGCAAAAAAACTGATGGATTAAGCCCAGATCTGTGACCGGCGGTGAATGTTTGATTTGTTCCGCATTCCTTCCATCATCTGTTGTTTTTGCACTTTTAGAAAGTGGGCATTTCTCTGTGTTTATAACTCAAGTGCTTTGCAACCTGACTCCATTTCATGTCTGGGGTGGGGTGAATGCTTGGCTTTGTGCTTACTTTCCAGACAGCCATTACACAGGGAGGGTGGAAGTGTAATAGGATTACATCTGCATACTGATAGTCATCCTGGGCTGGGGAGGGTTGTTCGCAAATTACATGTGTCAATAGGCTGTGTCCTGCCCTCACACAATGGACTGATTACCCCCTCCTGGTGTCTGAAAACAGGGCTGAGTTGATGGGGGTTGTGTTTCACCTGAAAAGATTCCTTTGAAGTCACCCCCTGAACGGAGACATTTTTGAGTATAAGTACAGGGGCTCTGACCCCATGTTTTTAGAGCACTTTGAAACAGGGACTGAACCTCTATCACAAGGACTGCCAGGCTGCACTAAAGGACTCATCTGGACTGCTCTTCAATTGTTGCCCTGCTGCCTACTGCTGCTGAGTGGCATAAAAGACTTACTGGATTGCTTTTCTGCTTGTTGCCCACCTGCCTGCTGCTGCTGAGTGCCATAAAGGACCTGCTGGATTGCTTATCTGCTTATAGCCCTGCTGCCAGCTGCTCCCTGACTCTGGACTATCTAGGCACTGCTGGACTGCCAGGAGGAAGGACCACTAAGTGCCTTATTATGCTGGCCTCCCCGCCTACTGCTGACTGCCTTGTGTTCCCTTCAGTGTTCTCCCAAGGGACAGAGTGGGAATTATGGTGCTTTTACTGTCTCCTAGTACCAGGTGTGCTTCAACTCTACACTCCCCTGAGGTTTCAGCGTGTGCTCTTCCTCAGCACATGCAGAGCACTGAACTTGATCCAACAGAGCATGTGGAGAGCACTTTTCTGATTATTTCCCCAGTGCTTCATGTTTTACCTCATTTAGGTCAGGAGCACAGGGTAAGTGCACCACGTACTCCCTAGCGTGCGAGGAGCACGTAATTTGCTTTCAGCACAGGGGTGCTGATATTTGCATCTCTTTTCTTTTCCTACTAATCTCATAGTGAGACCTGAACTGTCTACATACTGAAGATAGCCCTGGCGGGTGGTGTCCTCTCTGGAGGCACCACCAGGGATTTGATCACTGAAGAGTTACTGTATTGGCCATAGTAGGAGCGCCAGTGCTTCACACTCTACATAGCAGGTCGGTTTCTGAAGGAGCCAGGAAAATTACTGTTTTATGACTAAGAGGCACGCAGGTGTCTCTTTGCCTATGCTGGGGCCTAATTACCATAGTAGGTTCTCTAGGAGCACTGTTAACCAGGCCCTAGGATTTTATGGTTGTGTATGTTTTTGGTTACAGATATGCTTACATTAGTTTATCTAATACTGGTGACGTACAGTGACACCTGGTAATTCATGTACCTTTTCCATAACTGGATTTATGTTCTTACACTCAAGTAATAATTCATGTATCTTTGTTTATCTCATTATGTGTTGCATTTCAAGCCCTGATATTCAGTATGACATTCTGGATACCTACCATGTCCGTATAACGAGTATCGATTTGCATATTGTACACAATACTTGTGATTCATGTTACCTTGTCTGATGTTATATGGGTATAATACAAAAACATATTTTTATAATCCTGTGTGGAGCCTCCTTTGTGGTGTATTTATTGTGTCACTGGTGTGAGTGTGTTGTGCAAACACTTTACACATGACCCCTAGGAATAAGCCTGTTTCTGTCCCAAGCTACCAAGGGGGTGACCACAGGTTATCTTTTGTGTGTACCTCACTTGCACTGACTAAAGTGGTGGGTTCTGCCGGACTGGTTCTTTTGTCCTCAGGGTTATTTAGGTGTTATTCTTGGATTTTAAGAGGCCTTGAGATCTGGTGTGGTCTTTGATTCTTTGTTGTGTATCTAAGGTTAGAAATAGATTTTAAAATTATTTTCTATTTTGTGTGTACTTATGATTTGTATGTGTTTACTTTGAATATTTAATTTGTTTACCTTACTTTTGGTGCTTTTCTCTTGGTGTGAATAATTGATTTTAGGTCCCTTTTTCGAATGTAGAAAGGTTTGTCTTTTCTAAGATTTATTTCTATGAACTTTGTTCTAAAAAAAGAAAAATGTGTTTAGATTTGCTCCCCAGAAACTGTCCAGTACTTCCCTGGGTTAGCACTTGGTGGAGATAAAATAGTAACTCTGGCCATAGGACACTGTCCAGCACCTTCCCTCAATTCACACTTAACAGAGTTACAATAGTAAATCTGCCCCATAGCACTGTCCAGCACCTTCCCTGAATTAGCTATTGGAGGTGTTGGAATAGTAAATCTTCCCCCAGACTCTGTCCAGAACCTACTCTGAGTTTGCACTAGGCAGTGTTAGAAAAGCAAATGTGCCCGTATCCTGCCCGCATCTTCCCTGAGTTTGCACTTGGCAGAGATTGAATAGTAAATCTGTCCCCAGTCACTGTCCACCACCTTACCTGAGTTTGAACTTGGTGGTGTTAAAACAGTAAAACTGTCCCAGACCCTGTCCAATTTGTCCATTTTTATTTTGAAATTTGAATATTGTCACTGTTCAGGACATACTACCATCACATTTTTAAAAAGCAAATTATACCTGGATGTTACCTTACATAATTGTCTAATTTGAAAAGGCTCACAAATTCACTCAATAAAAGTCTGTAAATGTGAAAGAGATACATTAGATTTCTATTTTTATCATATAGTTTTCTATTTCTACACATATAATTTGTGTAAGGTATATTTGGTTTGATAGATAGATGGCAAAGTGTCAAAATGTGTTTCATAAATACTTCTCTTCACTCTGGTTCATGTAGTAACATCAGAAGGCAGTGTACCACTTACTACAAAATAGTGGATGTCTCTGTGTGTTTTTTAAAGGTTAACCATAATTCGATATATAAAATGTTTTATGAACTACGTTTTTTGCTGAAATAAAATGTGACTAAAGTTATAATTATTTTTCTGTTGAAATGTGACATGTTTTTGACCCTCCTCACACAGTTTGTCCACCATCTTGTTTGGGGACAGGGTGTCTGGTTGTGTACAAATGAAAAAAGTCGAACTTCTATGTCTGTGTAGTGATTAACTATTGTAAAAACGTTGTTAGTGTTGTAATGTGTTGCTTTGTTATATATTTATGTGAGAAAAAAGTATGTAGTGTTGAGATGTTTTGCACTGTGATGCATGGTGGCATGATGGTGAAAATATTTGCGTAGCGTTGGGATGCACTGCATTGAGTTGTGATGTGTTGCTCTGAAATGTGTTCTGCGTGCATATGCACGTCGTGACAGTTCTTTCTTGTATATTAATTTTTTTTTGCCTAGGCAAATATATGTATATATAATTTTTTTATTTACATTTATTAGTATTGTTTGCCTTTACAAAAAAGTGTGTGGTAAAGGTTTGTGTGGTAAATGTATGCGTGTTAATGGTTACTTTAATGTAAATCTACGTATGTTTGTGGAAAAGGTATGTGTGATAAATATAAGCATGGTAAAGTTATGTGTGTGGTGAAGCCTCTTTGGTAGAGACATGCATGGTAAATCCTTGGACCACAAGACAGGCCTTGTAGACCTTGGAGCGCAATGGAGTCCGGATACCTTGCCTTACCTTTCAACTTTCAGCTAAAGGGTCAAGAGATACGCACCCTCCCTCTTTTGGCTCATTTTATATTTTTTAGGATTTATGTCAGAATTGCCAAGTCCTCTAATGGCAGCCACATCATTTTTTTCAAGTTGTGGCCAGCAATCTGAGGGCTTCTAATACAGAAACCCAAAACATAAAACAGGAGAAAAATCTCTATTGCCCAATCAGTTTTGGAGTTTTGTTTTTTTAAATGTGTATGTGACTGGTCAGTGAACCTGGGTTTGCAGATCATCCATGAACGTAACAGTCCAGATATCTCTAGATATCGCTAACCTTTAACACTTTTAACACTTTTAAGCACACCAATACTATTTTTAAATGCTAATTTCTCTAAAACTACTCCGCGGATTTACATCTTACTAAGTAGTGGCACTTCTTTGAGTAAAGTTCTACTTTCATGCCAAGTTTGTTGTAATGCTGTTCAATGTTTTTTTTCTGTACTGTAAAGAAAACATTCCAATGAGAGCTAAAATGGGAAGAATCAGTATGAAACTTTCCAAACTGTCCCCAACTTTATTTTGGGGAAGTTTTATGAAGATTTGCCACACAACACCAAAGTTGTTAAGTAAAAAAAATATGTTTTTCAATAGGAATGTTGACCTAAACATTATTAAAGTTGCTATTGCCAGTTCTGGGATACGTAAGGGTTAACTGTGTAATACGGTCCAGTGCTGCCTTCAGAGTATTCTGCTTGGGCATGTGTGGACGGTTGGGCACAGGGCTTGTGGCCAGCCCCCTTTGCATGGTTGAATGCTGTTGCAGAGTGTTTGTTGGAAGCAGGACCCCGCTGGAGACCAGGCCCTCTGGCCAACTCAGGTTGTGCATTGTTGAACGTTTTGCACTGCAGATGTTGTGGCTCTGTGAAGGGTTGCGTGCAGGGTCAGCCAGAGGAAATGCAATGCTTAAAGTCTCACAGTATTTATACCAATAAATAACATGTTAGACATGGCATCCTTGGCGTGGTCTCCCCTTACTTTTTTGCTTCTGTTTCCCAGGTTGTTGATGTGTGCTGGACTCTGTTTTTGCTGTTTTGGCTACTCTGGGCACTTTACCACTGCTACCCAGTGCTAAAGTGCAAGTGCTCCTATGTAAAATATATGTGTAATTGAATTTCCATGATTGGCATATTTGATTTACTGGTAAGTCCCTAGTACAGTGCACTACAGGTGCCCAGACCTGTAAATCAAATGCTTCTAGTGGGCCTGCATCACTGGTTGTGCGACCCACATTAGTAGCCCTGTAACATGGCTCAGACATGCCACTGCAGTGTCTGGGTGTGCAGATTTAAACTGCTAATTCGAGTTGGTAAGTGTACCCACTTGCCAGGCCTTAAACCGTCACTTTTCTTACATGTAAGACACCCCTAAGGTAGGCCCTAGGTAGCCCCATGGGCAGGGTGCAGTATAAGTTTAAGGTAGAACATATACTAATGTGTTTTATATGTCCTGACAGTGAAATTCTGCCAAATTTGTTTTTCACTGTTGCAAGGCCTATCTCTCTTATAGGTTAACATGGGGGCTACCTTTAAATATGATTAAAGTGTAAATTCCCTTTGGGAGCAGGTGAACATGTGGAGTTTGGGGTGTCTGAACTCACAATCTAAAAATATATATTTTAGTAAAGTTGGTTTTGAGATTGTGTGTTTGAAAATGCCACTTTTAGAAAGTAGGCATTTTCTTGCTTAAACCATTCTGTGACTCTGCCTGTTTGTGGATTCCCTGTCTGGGTCAGTTTGACAAGTGGGATGTTTGCACCTCTCTCTACACAGTGACACAAAGGGAGCTGGGGTGTAGCCTGCACATCCTGATGAGTCATCTGTGCTAGGAGGGAGGGGAGGAGTGGTCACTTACACCTAAAAGGGCTGTGCCTGCCCTCACACAATGTATTGTCCAACCCCCTGGTGTGTGTCTGGGGCCTGGCCTGGGCAAGGCAGGATCTCACAAACAAGAGAGGCTTTCCTTTGAAGTAGGTCTACTTCAAAGGCCAAAATGGGTATAAGAAGAGCACCCAAACCCCTGAAAAATTAGATCACTTCTGAAAATCAAGAGGAACCTCTGACAAGGAGAAGAGCTGAAGAGCTGAGGAGAAGTGCTGCCCTGTCTGTGACTGTGCTTTGTGGAGCTATCCTGCAGTTGCTGCTTCTGCCTGTGAAAGGGGACAAGATTGGACTTTGTTGTGCATTCCTGCTTGTGAAGAAATCTCCAAGGGCTTGACATGAGCTTGCCTCCTGTTGTTGAAGTCTCAGGGCCATCAAAGACTTCGCCTTCCAGCATCTGGACTCTCTGCTGAAACTCCTGCCCTGCCAAGTGGTGCCCTATCCAGTTCCTGGGGCCTTGAAAGGTGAAGCTGGCAGACCAAGACTGAAAATCCACACGCAGACCGTTGTGCGGGGACATTTTCGATGCACCTTCCCGAGACGCGGCTGAGAAACGACGTACCGCCGGCTTCGCGGCTGAAATATACACTCCACCTGCATTGCCGTTGGAAAATCTATGCAACGCAGCTGGAGAATCAACATGCAACACCTGCTGATGGAAGCTCATAACGACTGTAAGGAAATGCCTCCTTGGCATGGTTGCCCCCTGACTTTTTGCCTTTGCTGATGCTATGTTTACAATTGAAAGTGTGCTGAGGCCTGCTAACCAGGCCCCAGCACCAGTGTTCTTTCCCTAACCTGTACTTTTGTATCCACAATTGGCAGACCCTGGCATCCAGATAAGTCCCTTGTAACTGGTACTTCTAGTACCAAGGGCCCTGATGCCAAGGAAGGTCTCTAAGGGCTGCAGCATGTCTTATGCCACCCTGGAGACCTCTCACTCAGCACAGACACACTGCTTGCCAGCTTGTGTGTGCTAGTGAGGACAAAACGAGTAAGTCGACATGGCACTCCCCTCAGGGTGCCATGCCAGCCTCTCACTGCCTATGTAGTATAGGTAAGACACCCCTCTAGCAGGCCTTACAGCCCTAAGGCAGGGTGCACTATACCATAGGTGAGGGTACCAGTGCATGAGCATGGTACCCCTACAGTGTCTAAACAAAACCTTAGACATTGTAAGTGCAGGGTAGCCATAAGAGTATATGGTCTGGGAGTTTGTCAAACACGAACTCCACAGCACCATAATGGCTACACTGAAAACTGGGAAGTTTGGTATCAAACTTCTCAGCACAATAAATGCACACTGATGCCAGTGTACATTTTATTGTAAAATACACCACAGAGGGCACCTTAGAGGTGCCCCCTGAAACTTAACCGACTATCTGTGTAGGCTGACTAGTTTTAGCAGCCTGCCACAAACCGAGACATGTTGCTGGCCCCATGGGGAGAGTGCCTTTGTCACTCTGAGGCCAGTAACAAAGCCTGCACTGGGTGGAGATGCTAACACCTCTCCCAGGCAGGAATTGTCACACCTGGCGGTGAGCCTCAAAGGCTCACCTCCTTTGTGCCAACCCAGCAGGACACTCCAGCTAGTGGAGTTGCCCGCCCCCTCCGGCCAGGCCCCACTTTTGGCGGCAAGGCCGGAGAAAATAATGAGAAAAACAAGGAGGAGTCACTGGCCAGTCAGGACAGCCCCTAAGGTGTCCTGAGCTGAAGTGACTCTAACTTTTAGAAATCCTCCATCTTGCAGATGGAGGATTCCCCCAATAGGGTTAGGATTGTGACCCCCTCCCCTTGGGAGGAGGCACAAAGAGGGTGTACCCACCCTCAGGGCTAGTAGCCATTGGCTACTAACCCCCCAGACCTAAACACGCCCTTAAATTTAGTATTTAAGGGCTACCCTGAACCCTAGAAGATTAGATTCCTGCAACTACAAGAAGAAGGACTGCCTAGCTGAAAACCCCTGCAGCGGAAGACCAGAAGACGACAACTGCCTTGGCTCCAGAAACTCACCGGCCTGTCTCCTGCCTTCCAAAGATCCTGCTCCAGCGACGCCTTCCAAAGGGACCAGCGACCTCGACATCCTCTGAGGACTGCCCCTGCTTCGAAAAGACAAGAAACTCCAGAGGACAGCGGACCTGCTCCAAGAAAAGCTGCAACTTTGTTTCCAGCAGCTTTAAAGAACCCTGCAAGCTCCCCGCAAGAAGCGTGAGACTTGCAACACTGCACCCGGCGACCCCGACTCGGCTGGTGGAGATCCGACGCCTCAGGAGGGACCCCAGGACTACTCCGATACTGTGAGTACCAAAACCTGTCCCCCCTGAGCCCCCACAGCGCCGCCTGCAGAGGGAATCCCGAGGCTTCCCCTGACCGCGACTCTTTGAATCCTAAGTCCCGACACCTGGGAGAGACCCTGCACCCGCAGCCCCCAGGACCTGAAGGACCGGACTTTCACTGGAGGAGTGACCCCCAGGAGTCCCTCTCCCTTGACCAAGTGGAGGTTTCCCCGAGGAACCCCCCCCTTGCCTGCCTGCAGCGCTGAAGAGATCCCGAGATCTCTCATAGACTAACATTGCGAACCCGACGCCTGTTTCTGCACTGCACCCGGCCGCCCCCGCGCCGCTGAGGGTGAAATTTCTGTGTGGGCTTGTGTCCCCCCCGGTGCCCTACAAAACCCCTCTGGTCTGCCCTCCGAAGACGCGGGTACTTACCTGCAAGCAGACCGGAACCGGGGCACCCCCTTCTCTCCATTCTAGCCTATGTGTTTTGGGCACCACTTTGAACTCTGCACCTGACCGGCCCTGAGCTGCTGGTGTGGTGACTTTGGGGTTGCTCTGAACCCCCAACGGTGGGCTACCTTGGACCAAGAACTGAACCCTGTAAGTGTCTTACTTACCTGGTAAAACTAACCAAAACTTACCTCCCCTAGGAACTGTGAAAATTGCACTGTGTCCACTTTTGAAACAGCTATTCGTGAATAACTTGAAAAGTATACATGCAATTTTGATGATTTGAAGTTCCTAAAGTACTTACTTGCAATACCTTTCGAATGAGATATTACATGTAGAATTTGAACCTGTGGTTCTTAAAATAAACTAAGAAAAGATATTTTTCTATACAAAAACCTATTGGCTGGATTTGTCTCTGAGTGTGTGTACCTCATTTATTGTCTATGTGTATGTACAACAAATGCTTAACACTACTCCTTGGATAAGCCTACTGCTCGACCACACTACCACAAAATAGAGCATTAGTATTATCTCTTTTTGCCACTATCTTACCTCTAAGGGGAACCCTTGGACTCTGTGCATGCTATTCCTTACTTTGAAATAGCACATACAGAGCCAACTTCCTACATTGGTGGATCAGCGGTGGGGTACAAGACTTTGCATTTGCTGGACTACTCAGCCAATACCTGATCACACGACAAATTCCAAAATTGTCATTAGAAATTCATTTTTGCAATTTGAAAATTTTCTAAATTCTTTAAAGTCCTGCTAGGGCCTTGTGTGTTAAGTCCCTGTTTAGCATTGTCTTTTTAGAGTTTAAAAGTTTGTTAAAAGTTTGAAATTAGATTCTAGAAACAGTTTTAGATTCTTTAAAAAGTATTCCAACTCTTAGCAGAATAATGTCTGATACAGAGATGCAGGTGGTGGAACTCGACACCACCCCTTACCTCCATCTTAAGATGAGGGAGCTAAGGTCTCTCTGTAATATCAAAAAAATAACCATTGGCTCCAGACCTACCAAAATTCAGCTCCAGGAGCTGTTGGCAGAGTTTGAAAAAGCCAACCCCTCTGATGATGACCTCACAGAGGAAGAAATTAGTGACTTGGAGGCCAATGTCCCTCCTCCAGTCCTAAATAGGGAGAACAGGACCCCTCAAGTCCTGTCTCCAACTGTGTTAGTCAGAAATAGTGAGTCCCTCACAGGAGGGTCCCACATTTCTGAAATCACTGAGGATGCTCTCAGTGAAGATGACCTCCTGTTAGCCAGGATGGCCAAAAGATTGGCTTTAGAGAGACAGCTCCTAGCCATAGAAAGGGAAAGACAAGAGATGGGCCTAGGACCCATCAATGGTGGCAGCAATATAAATAGGGTCAGAGATTCTCCTGACATGTTAAAAATCCCCAAAGGGATTGTGACAAAATTTGAAGATGGTGATGACATCACCAAGTGGTTCACAGCTTTTGAGAGGGCTTGTGTAACCAGAAAAGTGAACAGATCTCACTGGGGTGCTCTCCTTTGGGAAATGTTCACTGGAAAGTGTAGGGATAGACTCCTCACACTCTCTGGAAAAGATGCAGAATCTTATGACCTCATGAAGGGTACCCTGATTGAGGGCTTTGGATTCTCCACTGAGGAGTACAGGATTAGGTTCAGGGGGGCTCAAAAATCCTCGAGCCAGACCTGGGTTGACTTTGTTGACTACTCAGTGAAAACACTAGATGGTTGGATTCAAGGCAGTGGTGTAAGTAATTATGATGAGCTGTACAATTTATTTGTGAAAGAACACCTATTGAGTAATTGTTTCAATGATAAACTGCATCAGCATCTGGTAGACCTAGGACCAATTTCTCCCCAAGAATTGGGAAAGAAGGCGGACCATTGGGTCAAGACAAGGGTGTCCAAGACTTCAACAGGGGGTGACCAAAAGAAAGGGGTCACAAAGACTCCCCAGGGGAAGGGTGATGAGACAACCAAAACTAAAAATAGTAAAGAGTCTTCTACAGGCCCCCAAAAACCTGCACAGGAGGGTGGGCCCAGAGCCTCTTCACAAAACAATGGGTACAAGGGTAAAAACTTTGATCCCAAAAAGGCCTGGTGTCATAGCTGTAAACAGCATGGACACCAAACTGGAGACAAGGCCTGTCCCAAGAAAGGTTCCACTCCAAACTCCCATCCAGGTAACACTGGTATGGCTAGTCTCCAAGTGGGATCAACAGTGTGCCCAGAGCAAATCAGGGTCCACACTGAAGCTATTCTAGTTTCTGAGGGTGGGGTGGATTTAGCCACACTAGCTGTCTGGCCGCCTAACATGCACAAATACAGACAGCAACTCTTAATTAATGGGACTAGAATAGAGGGCCTGAGGGATACAGGTGCCAGTGTCACCATGGTGACAGAGAAACTGGTTTCCCCTGGCCAATACCTGACTGGAAAAACTTACACAGTCACCAACGCTGACAATCAGAGAAAAGTACATCCCATGGCAATGGTTACTTTAGAATGGGGAGGGGTCAATGACCTGAAACAGGTGGTGGTCTCCTCAAATATCCCAGTGGACTGTCTGCTTGGAAATGACCTGGAGTCCTCAGCATGGGCTGAGGTAGAACTAAAAACCCATGCAGCAATGCTGGGTATCCCTGAACTGGTGTGTGTGAAAACAAGAGCACAATGCAAGGCACAGGGTGAACAAGTAGAGCTGGAGTCTGGAAGAATGGCCCAGCCTACCAAGAGAACAGGAAAGTCAGTTGGGAAACCAACTACAACACAGCAAAAGAAAGGGAACCTCTCTTCTCAGGAAGAAGTTCTGCCCTCTGAGGGAACTGAGCCTTTGGAGCTTGAACCTTATCAGGTTGAGCTCTTAGGCCCAGGGGGACCCTCAAGGGAGGAGCTGTGTAAGGGACAAGAAACCTGTCCCTCTCTTGAAGGCCTTAGGCAGCAAGCTGCTGAAGAGTCCAAAGGCAAGAAAAATGGAACGCATAGGGTCTATTGGGAAGATGGACTCCTGTACACTGAGGCCAGAGACCCCAAACCTGGTGCCACTAGGAGAGTGGTAGTGCCTCAGCTGTTCAGGAAGTTCATCCTAACATTGGCCCATGACATTCCCCTTGCTGGACATTTGGGACAAACCAAGACGTGGGAGAGGTTAGTCAACCACTTCTACTGGCCCAATATGTCCAACATGGTTAAGGAGTTTTGCCTCTCCTGCCCCACCTGTCAAGCCAGTGGTAAGACAGGTGGGCATCCAAAGGCCCCCCTCATTCCACTTCCAGTGGTGGGGGTTCCCTTTGAAAGAGTGGGTGTGGACATAGTTGGTCCACTAGAACCTCCCACAGCCTCAGGAAATATGTATATCCTGGTAGTAGTGGATCATGCTACCAGGTATCCTGAAGCTATTCCCCTTAGGTCGACTACTGCCCCTGCAGTAGCCAAGGCCCTCATTGGTATCTTTACCAGAGTGGGTTTCCCTAAGGAGGTGGTGTCTGACAGAGGTACCAACTTCATGTCAGCATACCTAAAGCACATGTGGAATGAGTGTGGAGTGACTTATAAATTCACTACACCATACCATCCACAAACTAATGGCTTGGTTGAGAGATTCAACAAGACATTAAAAGGCATGATCATGGGCTCCCAGAAAAGCTCAAAAGGAGATGGGATGTCCTCTTGCCATGTCTGCTTTTCGCTTACAGAGAGGTGCCACAGAAGGGAGTAGGATTCTCACCCTTTGAACTTCTGTTTGGTCATCCTGTAAGGGGACCACTTGCTCTTGTTAAAGAAGGCTGGGAGAGACCTCTCCATGAGCCAAAACAAGACATAGTGGACTATGTACTTGGCCTTCGCTCTAGAATGGCAGAGTACATGGAAAAGGCAACCAAAAACCTTGAGGCCAGCCAACAGCTCCAGAAGTTTTGGTATGACCAAAAGGCTGCACTGGTTGAGTTCCAACCAGGGCAGAAAGTCTGGGTTCTGGAGCCTGTGGCTCCCAGGGCACTCCAGGACAAATGGAGTGGCCCTTACCCAGTGCTAGAAAGGAAGAGTCAGGTCACCTACCTGGTGGACCTGGGCACAAGCAGGAGCCCCAAGAGGGTGATCCATGTGAACCGCCTTAAGCTCTTCCACGACAGGGCTGATGTCAATCTGTTGATGGTAACAGATGAGGATCAGGAGGCAGAGAGTGAACCTCTCCCTGATCTTCTGTCATCAGACCCAAAAGATGGTACAGTAGATGGAGTGATCTACTCAGACACCCTCTCTGGCCAACAGCAAGCTGATTGTAGGAGAGTCCTACAACAGTTTCCTGAACTCTTCTCCTTAACCCCTGGTCAGACACACCTGTGTACCCATGATGTGGACACAGGAGACAGCATGCCTGTCAAGAACAAAATCTTTAGACAATCTGACCATGTTAAAGAAAGCATCAAGGTGGAAGTCCACAAGATGCTGGAATTGGGAGTAATTGAGCGCTCTGACAGCCCCTGGGCTACCCCAGTGGTCTTAGTCCCCAAACCTCACACCAAAGATGGAAAGAAAGAGATGAGGTTTTGTGTGGACTACAGAGGGCTCAATTCTGTCACCAAGACAGATGCCCATCCAATTCCAAGAGCTGATGAGCTCATTGATAAATTAGGTGCTGCCAAATTTCTAAGTACCTTTGACTTGACAGCAGGGTACTGGCAAATAAAAATGGCACCTGGAGCAAAAGAAAAGACAGCATTCTCCACACCTGATGGGCATTATCAGTTTACTGTTATGCCCTTTGGTTTAAGGAATGCCCCTGCCACCTTCCAAAGGTTGGTGAATCAAGTCCTTGCTGGCTTGGAGTCCTTTAGCACAGCTTATCTTGATGATATTGCTGTCTTTAGCTCCACCTGGCAGGATCACCTGGTCCACCTGAGGAAGGTTTTGAAGGCTCTGCAATCTGCAGGCCTCTCTATCAAGGCATCCAAATGCCAGATAGGGCAGGGAACTGTGGTTTACTTGGGACACCTTGTAGGTGGAGGCCAAGTTCAGCCACTCCAACCCAAGATCCAGACTATTCTGGACTGGGTAGCTCCAAAAACCCAGACTCAAGTCAGGGCATTCCTCGGCTTGACTGGGTATTACAGGAGGTTTGTGAAGGGATATGGATCCATTGTGACAGCCCTCACTGAACTCACCTCCAAGAAAATGCCCAAGAAAGTAAACTGGACTGTGGAATGCCAACAGGCCTTTGACACCCTGAAACAGGCAATGTGCTCAGCACCAGTTCTCAAAGCTCCAGATTATTCCAAGCAGTTCATTGTGCAGACTGATGCCTCTGAACATGGGATAGGGGCAGTTTTGTCCCAAACAAATGATGATGGCCTTGACCAGCCTGTTGCTTTCATTAGCAGGAGGTTACTCCCCAGGGAGCAGCGTTGGAGTGCCATTGAGAGGGAGGCCTTTGCTGTGGTTTGGTCCCTGAAGAAGCTGAGACCATACCTCTTTGGGACTCACTTCCTAGTTCAAACTGACCACAGACCTCTCAAATGGCTGATGCAAATGAAAGGTGAAAATCCTAAACTGTTGAGGTGGTCCATCTCCCTACAGGGAATGGACTTTATAGTGGAACACAGACCTGGGACTGCCCATGCCAATGCAGATGGCCTTTCCAGGTTCTTCCACTTAGAAAATGAAGACTCTCTTGGGAAAGGTTAGTCTCATCCTCTTTCGTTTGGGGGGGGGTTGTGTAAGGAAATGCCTCCTTGGCATGGTTGCCCCCTGACTTTTTGCCTTTGCTGATGCTATGTTTACAATTGAAAGTGTGCTGAGGCCTGCTAACCAGGCCCCAGCACCAGTGTTCTTTCCCTAACCTGTACTTTTGTATCCACAATTGGCAGACCCTGGCATCCAGATAAGTCCCTTGTAACTGGTACTTCTAGTACCAAGGGCCCTGATGCCAAGGAAGGTCTCTAAGGGCTGCAGCATGTCTTATGCCACCCTGGAGACCTCTCACTCAGCACAGACACACTGCTTGCCAGCTTGTGTGTGCTAGTGAGGACAAAACGAGTAAGTCGACATGGCACTCCCCTCAGGGTGCCATGCCAGCCTCTCACTGCCTATGCAGTATAGGTAAGACACCCCTCTAGCAGGCCTTACAGCCCTAAGGCAGGGTGCACTATACCATAGGTGAGGGTACCAGTGCATGAGCATGGTACCCCTACAGTGTCTAAACAAAACCTTAGACATTGTAAGTGCAGGGTAGCCATAAGAGTATATGGTCTGGGAGTTTGTCAAACACGAACTCCACAGCACCATAATGGCTACACTGAAAACTGGGAAGTTTGGTATCAAACTTCTCAGCACAATAAATGCACACTGATGCCAGTGTACATTTTATTGTAAAATACACCACAGAGGGCACCTTAGAGGTGCCCCCTGAAACTTAACCGACTATCTGTGTAGGCTGACTAGTTTTAGCAGCCTGCCACAAACCGAGACATGTTGCTGGCCCCATGGGGAGAGTGCCTTTGTCACTCTGAGGCCAGTAACAAAGCCTGCACTGGGTGGAGATGCTAACACCTCTCCCAGGCAGGAATTGTCACACCTGGCGGTGAGCCTCAAAGGCTCACCTCCTTTGTGCCAACCCAGCAGGACACTCCAGCTAGTGGAGTTGCCCGCCCCCTCCGGCCAGGCCCCACTTTTGGCGGCAAGGCCGGAGAAAATAATGAGAAAAACAAGGAGGAGTCACTGGCCAGTCAGGACAGCCCCTAAGGTGTCCTGAGCTGAAGTGACTCTAACTTTTAGAAATCCTCCATCTTGCAGATGGAGGATTCCCCCAATAGGGTTAGGATTGTGACCCCCTCCCCTTGGGAGGAGGCACAAAGAGGGTGTACCCACCCTCAGGGCTAGTAGCCATTGGCTACTAACCCCCCAGACCTAAACACGCCCTTAAATTTAGTATTTAAGGGCTACCCTGAACCCTAGAAGATTAGATTCCTGCAACTACAAGAAGAAGGACTGCCTAGCTGAAAACCCCTGCAGCGGAAGACCAGAAGACGACAACTGCCTTGGCTCCAGAAACTCACCGGCCTGTCTCCTGCCTTCCAAAGATCCTGCTCCAGCGACGCCTTCCAAAGGGACCAGCGACCTCGACATCCTCTGAGGACTGCCCCTGCTTCGAAAAGACAAGAAACTCCCGAGGACAGCGGACCTGCTCCAAGAAAAGCTGCAACTTTGTTTCCAGCAGCTTTAAAGAACCCTGCAAGCTCCCCGCAAGAAGCGTGAGACTTGCAACACTGCACCCGGCGACCCCGACTCGGCTGGTGGAGATCCGACGCCTCAGGAGGGACCCCAGGACTACTCCGATACTGTGAGTACCAAAACCTGTCCCCCCTGAGCCCCCACAGCGCCGCCTGCAGAGGGAATCCCGAGGCTTCCCCTGACCGCGACTCTTTGAATCCTAAGTCCCGACACCTGGGAGAGACCCTGCACCCGCAGCCCCCAGGACCTGAAGGACCGGACTTTCACTGGAGGAGTGACCCCCAGGAGTCCCTCTCCCTTGACCAAGTGGAGGTTTCCCCGAGGAACCCCCCCCTTGCCTGCCTGCAGCGCTGAAGAGATCCCGAGATCTCTCATAGACTAACATTGCGAACCCGACGCCTGTTTCTGCACTGCACCCGGCCGCCCCCGCGCCGCTGAGGGTGAAATTTCTGTGTGGGCTTGTGTCCCCCCCGGTGCCCTACAAAACCCCTCTGGTCTGCCCTCCGAAGACGCGGGTACTTACCTGCAAGCAGACCGGAACCGGGGCACCCCCTTCTCTCCATTCTAGCCTATGTGTTTTGGGCACCACTTTGAACTCTGCACCTGACCGGCCCTGAGCTGCTGGTGTGGTGACTTTGGGGTTGCTCTGAACCCCCAACGGTGGGCTACCTTGGACCAAGAACTGAACCCTGTAAGTGTCTTACTTACCTGGTAAAACTAACCAAAACTTACCTCCCCTAGGAACTGTGAAAATTGCACTGTGTCCACTTTTGAAACAGCTATTCGTGAATAACTTGAAAAGTATACATGCAATTTTGATGATTTGAAGTTCCTAAAGTACTTACCTGCAATACCTTTCGAATGAGATATTACATGTAGAATTTGAACCTGTGGTTCTTAAAATAAACTAAGAAAAGATATTTTTCTATACAAAAACCTATTGGCTGGATTTGTCTCTGAGTGTGTGTACCTCATTTATTGTCTATGTGTATGTACAACAAATGCTTAACACTACTCCTTGGATAAGCCTACTGCTCGACCACACTACCACAAAATAGAGCATTAGTATTATCTCTTTTTGCCACTATCTTACCTCTAAGGGGAACCCTTGGACTCTGTGCATGCTATTCCTTACTTTGAAATAGCACATACAGAGCCAACTTCCTACAACGACGTAAACTCCACACAGTGTGGTTTTGTGAAACCATGCGACCGGGTTTTTGATGCAACATCGCTGGGTGCGGAAAAACAACGCAAAGCCTGCCCGGACCCGAGGGTGCCTCTTTCAGATCGACGCATCACTCTCCTGCGGAGAGGAAAAACAACGCACGCCAACGCGACTGGAGGAGGAACGTCACACGGTCCCACCTTCGAGTGAGAAATTGACACATCGCTGGCCTTTTCCGACGCACACCCACCCGTGCGGTGTTATTTTGACGCAACCCAGGTACTTTTTCACGCTAACAGCATTAGCACTGTTTTCTAAGGATTGAAGACTCTTTTTGCTTTTTAATTCATAACTTAACTTGTGTATAGTGGGTTTTCATCATTTTGGTCTTGTTTTGTTTAGATAAATATTACCTATTTTTTTAAACCTGTGCTGTGTCATTTTGTAGTGTTTTCACTGAGTTACTCTGTGTGTTGGTACAAATACTTTACACCTAGACTATGAAGGTAAGCCTGCCTGCTTGTGCTGATCTACCAAGGGTGTGGGGGGGAGTTAACTAAGGGTGATTCTACTTTACCCTGACTAGAATGAGGGTCCTTGCTTGGAGAGGGGATAACCTGACTGGCAACCAAAGACCCCATTTCTAACATAACACTTAAATTGAAAATGTAATAAAACAAAAACACACAATTAAACCAGTTAATGACACTATGTTCAAAGTGGTCTCAGTCAAAGTGGTACACCTAATGTGATTTGTAATCTCATCTATAAAATGATTTACATTTGCAATTGCATCTGTTTTATTAAGGATGTGATCATCAGATTACATTTGGTGTGTGAGTGATGGTTAGTATAGCTGTAGTGTGAGTTAAGGATGATGCTCCTAACTATGACCTGCGTACTCAGTGGTTCTTTACTTTTAATTCATACCCCAAACTGGACTTTAACTGAGTTGTTGTGGTGACTTTCTGAGCTTTTTTAAAACATTCTTTGAACTCGGTTGCAATCAAACGTGTAGCCTTCCTTGTTATACAAGCACTTCAACAACAGGAGCTTAACTAAGTGCAAGCAGTAGCTGTACTGTGAAGAAGATACAAGCCCTGCAAAAAGAGTAAAAAACGACTAAAGAGAGATCTAATTGTGTCATGCCGTGTCAAGGAGAGTACGACCAGCTCATTCGCTGATAATGTTTCCAGAATATGTAACACTCTCCCTCTGCATAGTAAGAATGCCACTATCTTGCCAATCTTAGAATTACTCTCTGAGATCCCTCCTGTGGAAATACTATCATCATCTGATTTAACAACTACCAAACACTTTTGATCCGCGGCTACATCCTACCATACTCCTTCATGCAAGCCACCTTCAGTGCTTGATATGTTCAGGTTGCATTTCTGTTTTTACCTTCGAACTTATCGCAGCAAATATCCGTACCTTCCTTCTGTTTCTCCTCTGCAATGCACGGGTATTCGCCACCTCTTTTAATGTTGGCATGTCCACCCAACCCACCATCTGCCTTAGATTCCATTCCCAATTGTATCCATATCTTTTCAATTTTTCACCTGTAACCTCTAACCAATTGCACAATAAAACAATTGTAATTCATATGGGACTCCTCACGGGACTTGTTACATTGAGTTATATATCACCCGGATAAGGAGTGTTTTCCTAAAACACTGCAATTCACATCTGTCTAGCTATCCCAAGAATTGCTATGACTTAGCTCTCAACCTTCAACCTAATTTTGTTTTCATTTTCTCCGTTCTCGCTTCTGCACTTATTTTGTTCTAGTCATGTCTACTTTCTGACACAATTTTTTTTCCCCCTTCAGTACCTATTTTTGGTACGACAAATATTGTCAAATATTGACAAATGAGAAGTTAAATGTCGGTTTTGTTTTATTGTTGATTTTCAATGGTTGTAAAGTCGCTCTGAAACTCGGTGGTCCGCGCTTCGTTAGAAAAGACATAACTGAAAAAAAACAAGAAATCACCGTCCCTCCATTCTCCTTTCAAATGAAAACACTGCCATCTTGTGGTGTAATGGTGTTAATCCATAGGAAAAGAACAAGAAAATAGTTTTATCAGCGTCAAAGCAGACCTTTTATTAATACATTTTTTATCATGGATTACCATTGAAACTGAAAAGGATTTAACCAATTGCTTTCTAGCTTCAAATACATAAATGCTCACAAACGTCCATCCGTCTTGTTGTACAGCGTTAATTCGCAACTAGCAGCATCCCTAGGCAGCAAGCCTATGAACGGAAATCGCGTGTGCTTTGTCACAACTGTTATACTAGCTTACATAAATTAAGTAAATTGAAAAATTCAATTTCTATTCTAGAGATCATTAAAATGTTCAGAACAAACCTCTGCCGTGAAAATATGGACAGTGCACAGCAGATCATGGTCGAGTGCTTTCGGGATGCATTAAGCAAATGAAGGAAATCAGTTTGCAACGCTTAGGTGCCATCACTTCAGACTGGCATAGTCAACCTTGCTCACCTAAATATCTTAGCCTACTATCTCCTTTGTGTAAAGGGTACTGCAAATCAGCATTAAAGTATCTTTATTTATTTATGTATTTTATTTTCTGGTACGCTGGCATATAATAGGAGACACTTCATAACACTGTCAAACAGAGGCATAGAACAATGCGGGCCAGTCCCCTTCTGGTCCAAACCAATGTTCGACGGTCAGGTATGTAACATTTTGCATGATGCTATAAGCACTAGGACCCTTGTGGTTCTGGGTGGACTCTGAACAGGAACTATGTGATATGTTGGGGGAGTTGTCAGGGTGTATTTCTGGGAAGAATGGTATAATGCACAATGTGTGAATGGATGTTGGAGGATAAAGAAATGTTCAACAGCAGCTCCCGTCTGCAGCTAAATATATTTGCTTGCTGCCCCTGAGAGTTTGCAACAGCAAATTGCTTGTGCATGCCACATGTGCCCAGAATCAATGCAAAGCAGTTTGCAACCGGCATACGTGGAGTCAAAGCCCTGCTCCAGCCCATACTTGGCCACAGAAAAAATTGAAAGCCCTGCATAGAAGCGTATTCAAAATGCCTGCCAATACCGCTGGTGAGGTTCTCATAGACAAACTATTCAGATGAAGCAAGAAAACAAATGTAACACCAACAAGGTACAAGAAACAGATAGCATACTCACATTCAAGGGCGATTGAAGCATACTGAGATGTAGGCCTCTGCACACAGCTGATGCTTGTAGAGGTTGTCGGAGTAACCCTGCACAGCAAAAATCAGTTGAACAACATGTGCTAACGCAATAGCGGCAGAAGGGAGCGCAAAATACAAAGCAGCTGTGTTCTTGAAGCCACCACCACCGTTCAACACATCCAAGAAACAGAACATTGGTACCAGGTGGACTGCGTGGATTGAAACATTCGATGACTTCACAAAAGCGCTAGAGGAAGCAGGTGATAAGAAAATGATCAAATATTTGAAAAACCTTGCAGGTAATGGGGTGAAATTAGAGCTAAAGAAAGTTTTACAGACTGATCCAACAACTCACTGAAAAGTGAAAGAAGCGATGGAAGCCAAATTCAATCCAATGCCGAATGTTGATTATGAAAGGCATATCTTTAACACAGAACAACAGACTGGTGAAACAGTGGATGAGTATGTTGAAAGACTTGATGCACTTGTTAAACTTTACAAGTTCTGTGACTTTACTAATGAAGAAGCCAAGCACCTCAGAATCATTGATGCCTGACTTCATGTTGAGGGAGACACTCAGGGCCTGATATAGAGTTAAGGGATGGGTTACTTCATCACAAACGTGAAAGGATTTTGTGTCCACTGTATTGTGATTTCCATAGGATATTATTGAATCGTAATACAGCAGATGGGATATCCGCCACGTTTGTGATGGAGTAAACCCATCTGCCAAACTCTAAATCTGGCCCTCAGTCTAAAGATATTGATGATGGCTGCAAAAGCAGAGGAATGAGCAGAATACAAGCTACTGGCAAGGAAGCAGGGACAGCACACAATGAACCAGCACTGACTGTGAAAAGCAAGCACAAGCACAAAACAGATGCACGTCAGTTGTAATTGTCAAAGAAAACAAAACAATGCTTCTGCTGTGGATTGTCGTTTACCCAGGAAAGCAAATGTCCAGCCCTTTGACACATTTGTAAGGCTTGTGAAAAAGTGAACCACTTCCTAACTGTGCGTCGAGCTAAAGAAAAAATCATCCACATGATGGAAAGAAAAGATGGACGTGAGAATGACCCAGAAGCACTCTCACCAACAAAAGTTCAACATCGCTATCGAGTACCAGCGAAGACGATGGGTGCATGCTGATAATGTCCACAATGAGATGGCATGCACATTTAGGGTTAAATGCCTGTGAAGAAGACCAAAATTCAAAAGCAACTCACCAAACAAAGCACTAAACTTCTTTCGGACACTATCCCAGAATTACATTGTCACCCCATCTCCTTCATCATTAACAAAGGGGCGTCAATTAATATCATGGCAGTAGAAAAATTCAACAGCCTCTTGCCATGCCTCACTCCTTCAGACATGAAGGTATACATATGGGCAGTTTCTAAACTGCTACAAAGCCGAGGATTGCTCACAGTGGCATTGCAGCACAAAACAACTCAGTTCGAGCCATCATTCATGTCCTACAAGGACCCTCATCAAGTGCATGTTTGCTCAGATTTGCCACAGCAGCTTATATGGGGTTAATATCCCTCAACTACAACCTCAGTTATAAGCCAATTCCCGTTGTTGTATCATGGTTTGGGAAAAGTCAAGAAACTGAAAGTACAGTTTCAAATCAGCGAAGATGTTTGTCCGGTTTCCCAGAGACATGGTAGAGTTGCTTTACATCTGCAAAAAGCTGTAGAGAAAGAGTTGGCAACACTTTTGAAACATGACATCATTGAACATTTCACAGGCCCCACGCCATGGGTTTCGTATGTAGTAGTTGTACCAATAAAGGACAGTAGTTGAGCAGTGCGCATTTGTGTTGATATGTGCCGGTCAAACAGAACCATTGAGAAAGTAAGACACCCTGGTCCCATATAGCAGACAAGATAATGCAACTGAGTGGAACTAAAGTTTTTTCCTGTTGTGACCTAAAAAAAGGGTATCACAGAGTATCACCAACTCGAGTTAGAAGATAACTGTAGCTATATTACCACTTTGTCCACTCATGTTGGTTTGTTCAGATACAAGAACTGGAGATTTGGAGAATCTTTGGTTGCTGAGATGTTTTATGATGTTATCCACAGAGTAATCCAACATGTTGCACATGCTTTCAATTACAGTGATGACACACTGGTCTATTGGGAAAACTCATAAAGAACACGACAAAGCCCTGACTCAAGCGTGCCAGTTACGTGCTGATGGAGGTCTCACTTTAAATGTAGAGAAATGTGGATTTCACAAAACCAAATTTAAGGTTTTTGATGAGGGAGTGACTCCAGATCCAGACAAGGTGCAAGCACGTTCATCCAGTTGCCCCCTCCACATTTTACCATGCTGCGACCCATTCTACGCATGGCCGGTTACTGCTCAAGATACATTCACAATTCTGCTACAATGAGTGCCCAATTAAGAGACCTGACAAAGCGGAATGTACCCTTTCACTGGTCTTCTAAATGCGATCAGAGTTTCAAAGAAATAAAACATGCCATTGAGAATGCAACTCAAATGGTCTACTTCAACCCCATGCTGCATACCGAGGTCAGGATAGGTGTGAGATCGGTGGGGTTGTGGGCAAACCTTGCTCGACACAAAGGCCATCCGAATGCTCAGAGACACATTGTGACCTATGCCAGTTTAAGCTTGTCTGAAACACAATGTGCTTACTCTCCGCCGGAGAAGGAGATTCTGGCTGTGGTGTGGGCTTGCGAACATTTTCATGTATTCCACTATGGGAAATGATTTACTGTCATCATGGACCACCAGGCGCTGCTTACTATTTTTGGGGACCCAAAGTCTAAGATGTCTCCCGCATCGAAAGGAGGGGGTTGAGGCTGCAAGAGAATGGCTATGAGATTGTACACAAACGGGGAAGAATCAGAACCCAGCAGATTAATTTTCACGAGCGTCGCTACAACAACCCAGTTCGAAATCAAGGATAGCTGAAGAATATCTCAATTAAATTGTGAGGTCCAGCACACCACCAGCTTTGTCTGTGGACCAAATCATTGCTGCTACTAACACAGACCAAGACATGAATATTGTCAAAGAACTCATTGAGACACAATTATGAAGACGACGCGCATGGCCTCTGGTTGATGATACTGAATTCTAAAAGTTCAAAAACGTACAGGAAGGGTTAGCCATCAAACGAGAAGGCATAATACTGAGAGGCTTGAGAATCTTCATACCTGAGAGGCTAAGGCAATGGGTCATTGAGCTGGCCTATGAAGGACATTGTGGCATTGTAACCACCAAAAGAGCTTTGAGAGACAGTGTGGTTCCTTCAACTAGATGAGTATTCGAAAGGGGTCTCTAGTTGGCAGAGGTATACACCCTGGTCCAAGTAGGGACCACAATCCTAGTCAGGGTAAGTCACACACAATCCAAATTATCCTGTGCCCACACTCTGGTACCTTGTCACTGAGCAGTCAGGCTTAACTTGGAAGGCAATGTGTAAAGTATTTGTGCAATACATCATACAGTAACACAGTGAAAACACCACAAAAATACACCACACAGGTTTAGAAAAATATAATTTAAGGTCAAAACGATAAAGATTCAATAAGCACAAGTTGAGATATCACTTTAGCAAGTTTAAAAAGAGTCTTAAATCTTAGAAATTAACAGTTGTCTCTTGTTTGCACAAAGTACTTGGTTTGTGTCAAATTTACCATGCACGGAGTCCACAGAGGAGGAGATGCGTGGAAAAATAAGCTGTGCATCAGATTTTCTGATGCGGCACAGACAATGCGTAGTTTCTTTCCATGCTGCAAGGGGCTTTGCGTTGATTTCCGGCACACAGTCGCGGTTTCTCACCTCGATGCGGGGATCTTTTGAATCCCAGGGATGATGCAAGGAATATCTTGGGCGTGCGGGAAGAAGTCACAGGCATTGCGTCAATCCGGTAGGCAATGCGTCGAAGTTTCTGTCGCACGGCAGGCGCTTCATCAATTCTTCACTCAGGAAGTCGGGCTGCATCACTCCGGCTCAGCTGTGTGTTGATCCGGTATGGCCGTGCGTCAAATTTCCAGTCGCAACTCAGGCACTGCGTTGACTTCAGAAAACAGGAGGCAAGCTCAATCCAAGCCCGTGGAGACCACTTCTCAGCAAAGTCAGACGGCAGCAGGGCAACAGCAGGGCAGCAGTCCTTCACAGAAAAGCAGTCCAGATGACTCCTTTGGGCAGCCAGGCGGTTCCTCTTGACAGGTTGCAGATTCAGGACCAGAAGTGTCTAATTTGGTGGGGTCAGAGACCCAGTTTATATACCCAAACATGCCTTTAAAGTGGGGGAGACCTCAAAGAGTGGTTTTGAAGTGCACAAGGTCCCCTTTCAGTACAGTTCTGTCTGCCAGGGTCCCATTAGGGGATTTGGTAGTCCATTGTGTGAGGGCAGGCCACTAGCTTTTGAAATGTAAGTGTCAGGCCCTCCATCCTTTAAGCCCAAGAAGACCCATTCAGTATGCAGATGAGTGCAGGTGTGACTGAGTGTTGGAAATGGCCCTTTTTGCACAGTTATCCCCAATCTTTTTGCCTTCTTCCTCCTATTTTTTTAGGTCTGTTTTTGCTGGTTTATTGTCTCTCCGCACCTTACCACTGCTAATCAGTGCTAAAGTGCAAGTGCTCCCTATAGAAATTGTACTGTTGATTGGTTTATCCATGATTGGCATATTTGATTTACTTGTCAGTCCCTAGTAAATTGCACTAGAGGTGCCCAGGGCCTGTAAATCAAATTCTACTAGTGGGCCTGCAGCACTGGTTGTGCCACCACCATAAGTAGCTCTGTAATCATGTCTCAGACCTGCCACTGCAGTATGTGTGTGTGCAGTGTTGACTGTAACTTCGACTTGGCAAGTGTACCCACTTGCCAGGCCTAAACCTTCCCTTTTCTTACATGTAAGACACCCCTAAGGTAGGCCCTAGGTACCCCCAAAAGCAGGGTGCAGTGTATGGTTAAGGTAGGACATATAGGGGGTTATTACAACTTTGGAGGAGGTGTTAATCCGTCCCAAAAGTGACGGTAAAGTGACGGATATACCACCAGCCGTATTACGAGTTCCATAGGATATAATGGACTCGTAATACAGCTGGTGGTATATCCGTCACTTTACCGTCACTTTTGGGACGGATTAACACCTCCTCCAAAGTTGTAATAACCCCCATAGTAATGTGTTTTATATGTCCTGACAGTGAAATATTGCTAAATTCGTTTTTCACTGTTGCAAGGCCTGTCCCTCTCATAGGTTAACATGGGGGCTACCTTTAAATCTGATTAAAATGTAGATTCCCTTTGGGAGCGGATGGGCATGTGAAGTTTGGGGTCTCTGAGCTCACAATTTAAAAATACATCTTTTAGTAAAGTTGATTTTAAGATTATGCGTTCGAAAATGCCACTTTTAGAAAGTAGCCATTTTCTTGCTTAATCCATTCTGTGACTCTGCCTGTTTGTGGATTCCCTGTCTGGGTCAGTTTGACAGTTGGGCTGTTCACACTTCTCCTCTAGACAGTGACACAAAGGGGGCTGGGGTGTAGCCTGCATATCTTGATTAGCCATCTGTGCTGGAGGGGAGGAGTGGTCACTCACACCTGAAAGGACTGTGCCTGCCCTCACACAATGCCGTCTCCGACCCCCTGGTGAGTGTCTGGGGCCAGGCCTGGACAAGGAAGGATCTTGCAAACACTTGAGACTTTGCTTTGAAGTTTGCAAACTTCAAAGGCAGAACTGTGTATAAAAAGCAGATCCAAAACCCCCAGACTTTTAGAATCTTTCTGGAATCAAGAGGAACCTCCGCCCAGGAGAAGAGCTGAATAGCTGAAGGAGGAGTACTGTCCCTTTGCTGTGTTGCTTTGCTGGACTGGCCTGCAGTTGCTGCTTCTGCCTGAAAAGAGTGCAAAGGGTGAACTTTGCTGTGTGTCCTGCTTGAGAAAATGCTCCAAGGGCTTGGAGTAGAGCTTGCCTCCTGTTGGAAGTCTCAGGTACACCAAAGACTTCAGTTTCCTCGACCTGCAGCATTGGGAACTGTGGGGGTCCGCCGCCCGCCAGAGTTCCCCCCTCCAAAATACCGCTCCGCGGTCGAAAGACCGCTGAGGGTATTTTGGCTTTTGCACTGGGCTGGCGGGCGACCGCCAAAAGGCCGCCCGCCAGCCCAGTGCAAACCGCCCTTCCCACGAGGACGCCGGCTCAGAATTGAGCCGGCGGAGTGGGAAGGTGCGACGGGTGCAGTGGCACCCGTCGCGTATTTCAGTGTCTGCAAAGCAGACACTGAAATACAAAGTGGGGCCCTCTTACGGGGGCCCCTGCAGTGCCCCTGCCCTGCGGGGGCCCCACGACACCCCATACCGCCATCCTGTTCCTGGCGGGAGAACCGCCAGGAACAGGATGGCGGTAAGCCGCCATGGAGGATTCTAATGGGCAGCGGAAAACCGGCGGGAGACCGCCGGTTTTCCGCATCTGACTGCGGCCAAACCGCTGCGGTCAGAATGCCCTGCGGGGCACCGCCAGCCTGTTGGCGGTGCTCCCGTCAACCCTGGCCCCGGCGGTCCATGACCGCCGGGGTCAGAATGACCCCCTGTGTGTTTTGTGCTGTTCAAGAGGAGAAACCACTGCGAAGCCGGCAACAATGCCACTGGCCTGCACCGTGACCTGCCGACACCACACGGAGTCGCATTGCCCCGCTTCGCACCGCGACCCTGGTCTCACCGACGCCGTCATCGAACGACTTCACTGAGCCGCTGCTCGCACCGCGACCTGTGGGCCACGCACTCCGGCATCGCCTGCTCACACCACAGTCTGGGCATCCCCGACGACGATGCTCCTGCTGACACCCGCCGCTGCCTGCACCGTGGCCTGTGGACACCGCTCATGAGGTACACGAAGCAGCGTCCCATCCCGCACCGCAGCCCCGGTCCACCGACGCCAGCACCATCCTGTGTCATCCCCAGGCATCCTGTCTGCACTGTGGCCTGTGGACACCGCTCGTGAGGGTCACGAAGCACCGTCCCGTCCTGCACCGCTGGCTTGGGCCTACCGACGATAGCGCTTCAGCAACGACGACGTCTCTGCCTGCACCGTAACCTGTGGACACCACACGTCGCACTGCCTCGCTTCACACCGCAGCCCTGGTCTCACCGACGCCGCTGGACGCCATCACCGAGCCACTGCCTGCACCGTGACCTGTGGGCACTGCACGTTGCATCGTCCCACTTCACACCGCAGCCCCAACGCCATCCCCGCCGGCGCACCTGACTTCATCAGCCTGGAGTTCGATCTGCAACGCGTGTGACCTCAAGGGCCCAACGACTCCTGCACTGACTCCGTAGCCAACGCTGCCACATCAGTGACACCGCCTTCCGGAGCTCACCGCGAGGATCATGACGCCCTGCAAATCCAAGGTACTGTTTGCGGGTCTTCCCAACACCGTAGCTGGCCCGCAATGCCGCAGCCGGCCTGAACTGTAGGTTATGTTGATCACGACGCCGTGATAGCCCCAGGTGGAGCTATCGACTTCAAGGAACTGTAGTTTTGAGTAAATCTTGCATAATTCATATTTTTCTTACTGTATGTTGGATTCTTATCGTATTTGGTCTTGTTTTATATAGATAAATATTGCCTATTTTTCTAAAACTGGTGTGGTGTCCTTTTGTAGTGTTTTCACTTATTACTGTGCGTTATGTGCAAATGCTTTACACATTGCTTCTGAGATAAGCCTGACTGCTCGTGCCAAGCTACCAAGGGGGTGAGCAGGGGTTATCTGAGCGGGTATCTCCCTTATCCTGACTAGAGTGAAGGGCCCTACTTGGACAGGGTGCAAACCGACTGCCATCTAGAGACCCCATTTCTAACACTGAGTATCTTGTGTTTGTGGTTGTCTGGGTGAAATGCACAAGGGAACTGTCAACCAACCCAGCCCAGACATGGATTGCAGACAGGCTGTAGGGCACAGATGGATTTTAAGTGCAGAGAAATGCTCACTTTCTAAAAGTAGCATTTCTGAAATAGTAATAAGAAATTCAACCTCACCACTATGCAGGATTTTCTGTTACCATTCTGGCCATACTAAACATGACATGTCTACCGCTTTCTGATCAGAATCTGCCACTCAAACAGTATATGAGGGCAGACCTAATGCTAGCCTATTAAAGGAATAGGCCTCACAGTAGTGGAAAATGAATTTATGGGGTTTCCACTACCAGGACATATAAACACACATATGTATATATCCTGCCTTTCACCTACATAGCACCCTGCCCTATGGGTTACCTAGGGCCTACCTTAGGGGTGACATATGTAGAAAAAGGGGAGTTTAAGGCTTGGCAAGTACTTTCAAATGCCAAGTCGAAGTGGCAGTGAAACTACACACACAGGCCTTACACTGGCAGGCCTGAGACATGGTTATAGGGCTTCTTATGTGGGTGGCAGAATCGGTGCTGCAGGCTCACTATTAGCATTCAATTTACAGGCCCTAGTCACATGTAGTGTACTTTACTGAGGACTTACAAGTAAATTAAATATGTCAATTGGGTATGAGCCAATGTTACCATGTTTGAAGGGAGAGACCATATGCACTTTAGCACTGGTTAGCAGTGGTAAAGTGTGCAGAGTCATAAAACCAGCAAAAAAAAGTGTCAGAAAAGAGGAGGGAGGCAGGCAAAAAAGCTGTCAGGTCTAACAATGAGCAAGTAGAGAAGGAATTGAAATCATGCCACATCTGCAATAGCCTGTCCCCCAACGTGACACAGCACCCAGTGACTATGTTTGACCTTCCTGTCCATGCCTGGGAGATAGTCACAGTTGACTTCTTTGGACCATTAGGAGATAAACATCATCTTATGGTAGTCATAGACGAATATTCACATTTTCCTTTGGTCGAAAACTCTCTTCGACAACTCATGATAAAGTCATAGAAAGGCTTGATGACATCTTTGCAACTTGGGTTATCCAGAAGATCCTCAAAACCTATAATGGCCCACCTTTCAACAGCAAAGAGTTCAAAGAGTTTCTTGAGTGACTCAATGGCAAACACCAAAAGAGTGCACTCCTCTGACCCCAAGTAAATGGTATAATCAAAAAGGTTTGAGTGAGAGCCCAGCTACCTTGCTGTTTGGGAGTGCCATCAGAACAAAACCATCTCAATGGACATAAGATCGGTCAATGAATGCTGACAAATTTCATAACACTTACACTACTTATAAGAGCAAAATGAAACGTAGGCTGATCAGAGACAACACACCCAGGAAACAGTATTTGACAAAGTAGATTGGGTACTGGTAAAGCAGCAAAAGAAACAAAAGATGGACACCTCTTTGGCCACTGACCAGTTGCACATAGTGACGTGCAAGAGACACATGATGACAGCACATCACCCTGGGAAGTCCATCACTCAGGACTCATCACATTTTAAACACCGACCTCGACACTCGGCCGCTCCTGCACCTACGGTGGAGGCGCCACACCTGCAAATTCGGCTCATAAGCCTGAGCCTGTCCCACAGTTGCCAGATACTGGTGCACTCCAATCACCTCGGATCACGCGAGCCAACAAACAATTGTAGGCTCCTCGCCAAACTGATTGAAGAGATTTGAGTTCAAATTATGCCTTTTATTTAACAAAGGGGAAGATGTAGGATATTGACGCTATAAGCACTAGGACCCCTGTGGTTCTGGGCAGTCTTTGAATCGGAACCACATTATATGCTGGGGAGGTGTCAGGGTGTGGTTCTGGGAAGTATGATGTAATGCGCAGTGGATGAATGAATGTTGGGAAATAAAGACCTTTTCAACCACAGCTCCTGTGGATGGCTTAATCTGTTTGCATGATGCAGGCTGGGGAAGATGCTATAGGGTAGTCTAGCATCTCCTGAAAGATAGATATTTCAGGGTCAATATTTATCAGATTATTTTGCGAGTCCCTTCAGTCTTTGCCCCTTTAACTTGGAGGTTCTGTTTGTTTAGATAAGGGACAGGAAAGAACTGGAACTCAGGTATTAGGGATTTATTGTTGAAAGATGACATATTTGGGATGTTCCCCTGTATAGCCCTCGATACTTTGGATTGCAAGATAAGGTTTTCCTCACTGGATATCAGATTGTGGATTGGCCTACAGGAAGGAAATAGAATCTGAAAGTTTTTCAGGCTCTGCCATCTCGCGCTTGAAGTCAGTATAACATCAAATACAATCATTATGCCACTTACACATAGGTCTGGATTACAAGTTGCACACTGCATGGGTGCTTAAATTACCAGGTCAGGGATCAATCTTTTCTGAGCGAAAATTGCACTCATGTAGTATGTAGTCATGAGTATTGGTCCATAGAATGAGAATAACCATAAAGACCTGGAACTATCGGGTCCTTCTCTGCATGGCTATCCCTCTTCCAGGGGCAATTTCTTCCAGGATGGCGGGTGCCCAGATAGGCACTAATTTACTGGATGCCTTTTCTGCCCAGGATAATGGGGCATGATATACCCACTAGACTCAATTATACTGGAGTGGTGCAGGAACACTCAGCCTGGATTACTAGTCAGGCAAAGGGGTACCCTGATCCAGGAACACCACTCTACCAAACTTGTAACCATGCCCGTTGATAATAAACGCATCCCTGTAAAATTCTAACAAATGCTGAACTGTACATAAATTTGTACTGTCCATGTCTCCACGGATGAAGTTACTGAAGGCCATGCAATTCTATTCCAAGGACTCATGTCAGATTAAAGTTCCAAAGGTGCATGTGGTCCTAAAACTCCATTTAAAGCTTTTCCTCACCCTGACCATACGAGCACTACTAAAGCATGTGGATCACAGCGCCTCAGTATTCTGTGGAGCATTCCCTATTTGTTCATGAACAATTTGGAACTGGAACAAAGTGCGGTGGTTTGGATCCCACCTTTAAACACTTTTTCCAGACATGAGATGTGGACCCACTGTCAAAGATTTATAACTGGTTCGGAGTGCTTTTCTTCCAAATGTCATTTTTATATATGTTCCTTAGACACAGCCTTTGTGCAAAACAACTGCTCTCACATCAGGTAGCAATGATACTGGATCCAAGCAGGACTATCTAAAACAAGGGCACAATGAAGTGTGACATCTCTGCAGAAATCAGAGATAGACAAAAGGACAGACCCTCGTCTAGAAATGTCATCACCTCGAACAACAGAAACAGCAATCTCATACCTCACTCCTAATATATATCAAATGCCAGTGCTCAAAAAGCACTAATCAGAAGCCCTTTGCTAATATGGTCCCCAGTGAATTTCTGAGAGGAGCGAAGTCTCTATCCTCCTTTACTTCACAGTCTATGTGTCTCCAACCTTCAGCTACATGCATGCAGTCAATACAGTTCCACTGCCTGGAAAAGTGTTTCCAACATCCATCTTGTGCCGTTCGAAACCAGGGGCTGCCTGAAATGGGTCCCTCTGTTCCCAGTGCTCCGACTTTCAAAACACTGAGTCCTGTTACCATGCATGTGCTACAAACTCGCTACACATGCACACACATAACACGCACACAGAATGTCAGCACAAGGGACTTGGTTTCAAGTAACAACAGAATTATATATGAGAGGGGATAGTAGGCTACCCTCTCTCCAATAGAGTAAAAGGCATGGTCACACAAAGGATTCACAGTAATCCTTGAAACACTTCCACACTGCTCTCTCTGATTCACTGTGGGCAGAGACAGCAGTCCTATGTCCATTTGAGGATACTCTTTGTGCACTCCTCCAGGTGAACAGAACATGTTTCTAGACCTTGCATTTCCAGGATCACGCCCACACGCTAGATTAATGTGATGCCAAGGCCAAATTAAGTCAAACTATAGAAGCACATGTGATGGGTGCATTGGATTTTGTTAATGTAAAAGATAAAAACCTTAGGAAACATCCGAACCAATGGAGGAATTGTGACTATAGAAATGTTGATGGATAGTTTACACAGGGATTAAAAGTGAAAGGGTCTCAAATTCTTAATTTTGTTTAAAAAAAAAAAATTCTACCTCACTTCCCTCAGTGGCTAGTGAGATTAAAGCCCTTAGGAAAATTATAAGAAAGAATTATGGAGCAACCGAGAGGCATTTTAAGCACAAACGACGGGCTGATATTTTGTACTGGGCTTAAAGCCATGATTCTGAGACATTTTGGGAATTAGTGTCAGAGTTGGAACAATGAACAAATGATCATAGAAATATTAACACCCAGGCTCACGTCTGGGTTTGTCATGTTAATTATACTATGCACCCAATAACATGGAACATAACCTTACCGTGTTTTTACCGCTTAACTTAGTGAAAAGTGCAAAGGTGATTGAAGCAAAGATGTAGCCACCAGAACAAGTGGTCTCTGTATTACTATTATAAAGGCAGACATCTGGATGCAGCCCTTATCTTGTTCATTGTACGGCAACCTTTGAGCTACAAGTAATCCCCGATCTTGGAGAGGATCAATTCTCCATCTAACCTACAAGAAAAGAAAAGTAAACAATCAATACTTCATGGGAATAGTTTGAGGTATGGGTTGCAGAAAGTAACATTTTACCATGGCACCAGGCCGGTTTTCTTAAGGTCTCTGAGACACTTGAGGCCACAAAGTTGAACATGCAGTTAGTACAGAAATAGCAAGCAGCGCAACAAAAAATGTAAGAGGCAACTGTCGTTTGAACAGACCCGAGCTCTCGCCAAATCTGCAAGCTGGATCATGCATGCAAAATTTAACAACTTATATACATTTTCCCTCTATACACGTCTACAGGGAGCAAATATGAGACAGAAACTTCTTACTTTTAGTGAAACTTAGCCAATAAGCAGGTGGCAGGATCTTCCCACTGAGAAAAAATCAGACATTCTTGAAGCAGAAATACAATACATCCACACATCGCTTGCATTATGAATGTCTTAAAATTAGGAATCTGGTTGCCAATATCGAAAGCAAGGGTACACTTTACCCCAAAGATGCAGAAAATATGCAAATGTACTACCTCAAATAAAATGCCTTCTAGGCCTACTAAAGCCACGAAACTGAGCAGGTGTATTCAGGCTAACGGGCACTTCAAATTAATACGAAAACAATGATCATACTGGATTATAAAATGTTTCACTCCATGTTCTGATAAACATCTGTAATGGGGCAGTGACATTAAAGGAATTGAAATACAATATTATGTTTTCAAACCCTCCTTCCCCAACACTTATTTGCCAAGAGGCAACACTTCTTTACAGCAATTTGATCGCAAACAGTCTCAAGCCTTCTGATTTCACATCTTCATTATCAGTGTCCTCAGCATCCTCAGATGTATCAAGTAGAAGAGTACTGGAAATGCTTATATTTGGGCAAGTGCACATGATGATGCACATTATTAATTTCATGAATAGACACAGAACAACCACAATTAAGACGGCTACAATAAGGATTTGAAATATTTTCATTCTCCAGTGTCCAAATTTGCTGCCCAACCATATCCAAATACTACTGAGATTAAAATCTATTGCATTGTGTAACTCGTGCAGTTTCCTGGCACTATCGTTGATGTGATCTATTTGTTCATGTGACTGAGTGAGGTGTTGGAAAGATAAGGGCAGCATTCAGAACCTACAGTAGCAGATCTTTCCCTTCCCTCCTTTGGTGCTAATATGTAATCTAATGCTGTCCTGTTCTGAACACCCATCTTGGCATGGGCATCTACTTGATCTACCACTACTACCACTAATCCTAATGTTAATGCAGTGGAGTTAGCAATCTCTTCCATGATCTTTTCATTTCTTTGTGCATTTTCTAAAGCAACTGCCATACAATTCATTTGAATAATATCAAACAAGAATCTACAAGCAGCAGATGTAGATGCCTGCCCCCTCTGCTGCAATTGTGATCACCAAAGTGTCTCATAGCAGGAACACTATATCTCAGATAACAAGACTTGATCCAATCTAAGGGCAGCCAAGGATAGGCTTACGATCCACAGAGTAAGTATGCACAGGCCCCCTGCAAATGGCACTTGTGAAACAGGAGTTCATGAGGAAGACTGAGTTCACAAGGGATCAGTTTGAAAGGAATGGTATCTACAACAAGTTCACATTTACTTTTTCAACAAAAACACTGGAGCCATTTGCTTTATAGTGGTCACAGATAAATCCTGGCTCAGTCAATGCAAGATGAATCACATCTGGCATGTTTCGATTGAAAGGATTGTTAAACTTTTTAAGGCCCTGTTAAGAAGTGGGGAGGGATATGCCAAACACTCTGGCAGTTGGTGCCCACAGTAGAAGAGATCAAGGTGTCATTGTAACTGACTGGCACACCGCTTAAAGGGAGACTACCCTCTACATCCACAGGCAAGTGTATTCAAATGGAGCAAGGAAAGATTCATAGTTTATCTGTACTTGTCATGTAACAGCAGATAGGAGTCGTTAACAGATGAAGCAGCGACTCAGTTCAAGAAGATATTCAATACAGTTATGGCATGAAATTACTCCCCATTACGCAGCAAAGTTGTATTCCACCACCAACCAGACACTCAAGCAGCAGCAGAGATAGCAGGCCAAACCCACAGAGGGATCAGTTATTAGGGAAGGGGCCACTTACCTCAGACGGAGGTAGGTGACGATGGGAGACTGCACAGTCAGCATCACATGGTAGTTGTGTAGCGGGAACAGAAAGTGGACACAGAGGGCCTGGCCCACCCAAAGGTGAACAGGGGGCAGCAAAACAGTTCTAAAGGGTGGGGTGGGTATATCAGAGGCCAGGCACCTGTCCGGAAGCAGGAATGTGGTCATCTGTGGGAGGAACTGCTCCTTTGCAGTGAGATGGGTGGATTTACGTGGCCAGACCATGATAGTTGGTGGCTATATTAATGATAAGTAGGACCTGATACAGTCCATGCCAGGGGCTGCAGTGCTTTCTTGCTATGGTGTCCATGTGCATACACCCAGACATCGGGTTGGAGAGAGTTCCAGGCCTTGGCCGGACACTCAAGCAACTATTCGTGGTTGCTTGAATCCGAGATCGGAAAATGTACAGACATTGTGTAAGCTTTCTGCAATACTGCATCACTGTTCAACTGTAAATCCAGCACAGCCACCATGCTTGGGGGAGTGATTAGAGGGGAGTGCTATTGTTCGACCCATGACTATTTCATAGCTTAGTTATTTTATTCCTAAGGGTAGCATTGATCCTCTCCACCTTGCCTGTTGACTCTCAGTGATTGCACAATGGAAATGCTGGGTTACTCGAAGCCTTGCAAATTGCCTGCACTACTGCTGACAAAGTGTGTTCCGCAGTCACTTGTGATCCAGCACTGTAATCTGAAATGAAGAATAAAATCTCTCAGTTTCCACGTAGCTACTATAATGCCATCTGAATGGATACGGGGGTCCCTTCCACACATCATGAAAATATACATACGGTAACCAAAACAGACAAGTAGTTAGTACACATTGGCATCTACATAAAGTCCACCCAAAGGTGCACACAAGGGTCCAAGTGGCATGGGGAGTAAAGAGGGTGGTCTTAATTCCCTTTCTGGCTTTGTGTACAGGCAAATGGCACTGGACTGACAATTTAGTGCTAGGGCTATGGAAGAAAGAAAAGGTACATACCAGTGAGTTGCTGTGGCACATTATCATGTCGTCCCTACTGACATGTGCTGCTCCATGGTACAACATAGCAATATTCAGGAGTAGAATTTCCGGTGCAGCCAAATGTCCAATGCTGTCTCTCCAGACCCCTCAGGGTCTCTTTTGCATTTCTCTAGATCCAGGACTATTTTTCACTTTTGGAGGCTTGTGCCTGCGATTGAGTCAAACCTTTTAACATTGGTTCATGAAGTAAGTAAGTTATCATAACATACATAGCAACATCAGTGATTTTAGACAAAGTTGCATTTTTAGTGGCTGAATCATAGCAACATCAGCGATTTTAGACAAAGTTGCATTTTTAGTGCCTGAATCAGCTAGGCCAGTGGTTCTCAACCTTTTGGTCCTCATTATGACCCTGGCGGACGGGGGAGAAGTGGCGGTAAAACCGCCAACAGGCCGGCGGGAAAAAATGCAATTATGACCATGGCGGTTACCGCCATGGTCATCCGCCACTTCTCCACTCCGACCGCCAGGGCGGTGATGACCGCTGGGCTGGAGACTTCGGTCTCCAGCCCAGCGGCCGTCACCAGCCTGCCGGCAATATCAGGATCCTGCATACCGCCATGGATTTCGGGTGGTTTGGAACCACCACGAAATCCATGGCGGTAGGCACTATCAGTGCCAGGGAATTCCTTCCCTGGCACTGATAGGGGCCTCCCCAACCCCCAAGTCCTTCCCCCGCACCCACCACCTTCCTGCCACCCCCCAAAGGTGGCCCAGACCCCCATCCCCACCCCTACCCCCAACATGCACAGACACACACCCCTACACGCACATATACACTACAACAACACATACCCGCACACATACAAACAGACATGCACACAGACCGACCTGCACACATTTCCCATACACACAACACATCCCCCGCATGCATACACGCACTCACACACCTCCTCTACATAGTCACACGCACACCCCCATGCACATACACAACACGCCCCACCGCTCTGCCCCCTCCCCTAACGGACGATCAACTTACCTTGTCCGTTGATCCTCCGGGAGGGGACAGGATCCATGGGGGCTGCTCTGCCGCCAGCTCCCCGTCACCAGAACACCGCCACACCGAATCATGGAACGTGATTCTGTGGGCGGTGTTCTGATGATGGGGCCGTGGATGTGGAGCAACCTCCACTTCCCCGCCGACCGCAAGTATGGCTGCTGGTGGCTCTCCGTCCGAAAAAGGACAGAGGCTGCCAGCAGTCATAATATGCCACGCGGAAAACCGCCTGCACTGGCGGTCTTCAGCACGGCGGTACCTCAGCTGTCTTTGAAAAAGACTGCTGAGGTCGTAATGAGGGCCTTTGACTCTTGAGGACCACCACTGAATCACTAATGGAAGCCGTAGACCCCCAAGCAATTTGTATGATTTAAATTTCAAATATTAAAACAGTAATTCACAAAAAATACACAAACAAGTACACACCAAACAAATACTCGAATTACTAAAGATCTAATTATTTTATATTGAAATAATATGCAAAAAATGAAACATTTTAATGGGAAGGTTGGCGCTGCATCTCGGTGACTAACTTTTCAATGTTTAGTTTTATTTAGTAAAGCTTAATCCTCAGGTCAGATTCTACATTTCCCAAGTGATTTCTATTTTCATGTTTTAGGTGCATAAGACCTGAGAAAGCTTTTTCACATAAATATGTGGTGGGAAAAGGAGATAAAAGCATAAGGGCCCCTCATCTCTCCATTGCCTGTCACATGTAATTCATTTGTTTTATAGCACCTCTCATACCAGTGTAGGGTGTTGGAGCACTTTACAGGGGACTACAAGGTGTAGGATTCACATGCCATCCATAGTGGTAGGGATTTTCTAAGAGTGCTTGGTCTGGAGAAGCACAAATGTAGGATTCAGAACATAACACAGTGGTTAGCGTTGGCTTTAATAATAAGAATGTATTTCTAAACAAGCAAACCTTTTTTAGTAGGATAAAGATAATGAAAGACTGGGGAAAAACCTAACTTTGTAATTTGTGCCATGCAGTTTGCATGCAGCCCTTTGATTGCAGTTCATAGCGCCCACTGCTAGATTAAGATTGTAACTAATGGACTTCACAGCAACAAGAGAATATGTGACAAAAGCAGTAACCCACTGTGCTATGCACATAATTTACTGTTCTTTGCAGCAGGCATATTAACCATCTTATCTACCTTAGATGAGTCAAAACTGCCACTAGACCAAACGCCCATCTCTCTCCAGCAGGTACATTAATCATCAGAGTTATCTTGGTGCTTTTATTTTTCTACAAATGCTGCTGGATGTACATGGAACATTGATGTGCTTTTCAAACTACTGCACACATGAAGTGATACATTTAAAAACACGCAGGGAGAGGCCACAGCTGAAGAAGTGTCTTCCTGCTGGCTGGGGCCTGTGGGCCCCCTGGGAATGTGTCAAGGACCTCTGGGGATACCACTGAGCTAGGCTGCTACCCTTCAAGACATCATCAATGGGATGTTGGTGTGCAGTGAACATTAACATCCCCACCTTCTTAGGCAAATGTAAGGCACTCAAAATGTTTTGAACCTAACGCCCATTTTTAACAGGGGTCCCGGACAATGTTTAGAAAACACTTTACATCCACAGGAGCCCAAATTCATGCGTCACACCAAACGTTTAGTTTGAGTCCATGTACATTGTTAAGATCTTTTCCTAGGAGAAACTGCACACTCTGGTGAGAGCTATAAGCTCTGCAGCATGAGCAGATCTGACATCTGACAAGTGGTACATGGTATATACAGCATAACCAACAACCAGGACAAAACATTGTTCCTGAGGCATGATCCATCAACAAACTATTTTGACTCATAGTTAAGAATAGGCACAGCAGTTAAATCCTGTTAGAAATGGGGTTTCCGGTAGGCTAGGGTATGCACCTCAGCCAGGCAGAACCTACCCACTCTAGTCAGGGCAAGGGAGTTACACGTCCAAGATAACCCCTGCTCACCCCCTTGGTAGCTTGGCACGAGCAGTCAGACCTATCCCAGAGGCAATGTGTAAAGCATTTGCACAACACACACAACAACGTGACGCAATATCCCCACCACAAAGGGAACACAACACCAGATTATATGAAAATATACTGTATTGTACACAACGCAATTATTAGACCAAACATCACATATGAGTACTATCCTGCAACCTTAACAGTTGTCAGAACGTTACACATTAGGTACTCTGCAAACTAGCAGTAGTCACATATAACACACAGGTTACGCAGTATTCTGCAACGTAAGCAGTAGTCAGGAAACACGTTATTACACCAAAGCACTTGTTATAAGCACATCATAAAACACCCATAGTAGGAACATTAGAAAACATCTGGCAAGTCATAAAAACATATTAGTATGTTATGCCCATAATAGGAACATGTTCATACATATATCCACACATCAAAACACAGGAAGGCAATAGATATATATTCAAGTCTGTAGCAAAAACTTTAAAATACATATATGGTTCCTGATAGGGAATACCTGTTTGTCTGATGAGGCACCTCTAATGCCTAGAAGATGGAAAATGGGGCCCCCGGCGATCCTGCGTGCACAACGGGGGCCACATGATGCTTCTGGGGGAAAGGGGCGGTCGGCACCCTCTCCTTGCAGAAAACAGGCCCCTCTGGGGGCCTGTGATTTGGAAGGGGGCCTGCCTCGGCCTCCTCACAACCTGTCCTCGGGGTGGGGGCCAGACGAGGCCCAACAACAATCAGGGGTGAACAGAAGGGGGCCTCAGTTGAGGTCTCCCTTGTCGGTTTAAAAATGCTGCTTTGTATTTAAGGAGAAACGGAGAGTCCTGCTCCTACTGCAGAGACCGGGGAAGGGGGGCGCTCCCCGCGCCTTCCCCGAATCCTGCGATGCTGGAGGCCCTCGTCCCCGGAGCAGCTGCCAGTGGAAAGCAGGGCGAGGCCGTGCCTCTTCCCACGTGCTGGACTCCTCTCCGGAGCCGATCCTGTGCCTCCTGGGTCACGGCGGTGATCACCTTGACAACAGGGGAGCCGGCGTGTACCCCGGGTCCCCAGGGGCACTGAGAGGAGCGCGTCGGCTCCTCTCTATCTCCTGGAGTGCCCTGGGGCTAAAGACAGAGTGCGCTCCGACGCGCTTGAGTAATTAAAGGGGCCCGGCTGCGGCGGTGATTTCCTTCTGCAAAAAAATTAATACACGCTTTTTCAAGCACGATGCACCAGGAAGGGGAAGCGCTTTCAAGCGCTAAGGAAATCCCCAAAGGAGCGCTTTCCCAAGCACTTAAATTCAGCGAAAAGGAGAAGCACCCCTCGTGCTTCAAAGTGGATGCAGGGGTCAGAGGCCACAGCACCCTGCCCCTGGGGAGCAAAGTTCCAAGAAAGGGCCCACAGGTCGAGGGGCCCAGCAACAGGCCAGCACAAGGAAGATGCAGCAAGTGGAAAGTCCTTTTCAGTGACCAAGCAGGTCACAGGTCAGCACAGCAGCAGCAGTCCATGGCGGTTCCTGGTGAGTCCTTCCAGCATTTCTATGTCCAGTTCCAAGATGATTCCTAGAGTCTCCAAATTGTGGGGAAAATTCCCCTGTACTTATACTCGGTCCTTACAATGTTTTGCAATGGTATGGAGAGGAGGTTCCAGCCAGTTACAAATGGTTCTGGGAGTGCCCCCTCTCTCCTTCAGCACAGGCTCCAAACATCAGTGGGGGGTTAACGACCCTATTGTGTGAGGCCAGGGCACAGCCTTTACAAATGGAGGTGTGCCCCGCCTCTCCCTTCTCTCAGCCCAGGAAGACTATTCAGTATGCAGATGCACCTCTGTGACACCTCCACCCTCCATGTGATCAGGCTGTCTGAAAAGTATGCACAAAGCCCCAACTGTCAGTCTGCCTAGAAGTGGATTGGAGTCAAGCTGCAAAACACCAGATTCATAAGCACAGATAAATGCGCACTTTCTAGAAGTGGCATTTCTGTAATAGTAAAGAAAAATACACCTACACCAGTAAGCAGCATTTATTATCACCATCACAGCCATACCAAACACACCTACGCTAGCCCTCATAAATCAGACAATACCCCTTACACATAAGGTAGGGTATTCCTAATGCAATCCTATGAGGAGGCAGCACTCACAGCAGTGAGTTAGGCTGTTTGTCACTACCAGGACAGGCCACGCAACCTGGCACATGTCCTGCCTTATACATACATGGCACCCTGCCCTTAGGGGTGACTTACATGTAGTAAAAGGGGAGTTCTGGGCCTGGGAAGTAATTTTAGATGCCAGGTCCCTGTGGCAGAAAACTGCGCACACAGGCACTGCGCTAGCAGGCCTGAGACAGGTTTGAAAGTCTACATTAGTGGGTGGCGCAAGCAGCGCTGCAGGCCCACTAGTAGCATTTAATTTACAGGCCCTGGGTATAGAGATACCACTGTACAAGGGACTTACAGGTAAATTAAACTATGCCAATTAGGTATAAGCCAATCATACTAACTTTAGATGGGAGAGCACCTGCACTTTAGCACTGGTCAGCAGTGATAAAGTGTTCAGAGTCCTAGAGCCAACAGCGAGAGGTCAGAAAAACCAGGAGGAAGGAGACAAAAAGACTGGGGATGACACTGCATAAGGAAAAAAGTCCAACAAATCCATGCAAGGTTTGGTCACATAGGCAGTGACAAGGATACAATTAAGGGGTTCTCCCCTCTCACTGGTGGAGATTAAAGAGGCAGGGTTCGCAGGGTTCACAGCTTGATATTGGATTAGGGTAATGCAAGAAGCTGACAACAATAACATTTCATAAAGAGACATTAGGTCTGTAAAAAGATGCTGAGTTTTTATAGGGAGAAGGATGGCAAACACAAAATAAGGCACAGATACAGTTAAAAGAGGCTTCTTCTGATTGTATTATTATTATTTTTTTGCAAGTTTTATATATTGCAGACTCGGCCCAGAGAGGTTAGAGCACTTTACAAGACAGAAGGAAGTTAGCACCAGTTAACAAACATCATAAAACAACCTAATTAGGACCAGGAAAACAAAGGACTGAACAGTTCCTATGAGCAAGGGTGGTGCAGGATAAGCAGTACTTACCTAACAATCAAAGTAAACCAGCTTAAAATAATCAGGAGAGCAGAAAGAACACACATTTTGTAACAGGGAAGACAGATCAAGTGAACATACAAGTTGTGAGCAATGACTCTGATTTAAACTGAAATGTCTCTCAAATAAGAGGATTTGGAATTGAATTTTGAATGTAAACAGACGAGAGGTTGTGCGTAGAGCTGATTGGAGGGAGTTATAAAGCCTTATTGCATTATTAGAGAATGTCTGTCTCATGGAGCATTCTAGCCTGAAAGTTGGAGGTTCAATAAAAAGTCACTCATCAATTCTTGACTTTTGTAGAGCTCCTGACACTTTCAGTTTTCCAACTAGGTAGGAGGGAGTGTAATTGTGAATACTACAGTCTTAAATTGGGCATCTCCTGCATCAATGGGGAGCCACTGCAGAGTGCATAGAATAGGATAGGTGTAGTTGAATTTCTTGTGGCCTATCACAAAGTGGGCAGCTGCATGACTATCTGCTCTCAGACGAACTAGATGTACTTCAGAGGGACCACAGAGAAGTGAGTTATCATAATCCAGTCTGTAAAGAACCAGTACATGGACCACAGGTTTCACATCCAGCTCTGGAATGGTGTGCCAGACCAGTCTTATTTGGTGGTGGGAGCTTTAGCCATAGCTGAGATTTGCTTCTAGAGGTCCTGGTGGCTTTCAAGGATAAAAACCAGTGATTTAGCATAATCAGGATATAATCTGCAAATTAGCTAGATTACCAGATTTTCTCAAAGTCTCAATAAGAGGTTCAAGATATAGAATAAACAGGATGGGAGAATGGCCAGAGTCATGCGGAACCCCTTGTTTTAGGTTGGAATTCCCAGAGACAGAATTCCCTATTTTCACTATTTGTGAACGGTTCAACAAATGAGAGTCAACATGCTTTTGGAATGTCACATCGAAGTCCATCCATTCCTTTAGGATATTAATCAGATCATCACAGTTCATTGCATCGAAGCTTTAGAACGGCCCAGAAGCGCAAGAAGACAGGAGGTTATCGAGTCAAGGAGGCAAAGAGAGTCATCTGTACTTTAGTTTCAGCCACAGTTGTAACACAGAAACAGCCCTTTTACAGACTGGAAAACATCAAAGAGGTATTGGCCTGAATGTGGAGTGATAGCTGTGATGCTATATAGTTTTCTAACTCCTTCCCTAGAAGGTTAGTGTTGAAATCAGGCTAAAGTTATTCAGGTCATTAAAGTCTGGGAGGCCCTGGCCAATTTTCAGAATCTTGGGGAAAATACCTCTTTTCAGTGAGTTCACCAGAGAGGTCCAAGATGGTAGTAACATATTGGCCATTTTCTTGCTCAGTGAGCCAGGCAATGAGTTAGGAAGGTGACTGGAAGGTTTGCCCTTAGTTACAATGTCAAGTAACTTAGACTCAGAGATTGTGTCAAAGTGCAACCTGTTCCACTGGGCTTTGCAGGGCAGTGGGCAATCATCTTGAATAATGCACTTTGGCAGATATTAATACTCAATAGACTTTACTTTCCTTGCAAAGGAGATGGCAAATTCTTCACATTTTGAAGCAGGTATGGAAATAGTGCTGATGAAGGCGTGAGAGTCTGATTGTTTGATGACACCAAAAAGTAGGACTGGGCACTTTTAGCAGTCTCATGCATGGATTTAATGGGACTAGATTTAGCTTTCAATATATGTTCAATTTGTGTTTGTGCAGCCTTGAGAACAGTAAGATTGGAAGGTAAGAGTTCTTGTCTCCAGATTTTCTCAAGGTACCTTAAATGGTTTCTTTAGGCAAATAAATCCAGAACCCAGGAAGGAAGGCTTAGGTCGTTTACTCTTGCATTTCAGTGAAGCATATTCATTAATTAAGTTACCCATGCAGATGCTGTATACTTGTGTTCTGGAATGTATCTCCCGGTCAGGATCAGGGTGGGAAATTGGCTCAAAGTGTTTTGGGTGGGCAATGGAGAGCTTGAGAGGAATTTGCAGGTCAAGACCAATCCACAGAAATTGAGTCTTCCGTGGTCAGAAGTGTGCCCTTGGAGATAACGAGGTCAAGAACAGAGCCTCTGTACTGTGTTGGGTTCTGACAGTGTTAGAGGAGGTTGATGTCCCATAGAAAAGAGAAAAGGTTAACAAGTTTCTTGTTATTTTCACCCTAGTGAAAACTCAAGGCTCCAAGAAGATGAGGGACTTCACGTATATCATCTGTGATTAAATACATTTAATGCATTCCTTAAAGAATGTGCTGTTTTTGCCAGGAGGGTGGTATATGACATTCATTCTGATATTAGAGGTCTTGTAAGCACTGATTTCATGAGGCAGGCATTGAAAAAAGGGACATTTTCAGTTGGAAGTAGTTTGGAGCTGGGCATGCTCCTATGAATTGTTGCCACACCGCTACCTTGACTGATTTCACAGTCACAACAGAGAATCATATAATGTGAAGGGAGAACATTGTTTGAAGCATCATTCTTCAGCCAAGTTTCTAGGAGGACCAGGATGGCAAGATTTATATTCATAATGGTGTCCAAAAGCTCCGGGGGCTGTTTAACTGCTGATCAGCAATTATGTTGCATACACTGCTGAGCTGAGTCTGTGGTGAGTGGTGAAAGGACAGCATGTGCTTTCAGTTGGTACCTGAATGCAGTTGGCGACTGCTTTATTCCTGGTTAAGGGGTATAGTTGGAGAAGTCTGTCATTCTTTGATGGTTGGAATGAAGGCAATATCTTAAGCCCTGTTACAGGAGGGATTTTGGCTACACTAAAGTCATTAACATTTGACAAGTTGATCCCAATCATCATCTAGTGCAGGATGTGTTCTGCTAGGTCTAGGTTTGCGATTGCTTTGAGGTAGATTGACACCCGGGGGTTGTTCTTCAGAAAGGAAGAACAATGTTGGGGATTATTGGGCAAGCAATAGTGCAGTATGGATAATGAACATGGCAGTAGAGAAACTGCTTGTGAGAGTGAGTCTATTTTCTTAGATAGAAGTTAGCGAGGCTAACAGCTCTGTTGAGGAAGGCATGGATGTTATAGTCAGTGAGGGGTTCATAAGCATGGAGGTGAGTTCAGGAGATAAGTTTATCTGTGTTGTCTGTGATGAGACTGAAATCTGAGAAGAAAGTCTGATATTTGTAGAAGAACCTATTGGTGATATCAAAGTGTCAAAGAGAGGGTAGAAATTAGGATGTCAGCTGGAAGGAGAGATGGGTGGAAGTTGGCTGTGGTGCGCTAGATGAGGTGGATGTTGCATTGGTTTGGGAGGGAAGAGCGAGGTAAGTGGGCCAGCTGCTGGCAGATAAATAAAGGCTGGCAAGAGAGAGAAGGAGGGTGCATTGATAGTAGGCAGAATGTATAAGAACAGTAGACAAAAGTATGCAAGAGGTCTGTTGCGTGGGGCAATTGGCCGAATGGAGAGATTAAGTGGAACAAGGCATGTAGGTACATCAGGGAGAGGAGGGTAAGGAATGGGACTGTGAAGGGTGTAAAGGGGCTGAGATGTTATCCGAGGAGTATTATAAAGGGAAGAAGGTGGCATGGCGAGTTGTGCGATGGTTGTTCGAGTGAGTGGTAGAGAGAGTCAGGCAGAACGGTTAATGGGAGTGCATTGGGCTGAACTCTGAGGGACAGAGGTAGAGCTGTGGCATTGGCTGGGTTGATGTGAAAGTAGTTAGGAGGAGAACAAGCTGAATAACTTTGAAGTGGTGGAGAACCAGAGGGGGTCATGACAATGCTGGGAAGATTGAGAGCATAGGGGAGTGATCGCTGAGGGGAAAGAAAGCCAGTAGGTTGGTTAGGAGCAAAGAGATCAAAAAATGGCAGTAAGGGGCTTAGCTTTGGCCCCTTATAAATGTATTTTCTGCTAAATAATTGGGTACAGGTGCTTTTATTCGGGTATGGTGATGTCTTGGTCAGATTTAACCAGGACTTTTGACACGCACACAGACAAAAACACACATGAAAGCCATAGCAAACGTTGGTTAGTTTACAAAATATTGTTTTTCCCCTCACTTATAACCTACCAATCTTTCCCTTTCCACTGCCCCTTAAACCCCTCTCATGTGCCCTGCCTTGTCATATAATGTAGTTTAATATTATATGCCTGTGTGATTGTTGGAAAACCTGAAGCTCACAACCTCCCAATCTTAATGACCAAGCTACGTCCCTGGTGGCAGTAGAGGAGGGAGGGAGTTAGGATTGAGAGACTAAAAATGGCAATCTAGTAGGAATGGAACATAATCTTCCCAGTAATGAAGATAGAAATAGCAAATAACCACTGAAGTGTGAAGAGGGGGAAACCTTCAGGTTTGGCTCATAGGGGATGAAATTTGCTTAAGTGCTATTTAGGGTTCTGTGCAAGACATTATGCCTTCAATCTGTGTTGTGAGTGAAAAGTAGAAGATTGGTCTTGATGGAACTCTTCCAAGCACAGTGATACTGGTTTGTAATCAGGAGTTTCTGGAAATTCCCTTAAAACATTATGCTTGAAGTTTTTCATGATATATTTAGGTACATTTGGAGGATAGGTTGTTTTAAAGGAGTTGATTCCAGTTTTTCAGAGGTGTTTTGAAAGGAAAGAGAAGTCTCAGAGGGCCATAATGTAGCTGTCTGTAAAGATCAGAAAAGTAATTGAGGACGTTGTGTAGTGGATGGCACAAAATGAGCCCAGACAGGGTACAGAATGTTGGGACTGACTGGGTAGTAAGGTTTCCCTTCCTACCTATATTAAGCAAGGAGGGGAGTGACCTCTGCCTTCAGTAAGAAGAGGGGCGTTGCTTTGGCAGATTGGTCATGTTTTGTTGGTCCATAGGCCTTGATCTAGTAAGCAGGTCTTCTCTCAACAGGTAGTGGGCCTTAATCTGACAGGGAGGCCTTGTTTTGTTTTTTCAATAGGCATGAAGAAACAACTCCTAGACAGAGGTGTTCCTTTGCCACTTACCTCCCAGACATCATCCTTCTGCAGGGTGAAGACTGTGAAGTGCCTGCAAAACACTCCTGAGCACAGCTCAGCACTACCTTCTCTGAATCACTGCCACTCCCGCACAGAAGGGTTCCAGTCGACAGATATCTCTTCCATCTACTCTGCATAACTCTATACCAAAGCTCGACGTTCAAATCCATTACTTTCATGACAACACAAAGAAAAAGGTTGGCATAATCATTGAGTCCAAACACAGGTGCAGAAGTCAATGCTTTAATCCTTAATTTTAACAACTGGATTTTCGGATTCACTAGGAAACTGAGAGAGTTCAAGAGTCTCTTTTCTGACATAATCTTGTAAAGGCTTTGCTATTTTGGGTTGCCTAGGATACCCAGCCACGCCCAGAAAGGTACATACCTGGGAGATAATAACAGAACAGGGAAACTTATGAATGGCTTTGATTTGTTCAGAGAAAATGCTGCACTTGCCAGCAGAGATTACATGACTATGGTAAGAACAAGTGGGAAGGCAGAACTGTAATTTCTCCTTGAAGTCTAATACCCCTTTATAGTCAGTTCAGTGAGAAGACAGATGGAGTCCTCCTTAAAAATATCTAGAGTAGCAGATGCCAAAAGCTGATTGTCAATATACTGGACTAAAGTTGAACCCTGGAGGAAAGCCAACATGTCCAGATCTTTCTTTAGAGAATGGGACTCTATAAATCCTTAAGGAAGTCAAGTCCATGAATGGTGAGATCCCTGCAATGTGAACGAGATGAGATACTGAGTCTCCTCGTGTATGGGATGAAAAAGAAAACAGAACAAAGGCCAACAACAGTAAAGGTAAAGTGGGTAATTCAGAAGTCTTTAGCGCTGAGCAACTAGCTCTTGTGTCAATGAGACAGGTAGTATGCTTACCATTAATCTCATAATCAACATAGGGGCTCTTTTGATCTACCTGGAATAAGATACTCATAGCACAGTTGGTACCTTGTAGGTCCATCTTCCTGGCTATGGATGTGTGCTGCACCTGTGAGCCAATAGCTATGGCTCTACCCGTAGGATTTCCTCCACCATGACCCGGAGCTCCTCCTCGGACAAGCGGGGGTGTCTTTGGCGTGACATGGGGTGGTGTGTGTGATGTGTGGGGCGGTGTCAGTGTTGATGTGTGTGCTGATGTGTAGTGGTGTGTGGTGTTTTGTGTGTGGATGTTGTGTGGGTGATGGTGTTGTGTGCCTCTGTGTGGTTGGATTGTCTATTCTGTGCTGTCTCTCTGGCCTTTGTGACTAATTTTTTGTCATAGGTGTTTGTGGGTGATGTGGGTGTGTGTTTTATATTGTGTTGGGTGTGTGGGAGTGGTGTTTGAATGTGTATCAGGTGTGTGTATTTTGAATTGTCCAATGTGGCGGTGTTTTGGAGATGTGTGTGTATTTTGAACGCGGTGGTGTGTACCGCCAATGGAATACCGTGGTTGACAGACCGCCGCGTGGATTCGTGGGTCGTAATAGCATGGGCGTGTTTCTGTTGGCGTGGAGGTGGAGGTTTTGTTTTCGCCAGTTTAACACTGACCTTTGGTGTGGCGGACTTGTGTGTGTGTCTGAATTTCGGCGGATTCCGAGATGTGTGTCATAATAGCTGTGGCGGAATTCCGCGGCCGCAGCTGTGTATTGGCGGTCTTCTGCACGGCGGTAAGCGGCTTTTACTGCTGATGTTGTAATGACCCCCATATGTTTTGTTCAGTTTAACTGCCTATTGGCTTTGACATGGCATTAGCCATTACATTCTGTATTCAGTTTAGCTGCCTATTGGTTTTGACATGGCATTAGACATTACATTTTGTATTCAGTTTAGCTGCCTATTGGCTTTGACATGGCATTAGACATTGCATTCTGTATTCGGTTTAGCTGCCTATTGGCTTTGACATGACATTAGACATTACATTTGATATTTAGGTTAGCTGCCTATTGGCTTTAACGTGGGGTTAGACATTGCAGTTGAGACATTGCAGATGAGCTGTGTTTTTCCAAGCTGTGTTTTTCCACATGGTAGACCAAGCTGTTTTCTTCACACCAGACCTTAGCTGATAGGAGCACGTAGATTTTGTGTTTACCTCGCAATCCAGTCTGAGAGCGTGGGGCTCGGGAGAATGGGCCACTCTCCAAGGTTCTTCGGCTCTCACACTGAGTTTGCTTTTAAGGATGACTCTGGGCTACAGAGAGGTAAAGTGAATCTGCTTTGACTTCAGACGGGAACTAGACGTCAGTTGCCTGTCTCCCATTTGGGTAGAGAATCTCTTTCTCGCAGTTGACCGGAGTCATCAACTTGCAGACCCCAGAAAGATGAAGCTGAATATAGGCCCTACGGTCTTGCCCATACAGTGATGAATTTTGACTTTTATGCTATAATAATATAATCACCTATATTTGCTGTTTACTTTGCAACTGAGAAGTATTTTGATATATTTTGCTTTCATTGCTGCGAATACTTTTGAACGTGTGCTTCCAATCTACTAATTTCGTCCCTCAGGAACCTCGTGGTGGGAAATGGATAACAATAAATGTCTTCTTTAAACTCAGAAGTGCATTCCAGAGAGGTTCTGTAAGCACGGTTATGAGATAAGAGGGAAAGCAGAACATATGTGTATATCGAGACCAAATACTTATTTATTGAAAAGATGAAGTTGAACATGTTGATCGAGTAAGAAAGGTTCCCAGTAGGTTGGAGGAATATAATCTCACTGTCAAAATAAAGAAATGCAAATTTGGCAGTAAAAGCATTGATTATCTGGGTCACACCTTAACAGGTGATGGGTTGATGACCGAAGCAGAATTGGTAAACACAATACAGAATACGGTTTCTCCTCTAAACAAAGAAGAGCTCATGAGATTTTTGGGTATGACTGAGTATTACAATACATGCATTAAGAATTTTGCTGACAACAGTTTACACATGAGACATTTGTTGAGAAAAGGTATTGAGTTTGCTTGGGACAAAGAGTGAGAAAGGGAATTTAAGAATTTGAAAGCCAAACTGTCATTTTCTCGTAAGCTTAAGGATTTTGATCCTATGAAATGTTAAATTCTAACTACTGATGCTAGTCTCAAAGGACTGGCAGCAGTCCGTCAGCAGGGAGGTCGTAAAGCTGAAAATACCATAATGTTTATTTTAAGGAGTTTGAAAGGAACAGAAACACGTTACTCAGTCATGGAAAGAGAAGAGTTGGCAGTAAACTGGGCTGTTAAGAAGCTTAAAACATTTTTATGGGAAATCCGTTCATTGTTAGGACAGATCACAAGCCTCTATGTGAAATTTTCAAGGTTAAAGGTATTGATGCAATATCTAGTAGAATCACTAGACGGGTTGTTGGTTTGCAAGATTATGATTTTGAAGTAAGATATATCCCTGGTGTAGAAAATGTTTCAGCAGATACTCTATCCAGATCAGTGCCAGCTGTGGACAATTGCTCTGATGAGGACTTGGTGGACTCTGATGAGGATGAATGTGTCTGTGAGATTATTTTTTAAACTATTTCTGAACAAAGGTGATTGGATGAAGTTAAAGCAGACAAAGTCCTAAGTACAGTTATAAACATGTTACAGTTAGGTTGGAACAATAGAGATCGGGGGTTCAGAATGTAGAGACTACTGGTCAGTTAAGGACCAACTAGCCACGGAAAGAGGATTTTTGTTAGGCTTGTTCTGCCTACTAATCTAAGCAACAGGGTCAGAAAATAGAGGGAGGCAGGCAAAAAGGTGGGGGGTGACCACCCTAAGGCTGTCAGGTCTAACAGTCCTCATTCATAACTCAGTAAGGCATAGCCAAGTATGCCACCAGGTAATTAACAAGGGAGTGTATGTGTGTATATGGAGTGTGGTAGCATGGGGACCTGAAGGACATGTAAAAAAGTGGAATTAATAATGCTTTACACCTTATCGCACCAGATTACCAGAGCATGTGTGTCAACGGCAAGCGTCTAAAGCAGACAAAACCCGAGCATAACAAGGTGGTCTTCAATTGGTCATTTATTAATTTGTCCCTTCCTCCATTCCCTTCTTTGATTCTTGGGGGTGAGCTACAAAAGATACGTCCACAGAACTTAGAGGGGTGTGGATGGACTAACGCTGTGCATCGCTCCCACTGGGTCTGATGTCCAGGGTAGTGGAATTATATTACAGTGATAATGTGGTTTTGACACAAAGTTGAGGAGTGCGTAGAAACAACCCTAGTAGAGTTCCAAGCATATTCAATGGCCACATAATGCCCATAATCCCACATACAGAACACAGCATGTTCATATTCCTTCCACATTTACTAAATAACAATAACAACAATATGTAACAGCCATTTAACCTCCATCATATCCATGTAAATAAACATATATTCCCCTTTCTGCAAAAATAATCACTACACTACAGTGGCACATAGATGTAACAGCCATTTAACACCCATCATCCCCTATGCAGAAAATTGCTATGGTCATTATCCCAAGAGGAATAAGTAAAATACCATGCACAGGATATCTAGTAGCCATTTACCACTTGTAATCCCCCATGTAAATTTTACGTATTTCCATTTTCCTAAAAGGAACCAGGATAATATAGGGTAAAATGTGTTCATCAACTCTTTGAAGAACCTATTCCGAATGTGTAAAATAGCGATTACCATTTCCTTACAGGAATATACATAGCATCCCTAAGGGAAACCATCATATTTCATATATGCGTGTAAATATCTCAAGAGGCAAACTATGTGATTGTCTACCAACAAGGTAATACTTAATAAAAACCGAAAACACACATCCTGCTAGCTAAAAAATAACAAATGATGAAGAGAGTTAACTTTCACTTTGTACATGTAAGCATTAAACTACATTGCCATAGAAGGATGCTTAAGAGAAAACAGCCCATCACTCCCAATGATCCTTTTAGTACGTCTGTTTTAAAGTTCCTGCCCCAAGCATTGCCACAATAATCAAACCAGACGAGAGGTAGATAGTTTTCTATTAGAAACGTGGTGACAATACAATGTCCCAGAAAGGAAAAGAAAATCCTGCTCTGGATAAGCTTCTCACACCCAGACCTGATTAAAGAGCCCTGGACTTACCCATGTTTAAAGCCTAAATAGCAGTTTTGATCAGACATTAGACGTGTGCCTGAAATTAGTAAATCGATATTGAGCTACGAACACTCCTAGAAAGCAGGAGGAATGTGCCAGATATTGGTTCAATCAGCTACTTCTGGTCAGATCTGGAATCCAAATTGACCCAAGTGAAATATGCAGAATTTGTTCTTGTAGCATTTTCCGAAACCAGGCACATTTCAAAAGTGCCAGCATGTTTGTCTGTATTCCATTCAAGAGGATTTCTTATTTACACTTCCATCTTGGCCCACATCAAAGGCCTGATTTATAGGGCTATCAGGCCTCTTTTGATTGAGCATAGTACTCGATGGGGGGCTCTCTGGAGCCTAACAACTAGACCTCAAAGCAATGGAAGAAAACAAAGGCGCACAGCATGTTATCACTTCACAAGTATTTAAGAGAAACTATTATTTGGAGGCTGGTTTTACCTTTGTTGAACTCTCTATTTAAAAGATCTGATCGCACTGTAAGAATGCAAGATTTCTCTGTCTATATGAGTAATTATGCAACTATTGATGTAAACGGCATTTACTATTTTTTTTATTTAATTCTTTTATAGCACTACTCATCCTAGAGTAGGGTGTGAGAGCTCTTTACATCGCACAGCAATGTGCAATAAATAATAAATGTGTAAATCAATGTACAGGAAATGTTACATAGAACAACAAAGGTTATAATTTATAAGGAGTAGGAATCACAAATCATTCACACAGTTGGGAGAAAAACAAAGTCATGATATAAAACGTAACGCAGTGTTTGTGGTTGTCTGTACAAGTAAGACTTTATTACTTCCCCAAGGAACCCTTCTTTGCAATCTTAGAATAACAGATCGAAAACAAAAAACAATAATTAGGGTCTAAACCCATGATTTAAAAATTGTGCATGCATCTCCTTGATGCTAAGAGCACTGTGTTATATTAGAAGGTTTGCAACTTATGAATCTGAAGCAACAAAATTATTGCAGCGTCAAAATGAATAGCCCACTTACCTATCTACATAGAAAACAAATCTGTGATTTGTATGTTGCGTAATGTGCTCTGCAGCAGGCACATTCACCCTCTATGTTGCTTTATGAGTCAAAACTGTAAATGGACAAAACACTGAACACTCCCAGAACCATGTTAACCATTAGTGATATCTTGCTGCTATTATACTCCCTTCACAATTGCTGGGCATACAATGATCTCTGAAGCAGGTGTTTTGACCCTTTAAAATACTTTAAATTAGAGGTGGGAAAGCCACTGAAAGCTTAAGCCAGGTGTTAGAAATGGGGTCTCTAGTTGGCAGTCAGTTTGCACCCTGTCCAAGGAGGGACTCTCACTCTACTCAGGGTAAAGGAGATACACAGCTCAGAAAACCCCTGCTCACCCCATTGGTAGCTTGGCACAAGCAGTCAGGCTTATCTCAGAGGCAATGTGTAAAGTATTTTTACAAACACACCGTAACACAGTGAAAACACCACAAAAAGACTCCTCACTGGTCTGGAAAAATAGTTCACATGAATCTAAATCAAACACGAGCAAAACAACAAAAATCCAACATACACAAGTAAAAATATGAATCATTTTAAAAGTAAAAACAGTCTTAATTCATAGAAATCAATGGATGCGTTTTAGCACAAAGTACCTGGTATGCGTCAAAAATAAAGCAGCACAGGTGAGCGTGCGTTGGAAAAGCAAGCAATGCGTTGATTCCTTACTCGCAAGTGAGCACGTATGCTGATTCTTTCTCTGCCGGGTAAGCAATGCGTCAATTCTTTCCTCGCAGGGAAGGGATGCTTAGATTTCCAGACAAACAGCCTTAGGTCCATGCGGGGATGTTGAAGATTTTGATTCCCGGGGTCGATGCGTGGAAAATTCCGTTGTGCTGTGCGAAGGGACCGTGTTGAGAACAGGCGCTGCGTCGATTCTCCAGCCGCAAGGCAGGTGCTGCATTGAATTTTCTGAAGCAAACACTGCGGTGTGTGAAATTTCCCCCGGGGGTTACCAGCTTCCACTTCTAAGGGCCCGGACATGATTTGGTACCACTTTGCAAGTCAGTACACTCAGCAGAAGAGCCCAGGCACTGCAGATAAAGTCTTTGATGTCCCTGAGACTTCACAAGAGGGGGCAAGCACAGTCCAAGCCCTTGGCGAACCTTCACAACCAGGATTTCTGAAAGCAAAGTCCAGTCCTTTTCCCTTTTCAGGCAAAAGCAGCAGCAGCAAGCCAGCCCAGCAAAGAAACAGGAAGAGTGGCAGGTCCTTCTCAAGCATCAAGCTCTTCTCTTTGGCAGAGGTTCCTCTTAATACAAAAGTAATCTAAAGTTGGGGGTTCAGCAGGTCAATACTTATACTCATTTCTGCCTTTGAAGCAGGCAAACTTCAAAGGAAAGTCTTTGTAGTGCACACTCTAGGGGGTTGGAGACTGCATTGTGTGAGGGCAAGCACAGCTCTTTCAATGCAGGTGTCAGCTCCTTCCTCCCACTCTAGCCCAGAACTCATCAGGATATGCAGGACACACCTCAGCTCCCTTTGTGTCACTGTCTAGAGTGAGCTCACAAACAGCCCAACTGCCAGTCTCACCCAAGAGTGTATTGACCATTCATGCCGAGGCACAGAAGGTTTAAGCAAGAAAATGCCCACTTTCAAACAGACAATTTAAAAAAACAACTTTATCAAAAGATGTATTTTACATTGTGATTTCAGAGACCCCAAACTGGAAAACTACAAATAAGAGTTAGTTAAAGGCAATCTCCATGTTAACCTATGGGAAAAATTTGCCTTGCCACAGTGAAAAACGAATTTGGTAGTATTTATTATCAGGACATGAAACACACAGCAGTACTTGTCCTACCTTTTAAATACACTGCGCCTTGCCCATGGGGCTACATAGGGCCTACATTAGAGGTGACTTATATGAATTAAAAGGGAAGGTTTGGGCCTGGCAAGTGGGTACTCTTGCCAGGTCGAATTGGCAGTGCAAAACTGCACACACAGACACTGCAGTGGCAGGTCCGAGACATGTTTACAGGGCTACTCATGTGGGTGGCACAATCAGTGCTGCAGAACCACTAGTAGCATTTGATTTACAGGCCCCAGCACACATGGTGCCCCATACTAGGGACTTACCAACAATCATTGAAATCCAATTACCAATATCTTTTAGACAGAGAGCACTTGCATTTTAGTACTGGTTAGCAGTGGTAACGTGCCCAGGGTATCAAAACCCTCACTGGTTAGCGGTGGTAAAGTGCCCAGAGTAGCAAAACCAGCAAAAACAAATTACAGCACAGGATCGAAAACAGGAGATCAGAAGCAAAAGAAGTACAGGGAAACCAAGCCAAGAGCTGCCAGGTGTAACACCAGGCTTGAGCCTGAAGCCTGGCTCTGGCTCAGGTTGTGGTCCTGATGGAACCTCAAACCCATAATGAACCACGGTTTAGTGTGGCTGCTGACTGCCATCCTTGCTCTGCACCGAATGTGGTGTTACGGCTAAAGCTGCTGATTCTGGAACTGGGGAACCAGGTTTGAGTCTCAACATCAACTCAACATGCTGTAATTCGGGGCAAATCATATAGGGCCCGATTCCGACTATGGCAGGCACTGTCCCGCCGTCAAATCTTTTTTTTGTTTTTTTTCCAAAAGCTCATCCGTGTTATATCATAACATACATCTACTGTAAATCAGTTTAACGTACAGCAGTACTTTCAAATACTCTTATCTCAAACATATTTCAACCATATGTCTATAAGAAGAATCTTATATCTTGATCCCGCCTTCTCCCCACAGACCAATTGATTCTCTGAGTTACTCACCTTCCTCCATATACCCTGATACCTCTGCAGTGCTCCGACCCGTTGAGCATACAGTTTTTCTTTTACCCGTGTTGCCTCCATCTTTGCCTCCCATGCCGCACATGTAGGGTGCACTGGGGAGTTCCATGCCTGGAGAATCAAGGATTTAGCTACAAAGGTACCCACAAATATAGTTTGCCTAGAGGATATAGGCATGTCTGAGCTTGGCGCAATGCCCCATAATGCCACTAATGGGCTAGGGGCTGGCTCGAATGATATGATGGTGCTGATCCTTGGAAAGATCTTCTCCCAGTACCCCACCAAGTGCATGCATGAAAAGCACATCTGAAGCCAATCCCCCGGGTCTTTTGGCAGCGCAGGCACAGTCCTGATGCCTCAAGGTGCATTTCCCTTACTCTAGCGGGGGTGTAATAAAGCAACCATTTGGAGTAAAGAGTGATTCTTTTAAAATTCACCCCTCTAAGTGCTTTTTGTGACACTTCGTTGTGCTTTCGCCATTGTTGTATCCCTATTTTACACCCAGTAAGGTTCTCTACTCTGACCAAAAGTTGGGAGATTGCCTTGATTGCACGCTCACCCTATAGTATTTTAGGTATATATATATATATATATATATGCCGATGCCTAATTTATTATCATAGAAAGCCTGAAATATAGTGTCATTGGGGCCATCTGTTACTTTTTCTTCTTTTTTGTAGAGAATGTTGGATTTGACTTTCTAAAATGTCCCTTTTACCCATTACACACTGCATTCATGTTTTGATATGGTCCCCTATGTAAAAATCCGCTAGGGTCCTAATCTCTACCTCTTCCCACTTTTGGACGTTTCTTTTATTAAGTTCTAGGCCTATCATCCATACATCCCTAAGTCTGATTGGTGGGTGGGTCTTGTGGATTTTATATTTAGCCTGCATTTGTAGTATACTAAACTGTATCATTATCAGTAATTTATATCTTTCCCTTTTGAAAAGGCAGGGGTATTTGAGAAATTGTGGGAGCTGCGTATTTGTTTCTACCAGCATCTGATTAAGATAAAAATTAAGATTTGGCTTTTGTGCAGCTCTTAAAGCCCAATCCAATATAGTAGCTTCATAGTACGTTTGGAATGTGGGTGAGTGCTAGCCCCCCAAATTCTACTGCCAGAGTTAGCTTCTCCATCTGTAGCCTTGGTTTATTATGGTTGCATTTGAATTGTCCAATTGATGAATCCAACTTGTAAAAAACTTTTTAGGAACTCTCCAAACTACACTAGAAAAAACAAATAATAGCAGAGGGCGAATCATCATTTTGACCAGTGCGGTCCTGCCTATAATCGTAATGGTGGTTTCCTGCCATTGCAACAATAATCCTTGAATATTTTTTAAAACGCTTGTGTAGTTCAACTAAAACAAATCCGTCAAGGTCTTGGACACATATATGCCGAGATATGTAATGGAACTAGAAGATGAAGATAATACCCGAATATCCTTTGGAAGAACTGATGTCTCTACATTATACAAGAGAGCCTCTGACTTAGACCGATTGATTTTATACACCCCCAAATCTGAAAAAGCCTTGATCTTTGAGAAAGTTCTATCGATATTATATAAATCCGCATGGAGGTACAAGATCATATCATCAGCTAATAATTTCACCTAAGGTGCTGAAGGGAGCAGAGCCTGTATATATTGATCCTGTCAAATCACTGCTGCCAGTGGCTCAATAAAAAGTGCAAACAGCACTGGAGATAGAGGACAGCCCTGCCGCGTGCACAGTGATATCTGTACCAATCCTGCTAATTGTGTATTTTCCTAGAAAACAAAACTGCCACACCTCGTACCGCGGCGTCAGCCGATGCAAAAAAGGAATGAGCGATACATGCAGGGAGTTTAGGTAGCTTAGCATTGGCCTTCAAATGGGTTTCCTGCAAGAGGGTGACTTGTACTTGAGCTGTTTCTAGCCAGTTAAGAACCGCTTGTAATTTAACGTTATTGTTAGCCCCATTTAGATTACAAGAAGCTACCCTTAGCTTGTACCCAGTCATTTCTTAATATTCCACCCCATCGCCACCATAGCCAATTATGTTGCCATTGCTTTCTTCACTGCGCACTCATCTTGTGCCTTATCCTTAAGCAAACAATAAAGCTGACTAACCTCCACCTGCATTTTTTGCTCTAACTCCCCCCTGTGTCCCCGTTAGCCCCCTGGACCCCCTTATCTCCATTACCACCCACCGACCCCCAAAGAGAGAGTGCACTGAGATGGCACTCCTAGAGCCCGACCCTATTGATTAACAAGACAGCGGGCGGAGAAATCTGAGAAGGGAAAGAGAAGAGAAAATCACATAATTCATTAATTCAGATAAACAAATACCCCTGTCTACTTCTTCTCTCCCCTTTCCCCCACACCTCCCCATTAATCATGATCATGATCATGCCAACTCCCTCCCCCTCCTTCCCTCTTCCAACACCTCCTCGCTTCACCCCCCACCCTTTGCCTAAGAAACCGTAGCTATCATTTCTTCAGAAAGGCCAAGACGTTTTTTGCATCTTGTACACGCTGAAAGATATGCGCTTTTACTTGGTGGAGCACTTTGAGTTTGGCCAGCTGTACAACTCCAGCCGGTGCCCCTAACCCCTTAAAGTCATCTATTAGTCTGATACATTTGCGTCGTCAATGGCCCGCAGCAAAAGACATGTCGGAAAACACACGAAAGCTGAAAGCGTCCTCGGACTTGAAGTTTCTCTTTTTAATTGCTTGAGAGAGAATTTGCTCCTTAATCCTGTAGTCCCCAAAATGGACTAATATAGTACGAGGATATTTTGAGTTCGTGGAGCGTGTAAATGGTACCCTGTGTGCTCTCAGGATTGAAAGATCTGCTTTCGTTTTTGCCTTGTCTGGAACAATGCAATTGCAAATGAGATCAGAAACTACCTTTGTTATGGACGAGGCTGCCTCCATTTCTTCTGTCACCCCTACGAACCTGAGGTTCAAGCGCAGAGATCTGTTTTCCATCTCGTCCAACTTTAATTGGAGTTCCTTGAGTTCTAATTAAATCCGAGGTATTGTCGACTCTGCTAGGTTCCCTCCATCTTCTAAATCCGAAACTCTCTGCTCCACTTGAGTTAACTTTTAGAGAGGTGTGTTAGGTGAATATTCAACTGACAGAGCTGATCCTTGGTCTCCTGATGAGCTACCTCCTGAGACACTTTTATTGCTTGTAACTCCTCTAGAATCTTCCCCATCCATGCTTCCATCGGAAGGGCGCCCAGTATTGAACTATGGTTGCCAAGACTAGAGCTGGGGCTGTGGGGGGACACACCTGCAGCAGCAACAGCATTCAGTACTATCAGGTCAGACACAACCTTGCTGGAGCTTTCTGTCTCTGGATTTGCAGTCGTGCCGGGGATTATACCCCTATCTATAGCACCTTCTTTAGCAAGTGCCATTGCCTCCTCTTGTCTTACATCTTTACCGCTCCCTCCTTCCCATACCTTCAGCACCCCCTTCGTATTGTTACTAGTGGCTGAAAATATAGGATAGATAGGTGTCTCCTTATATTGTAAACTGTTGATAGCTACTGTAAGAGGGGGAGTACTAAAAGTGAAAGAATCCGATTGAGAGATTGTTACGGGGGCTGAAGAACCATTCCAGCTATTCGCGTTGATGGTAATACTGACTCTTCGCAACCTTCTGTCTGACTGGATGCTGGCAGCACGGGGGATGCGGATAAAAGAGGTGATAGGTCTTGTGATACATCCTGTACTCATATAGACTCCTGCAGCGCCCCCACTAGATGTTGTTGTTCAGAGCTGTGTCTTTGCCTGCCTATGGCAGAAGTCAGGGTCTTTGTTCTAAGGCATTTAGTGTTTTTACCCATTATTCGCGGCCTGCAGCACATTTCCCTTGGCATACGTTTCATTTTTAGGAGTGCTTTTAAGGTGTTATGATACGAGCAAGCAAGGTATAGGAGCCCAAGAAGGCTAAACCAGACCAGATATAAAATCTTGAATAAGGAGGCAAAGGAGACCGACAGACGTCTATTTCTATTCCGCTATTGTATCTTTACCAACTTTAGTGAAGTTAACACAGCTAGGCGCTCAGTACCCCTCAGACTCCATTTGTCTGAGTTACAAACAGAGAGTATGGAGGCTTTTCTTCCCCCTTTTTTTTCCCCTTTCCTTTTAGAGTATAGCAGTCTCTCCTCATGTTATCCGCTGCCGGCCCTCTGCATCTGCTGTGTCCCTTGTGCTATTTAGAAAAAGTCACTCCTTGGGATAGCGATTTTAACTGATCATCTTGCCATCTGCGAGCGCCCCTCTTTTTAAAAAAAACGTGGTCTTCACACTGTGTCGTGGCTCCCCTCCCCCGATCCAGGAGCCGCTCTGCTGCTCGCAATGCCCCCTGCATGCTGCCGCCACCACTCGGGATCTTGCGCGTCCAAAAAAACACGGCCCATCAGTCGATGAGCCCTCTTGGCTGCCAAGCTCGCCTTCCACCGGCAATCGAACAGCTGCCGGGACGGTCACGTGGAGCTCCCGTCATGCTCCATGACTGAGAGCCCGACGGATGGACAGGATGGCGGGCGGACAGCATTGCTGATTGCGCTGCCGCGGGCATTCCCCATCCTTCCCCCCGTTCTTCCTTGTTCCGCTGTCAACTTATTGGCAGTCCGACCGCCGCTTCCTCAACGGTCTGACTGTCCGATTATGTTTTGGGCGGTAACACCGCCTCAGGACTGCCACAACCGCCAACATTGCTACTATATTGGCCGTGGAGGTAGAGGGGGTCCATGGAAGGGTCCCGACCAGTACACCGCCTGCCCAACTAAAACCTGCCTTTCCGTCTACCTGTTCCTGGTGGGGGCCCATTATGCGACATTCTGTGGAAAGGCAGGTGAGGAGCCACATTAACCGAGACAGAGTGATTGTTCCCTGCTGTCATGTGAGCTGTTGCTCACATTTATGACCTCCAATGCCGGCTGGTTGGATGCACACACTGTGTCACTTGCTAAAAATAGTGAAAGGACGCAGTGCGCCCGACTGGCTGCCGGTACCGCAATATGGCGGGCCTTGGCTTCAGGCTTTTACTAGAGTTGAAGCGTGCTGCTACCATGTCGGCAGGAGCAACATGCCACCACCCCTCAGGAAAGTCCGAATCTGACAGTTAGTATGCTGCTGGCTTAGCAGCCTGTTTTCGACCGCTGCGAGCTGGCGGTGTGCCCACCATAGTCGTAATTAGTCCCTTAATCTTGCTGTGTCTACTGACAATGAACGTGACCTTGTGTAATGTCTTGTGCTCATGTAAAACACTGGAATATCTTTCGGTCAAGTTTGTACAATTTAAAAACTGCAGAAAAATTAACCAAGAGTTAACATGAGAAAAGACAAATAGATACTCATTATTTGGCTGATTTGCTCCAAGTGGATCAAGAAGCCCCCTTAAAATGTGTGACGTTAGGCAAATATTTTATTTCATCAAAAGTCTTTTTCTTCATAATTGCGTTTGAAAGCACTTCCAAATGTGAGTTCAGTATACCAGCTGTACAAAAACCTATTGGGTTTGATTTAATAGACTACAATGTTGCTCTATGATCTGTTCGAAGTACAGCATTTACACGCCAACTGCGTTGCCTCCTCATTTACTAATGGTTCATGTTTAAAAACGACCACTTTTAATACACATGTGTCAGTGTAGTGCTATAATATGAAATATTAACGTCAAAGCGTCCACATGTTAAAGAAATACATTTGAATTTTTAATAGACTTTTGCATAAATTATGTGGTCTGTTGTATTTTTTACATTGCTAGCATTTTCAAGGCTCAGCTCATGCAAGGTCTCTAAAAGCTGAGCAAGACCCTTTGTTCATCTCTATCGCGGCTCTCCGTGTTTATTTGTTGGCTCATAATGCCATCTGTTTGTGACAAATTATGTAATCTACAACAGTTCTTCACAAACTTTTTAGAACCATGACCCACTTTTTAAGTGTGACAAACTTTCGTGACCCCAACTAGCTTTAACCTCAGCTTTAATGGACATGAGATGGGCGATTTTTTAATGCGACTTATGCAACTAAAGCAATGTGGGTAGCACACTGTTATTTGAGGACAGCACATTTTCCATTGAAATGGTCAATAAATGTACACATATTGTTTTATAGATAAAACTATACTGCACACAAATGATAATGTGTGGAAATCAGGTTTTAGTACATATTTATTATTTGTGCATCACCAAGTAGTGTCTTGTGCATATTTATGACTTGTGCATCACGAAGTAAAGTGTCTTGATTTGTCCTAATCCTACTAAAATCTTAGTTTGCATCACACTTCAGAATTACAAATAAATGTGCGCCAGTTTGCTTTCGTAACTGCTGAATGTGTAGTTTATTTACAGTATTCACAGCTTTTACATTTCATGTACCCCACCAGGACTGTGTCAAAATTCACTTTATTTTTTTTCTCTGACTGCAAAGTGAGAGTTCCTAAACACTAGCCCTGTGTTATAAACATTAGCAGCAGAAGACAAAGTCTGACACTTGTGCTCTGTCTTTGAAGCATAGAATAAATACAGAATTTGTAGGCAACTTTATTTATTGCGTGAACTTTGGTGCCCCACCAAAAACTGGCTGGTGGGTCAGCTCAAAACCCTAACCTACAGCACAGTCACATTTTTGTTGTTGCCAATTCCATTGAAGCAGGGTTATTTTTTTAAATAAACATAGATGTTCACTGTCAGGCACTGCTTTCAAATTCCACCCCCTATCCTCCACCACACCTTGTCACCCAATTTATGAGTTCCTGGAGCAGTTTTTTTTCAGTACCAACTGCCCACCACCTTCACCGCCAAATCAAAGAATAAACACCAGTCTGACTGGGTAAACACCGTAAAAGAATTGATTGCGCCTTGACGCAGCCACGCCCACGCGGAGCCAAAAGACGGCAGCGCGCGCTGCACGCCCCCGCCTACGAGCAGCGCGCGGAGGAGCGCGTTTATAAAAGAGCAGCCGAAGTGGCTGGCGGGAAGGCTCCTGGGTACACTGTGCTCCTGGACTTCTGTTTTGTCCGTTTCCTTCTCGTATTGTACTCTTTCTAAACATGTGGCGACGAAGCAAAGGTCGTGAAAATGATGATGAAAAGGAGGATGTGCGGCATGGAAAGAACGCCGTGGAGGAAGAACAAGATGAGGAGCACGACGGAAGCGCCAGTCTTAGAAAATCGAAAACTGCTAAACAAACGGGCGGGGTCAACACCAAGCAGACCAATCAATACGACAGGTAATCAACTACATTCCTCTTTGGTAGGTGTACCTAGTCTTAACTGTGAAGGATGTTGGGGGTTTCGAAGCCATGAAGAACAATGTCTCGGAGCCTGGGAACATGGATTTTTCTGCTGTTTATGTCGCACCTTTTGCTTACTATAGCCTCCATACCTGTAGTTTTTCGTCCTGTTGCTCAATTTATAGCACATAGTGTGAAGTGTCGCTCCAATTTAGCTGTGTGAGTTAGAGTTTGAGTGTGACGTGATGGAGCGCTGTGGAGTTCAGATTCAACGCAGTGTTGATTTCTCACAGTGCGTGTCTGTCGTTTGTAAAGGGTTTCAGAATACATGCTGTTCCCGGCATTGTCATCTTTGCAAAAGTATGCAAAAGAGGTTGAAGAGTGGAATGCCATATGAGACACTCCTATTGTTTCAAAAAGATAGGAGGAAAGGAGGGAAAGACTGCTGAAGAGTGTTGTGAAGTAAACGGGAGTGATTGAGACACTCATCGATCTTGCCTGCTACACCGACCATAGTAATGTTTAATTCAGCTTTAAAAAGTTTCAATTAAAATATGTAATATGCATATATTGTGATTGTCCCTGCTGCTTTTATCTGTTGCCACTTGTGTCCCTGCTTTCTTAAAGATAACATCTAGAGACCCCACTGCCTTTTAGTAACTGTCTCTTTCCCAAAGAGGAAACTGGCAGTACAGCACAGTAAATCTTGAATGCTTCATCAGATCCCATTTAAAAGACGAGTAGTGGCAGATACAGTAAGAGACAAAATCTAGGCTTAAAGCTGTATGTCGTGCTTGGAGTGTAAGGGACCTTGGAAGGCTCCATGCCATGACCACCGTCGCCTAGTGCACAGGTTCTTTTCATGTTCATTCGATAGTAGACACAAAAAAGTAAGCTGTAGTAAGTGGGGATTGCCTTGTAAAGATGCATGAAAATGATCACGGGATAATGACCCTAAGATCACCTCTCTTTACCTCAAACGAGCTGAGTGGTGAGCTGGTGTGCCGGGATAGCAGCTTCAAAAGCTGTTGGCTTTCCTGGCCACCATGAAATGGCTCTAAGAGGGGTGGCTGTTCAAGTGATGTTACCCTTTGCCGCTGCCTTTCATGGCTGGCTTTATTAGATCTGTTTAGTGCTGTGTTGTGCTTTTGGACTTACTGTTTTTGGCCTCAAACCTCAATCTGTGCCATTTCATAGAACCATTATAATTGCCTGACCAATTTACTTTTAGATATAGTTAAAATAGACTTTCCAATGAACAATTCAAGTGAAAACTAAGGAGTAAAGGCTAAAGATAAAAATAAGTACATGTTCAGAACAGAAATCTATGCCAATTAATAAATTATCCTTAAGTGAAACCAGCATTTATTCCCATATTTTGATATGCCAATGGCAAGCAGGCAGTAGCAAATAACTTCTTTGTAAGAGATGCAGTGCATTAAAGGCACCTTGCCTTTTGAGCTGTATTCATCCAGTCTCTATATTGCACTTAAGGTTGCTTTCAGAAATTTGGTCTCTAGGTGGCAGATGTATGCACCCTGCCCAAGTAAGGGACCACAATCCTAGTCAAGGTATGTCAGTTACACAACTTAAATTAACCTGTGTTCACCCTCTGGTAGCTTGGCACAGAGCAGGTTGGCTTAAGGTAAGAGGCAATGTGGAAAGTAACAGTAACACAATGAAAACACCACAAAAGTACTCCACACCAATTTAGAAAAATAGAGGATATTTGTGAGTAAAGCAAGATCAAAGCAACAAAAATGCAATCAGTATAAGTTTAAATATACATTTTTAAAGATAAATTCAAAAATGGTGCTTAGAAGTCACTAGTGTTCAAAAGGTTATCTGAGCTCGCAAGGGACCGGTTGTAAATTCAAAGTTCATGCAGACCATGAAGGAGGGTAGAATGGCTATAGGACCCAGACAAGTCCTGCAGACAAAGTACCCTGGATTGAGCAAGTGCCCACATCGACTCAATTTCAGGAGGAGCTACTACAATGTCGATCCCGTGGATGGAGGTGAGCATAGACTCCGATCCTTGCAGGCGAGAGGCTTCAGTGTCAAACCCTTTTAGGGTGCAGGTGCCACATTGATGTTGACACTGTCCACCTGTGTAGAACCATGCAGTCCGTTGAGACGATGTCGTCTAGCAGCCGCTGCTTCAGTGAAAGAGGGCGATGCGTCGGCTCCAGCCAGCGCAAAGCACCGGATGCATTGAGGTAGAAAAAAGCTGCAGAAACCTTCTGATGCCCAGGATGTGAGGAGGCACCTCACCTGAGAAAAGGGTAGGACTCGCAGATGGCAGAGTCCAGCAGCACCAGGAGAGTTGCAAGCAGTTTCTGACGTCTCTGAAACTGCAGGAGAACAGGGGGAAGCCCTTTGAAGTCATTGGGTGCAGTCCTTGTCCTCAGCAGGGCAGAAATATCAGCAGGGCAGCTCAGCAAAGCAGAGAAGCAGTTCTTTGGAACAGTCAGTCCAAAGTGGTGATCCCTACAGCACAGCACTCTTTACTCCAGAAAGCCCGTTAGACTCCAGGTTTATTTTATTTTATAAAAGAGGGGTGGGGTGCCCATGGGCATGGCCAGGCACCCACCCAACACAAATGAGGACCAGAGTCTTTCTGGCCCCCTGGGGGGAAGATAGGTGTAGTTTCCCCTGATTAGCCCCTCTTCTCTCCCCAACCCCCCCCCCCCCCCCCCCCCTCCCAGGGGAGGGTGCAGACAGCCCACTAGGTGCCAGGGAGATTAAAAAGGGGGGGGAGAGGCAGTCATCGGCATGGTTAGGTTATACCCCCACTCCAACTGAAGAGGGCAACAACCTAAGACCCAAAATCCACAGCTAGGCACATTGTAAAAAAAGAAAATGGGGGGTCAGTTTGGGGTGGAAAAATGTGGTGCGTCTATTTTGCTATTTGGTCTGTTTCCAGTCGTGTGCACGAGGCCTAACCACACAAATGAGGTACCATTTTTATTGGGACATTGGGGGGGGGGGGATTCTTGGTGGAAGGAAGTTTGCAAGGATTCTGGGTAACAGAACCTGGTGAGAGCCACACAAATCACCCCATCCTGTGTTCCCCTAGGTCTTTCGTTTTTAACAAAAAATGTATAGGTTCTCTAACTTTACCTAGGTGCTGGCTGAGTTGGAGCCCAACATCCACAGCTAGGCACATTGCAAAAAAAAGGGTCAGTTTTTAGTGGAAAAATGTGCTGTGCCCACATTGTGTTTTGGGTAATTTCCTCATTTCCTCTTACAGGCACTAGGCCTACCCACACAAGTGACGTACCGTTTTTATCGGTGAGACGTAGGGAAACACAGGATAGTAGAAAAAGTGTAATTACCAATTTTCTTTTCTCTGCATTTGTGCTTTCCAAATGTAAGAAATAAGTCATTTTGAGTACGAGCTCTGAGTATCTAGGGTTCTTGGTGAACCCACAAGGCCTATATATCCTCATAACCAGAAGGGTTCAGCAGACGTAACAGTATATCGCTTTAAAAAATCTGCCATAGTTAGAAGTTACAGATGAAAGCAGACACACATGGCTATTTTTTTTTTGTTTTTGTTTTTCAACTCAATTTCAATATTTCTTTATTTGAACTGTTTCCTTTCTAGAGGAAAACCTTGAAGGGTCTCCATAAATGATCTCTTGCTGAATTTAGAATTTTGTCTACCTTTCAGAAATGCATAGCTTTCTGAGATCCACCATTGGTTTCACACCTATTTCTACCACTAACTCGAAAGAGGTTGAACGCACAAAACATAGGAAAAATTGACTATGTCCCAGTAAAATGCCAAACCTTTGATGAAAAATTTGTTGGTTTTTTAAAAACATTTTTTATTCAAGTCTGCCTGTTCCTGAAAGCTGCAAAGATGGTGATTTTAGCCCTGCAAACCCTTTAATGGTGTTTGCAGGGGGAAAAACACACTTTATTCTGCAACACTTCCCCCCCCCCCCCCCCCTTTTTTTTTTTTCCCCCTCAAACCCAAATTTAGCTATATTTAGGCTAATTTCTCAGTCCCCTCCAGGGAAATCCACAAACCGTGGTACCTTTTAGAATATCCGGGATGTTTGGGGGGGGGGGGGGTGGGAGACAAATTTGGCATAGATACCTCATGTGGACAAAGTTATGGAGGGCGACGAAGCATGAACTACCCCAAATAGCCAAAAAAGGCTTAGCACTTGAGCGGCCTAGCAGCAAAAGGGTTAAATGCCAAGTCGCAGTGACAGGCCTGATACATGTTTATAGGGCTACTTAAGTGGGTGACACAATCAGTGCTGAAGAAATATGCCAGTTGTGGATACACCAATGATACCATGTTTAGAGGTGAAGCACATTGACTTTAGCACTGGTCAGCAGTGGTAAAGTGCTCAGTCCTAAGGCCAAAAAAAGGGCAAAACGATGGAAGGAAGACTACCCCAAGGTTGTCGGATCTAACAGTTGCCCAACAGAAGGTTCTTGGATGTTTTTCTGATTTTTCTTAACTCACCTTCTAGAACCACTGGCATGCATAAAATGGCAAAGTACATTCCTAGATATCTAAGAATGAGAGCAAGCTTATCAGAGGTAATTCCAGTAGAATGTATGACAGGCATGGGATTCTGAGTAGCAAACCGTGGCTTACGACATAGATGTCAAGTAGTGAGACATCTGTTGGATGTCGTTTACAGAGAAGCAAAAGACCTCCAGGTGATTATTAACAAAAGTTGGAGAGTGCCTCTAAGACAGTCCTTGTTGAGATTGAGATGTAACATTGTACCACGATATCTCCGTTTGCACCCTTACATGGGGGTCTGATTGGCAAAGGTAAGGGTCAAATCACTACAGAAATTCAATCCTTCACCTTCCATTGGCATGTTTAGCGTGGCCAGTCATGCACAGTAGTTGCAGAGTGATATAAGGGGATCTAATACACACCGGAACACCCTAAGCAGCTGGGAGAGGGTGTCTCTAATAGTCACAAAGAAAGGAAACTGTAAGACTACAGTTGGAAAATGTACAGTGCTGTCTCTATGTTCAGTGTCCAGCCAGGTAAAATTTATAGGCAATTGTCACAGACTTTGATTGTGAAAACGTAAATTCCAGTGTACCTCATCTGTTTCTGAAGGTGACAACGGGTGACAGAATCATGCCCACTGTCACTGCTGTGCCATGTCAAATTGCTAGAACATACAAGACCAGAAGTTTTTTTCTGGATAGGGAGGAAAGTCTTTTACTTTCAGCCCAGCATTTCCAGCAGTGGTTTAGCTCAGTAAATCTGAATGTGAATGTGTTCTCAATTCAGCTGCCTAGAGTTTTAGAAGTAGCATTGTGGAATTTAAAAGGCACATGCTGGCAGTGGAAGAGAACAAAATACAGGACTCGAGATCAAAGAAATGGGATTACAATTTGTTGCTAAATGTTCCAAATTCAGAGCTTTGGAATCCTTGTTCAAGAAGACTCTCGCAAGGCTAAAAGGAAGGTGAGCACTGGAAATAGTTTTGTTTCTTAGACCAAATGAGAACTGCAAGCGTGCAGAACTAGTAATCTAAAAACAGTCACTATGGATCTATAAGGTCTTTGTCAGGTAGTCTCTAGTTCTAAGGCAATAATATGTTCCTGATGGTAGGTGCAAAAAGACAAAATGCATTGTACTGGGAAATTGAGAAAATCAAAACTGACAACAAAGACGCCATGCTTCAGCATAACCGCAATCAGTGTGTGTGTGTGTGTGTGTTTTTTTTTTTTTCTTTTTTTATATTCCAATTTGGACATGGCCAGCTCCAAAAGGTATTTATTGAATAACTAGTGCTTTCTACTTTTGCAAAAGTTAGTGAGCCCTAAAAATACTGCACCCATTGCATTGCAAATGCTTTTTTAATATTGGGTTGCATGAAACGTGTACTGAGTGAAGCTGCAGAGAAATAGTGCTTAAAGTTGCCCAATTCTCTAGCAGAACTTTTTTGGGTGTACATTTTATTTTAAAATCAAACTATCACCAAATGAGCTTTCATGCTTATGCATTTACCTGTATATAAGCAGTGAACATTTTGGAGGAATTATAAATCCCCTCAAATGATTAAGCTTTACAAGTGAGCGTGCGCACACAAACACACTTTTTTTTACTATTTTTTTTTTTTCATTGGAGCCACTCTAAGTAATGCAAGCTTAAACCACAGCTCACTGGGCTCACCATGATAGTAAAGGCTTTGCATTCATGAATGATATGTGCAAGTTTCAAAAACTTCCAGAACATATGGATACAGACCTTGCTTTAGTTGCTGAAAATGTCTTTTGCTGATTCATATTGTCACTGTAAACTGGAATGGAAAGGATTTTTGCTGCAGAGGATTGGATCTATTGTTCTAGTGGACAAAATAAATATGAAAACTTGTCCTTGACCCCAAACAATATGTCGAGGGTGTTGGACTCTAGAAATTTAACTCCCTTATTTCAAAGAACTTGTAAACCAGATGCATTCCATAAAAAGGCACACATTTAATTGTAAGTAGAAAAAGAGCAAACCTAATATAGCAAGACCCAAAGAATAAGCATTCCTTTGTTACATAACTTATAAATCATATAACTGTCTGACTGTTTTAAATACGACTTGCAAAAATTAGTAGCAGCAAGTGTGTGGTTTGCGCAGAACTCATATGGTAGCTTAAATCAGTCACACAGCTTGCCTGGCAAAATCTTTCAGTCTGCATGACAATGAACCACCCCTTATACATTCTCAATTGGGTGTGGCTCTCAATGCTGCTAGGGCAACGCATATTGACCAGAAGAGGCACCAAGGGAAGTAAGACCAGGGAAAAAGCTAAGATAGGGGGAGGTGCTGGGCTCACCCTGTGCCGTCTGCCACAGCACTGAGGGGCAGCCAATGCCTACCAGAGTAGGTGAATACAAGTGGTTGGGTATTGCACATAACACACTGTAAAGAAGGATCTTTGCAGCTTCACATGAACAGTTGAAGTGCAACAGAGGATCCAGGGCATGATTCTGGTTGCATGGGGCCAGGCCATAGAGTGAAGAGACCAGCCTGGAAGAGAGGGGACATGAGTAGCACTACTCGAAGGCCATTGACAGGCTAGCAGATTCTCTTGTCCGAGAAACCCCTTAGGGCCCGTGAAACACGTTGTGGCCTACTGGCCTAGGCTGATTGGTGATGCACATGATACTGAAAGGCCTGTCTTCCTCCTCTACCCCTCCAATAAAGAAAGGTACCTGAAAGATGAGCGAGGTGAACTGCAACAGATACAAGATTGCATACGGTCAGAGGGCAGTTGGGAAAACATTGAGTTTACCCTTGTTGTGGCCTGACAGGGAACATGGCAGGTCACTCGGCAGTGAGGAAATAGGGGCAGTGAACTTTAGATCAATGGCTGCCTGAAGAAACTCAGCCTGGCGACCACAAGAAACTTTTGTGACATTTGGGCATTAAGATGACCTGCCTAGGGACACAAGGACCACTAGTGCCTGCACAAGATTGTGAATCCCAAGGTACTACTGTGACATAAAACTGGGCAAGTTTGAGAAGACACTCCTGGCACTCAATATAGCCCAGGGCTAGAAATCTGTTAAGGATAAAAGAATAAATATGGGAAAGGATCCAAAAACTGGGCCCTTGGAGCCAGTTGTAAAAGCAAACCAGATGCCCCTGAAGAAGCAAATATATTGGCAGGTTAGAATGGGTGCTGGAGGAGAGCATTCCTTGAGAGAGGTGTTGCCACCCCACAGACCTGGTTCTGCCCTCCTGTGGCCTGGGCAGCCCAGTCCCAGGAAGGCAGAACAAAGCATTTCCTCTGAGAGCAGGGTGTTACACCCTCTCTCTTTGGAAATAGGTGTTAAAGGCTGGGGAGGGGTAGCCTCCCCCAGCCTCTGGAAATGCTTTGAAGGACACAGATGGTGCCCTCCTTGCATAAACCAGTCTACACTTTTTTAGGGAACCCCTAGTCCCTGCTCTGGCACGAAACTGGACAAAGGAAAGGGGAGTGACCCTCCCTGTCCATCACCAGCCCTGGGGTGGTGCCCATAGCTCCTCCTGTGTGTCTCAGACCTCTGCCATCTTGTTTCCAGAGATGTGGGGGCACTCTGGAGGCCTCTGAGTTGCCAGTGCCAGCAGATCAATCAATCAATCAATCACAATATTTATAAAGCGCGCTATGTACCCGTCAGGGTTTCGAGGCGCTGGGGGGAAGGGGGGTGGGGGGGTGGAGGTGTGCTGCAGTTAGCGGTCGAAGAGCCAGGTTTTGAGGAGTCTCCTGAAGGCGAGGAGGTCCTGGGTCTGGCGTAGAGATGTGGGGAGAGAGTTCCAGGACTTGGCGGCGAGGAAGGAGAAGGATCTGCTGCCGCAGGTCTTGCGCTGGATTCGGGGGACGACGGCGAGGGCGAGGTTGGCGGATCGAAGTTGACGTGTGGGAGCGTAGAAATTGAGTCTGGAGTTGAGGTAGGAGGGTCCGGCGTTGTGAAGTGCCTTGTGAGCGTGGGTGAGGAGTTTAAAGGTGATCCTCTTCTCCACCGGGAGTCAGTGGAGTTCCCTCAGGTGAGGGGAGATGTGACATCGGCGGGGTATGTCGAGGATCAGTCGGGCGGAGGCATTTTGGATACGCTGGAGTCGTTTGATGTCTTTGGTTGGGATGCCTGTGTAGAGTGCGTTGCCGTAGTCAAGTCTGCTGCTGACGAGGGCTTGGGTCGCCATCTTTCTGGTCTCTGTTGGAATCCACTTGAAGATTCTGCGGAGCATGCGGAGGGTGTTGAAACAGGAGGAGGAGACGGTGCTGACCTGTTTGGACATGGTGAGTGCAGAGTCCAGGATGAAGCCGAGGTTTCTTGCGTGGCTGGCAGGGGTGGGTGGGGGTCCGAGGTCGGCGGGCCACCATGAGTCGTTCCAGGCCGAAGGAGAGCGACCGAGGATGAGGATTTCCGTCTTGTCGGAGTTGAGTTTCAGGCGACTGTTGTTCATCCATTCGGCGATGGATTTTAGTCCTTCGTGGAGGTTTGTTTTTGCGGTGAGTGGGTCTTTGGTCAGGGAGAGGACGAGCTGGGTGTCGTCGGCGTAGGAGATGATGCTGAGGTGATGCTGGCGGGCCAGTTTTGCGAGGGGGGCCATGTAGACGTTGAACAAAGTAGGGCTGAGGGAGGATCCTTGGGGGACGCCGCAGATGAGGTTGGTGGCTTTGGAGCGAAAGGGGGAGAGTCGGACTCTCTGAGTTCTGTCGGAGAGAAAGGATGAGATCCAGTGGAGGGCTTTGTCTTGGATGCCGGCTTCCTGGAGGCGGGTCAGTAGGGTGCGGTGGCAGACTGTGTCAAAAGCGGCTGATAGGTCGAGGAGGATGAGGGCCGAGGTTTCGCCGTTGTCCATTTGATGTCTGATAATCTGTGGCGGCGAGGAGAGCAGTCTCCGTGCTGTGGTTTCGTCTGAATCCGGATTGTGAGGGGTCCAGGATGGAGTTGTCTTCGAGGAAGTGGGTGAGTCAGATGATGTCAGAGACCCCTCCTGATAGGACTGGCCACCTAGTCAGGTATGCACCTCCTCTGAGGGCTATTTAGGGTCTCTCTAGTGGGCTTTTCCTCCGATTACGACTTGCAAGAATTCATCAAGGCTCCTCTGCACTTCTCTTCGACTTCTGCCAAGGATCGACCGCTGACTGCTCCAGGACGCTTGCAAAACTGCAACAAAGTAGCCAGAAGACTACCAGCAACATTGTAGCGCCTAATCCTGCCGGCTTTCTCAAATGTTTCCTGGTGGTAAATGCTCTGGGGACTGCCTGCCTTCACACTGCACTGGAAATCTCCTGTGGGTCGTCTGAATCTTCTCCCTGCTCCAGCAGGCACCAAACTTCAGCTTCACTGGTACTCTGGGTCCCCTCTTATCCTGACGAGTGTGTCCCCTGGAACACAGGTGGTGGGCCCAAGTGACTCCGACTGAAAAGAGGTCCAACTGTCTGAATTTGGAGGAGGTAAGTCCTTGTCGCCCCTCCCAGGACAGTAATCCTGTGCACCGTGTGATCTGCAGCTACAAGCGCTTCTGTGCACACTTCTTAAAAATCCTGCATGCACAGCCGAGCCTAAGTCCCCATCACTTCGTCCTGCGATGCTCAGCTCCCTGAGTTGAATTCCGGTGTTGTCGGACCTCTTTGCAGTGTTGAGACAACTGCCGTGTTCAGTCTTCTTGAACCCGTGTTCAAGGACTTCTGCAGGTGCTTCCTTCCTGTGCGTGGGCTCTCTACGTTGCTGAGGGCCCACTCTGTCTCCTCTCCCAAGTGGTGACATCCTGGTTCTTCCTGGGCTCGGTCCGCACCCTTTTTCTCCAACCGCGACTCTTGCAGCTAGCACAGCTTGTTTGCGGTATTTTGCCAAGGAAACAACTCTGCATCCTCCAGCTCAGCATGGGACATCTTCTTCTGCATGAAGAAGAACTTACTACCTCCTTCCATTGTTGCAAAACCTGCAGCCTCTTCCAACCGGAGGCAGCCATTTTGCACCTTCATCCGGGGCTTGGTGGGCTCTTGCCCCACCGGACACTTTAGCAACTCTTTGACTTAGTCCCCTTCCTTTGCAGGTCTTCAAGTCCAGAAATCCATCTTCAGTGCTTTGCAGTCTGCTGTAGTCCTTGCAAAATCCTTTATTATGACTGTAGTGTGTTTTTGGGGAAATAGTAGTACTTCACTCCTACTTTCCAGGGTCTTTGTGTGGGGTCTCCTTTACACCCTTAGTGTTTTCTTACACTCCCAGTGACCCTCTACACACAACACTTGCCTAGGGGTGCATTCATGGTTCGCATTCCACTTTCTTAGTATATGGTTTGTGTTGCCCCTAGGCCTATTGCATCCGATTGTGTTTTTACAATGTTTGCACTACTTTCTGACTGTTTTACTTGCCTGATTTGGTTAGTTGTGTATATTTTGTTTTACATACCTTCTAATGGAGTATATCCTCTGAGATATTTTTGGCACATTGTCACTAAAATAAAGTACCTCTATTTTTAGTAACTGAGTATTGTCTTGTGATATAGTACCTGTATGATACAAGTGGTATTGCATGAGCTTTGCATGTTTCCTAGTTGAGCCTTGGCTGCTCTGCTATAGCTACCTCTATCAGCCTAAGCTGCTAGAACACTAATACACCCTACTAATAAGGGATAACTGGACCTGGCACAAGGTGTAAGTCCCATTGGTACCCACTACAAGCCAGGCCAGCCTCCTACATCATGTTCAATCAATTCTAGCTCAGAAGCGCAGACAAAACGCAGAACATTTGACGAGGTCAATTAAAAGTTAAGAAATAGAAATTTGGTACATTATGCTTTTTTTCTGCTAAGTTGTGAGTCCTTGCTGAAGGGAAGTCTTGGTATTTCTCCAGTGCTGGAGAGGCATGGGAATAGCTAGAGGGCTAGTGCCTGGTTGGAGGCAGGCATGCTGTATCTGTGCTGGAAGCTGTGTAGGCACAAAAAAAGCTATTCAGGAGCGATAAAGACGCTACAGAGGCATAATAAAGGGAGACCCAGTTGAACCTATACAGATAGACCTGGTAATACAATAGACACAAAGGTGCAATTCAATGTTTAGCCACTGAAATGACTAGGATTACCAGTGGACACTTCCTGGGGTTGTTATACAAAGAAAAGTTCAGCACAAGAAAGCAAGACACTATCATGTTGGTCTTGAGTGGCCATCTTACAAGATCTGGCAGTGGCATAGCTATGTCCGAACCCCACAAGAAGATGCATGGGGGACTGAAACTAGCCATGATACATTTCAGCCATCTGCTGAAACGAACACCAGGCTGAATAGAACAGGACACCATAGCATTGTAACAGTCTTACTTTTAGTAGAGGTGCTCAAAGGGTGGCATTCAGGAGTAGCTAAGGGATACAGCTCTATTAAGAGAGGGGTTTTATCTAGTTATGACAGGGCGATGGACACTTATAGATGTTAGGGGATGGGTAGTTTTTTGCAGTGGGGTGCAAGGGTTGTTAAGAAAAGTCTATAGGTTACCCATGGTAAACGGGTGACAGAGCATGTCCAAGTTTTGAAAGATGACAATATGGATATAGCCAACACAAATCAACATCTCAAGATGATGACTTGGAATGTTAATGGTGTGTGCAGCGTTCTTGTATAGTCTGGGGATCCCCGGAGGTCCTCAAAGCATACTTCTGTAGAGGTGGGGTTGGGAGGGGGAGGGTGGGCGACTGCTTAGAAAATTCAATAATAACATATTAATCCACTTTATATAAATAAGAAACAAAATGGAAATTTGTAGGTGTTCTGTAAATGTGAAGGAATTTAAAATTGGAGACAAAAAATGTAATTGGTATCCTCAGATTGATTGAGGGAAGCAGTGAAACTGCATCCTATAGAATATAGTATGGTTTAGGGGTGGCTTCAATTGAATTTAGAAAAGCTCCATCCTTCTATATATGTTTGCCAGACTTATTAACCCTCCTCCCTCCCGCATCTCAAAGGTCTATATTGATTTGTCTATTGCTTTGCAGCTAAAATATAAGAAAACAGAGGGAGTAGTATCACACTTTCTGAAAAGGCATGGGCTCGATATTGCACTGTTAAGAGCCATCTCTGTTGGGCAACAGTTTTCTTATAGGGTGGGTTTAATAATTCCTGGCACTTTTGATGTTTACATCTTCTCCCCAGTGGGGTCGCCATACTAGCCAAAAATGTGACGTTTTGGGTCAACGCTAGAGCATGCTATGCCACTGTGTGGTGATTTTAGGAGGGAAAAAGGGTTGCAGTGATCTTCATACTGTTATAAAGATCACAGGGAGAACTCTAAGCCAACAGTCAGGATGGAGATTATATGCCTGGAACTTTAAAGCTTTAAGACTCTCAATAGGCTGTTTCTTCACTGAAAACCATGACAGGGTGCCACGCTTTGGAAAGGCTAGAAATCTGTTATTAGAGGGTAAGCCATCTCCAAGATGGTGATATGCAAACATTGAATACATGAGGCCCCAGCTAGTGGGTCTTTAGAGGGAATATTTTTGTAATCCCACAGCAAAATTGTCACACAATAGTCATCTGTAGACAAGACTACAGAATGCTAACCAAGGAGAGAAAAGGATAGCTCGTAGGAAGGGAAAATATTGGGAAGTATGAGGGACCAAGATGGATCAGACAGGGATCAAGATTGAGTTGAGTACCATGAACCAGGGCCTTTTCCTCTCACCTGAAATCATAGTAAGCATCTAAAGTGATATACATGAGGAAGAACTGGAATTAATCAGATATACTGTTAAGCATCCTACCAGTTGAAGATGGGCAAACCCTAGACATTGAAATTAGGGCGGGTGAAATTGAGAATGTATTTAAGCAGGTGAAACGTGTGAAAAATCCTGGTCCCCAAATGCCTACCGATGGAAATATATCGCCCGACGCCCGGGACATCTTGTTTGGGGTCAAGGGCAACAAGTTTTTATGTTTACTTTGTCCTTGGGACAAGTAGGCCCAACCCCCTGCACCACAAACCCTTTGGCTGCCTGTTTACAGAGAGTGGAACTCTCTGCAGTTGAGGTAATGTGTTTCCAAAAGATAATGCTGTTCGAACTTGTATTTATGGTTCATTATTTGAATGCCTTCATTATTAGGGTGAGTGCTGTAAATAAATGTTTTAAGGTCACACTTCACTACTGACGTTGGTTCCAGTACAAAAAACGTGTATACACATGTTTGAAAAGTTTAGGCTATGAGGCTAAGTATAATGCTCCCATAATGCTCTCTGATTAGATGCAAATGAAGTGTCATTTAGTAAAATGTGTTGATGCATGCTAGTATTTCCCAAAAATATTTCTAATGGAAAATCAGTGTAACCATTTTCAACACTATTATGGGAAGCATGAAAATAAACAAACACTGACAAAGCCAAATGATCTCGCATATTTTTATAAGTCTTTTAGTTTCATCAATGCGTCTCTTGTTTTGACATGGCTTTTGTAACACTTTATTGTTGTGGGAGCTACCAGGCCCTCAACATTGTAACAAACACTGGCAAAACCCCCCCAAAAAGTTTTTGAACTCTAAAAGCACACGTTGCCACCAGCGGCATAACAAAAGCCCTGCAGCCGCCCTCCATGGGGCCCCTTCAGCACAGCACCTGCCCTGAGTGAGTCTGGAGAGGGGGCTCCTCAATATTCTTTGCAAACGGGCACCCTCCAGTTTCGTTACATCACTGATTGCCACTGTAGTTCCTGACCCTGAACAAAACTACTTTGTGTGGCAATATGCTCCCTGTGGAAGAGCATAATGCGATCACTCACAGTAAAGCCAGCCGAAAGAGAGAGAAATAGAAGTTTAATAAAAACAAAATGTCTTTAACACCAGACCTAATTAGGGACCCAGACCCACATGTAGGTAGCTTTTTGCATGTCGCATACAGCGACTTTCGCTGTTTGCGACGTGCAAAAAGCACATTGCGATGCAAACACCCAGTTTTGCGATTCGGTAACCTGGTTACCGAATCGCAAAACGGGTTTGCAATTAGTAAGGGGTGTTCCCTTCCTAATTGCGACTCGCAGTGCAATGTAGGATTGTTTTGTGACCGCGGTTTGCACCCATTTCAAATGGGTGCTAACACTTTCGCAAAAGGGAAGGGATCCCCATGGGACCCCTTCCCCATTGTGACTGTCACTGTAAAAAAAAAAATCAGAGCAGGCAGTGGTCCTGTGGACCACTGCCTGCTCTGAAAAAATGAAACGAAAGTTTCATTTTTCGTTTTTGTTATGCATCTCGTTTTCCTTTAAGGAAAACGGGCTGCATTACAAAAACAAAACAAAAAAAAACTGCTTTATTGAAAAGCAGTCACAGACATGGTGGTCTGTCTCCAGCAGGCCACCATCCCTGTGAGGGCCGCCATTCGCGAGGGGGTCGCAAATTGCGACCCACCTCATGATTATTCATGAGGTGGGCATTTGCGAATCACAGCTGGTGTCAGGGACACCATCCTACCATCGGATTTGCGACTCGCAATTTGCAGGTCGCAAATCTGAACCTACCTACATGTGGCCCCAAATTCTTAAAGAAAGTCACAAAAGTGCACCCATGGTATGTCGTACCCCTATAAAATATTTGTGAACTGTATTTTAGCATGGGTAAATACGATGTGTAGATTTGCTCATGTGAAAATCTATTGAGCATCTGCAAGTTCATTTTCCCTCCAGCCACTTTCTTCCCAACCCTGGAAGAAATTCTAATTCTGCCATTGTCAGGAGTAAATGTCCAACCTTTCTTATTATGGGAAAATATTCGAGAGAAGCTGGTAAAAATCTTTAAAACATGCAGGTTAGTAGGTTTGCAGACTCAAAGGCATTCCAGCCCTGGAACTATTGCTTACTGCTTCCTCCAGCCCCAGTATGCAGATCTGCAGAAAGGTGCCAAAATAAGGAAATTGCTACAGTAGGGATTGAAACTGCAAGTATTCAAGCCCTACTATGGTAGTAGCCCTGGCATAATCAGAGAGGCTATTATCAGAGCACTTACATAATGAGATTGCTGCCATAATTTGTCGCCACACTACATGGCACCAAAGGGACAAGTAGATCTTTTTACAGGACAAGTAGATTTGAGAAGCAACCTGTCCCCTGGACAAGTAGATATTTTAATAAATTCCACACCCCTGTATCGGGTATCAAGTAAAATGGGGGTGCATTTGCGGTATGGTTATCAAAGGTAGAGGGGATGGAAGCCTATTCATAGACTGCAGAATGCCCACAATTATTCTTAGACACCAATTGGGCAAATCTACTCATCTAGGCCCCTTTTCCTCCGAAACAGCAATGTTAAGATATTGCCAAGATTCTGTTTAATAGGCTATATACAGTAGTGAACAAAGTGATCCATTCAGATAAATCCACATTTATTCCAGAGATAAAAAATAAACACAATATTTAACTCCTTTATGGCTACTTATATCAAAGTTATAATCTAGAGAATGTGCAGTGATACTGTCCTTAGATGCCTAGAAGGCATTTGACTGAGTGGCCCTTTTTTCTATTGGCCCTTGGTGGTTCTTGGCTCAAAGGCTTAAGTCTTGTTTCTCTCCTCTACATACAGTGTATAGCCAGAGTGATTTCCAATGGCGCCCTATCATATTCATTCCCATTATACATGGATATGAGGTGGGGTGCCCCCTTTTTGCCACTTCTGTGCGCAGTGACCTTGGAATCACTTGGATTGCTGATCAGGACAGGCACCTAAGTACCTGGATTAAGAGGGGGATTGTGATGGAGGAGGATGTCCTTTTTCTATAGTGCTGTATCTGGCAGACCCAAGGCCATTTCCTGACTGTTGGAGATCTAAACTACATATGGGGGAATACTATGAATTGCATATCAAATGGTCAAATTAGTATTTCCCCTGAAAGTGGATTCCTCTGAAGAAAAATTAGATGTCATTTACAAGTGGCCGAAGAAGGGTTTTGTTCTCTAGGCATACAATTTAGAAGAAAGAAGAATGAGTTTGTAAACAACAATTTACTGTTGCTCCTAGAAAAGTACAAGGCTGACGTATCGCACTAGGGGAAACTCCTACCCGGTCTCTGATGGGGCCCTGTACAAAATACTGCTACCCAGTTTCTTGTTTATCATCCAGAAACCCTTACCTGGTCCCAGATACTTTCTGAAAGAACGTAGACTATAACTAGAACCTTGTCATGTGACGAGGACTGGCTAGAATTGCACTATCCACCTTGCAGAGCGTGTTTCCTGATTGCATTCAAAACCTCCAAATATACTAGGCATCACACATCATCGTAATAACTTGGTCTTCACTGAGTAATAGACTTCTGTCATCACGGATAAACAAGAAATGGGATGTCTTATACAGAAGACTATAACTCCTAGGATGGCCAGCCCACACAGGCTGTGATTAAAACATGTAGGAAGGTACCATGCAAATGGTTTGGGGGAAACACCCTGATGCTGGTAAATTCCTTGTGGAATTCTGAGATACTAGGTGACCTACAATCTTTGGAAAAGTGGCAACCGTGGGGCACCTCCAGGATCTCAGCTTGGAGAGATCTGGAGTACAGATGGTTCAAAAGGTGTTAAAGACCTTCAGGTTGAATATGAGCTCTCTGGCATACAATATTATAAGATATCTCCAGGTCAAAGATGCACTTCACAAAGGTTCAGTAGAGTTGGAACATTTGAAAGACCAATCTCTGGAGTTTATATTTGGTAGCACCACTGCTAAACACTCTTTTGTACATAACCTACACTTATTGCCAACATGCAACAACCGCTGGCACCCTAAAAGCAACATGATAAAGATATCTGCATGAAAGATGGAGTAGAATGAGGTTTCTATGTATACAAATGTGAATGCAGTAAAAGCACATTTAAGATTGGTCCAATTAGAAATACTGCAGGGGCAATTTGTGCAGTTTGGCAGAGTCACTGACAGCAGGTGTCTCAGAGGTTGCAAACTGTGACATTTTTTCCACAGCATGTGGGACTGTCCACAAATAAGGACATACTGGTCAGGGGTGCAAAATCGGGTGAATTGGACCAGAAGTGTAGACGTAGAGATGACGACCCAACTAGCTCTACTAGGTATGTTGATCAATGCTGGTATACAGAGATTCACACCATCTGAAATGTCACCTTGATGGTGCAGAGTTAAGATATTGCTAGGAAATGAGTCGAGTGCCCCAGAATTAGGGTGGGTGGAGGGCATGGACTGATACATGTTTGCAGATGTGATTTAGATTTGTTCAAAATTTCAACTCTCATTTTAGATCTAGCTCTTACATTCTCCCAAATTTATATCTTTTAATTTGTATTTGTACAGAGAAAATACAAATTAAAACATATAAATTTGGGAGAATGTAAAGCTAGATCTAAAACGAGAGATGACATTCTTAACAAATCTAAATTCGAGAGGGATAATAAGGATTCCATTATTAGGATGATCATGACATACAGTAAAGAAAATCTTCTGATCCTAAAAATACTCAACAAATATTGGGGTATTATAAGGAAGGATCCTGATATTGGAAAAATTATTGGGGAAAGACCTATGGTAACATACAGGAAGGTATCATCTATACAAGATCTTCTAGTGAATAGTCACTTTCAGTTAACTAAACCTTTGAATTGGTTACAGGCTCAGACAATAGGGTTTACATGTTGTGGTAAGTGCAAGGCCTGTCGGATAGGTGTAAAGTACAAGAGAACACCCAGATTCAAATGGAAGATCAATAAGAATTACAAAGAGAATTACATGTGAAACTACTCATGTGGTATACATAATTGAATGTGGTCTTCGTTATGTGGGAAGTACAATCTGTCCTTTAAAAAAAAAAAAAAAACCGTGTACTTGAACATATCAGGACTGTGCAAAACAAGGATGTAAACTATGCTCTGGCTAAACATCTAGTTACACATGAAGGAAAAAATTGGACGGATATGAAGTTCCTTGGGATCGCGACCATTGAGCATAATGAAAGAGGAGGGAGTCGTGAGCTCAGGCTTAAACGTTGGGAGACTAGACTGATAGTACAACTCAAAACAAAGACTCTGAAGGGATTAAATGGCGATGAAGAACTTCATTACCACCTATGATGGTTTATGGTTATAAAAGTATTTAGTGTAATTAGAGGCAATTTAATGAATTGATATTATGAAGGGCTAATAAGCACTTAATGGCTGTGGGGTAATAGACATCAGGTCAACCATATAGAGAAACCAGGCTGAAGGTATAGATTGAAGGCATTCACATGTATTAAGATGAGTATTATGTCTGAGTTCTTAGAGGATGATAGCTATATAGGAAGCAATGAATATGTGGCTCCAAATACTATATCATGTATATATAGCAGATTGATAAACCATATTCTAAGAAATTGGACTGGGATTGTCTGTTTCCCACCTAGGCAAGTGTGGTGTGTAGAGGGGAGCTGGGAGTACTAGAAAACCCCAAAAGTTAAGTACTAGAACCCACCATGTGACTAGGAAAGCAGGAGTAAATCACAGTAACTTTCCCAGAACACACACAAACAAAAAGAAGGATGATGCAAGAATCAGAAGAGACTGCAAAACACCAACAGTGGGTTCCTGGACCTGAGGACCTGTGGAAGAAGGGGACCAAGTCCAAGAAGCACAGCATTGTCCAGGAAGAACAGCAGCCCCTGCTAACCCGGATGAAGGTGCAAAAGGAGAACCACAGATGAACAGTCAGTACGGCACCCAAGAAGAGGTAGTCTGGTTCCTGGTTGGTGCAAGTGATGTCCTACGCCGGATGGAGGATTGCAATCTGGCTTGCGTTGCTGGAGTCCACCAACAATTCTTGGCACACGCAGGGCTCGCGGTTAGCGGAAAATGGTGCCACCTCGGACCAGGAAGGACCAGAAGTACTGTACCCAGAAAGGAGAGTTGAAGGGGGCACCCAGCAACTCGGAGCCCACAAGACCAGCTAGCATGCACAAGAGTCCCACAGCACGGGAACAAGAAGGGTGCAAAAGAGGCCCACGCAGCACTACGACAAAGGCTCCCACGCTGCCGGAGAACCACTCAAAGCTGTGCGTCGCACTATAGAGTGCTGGGGGCCGAAGCAGCAAGATGCACAAACAACTTCGTGGAAGGATGGCAACAAGCCTTGGCAGCTACAAAACACGTGGTGCTCGGGGGTACTGTCTTGCGTGGGGAGGCAAGCTCTTACCTCCACCAAAATTGGATGTGCGGACCGGCAGGAGCACTTCAGTCCACCACCCATGATGCAGGATCGATGCAGCTCAACAGGAGAGGGGATCCACACAACTGGTCGTCGTTGCGGTTGCTGCCTGCAGAAGCAGGGGAGTGACTCCTTCACCCCAAGGGAGATTCCTTCGCTCTTCTGTTGCAGGCTGAAGACTGGCTGTCCTCATAAGATGCACGACCGGGGAAACAGTTGCAGTTTCTGGCAGGAGCTAAAGATACAATGTTGCAGAAGGCGTCTTGCTTCTTTGTTGCAGTTTGTAGAGTTCCTGGAGGGTCCGGATGCAGTTTCTTCAGTGAGAAGTCAAGTGGAGAATGGAGAGGAGTCTCGCAATCCAGATCTGAGGTAGGAGAGACCCTAAATCCCCCTGAAAGGGGGAATTGGTCACCTAACCATGTAAGCACCTATCAGGGGAGGGCTCTGACGTCACCTGCTGGCACTGGCCACTCAAATGCTCCCAGAGTTCCCTGCCAACCTGGACTCCAAGATGGCAAACCCAGGGACCCTCTGGAGGAGCTCTGAGCACCACCTCTGGGGTGGTGATGGACAGGTGAGTGGTCACTCCCCTTTCCTTTGTCCAGTTTTGTGCCAAAGCAGGGATTGGGTGGTTGGGTGGGCTGAACTGGTGTAGACTGGATTTTGCAAGGTGGGCACCAAATGTGCCCTTCAAAGCCTTTCCAGTGGCTGGGGGAGGTCACCCCTCACAAGCCTGTAACATATATTTCCAAAGGGAGAGGGTGTAACACCCGTCTCCCAAAGGAAATCCTTTGTTCTGCCTAGCTGGGTTTGAGCTTTTCAAGCAACAGAAGCGCAGTCTGAGGTGGCAGCAGCTGGGGCTGCCCGGAAAACCTCAGAAGGCTGTAATGGTAGTACTGGGGGTCCTCTGAGGAACCCCCAGAGTGCATGGGATCATACAGCCAATGCTTGCAAAAGCATGGGGTATGATTCGTACATTTTTTTATACCAACCATGCCTCTGAGAGTTACCATTATGTAGCTGGCCATAGGTAGTCACCTATGTCCAGTACACGTGTAAAGTAGTGTCCCCACACTCACAAAGTCCGGGAAAATGGTTGTGGGAGCACCTCTGCTAGTGCAGGGCTGCCCTCACACTCAGGTACTCACACAAATCTGCACCCTGCCTTCAGGCCTAGAAGGCCTGCTATAGGGGTGACTTATAAGTGCAGTGCAAATGGCAGTGAAAGGGTGCATGCACCTTTTTCACACAGGCTGCAATGGCAGTCCTACAGAAGCCTTTGCACGAACTCCCTGTGGGTGGTAAAATATATGCTGCAGCCCATAGGGAGCCCCTGGAACCCCAATGCCCTGGGTTACATATAATATGGACTTATAAATGGCCAATTGTCGATTAAGTGCTGTGTTAACAGTATCCAACAATCATTTTAAAGGGAGAGAATAACTACTGGGGTCCTGGTTAGCAGAATCCCAGTAGACAGTCAAGCACACTGACATCAGACAGAAAATGAGGGTAACCATGCCAAGAAAGAGGGTACTTTCCTACACAGTGCAAGAAAGGTGTCACCAGTTGTGTGATATAAATTCTATAAGTTTACAATAGTGCTGATGAGGAGAGTTCTAGATGGTATTAGATGAGAGGCATAACAAAAGCAGAGCTCTTTTTGTCATGGGTGACTTATTGTCTCCCAAGACAAGACTGTCATTGTTAACAGATGCTGACCTCTGATTTTGTAGTTGTTTGCAGTTTAACTTCTTTGCTGATGGGATACTCTGTACTGGTTCTCACACCCCATGTCACATACGTCCATGTCAACTGTAGACCTTAAATTCCTAGAGTTTAATTTGTCTAGTACTGCAGCATCGTAGAAAGTTGTGCATTGCTGTCTGTGTGTGGTTCTGGTAGAGTTACTGTAGGGCTCTAGCACGGAGTTAAGAGCCTGCAGTGGGGTGTTGGCTGTGTAATTTATTTGTTTCTACTTACTACAAACTTTATGAAGCAGCTCCACTGGCTTCGCCTCAAAGAAATAATTACATTTAAGATGAACTAGATCACTTTCCATACTCAACAGCCAGCCTCCTCCCTTCAACCACCCACTCTGCACTTGCATCATGCACATCTCAAAGATCTCTACTGGCTCGCAGTCCATCAACAAACCCTCTTCAAACTCCTTATGAACACATACCAGGTCTTACACAACATAGGCCCACATACCTCAACAGTAGGCTTGACATCCACAATCCTACTAAATCACTCTGCTCAGCAGGACACTTGCTCACGAACAACCCCTGCATTCACACAAGATCATTCAGTTGTGCCTTCTCCTACTTTGCTCCCAAAACTGCAATTACCTGCCCTTGCACGTCAGAACATTCTAACAGTTCTTGTTTACTTCAAGAAACTGAAGTCTTGCCTTTTCACCTACTACTGACCCTGGCTCTGTTTATATAGATACTGCTTCAGGGCTAGGATACCCTCATGGACAAGTTGTGTGCTATACGAATACACATAGAAAAACAATTTGTATTTTTTCATCCTTTCCCATTGGCCCCTTCAAACATGCCCATTCCCCCACCAAACACAAACACACCTATTGTGACACGCCCTAAGGCACATGTTTACTCCAGTTCAGTAATGAAGTTAACAGGTCAAATTAGTATTTTCCCTGAAAAAGTGGATTCCTCCGAAGGGAAATGAGATGCCAGTCACGTGGCTGAAGAAGGGTTTCATAATCTAGGTATACAAATCAGTAGAAAGAAGAATGACCTTATAAACAATTTACTGTTGCTTATAGAAAAGTACAAAGCTGACATAACACACTAAGGGAAACTCCTACCTTATCTCTGATTGGGCCCTGTACAAAATAATGCTCCACAGGTTCTTGTATGTCATCCAAAATAACCCTTACCATGTCCCTGATACTTTCTTTCAGAAAGTAGACTATAACTATAACTTTGTTATAGGATGGAGGACTGGTCAGAATTGCATTATCCACCTTGCACAGGGTGTTTCGCAGTTGCGATCAAAACCTCCCAAACAACCAAAAAAAAAACTAGGCATCACAGCTCATTGTAATAAATGACTGGGTCTTCGCTAAGCAATAGGAACTTCTGTGCTTGCGGATAAACGAGAAATGGGATGTATTATACAGAAGACTATCACTCCAGGGATTGACAGCCCACACAGGCTGTGATTAAAACATGTAGGAAGGTAGCATGCAAATGGGTTGGGGGAAACACCCTCATGCTGGAAACTAACCTGTGGATTTCTGTGATACTGGGTGACCACTTAACCAGTGAAATTGGGTGGCTGTTTAACCTTTGAAACTTAACCATGAAATTGTGTTACTCACACTTTCACCAATGTTTACATCTTTCTTCCATTTCCCTACTTTAGTTTCCTCCCTATTCCTCAATGTCCCTATTGCTCTTTTAAAATCTATACTGTGGTACATGATGAGTGGACTAATTGTAATAGTTAATGATCCCTTGCCTAAGTTCTACCCTTGTGGTAATACTTTAAGGAAAGCACACTAACATCTGCTTCTGGGTAAAGCAGCACTATCCAAGGAAGAAACATTTTTATATATGTTGCAACATATTTCTGTTTTCTCACCGGTTTTATGCTGGTGCGAACGTGTTAGTTATCCAGTTTAATAATTATAAACAACTTGCCAACCTCCGCTTCTAGTATTTGAATTTGTGACTTGCTTGTCAGATGTCGGGTGTGGGATTCAAACTGTTCAACCTATCTTAAATCCCGCTTAGTAGTCTCCATAGGGATTCTCTTTTTTTAATTACAATTTTGGTGTCAAATTGTTTAACTAAAAATATTTTGATGAACAATAACTGCTTGCCCACTGTCAATAATAAATTATGGAAGTGATGATTTTTAAAGGCCCCGAACATAGAACAGCTGATGCAGTCTATAATCTCGCCCCTTTTCCATTTGTCAAACCCAAAAGCTGGCCTGAATTTAAATTTCATCCTACTGTGCCTGGGGGGAAAAAACGTACTTGGCTGTCAATTGAATATGCAAAGAACGCACATTTAAATCTAGTTTTAATTGGTACTAATACAATAAATGTGTTAAAAATAGGCGGAGAACACTACCCATGCACAAAAACGTGTGTACTATTAGAACCCTTGGAATTAAATAGATTTAGGCTTTCTGATAGACTTTATTGAAGATGACCTTTCTGGTCTGCCTCCGTTCTGTATGGAAAGTGTGGTATGTGGACTAGATCTGTTGTCCTATTAATCACAGATTGATGTTTTCAAGGTACATGTGTTTGTAGGGGGTGTGGAATGGGTTCTGTTTGGGATTTGCATGTGAATGGTCAGTGTAGTAAATACCTACAAATCCCCTACACTTTCGCGCGCCGCCGTTTTTCCATTGGAAATGTGTTAATGTTTGAACAATGGGTGAGCATGTGTTCAACCAAGTACACATACTGATTGCAGACGTGTGGCATTTGTGGTTTACTAAATTTTTTGTATTTGTGTACAGTGGATGTCTCTGCTACTGATTTCTTAATTAGTTCACCCTGATTCCTACTTTGTCCGTAATCCACTTTTTCCTCTCGCCCCTTCTCCTTTTCTGTTGTCTCAAGCACTTTCCAGTATCTGAGTCATCTTTGTTATTCCTTCTCTGTCTGTCATCTCTACTGTTTTGCTTTCCATCCTATTCACATTTGTGCTGTACGTTGGTGAGGGATGTGTGGTTTCAGTGAATCATAATTATAGTTTCCCTTCCTCCTTAAGGGCTCCATGATTCTCATATCTCAGCTGTTGACATCAGTGTGTTTGGTTCACTTAATTTGTCCTTCTAAATTCTTTTCTTTTCTCCCTCTTATACACTTGTTCCTCTGATTGTACTTCTGGCAGGATTTAGAAGTCACTGATCTCAATTATCACATACTCAGTGCCTCAAGTACTAGCCTTAGTGTCCGTTTATTTGCTGTAGTGCTTTTAATAAAAAGAGGACTATAATGGGAGGAGCTGCTGAGGTTGTCCTTGTTGAAGCAAGAATTGAGAGTAGGGGTGACCAGAGGGAATAGTGAGTTATCACTGCTCTCAGTCCTTCCATTACCTCATCTACTGACTGTAGACTACTTCTTAGATGGAGTTCCTGTCCAACCATGCTCCTTCCTCCAGAGCTGTGGGTTGGCAGCATTAACGTCCTTGCTCTCCCTCAGATTTGTTTCCGTGATGAGAGAACAGTGAGGAATATTATTTGTTCTGAGCAGTGTACTACTCCTTAACATTATTGTTGTACTGTAGTAACAAGGCTGCGGGCAAGATGTTTGTTCATTGTAGACTGCTCAGTCCCTCTACGTACTTCCATGGACGGATTACAGGAAGTGGTCACTGTGAAAAAGACAAGAGAATACCTTCATACACCATGTGGCCTTCACTATGCGGCCATGTGGCCTTAGATCCGGCAGTGGGCAAAGCCTGTATTCCCAGAAACATAGGTGCCCAATTATGGGTGCTGTTTTGACACCTTTTTCACCGTTTGCATGCACACTGAGAACTGTATGTCTATATAAATCTAAGTGGAGTAAATAATCTGATTCTGATAATCCATGAAATTGGACAAAAGGTGCAGAGTTTACGAGTAAATAGTACTACTTTCCTGTAATAATTATATGCCTACTTTATTAGGACGTGTATTACCAATTCCAGTCTTTCAACTCCAGAAAAGCTTCCATTTCTAGTTATATGTGAAACACTAGTACTCTTAAAATGTAGCAAACAGTTTGTGTGAGCAAGTAAATCTAAAGGCTGGTGTCCACACACTCGCAAGGAAACCATGGTCTCTTGTGCCCAGTTTTCTTAAGTATTTTATTTTTCAGCCAGCCATCAAATGGTTCCATGTCCCTAAGAGATATGGACTAAATATTATCATTTCTATATGTGTAACCTTTTCACTTTCCACCCTGCTTTTTTTCATCTGAACTCACATCTTCCAGAACAGTGAAGGTGTGCTACTGGTGGTGTACTACTGATTGAGAATCTGGTAGAGAACCAGTTGACTGTTGTCTTTGCAGAATGCAAAGCACTGGGGCAAGGCATCTTAAGTAGAAAATTAGTTTGTAGCATGCATTATTCTACACTTGGAGAACCCAGCTGTTTCTTGAGCCCGTAACAAGGAATGATAACTTATATCCTTCAAATGTAATTGATTAGGCTCAAATTGGTCTACATGATCTAAATACAGGAAAATGCTCTACTCAGTAAAACATGTTGCAGATTATAAGAAGCTAGTGTGTTCCCTTCTTGCTGTGGGATAATATAAAACTTGATGGGCTTCACTTACCAAAGAGACTAAAGCTTTAAGATGACATGTTCCTTCTCTCATCAGCCATGTGTATAATCATACTCCCAATATTTTCTTTGGCTATTTCCCTTAAGTTATTCCAGTTGTTATAGACCTATCCTTGGCTATCATGTTAAGTAGTGGAGTTGTCAAATGTTCAATATTTTGTGGCTGATCCTTGACAAATAAGCATATCCAATGAGATATTCCCATTTAGAGTCTTTATCTTAAAATATATTTCTTGGGGATGATCCTGAAAATCTGTTTACTATATGAAATGCAAGAGGCAGGTAGTGGGGTAGGGTGGCAAGGTTATAAAGTTTTAACCTTGGTCTTATTTGTATTTCATTTTGTTACAGCTACTTGAAACAAGCAAAAGAAGAGTCCAAGTTGGGCAATCTGGAAAAATCAATAGAACTTTTAAGTATGGCAAATGAAATTCAATATAGTGACAAGCTGGAAAGCAGAATTTGCAAACTAGAAGCAGCTCTTTCAAAGGTGAAGCTTGGATCTGAAAACCATGGAGAAGAGTTTGTGGATGTTTTAAACAGTGGACTGATGCTGCACAGAGACATATACAATGAACTTTTTGAGCATCAGAAAGAAGGTGTTGCTTTTCTGTACAGCTTGTATCGTGATGAGAGGAAAGGTGGGCTGCTGGCAGATGATATGGGATTAGGAAAGACTATTCAGATCATTGCATTTCTTTCAGGAATGTTTGATGCCCTGTTGATCAGAACTGCACTTTTGGTAATGCCAACCACTTTAATTGGCAACTGGTTGAAAGAGTTTGCAAAATGGACTCCGGGAATGAGAGTAAATCAGTTTCATGGTACAAGTAAGGCAGAACGAACCAAGTGTCTGGAAAAAACACAAAGGAAAGGCGGCATCCTCATTACCACATACCAAATGCTCATTAATAACTGGGAACAACTTTCTAGCTATGAAGGAGATGACTTTGTGTGGGATTACTTCATACTTGATGAAGCTCACAAAATTAAGACTCCCTCAGCAAAGACTACTAAATGTGCACGCAATATCCATTCAAATAATTGTATTCTCCTTACAGGGACTCCAGTCCAAAATAACCTCCAAGAGATGTGGGCACTGTTTGACTTTGCGTGTCAAGGGACATTGCTTGGGACATCAAAAACATTCAAAATGGAGTATGAAAACCCTATAACTAGAGCAAGGGAAAAGGATGCTACAGCAGGTGAAATGGCCCTTGGTTTTAAGATGGCGGAAAGTCTTACAGAGCTCATCACTCCATACTTCCTCAGAAGGACAAAGGAGGAAATAGAAAAGAATCGCTTGTCGAGCAGTGGAAAATCTGCAGCGGGAATTAATGAGATGCCATCTCTCTCAAGAAAAAATGACTTTATTGTTTGGGTACACCTGGCACCAGCACAAGAAGAGATCTACAGAAACTTTCTTGACTTGGATGAGATTAAGGAACTATTAATGACAGCAAGATCGCCTTTAGCTGCACTGACTGTCTTAAAGAAGCTCTGTGATCATCCCAGGTTACTGCCTGCACGTGCTTGCACCCAGCTTGGTCTTGAAGGACCCGAGGATGCACAATATGACATTCAGGTTCCTGGTGAACCAGAACCTACCAGATTTGATCACGTTGCTGATGAGACCCTAATTGAAGAATCTGGAAAATTAGCTTTTCTTGTCGGACTTTTGCAAAGGCTTCAAGACGAAGGGCATCAAACTCTGATTTTCTCTCAGTCAAGAGTTATGTTGGACATTATAGATCGGATCTTGACTAACCAGGGTTTTATGATCATTCGTATTGATGGAACAATAACCAGTATTACTGAAAGGGAGCGGAGAATTGCGGCTTTTCAGAATAATAAAGAGTACTCAGTATTTTTATTAACCACTCAAGTTGGTGGTGTTGGTATTACTCTGACTGCAGCGGACAGGGTTATCATCTTTGATCCCAGTTGGAATCCAGCCACTGATGCTCAAGCAGTGGATCGAGTTTACAGAATTGGCCAGACTGAAAATGTAGTTGTATACAGGTTGATTACTTGTGCCACTGTGGAAGAGAAGATCTATAGAAGACAGGTATTCAAAGATTCGTTAATAAGGCAAACCACTGGTGACAGTAAGAACCCTTTCAGATACTTCAGTAAACAAGAACTGAAGGCACTTTTTATCTTGGATGACACTACAACTTCTGCAACCCAGATTCAACTGCAAGACATGCATTCAGCTGAAAGGAAGTCTGATCCAGAACTGGATGAGCATATTGCCTTTCTACACAGCTTGGAGATATTTGGTATTTCTGATCATGACCTCATGTATACCTATGCTGCAGAAGAGGGTGATGGAGCTGGTGCAGAGGATCGGCAATATATAGAACAGCGAGTTCAGCAAGCTCAAGAGCTCGTTGAGTATGAATCACAGCTGAATGAAAAAATGAATGAAAAAAGTAAACATGGAGGTGAAGTGAAAGAAAATGAAGAGTGACAAGGAATAGGAAGAACACAAAAATAAATTGGTAATCTTGGTACAGAATAAAGCCTGTGCATCATAGGATGAACACTTCGTTCAAATCTGCAAGTAACCTAGAATGTAATTTAAATGATTTAGGTGCCATCTGCTGAAATTAGGGCGCACACAAAATTACTTTATTTCTTCATGAACTGGAGTGCTCATTGGTTTCTTTTCAAAGCCTAATCACCACTGGCCAGGTATTATTGAAGTGCTGCTGTTGAACACTCATTTTTACAGCTGCTTTTATCACCAATTTGGCAAACTCAAGCTAATGGGAATCTTTAAACTCTAAATCCATTGTGGAAGGAGTTTCTAATATTTCAATCAAGCCTGGGATTGAATGACTATCTTACATTCTGAGCCTTATTCTGAAATCTTCACGATTGCAGAACTCAGACCAACTCCTGCCACAGTCTGGTGCTTGTAAAAAGTGGATAATAAGTGTATGATTACCTGTAGAATGCAATGATTGTGAAAGAATGAAGGACTGGTGACCAAAGATTTGAAAGGGATCAATGACACCAGAAGAGAAATCGGATAGAACTACTGTACCTAATGGGTGTTTACAGAAAGTAAGGATGACCGCTACAATAAGATGACACTGTTTTACAAAGATTTAACTAGTAATTAATGGTCTAAACCAAAAGCAGTGAAGAGTGTTAAAATAAAATCAGTAGTGTTGTAAGTCTCACGGAATTAATGTGCATACAAATCTGATCCTAGTTAAAGAATAGCAAGCTATTTGTACTTGGAATCTTATAGTTTTAAACTAAATATTCAAGTCATTGAGAAATCTACTTTTTGATTGGTGTGCTTGCTCAGCATAGTCTTGTAATGCAGCACTTTAAATATATTGTTTTAAATTGAGCTAAAAAAAGTTATTCTGTAAGCACTTAACATAAGCAAAGGGATAAATGCAAATTAGTTGAAATGTATGTGTTTTGATAACTTATTCGTGCCATGAATTGTAAATCTTATAAGAGAATATTTAATTGAAAATAAAGTTCTATTTTTATGCCTATTCTGTGTAGCATTGATATGTCCTGTATGGAAAGGTGTCTGTTTCACTAGTGTAAAATTTCAAATGAGAATACATTTAGAAAATTGGTGTAATGTAATTACAAATTACTGCATAGCTTTCACAGTTGAAGCAGTAAATTGTGGTTCTTGTTTTCACATAGCCGTGCTAGAAATAAGTTTGTAAATTACCACCGCTATTGGTGCAGTGCGTTGTTCAAACACTGTGACCTGGGTTTAATTACAATTATAAGCTTTTCAGACCAGCTGCTGCTCCTTCTGATGGTGAATATTGTTTGACAGGCATTTGACTTCTGATTAGGAAGAAGCACTGATGGGGAGGAGAGGCGTGAACTGTGAATACATGTGAAACATCACATTTTCTTATTGAAGGTATCCTTTGTAACAACAAGCGTGTGTAGGGGCAAGAAATGAGAAATACCCGTATTTTCCGGCGTATAAGACGACTGGGCGTATAAGACGACCCCCTACTTTTCATGTTAAAATATAGGGTTTGGGCTATACTCGCTGTATAAGACTACCCCTCTTCCAACGCACACCAAATAAAAATTTAAAAACATCAGATTTGATTTTAACATGGTAATTTTAATTCTAATGCTTATGACATGAAGGTACTTAGTAGGAAAACTGTCACTTATAAACAGAAGGCTATTTGTCATCAAACATGTAAACATAAAACAGTGCAAGTGGAATAGCCTGGAGCACATGCAGGAATACGTGCCTGTCCAGACAACTGCCAGCGAGGATTGCGGCACACGGTAAGGACAGCTCAACTCACGGTTGACCAATCAGCTCTGTGTCCACAAGTAGCTGAATCTTGTGGGATGCGGAACCCATCATACGCTTGGAATCGATTTCCAAATGCAACGCAGGGTGGCTCAGCTACAGGGCGCCTGTCCCTGAAGTTTCAGCACACCGTATACCGGCGTATAAGACGACCCCCGACTTTTGAGGAGATTTTCAGGGGTTAAAAAGTAGTCTTATACGCCGGAAAATACGGTATATTTGCAGTTTTCATCTTGTGCTATGCTAGTGGCTGTCCAAGTCTAGTCCTGACAACCCAGAAGCCACCATTTTCCCTCACATCATGCTACCACAAAAATAGAGGTATAAAAACCCCAATCCTAAAAGGCCGAAGAGCTACTTGTTTCTAGAATTTGTGCACAGATTCTGTTATATCCATCTATGAGCCTTTCATACTGCAGTTGAGCACAATATGTCCTGAAGGAACACACCAAAAACATTGCCTTGAAATGTTTGCTTCCTTTCTGACCTCTTGCTCCACTAGTATTAACTGATGCTTGCCGCTGCAGATTCCTTATAATAACTTTCTTAACCGGTATCAGGAAATTTCTTGGGCAACATTGGGTTACCAATGTGGCTCACACTGCTGCTGTACAGGATGCACCATTAACATCAGTTGTTTGTAGTGTGGGTTTTTGTATCCCCTTCATGCTCCCAAAGGGATGGGATCCAGAGTCCGAGAGATGTATCGGTTGTTCTGGATCATGAAAGGCTAGATTTTCTTTTTGGTGAGTTCCACTCCTGTGGGCTGAGAGTCCATGCGATTTGTTTTGGTGCCTGGATGAATCATGGTATAGTCTTGGTTTGGTGTTTGCAGGAGGTTTGTACCTGGACACACTAAAGGCATTTTGTGAGAGGTAGCCTAAATTGATACTTGCCTCTGGAGGGAGAAGCTGGACATGTTTTCAAGTTTAAGCAGCACATGTAACATCACAACAGGCATCCTTCTTTGCTATCACATAACTGAAAAGAGAAAGTAAGAGGGACATTAATAATCTTTGTCTGATTCTTTTGGAAAAAGTTTGCCTGGCTAGGTCTTCAAAACCAACAAAGTGGAATTTTTCAGACCAGAATAAAAAATAAAAAATAAAGCAAGAATGGTGATTCTTGCTGCCCAGTTGCTTATGTGCACCATCTGGAGCTTCTCAAGTATCAGCAGAGCTTGCAGACCTTGCTGCAGCATAAAAGTTTTTTGGATCTGGTGTTGGCCTTTCAAGCTTTGGGCAGCTATCAGTTGAATGAAAGTAGACCGTGTCTGCACATCCGACTCAGTTACTGGTGCCAGCCTAACCTGTCAAGACTGCAGTGATTGAGTTCACTTTTCAATCTGTGCGAGTTACTCTGCCTATACCTAGGAACAAAAGCTGCTGGAGGTCAGTACACCAGAAGCTTCACCAGATTTCAGGCTTTTAGGGGACGACTTTCAAGTAGTCCTTTTATCATATGTTTTTCTGCTGAGGGTGATAATTAAAACAGACTACCTGCTTCATCAAATGCATTCGGACTCAGGGCTTTACATTTATAGAATGTGTGTGGGCCAGATTCTACGTGAGATTCAGTTTCCAATCCCAGAGCGCCTCTACTATGTAGCAGGGTCAATTTTCAGTAGTTATGGAAAAGGGAGGTTTCAACTCTGGTAGTCCCATTACACACCAACCGGCCAACATACAGTCTCTTTTTAGAGCTGCTTTCAAGTTGGTATCTTTCGACCTTTAATCGGGCTGTGATGTACTGAAAGTCTTAATACCGTGCTGCAACACTTGGTGAAATGCTGTGCTTCTGAACTCAGCTGGGAGACTTGCTTCCTCATTATAGATGGATACACTACCTGTCTGTCTATTGCGAGGCCAGAGACAGGCTGTTGGAGTACCAGCAGTGGTGTTGCTCATTGCAGCAGTGTAGGATAGGGTAACTTGTCGAGTGCTCAAGCATCCACCATTTAGTAGATCCCACCCTCTGGACTGGCTTCAGCCGTACCGGCAAATAGCCAGTGACATGGCACTGTGCAACTCGATGGAGATTGCTGCCTCCTGTTTGGGGACCTCTCTACCTTGCAGAGCAATTCTTTACATTTGAAGAGGCAGAGAGTGCCTTTCAGATACCGGGGGGGGGGGGGGAGGGGGCGCTTCTTGCAATTTGCAAAGCTTCAGATCATCACCAGAGATCTGGACAGACTTTCCAAGCGTAGCACCAGTGTCTCGGACACTGGAGGTTCTACTAGTGGATTGCCAGGCTGTATGAGGTGCTGACTGCAGACTGACCGACCCCATTCGTTAAAGCACGACAGGCTTGGAACACTGGTTTGCAAACCCTCTATCTGATACAGAATGGACATTGTCTTGCAGCCAAGTCCAAGAAATCGCTAGCAACACAAGATTTAAACTCATGCACTTCCACTTTCTACAAAGGACACATATGACCCCTGATAGGTGACAAACAAATCTATCACACGAGGTCGCCACCATGCCCCCAAAGGCAAAAGAAACAGGTGCCACAGTCATCCATATGGCATAGACATGCAGAATGCTAACAAATTGGCAGGAAGTGGTTGGGAGACTAGGACTAGTGACTGGGGTGTGTATCGAACTGTTGATCTGGCACTGCTTGTTGGGCATGATACCGAAGCCTAAATAGAAAGCGATGCACTATACCAGTAGTTCCTAACCTGGGGACCCCTGGGGGCTAAATGTACAACTGAAAATCTTAAAACTTACTGTAAATGTCAAGGAAGTTGAAATTGGAGGTTAAAAATTAAATTGGTATCCTTGGATTGATTTGTAGGAGCAGAACAGGTGCATCAGACAGAATATAGTATGAACTATGTGTGGCTTCAATTGATTTTAGCTCCAACCTACCTATTAAAATTATTTACTTTTTTTTTTTTTTTTTAACGTATGTTTGACAATTAAGTAAAATGTGTTATTGATTAATGCTTGTGTATTGTTTTGCATTTAAAATCGACTGTTAGGCTGGGCTCCCTAGATTCCAATAATTATTCAGTGTGGGGGTCCCTGGATTCCAATAATGGCTCAGTGGGGGTCCGCGGGTTCCAGAAATAAAGTGGGGGTCCACAGAAGTCAAAAGTTTAGGAATTGCACCATAAGTTTGTAAAGCTGGGCCTTCTACTGGGAAAACGGTGTGTTGCGATATGTTGGGTTGCAAGTATGGGGCAAATGGATGGTGTCTGGACATGTTGGAAGTGGACACTGGTGGAAGAAAGATGTCTCCAGCATATACAGACGGATGACAAGGCCAAAGAAGACCTCAGACTGGGTGGACATGCTTCATCACTTAGCGGGTGATGGGGATGCATCAGAGGATGAATGGTCCTCTGAGTTGGATGGACAGTAGAGGTGGGGCTTGCCAGAGGGTACTGTCACATCACACACCATGCATACTGCACTGACAAAGGGGATGGGATCGAGGTAGCAGGAAGGTGTTCCCCAGTATCACCTGATGTGTGTGCATGTTGCCTTGGAAGTGGAGGGTTCGGTCTACAGTGTGAATTGAAGGAAGGGGGTGTTATTGATTGGTTTAAATTCTTCATTTGATTTCAGCACTGCACATGTCGAGAGCGGAGCAAACATTAGAAGGGCTCTCATGCCTTACAAAGAAATGTGTTGGTAAATGGCTGTACTACATTATCTAAGTCTTACCTCTTTTGACTGTCAGTGTAGAACTGCTGATTCTGCTCCCATGTTTGAAAATGCAATAAACTGTTAATATTTTAAAGAAAAAACGATATGAATTCATCAGGGATGTGGAATTCCTATCGCCCGACGCCCGGCACATCTTGTTTGGGGTCAAGGGCAACAAGTTTTTATGTTTACTTTGTCCTTGGGACAAGCAGGCCCAACCCTCTGCAGCACAAACCCTTTGGCTGCCTGTTTACAGAGAGTGGAACTCTCTACAGTTGAGGTAATGTGTTTCCAAAAGATAATGCTGTTCGAACTTGTATTTATGGTTCATTATTTGAAAACCTTCATTATTAGGGTGAGTGTTGTAAATAAATGTTTTAAGGTCACACTTCACTACAGACGTTGGTTCCAGTACAAATAAAAAAAAACGTGTATACACATGTTTGAAAAGTTTAGGCTATGAGGCTAAGTATAATGCTCCCAGAATGCTCTCTGATTAGATGCAAATGAGGTGTCATTTAGTAAAATGTTTTGATGCATGCTAGTATTTCCCAAAAATATTTCTAATGGAAAATCAGTGTAACCATTTTCAACACGATTATGGGAAGCATGAAAATAAACAAACACTGACAAAGCCAACTGATCTGACATATTTTTATAAGTCTTTTAGTTTCATCAATGCGTGTCTTGTTTTGACATGGCTTTTGTAACACTTTATTGTTGTGGGAGCTACCAGGCCCTCAACATTGTAACAAACACTGGCAAAAAAAACAAAACGTTTTTGAACTCTAAAAGCACACGTTGCCACCAGTGGCATAACAAAGGCCCCGCAGCCGCCCTCCAGGGGGCCCCTTCAGCACAGCACCTGCCCTGAGTGAGTCTGGAGAGGGGGCTCCTCCATGTTCTTTGCAAAGGGCACCCTCCAGTTTCGTTACGTCACTGATTGCCACTGTAGTTCCTGACACTGAACAAAACTACTTTGTGTGCAAATATGCTTCTTGTGGAAGAGAAGAATGCGATCACTCACAGTAAAGCCAGCCGAAAGAGAGAAATAGAAGTTTAATAAAAACAAAATGTCTTTAACACCAGACCTAATTAGGGACCAAGACCCACATGTAGGTAGCTTTTTGCATGTCGCAAACAGCGACTTTCGCTGTTTGCGACGTGCAAAAAGCACATTGCGATGCACAAACCCAGTTTTGCGATTCGGTAACCTGGTTACCGAATCGCAAAATGGGTTTGTGACTCACAATTAGGAAGGGGTGTTCCCTTCCTAATTGCGACTCGCAGTGCAATGTAGGATTGTTTTGCGGGCGCAAACCAATCGCAGTTTGCACCCATTTCAAATGGGTGCTAACACTTTCACAAAAGGGAAGGGGTCCCCCTGGGACCCCTTCCCCATTGTGAATGTCACTGTAAACATTTTTTCAGAGCAGGCAGTGGTCCACAGGACCACTGCCTGCTCTGAAAAAATGAAACGAAAATGTTTAATTTTTTGTTCTTGTAATGCATCTCGTTTTCCTTTAAGAAAAACGGGCTGCATTACAAAAAAAAACCTGCTTTATTGAAAAGCAGTCACAGACATGGTGGTCTGCTGTCTCCAGCAGGCCACCATCCCTGTGAGGCAGCCATTCGCAAGGGGGTCGCAAATTGCGACCCACCTCATGATTATTCATGAGTTGTGCATTTGCGAAGCCCTTGCGAATCACAGATTGTGTCAGGGACACCATCCTACATTCGGATTTGCGACTCGCAATTTGCGGGTCGCAAATCTGAACCTACCTACATGTGGCCCCAAATTCTTAAAGAAAGTCACAAAAGTGCACCCATGGTATATGTCGTACCCCTATAAAATATTTGTGAACTGTATTTTAGCATGGGTAAATACGCATGTGTAGATTTGCTCATGTGAAAATCTATTGAGCATTTGCAAGTTAATTTTCCCTCCAGCCACTTTCTTCCCAACCCTGGAAGAAGTTCTAATTCTGCCATTGTCAGGAGTAAATGTCCAACCTTTCTTATTATGGGAAAATATTAGAGAAGCTGGTGAAGATCTTTAAAACATGCAGGTTAGTAGGTTTGCAGACTCAAAGGCATTCCAGCCCTGGAACTATTGCTTACTGCTTCCTCCAGCCCCAGTATGCAGATCTGCAAAAAATAAGGAAATTGCTACAGTAGGGATTGAAACTGCAAGTATTCAAGCCCTACTATGGTAGTAGCCCTGGCATAATCAGAGAGGCTATTATCAGAGCTCTTACATAATGAGATTGCTGCCATAATTTGGCGCCACACTACATGGCACCAAAGGGACAAGTAGATCTTTTTACAGGACAAGTAGATTTGAGAAGCAACCTGTCCCATGGACAAGTAGATATTTTAATAAATTCCACACCCCTGATTCATAGTTAAGTAAAATGCACAAAGTGATATTCAATGGCTGTGGGAGATCGTGACCTAGGGGCAGTTTGCGACTGACTGCAATGTAGCACGTGTTGGATATATCAACCAGGTTTGTCCTAGTCAAAGTTTTTACCTTCTGATTTAGTCCTTAAAGCCCCAATCCACCAGAGGAGTACACTTTCAAAGCCACTCAGGACCTCAGGGGAGGAACTTGGCGACTCCCTCATTGTCAGGTGGAGACCAACACTAGGGTTCTTTCCTTGTCCATTTGCCACTGGTCAACTAGGCAATTGCAGGAAAGGCCTCTTGTAGCTTGTATCTCTAGCTGAACAAGAGTTCAGTCTTTGGAGTCCTCGTCCACTTCTTTGTCCTGGGTCCAAAAGGAAGCAGGTGCAGGGCTTCTCCCAGAATGGACAGCCGGTCCAGTCCTCTTCTATTCTTCGGGTCCAGACGTGTTCTGAAATTGGTGCCTAAATAGTCGACATTTAAGTTTGCCGTGAGCTAGTGGGTAGGAATGACTCCTGAGCAATCCCTGACCAGTGAGGTAAAAGTTCCAGGGGCCAACCATACACACATTTGGCATTTTCAAGATGGTAAAGTCTTCAACCACACTAAACTTGAATACTGATTTCTGTGGGAGTGTATGTAAAGTTATTGTGGTTGTGCTAGTGTCCTCCCACATCTAGCACCAACATCTAGTTTGACGCAGCCAGTACACCCCAAATGAACTCTGAGCTAGAAGTATTGTAGGACAAAAGCCATAACCAGTCAGTGATACAAAAGAATTGTCTTGGCATCCTTTCTCTTACTTTCAAGCATGCCCTTGTTTTATATGTAAATCCAGCAGACCTTTCAAGCAGGTTATCACACTAGTCTCAAAATAGACTCCTGTAGCCCCCATCCTGCATATTCTGAGAGATTCAGTTCAATCCATTCAGGTCTGCCTGTTTGCTCCTGAGAGGCATCCCACAGTATTTAAGTCTGAGGGTTGTCAGAAGGATATACTAACTACCCATCTGCTTCTTCAGGCAGGTAAAGGGTAACTTTCCAGAATACTTATTAAAAATCTGGCTACCATTAAAATTGATTTTAAATAGCTAATTCAAATAGCTGTTTAATTATTTTAGCTAGTCCTGTTCCTGCAATACAGTAGTAGGATTTAAATCTATACCCTAGTTTTCTACGTAGACCAGCATGTGAAAAATGGTGTTTGGATGATAGTCACTGTAAAGACATGTGTAGCATTACAGTTCTGTTTGTCTTGATTTTAAATACTGTACACCCTTCCTTGTGGGCAATACGGCTTCCATATATGCAAAATGGAAGTTTTGACCTGTTAAAAGGGTTTATTTTGACATATTGATTTGCAGATTTTACACTGCTACAGTCAAGCTGCATTGGTAGGCCTGAAGCAGTGTTTGCACAACAGGTGCTGCAGCCATCAGTGTACACTTTCTACCATGTACTAGGAACTTGCAGGCAAGTTAAATGACAGTTGGGAATATGCCAATTCAACCAGGTTTAAGGGGGAAGCACAGGCATTATACTACTAGTTAGGAGGAGTAAAAGGAACAAAGTTGTGAAACCAGCAAAACTATAGGGTCCATAAAGGGGTAGCGAATATGACAACACAGAAAAGGTCAATCAATCAAGGATTTGTAAAGCATGGCTAATCACCCATATGGTCTCAAGGCACTGAATGTAGGTGTGCTGCTCAATCGAAGAGCCAGGTCTTGAGGTCCTTCCTGTGTAGGTTTTTCTACACTGTATTTGAAGAACACAGCTGTGTGTGGAGAGTGATCGTGTCAGTTTTAAACAGTGGTTTCTTGGAATTGGCCATGAGTAGAATACCATTGAGATAATTAATCTAACACCTTGAACCCTTATGAAGGAAAATAGTCTGGAGAAACTTTACTAAACAGCAGAGTAGTGCCTCAAAGGGAGGGAGCAGAACTGCCAGAAGAAGTCTCTCCTTTGGAACATAAAGTAACGCTTTTGTAGAGGGTGGGGATGGAGAAGTATGCATCTTTGAGGTCCTGACTATCCACTCGCCAGGTAGCTTATTCAGAAGGAGGTGATTGATCTCCATTCTGAATTGGTAATAAGCCACAAGGGAGTTTAAGGGCCTTTAGATTTATTACTCATCTGAGTTTTGTGAGGACCAAGAAAATGGACTGTATGAATAGACTATAGGGGTGTTTGGCGGGGGCGTAGTTTCAGGAAGGGTGTTTGTTGTGTTACTCTCCCCCCCACCCCCAAATATATTTTTCGATGAATAGTTGGGTACTGGTACTTTGTGATCGGGTATTGAGGTGTCTGGATTATACCTGGGATTTATGTATGTACACACTGAAAAAGCCACTCACACATTCTCTGATCTGTTTTGAAAGCCCCAAATTTTTTTAATCATTTTACAAAATATTGTTTCTCACTTACTACCCCTTCCAATTCGCTGTCATCTCCCTTTCCACTGTCCTTTAGCCTCTCATGAATCGTGCCTCTCATATAATGTACATTAATATTACATGCCAGTATGATTGTTGGGAAATCTGAAGGTCACCATCCCCCCCCCCCCCCCCATCCTCCCCTGCCCCCATCCCCCCTCCGCCCCCACCAATCTTACTGATTAAGTAGAGGACCAGGATTTGGCCAGATGATAACCTCTTCCTCAAGCATTTTCTGTACTTCCCAGTCTACCAGGAGAGGTTAGCAAAAGTGGGTAAGGAAGTCTGAACAGTTTGTGTTCCACCAATTGGAAAGGAAATGTAACGATCCTAGGATAGAGGACACACGGAGGGGGTGAAATTAAGGAATACGACTTACCTGAGGTGGAGCTGGTTGCAGCTTGGCACTGGAAGGCGCCTCTTCCATGACCTCTGCTGGGGAGCCAGGTCTTCTAGATGCAGATCTGGTTTTGAAGAATTGGGGACTTTGGCTGCCATTGCTGCAAGCAAAAAGCAGTTGGAGGCCTACCCATGACTGCCTATGGGGCATCCCCACCACCCATCGACCTGGCCAAAATCACATCTTTGAAGACATCTTTGATAGTGTATTGTACCCAGTACAAGGAGATGTTCACAAGAGACTACGTCCTTAAAATGCTTGTTGGTGCACATCTTTTCTTTGGATTAGGTCGCATAAAGATTGAAGTCCTGTGGTCCGTCTTAATGTTTGAATTGGTGTTACTGTGGAGGCTCATAGCTCATTGCGCCCACTCTTGAAGGGGACAATCAATCCAGTCAGGAGAAAAAGCAGTTCTTTTTAGCACATCTACTAGCCTGGCCATAGTGAGGTTGAGGTGGAATGCTTGAATTAATCTCAGCCACTGGTAATTATTCTGGCTGCATCCTGGCTGTTCATCATTGTTTTTCTCTACCTTGTACATGAGCAGGTCTCAAATCTTAAAATTGTTACTAGACCTGCAGGTCGAGTTTTTTGAATAATCTACTCAACCTAACTATAAGATACTTGACCCTTAAATGGGACTCAAATTATGTGGTCCTAGGCAGAGGACAGGCAGTCGCCTTTTCTTTCACTCAAGTGCACCTTCAAATGTGAGTTCAGCATTTCTGTTCTATAAAAAAACCTCTTGTTTAATTAGACTAAACATTTGCTCTATGTATAATAAGAATCTAGCCCACAATTAGGGTACACATGATCCGTAACTTGTCATTGTTTACTAATAGCAATGCCGTCAGGGCAGAAGTATTTCCCAGTTTGTTTATAAACGCTCACTTGTAATAAATGTATCACTAAAGCATGATGTGGTAGCACACTGTCACTTAGACAGTAAATTGCCAAGAAATGTCAACAACCCCACTAACTTGCAGCTTTACTGATAGAACGATGTAGTGTATTAATATGAAAACTGGGTTTCAGGAAACATATTTATCATTTGCACATCACCAAGTAAAGTGTTCTTATTTGTTTTTATCCTATTAAATATTTTTTTGATCACGCTGAAGAACAGAAAATCGTCTTCAACTACTGATTTTTTAAATGTTTGTTCAGTAGACTTAGTTATTTAAATGTGTGCTGGAAAAACCCACACAGCTTTTCCTTTCACACTTTTTACAGCAGGTCAGACAGGTCACTTTACAAACTCCTGGAACTCTGCAGTCAGAATGAAAAAGACAAACTGACTTTTGGCCTCTGTCTCTGAACACAGAGCAATTGTAACAAGAACATAATTTAATGGTGTCTTTTTATACTTTGACTGAACAGAACACCTGTTTTGTCAACTTGCCAGAAATTGTGAGTAGGTCCTAAAAAATAGCTCGACCTGAAAAACTGACCCACCATAGCGAGTGGGCGAGTAGATTTTTTCGAGGCCTGCTTGACAAACTAAACTTGGTCCTTCTCTGATGGGAACAGTGTAGCCAGGTCCCCTAAGACCAGGAATACAAGCAGCCGTAGACCAATTTAACTTATTTTTGGCCTAGTCAGTAGTGAGCAGTCACGTGTGACTGAGATTACTTCAAACACTTCTCCCATCACCTTGTTTGTGCAGTAGATGCCCTAAGCACAATAGGTGTGCCTGGATATTGGTCCCGTGTTTAATATGTTAGAACTCTTGCTATCTTTCTAAGTAGGTCTAAACCGGTTTGAGCTTGCTTGTGTTCTCATCAGGTGAATACCTGGCCTGGCAGTTCAGGCTCTCTTGTCCTAGTGAAGGAGGGCCTAGACTGATTTGAATAAGGCTAATACAGGTTTTGAACACAGATCCTAATTTGTAGGGCATTAGGCAGGGAGCTTAGTTGGAGCGTCCGACTGTGAGTGAGCTGTTGAATGTTTTTTTTTTTTTAAACTACAATACTGCTCTTTCCCAAAAACATGCTAAATTCTTCCCCTTAGTGGTCCCGGTTACTTTTTTTTTATTTTTTTTTATTATAGTCTAGGTGAAATTAGAGCATGGAACAAAGTCTCCTAAACTGCACCCAGTGTTGGAAGCAGTAAGTGCAGGTAAGGAGAAAAGCCTGCTCTGCCCTCTTCAGTGTATGATTGCCAGAACTAGCTTACTAAGGGCCTGTTTTTTTTTTTTTTTAAATCAAAACTACACCTATATGGCAGTTCTGCACTCCAAAGCATTACGGGCTGAGTTTTCCAGCTCCAGAAATGCATGTCACGAGCACTATGTGGTGAAGCACAGGACATCTTCAAAGTTTGGACAGTATTTTTCAAGTAGAGGAGCTTTAAGTGCAGAGGGAAACTAGATCCTATAAACAACTGATGAGAAAACTCTGAGAATTCTAGTCTTCCTTGACCTGTTGCTCTATTTTGACATGGACTATAAAATCCTTGGACTTGACCCTCTTCTGAGAGAAGGCTTATCTGGTCTCTTCTGTCCAATTGTTACCAAAAAGTAAAACTTATCAAATCTTTCCTCTCCAAACAGCCAAATGAAATGTCGGGGGTCACATAGCCCCCTATTATTCAGTATATAAATTCCATCTCTCATTTACATCTGACTACAAACTCCACTTGCAAGGCTTTGACACCACCTGCATTAACATTAGGGTGATAGGAGATGAGGACCAATGCTTAAGTAGTGACCTTCAGGCTATAGAGAACTGGATCCCTCACATCATTCTGAAATGGAAAGTCTCAAAAGTTGAAATTCCCGTCCTTGTCACATCTGCTCAAGCAAAAAAAATTGCCACCCACCACTTTATGAATTTTCTATCCCCATTAAACATAAACACATAAGAAACCTGGGTTTGGGCTGAGTTCTTGATCTCGAGCTCCATTAATAGTTTGGCGTGGTAATTAGTCACATTGTTTCACCAGAAAATATGAAACACTCATAGGACCAAAACAACCACTATCTTTGGATAATTAGGGCTCCCAGTTTTCTGTTGTGCTAATTTCTGCAGATAAATACAAACCGAAAACTATTTTTTTAAATAAGGAAAAATACGGAGAATAGGACTCCTTCGGATGATTCACACTACTGGCCATCACGAGTACCAGGTCAGTAGGTGTGCAGATTGACAGGTAGCGGGTGACCAAGTTTTAATATTCAAACTGTTGTGGGTTTTGGTAGCATCTGCAAGTATTACCAGTCATCTGCTTAATTTGTGTGGTATTTCTATGTTGCTATTTACTTAAATGCTAGTAAATTCCTGGGCTAGCAAACACTTGCAACCCGTGACAGCCCAACTGAAAAGCTTCCTGTACAAGAATATTCTGGTTCAAGGTTTTTCTGCCCTACCTATGAGTTCAGAAGGGTTCGTTCCCACATATCCAAGCAAAACTTAAAAATGAACAATGTGCCCATTAGGTTCACAGATAAGCAGTAGTAATACCAATAAGCCTGGCTTTCAAGAACATTTTATGGTAATGTGCAGTATTACAAGTAAATAGCATGGGAATAGAGATGCATGATTGGAAGCAAAGAACTGTAGAATGTTTATGTCGGTTAAAGGTTTGGGTGACAGTTGTACTGTCAAGTGAGACCTAAAACTCCAAGTAGGTTAATGACTCCCCTCCTCCCATACATGCTGCCTCCAGATAAAACAACATAAATTATCTAGTTATCTAAAACTTTAATAGCATTCCAATGTGTTGTTTTTGTGCCTGTGAAAGTTGTAGCTCAGGCAGCTGAATAAAGAATTTGTGGAAACACACCACCCAATCAAAATATGTATGACTAACTCCCAACATCTGAGGGGCATCAAAGCCACTCTCGTGTTGCTGACATAATTGTGTTGCAAAAGCTGCAGTGTCAAGCCAGCCCACAAAAATTACCTTGGGAAATTTGCAGGGCTGGCATGTTGCCTCTGGAATTTCCTTCAGACATCCACATTGCCGCAGCCCTTATGATTTCCAGATGCAAACTCGAAGCACCTTTTCCAACACTAGTCCTACATCTCTAAATATAATGTACTAACGTGAATTATGTGGCTTCTGCCTATATGTATTTCACTGGTATTAGGGATGTGGAATTCATATCGCCTAACGCCCGGGACATATTGTTTTGGGTCGAGGGCCACACGTTTTTGATAGTCCTTGGGACAAGTAGACCCAACCCACTGCACCACAAACCCTTTGGCTGCCAGTTTACAGAGAAGGGAACTGTCTGCAGTTGAGGTAATGTGTGTGTACATATGTTAAAGCTGTTTGAACTTGTATTTATGGTTCATTAATTAAAAGCCTTCATTATTAGAGTAAGCACTATAAATAAATGTTTTACGGTCACACTGCACTACTGACAGTGGGGCCAGTAAAAAAGTGTACACACGTTTGAAATGTTTAGCAATATGAGGCTAAGTATAATGCTCCCTGAACGCTCTGATTAAATGCAGATGTTTGCAGAAGCTTGTAAGCGAGAGTGATCATTCTTTACTTTCAAAATATACTGTTCAGAAAAAACTGCAAGTAGAGGGGAAAAAAAGTTTTGCTACTATCATTTTAGGTGCTATTTCTTTGAAGCATCATTTAGTAAAATGTGTTGATGCATGCTAGTATTTCCCAAAAATATTCCAGATGGAAAATTAGTGTAACCATTCAACATTATAAGAAACAATTTAAAAAAATAAATAAAAAAAAAGCACTGGCAAAGCCAACAGATCTGACACTTGTCTTTTAATTTCACCAATGCCTGTCTTGTTTTGACGTGGCTTTTGTAACACTTTATTTTTGTGGGAGCTGCCAGGCTCTCACCATTGTAACAAACACTGGCAGAAAAAGAAATAAAAAGTTTTGGTCTCAAAAAGCACACATTGCCACCAGTGGCATAACAAAGGCCCGCAGCCCCTCTCCAGTGGGCCCCCTTAGCACAGTACCTTGGGGGGATGGGGGTGGGGGCCCCATCAAAGTTTTGTTATGCCACTGATTGCCACAGTGGTTCCTGGCACTGTACAAAACTGTGTGCCAATATGCTCCTTGTGGAAGAGCAGAATGCGATCACTCACAGTAAAACTACCCGATAGAGAAATAAGTTTAATAAAAACAAAGGGGGTCATTACAACATTGGCGGTAAAAGCCGCTTACCGCCGTGCAGAAGACCGCCAACACACTGCAGCAGCAGAATTCCGCCACGGTCCTTATGACCCACTGCTCGGAATCTGCCAAAATTGAGACACCCATGCAAGTCCACCACACCAAAGGTCAGTGATAAACTGGCAAACAAAACAGACACCGTCACGCCAACAGGAATATGCCCACACTATCCTGACCCATGAATCCACGTGGCGGTCTTTCAACCGCGGTATTCCATTGCCGGTACACACCGCCGCGCTCCAAATACGCACACATTTACAAAACACAACCACATTGGACAATTCGAAATATACACACACCTCATACACATACACACACCACTCCCACACACCCAATACAATATAAAACACACACCCACATCACCCAGAATCCCCTACTACCAAAAATTCCAAAAGAAGGCCAGAGAGACACCACCATCTACAAATGAGCATCCACAGGCACACAACACAATCCCTCACACAACATCCACACACCGCACACAACACACCACTAAATATCACCCCACTCATCACAACACACACCACCCCATGGCACAGACACCCCAGGTTCTCTGAGGAGGAGCTCAGGGTTATGGTGGAGGAAATCATCCGGGTAGAGCCACAGCTATACGGATCACAGGTGCAGCACACCTCCATAGCTAGTAAGATGGCGCTATGGCGAAGAATAGTGGACAGGGTCAACGCAGTGGGACAACACCCAAGAAATAGAGATGACATCAGGAAGAGGTGGAACGACCTACAGGGGAAGGTGCGTTCGGTGGTCCCAAGACACCACCTTGCGGTTCAGAGGACTGGCGGCAGACCCCCACCTCCTCCCCCACAACTAACAGCATGGGAGGAGCAAATCTTGGCTATTCTGCGTCCTGAGGGCCTCACAGGAGTAGCTGGAGGAATGGACTCTGGTAAGTCAAATCTTAACTATTACCTCCCCCACCCTACCTGCATGCTATCACATACCCCTCACCCCATCACTCCAACTCCCCACAAATGTCCCAATATCACAAACCACCCATCCCAACACCAAGCCCTGCATGCAACACCAAAGCATGGACACCCATCACCAATGCGTGGTCACTGCACATACCCATACACCCCCCTAAACCATCATCACACAAGGTCCTAATCAGGAATGCAAGCACTGGGGTACACGGTCACCCACCCATTGCACACCATGGCACACACAGATGCAATAATCATGCTTTTACACCCCTGCAGGACCCCTACCCAACGTCACCGAACAGGAGGGTCCAGACATGTCCACTCCACCAACAGAAGAGGCCCACAGTGATGACAGCAGCTCTGTCCAACTGGATCTAGACGACCAGCCTGGCCCATCTGGGACCTCAGGACAGTCTGTTTCCCCTCAGTCACAGGCCACTACAGAGCTTCCCCCCCCCCCCCCCTCTGGAAACACCAGCACAGCACCCACCCAGCGGGCCCATATCTCTGTCCCCAGGACACGTCAATTAGCAGTGTGTCCACCAGTACAGGGAACCCAGGCTAACCCACCACCCCAACAGGGACCTGGGGGCAGTGGGCGCACGGTTCAGGGGACAGAGGCCCAGGGGAACTGGGAGGGCTGCTGTGACAGGGGGAGGACAGGCCCAGGGTACCCACTCTCCACAAGGCCCTCTCAAACATCATGGGAGCGCACCATCATTCCCAGGAGACGATGGCAACGGTACTGGCCAAGTTTCAGGAGACCCAGCGCTGCAGGAGGAACAGTATTTGGGCTTCAGGGAGGAACTCAGATCCATCAATTCCACTGTGGGCACCATCGTAGTGGTGCTGAAGGAAGTCCTCAACACCATGAGGGACACTGTGGCACAACAAGGGGCCCCTGACACTAGCCTGGATGATGAACTGCCCACCACCTCCGCCGGTGCTAGTGGACATGAGGCACCGCCACAGACCACCACACCAGCACCCCACCACCTGCAGAGGGAGAACCACCCCACAAACGGTCGCTGAGATCCAGGACAAAGACAGAGAACGATGCCAAGACCCCGCCAAGAAATGAGACCGCCCTGAATGTCATTGTTTTGTCCCACCTTGTCACCCTGTCCATCCTCAAACTGCCCCAGCTCCACTTCTTATGCCCCTTTGGACAACGCACCTGTGAGACTGACTGGACTCTGCCATGGACATTCCTCCACCATCACCCCTCACCATTTTACAACCCCCTCCAATATTGAGCACTTAAATAAACACCCTTAAAGCACAAAACAATCTGGAGTCTGTCTGTGATTTCGAAATAGTGTATTAGCAATTACAGTGACAAAATGCTCTTTCAATTGTAATGTCAACCTACCTATGTCACACAGCTCTAGTCCATGAGGAAACAAAGCAGATGTCACACAGTGGGACCCACATCTCTGAAATCTTAAGGGAAAGTGACAACTCAGTGACCATACACTTGGTGAAAAGGACAGACAGTAGAGAGGTGGTAGTGTTAAAGAACATGTAGTAGGCAGGTTTGTATTCTTACCTGTGTCTCACTGGAAGTGTTGCAGGATCAGAGTTCCTGTTGTCGATGTCCTTCTTCTGCTTCCTCGTCTTCGCTGTCCACAGGCTCCTCAACTGCCACAACACCTCCATCTGGACCATCCTCCTGCAGAAAAGGCACCTGTTGTCGCAAAGCTAAGTTATGAAGCATACAGAAGGCCACGATGATCTGGCACACCTTCTTTGGTGAGTAGAATAGGGAACCACCTGCCATATGGAGGCACCAGAACCTGGCCTTCAGGAGGCCAAAGGTCCACTCTATAATCCTCCTAGTTCGCCCATGGACCTCATTGTAGCATTCCTCTGCCCTTGTCCTGGGATTCCTCACTGGGGTCAGTAGCCATGACAGGTTGGGGTAGCCAGAGTCACCTGCAAATGGCGAGGAACCGCTGTTAGACACGCACTAACCTGTAGGGATATCCCCAGACCCAGACAACTATTCCCACTGAGTTGGTTCCAGGTGCTCATCCATTAGCCGCACACGGTGCCTCTGGAGTTGCCCCATCACATAAGGGATGCTGCTATTCCGCAGGATGTAAGCGTCATGCACTGAGCCAGGGAATTTGGCATTAACATGGGAGATGTACTGGTCCGCCAAACACACCAGCTACACATTCATAGAATGGTAACTCTTCAGGTTTCTGTACACCTGTTCACTCCTGCTGGGGGACCAAGGCCACATGTGTCCCAACAATGGCACCTATGATGTTGGGGATATGTCCCAGGGCATAGAAGTCCCCTTTCACTGTAGGCAAATCCTCCACCTGAGGGAAAACGATGTAGCTCCGCATGTGTTTCAGCTGGGCAGACAACCCGTTGGAACACATAGGCTGGGACATCCCTGATGCTATGGCCACTGTAGTTTGAAAAAACCCACTTGCAAGGAAATGGAGAACTGACAGCACCTGCACTTGAAGGGTGGTTCCTGTGGGATGGCGGATAGCTGACATCAGGTCTGGCTCCAACTGGGCACACAGTTCCAGGATTGTGGCATGATCAAGCCTGTAGGTGATGATTACATGTCTTTCCTCCATTGTCGACAGGTCCACCAGCGGTCTGTACACCGGAGGATGCCACCATCTCCTCAAATGTCCCAGCGGACGGTGCCTATGAAGGACAACAGCGAGTACAGAATCAACCAATTCAGAGGTACATAAACACAGCTTACTCAGAAAACCATTCATAACCCGAATTTGGCCTGTATGAGTGAAGCAAGGCCTAGGTATGTGTGACGCAGTTAAAAATAAAGCCATGTGGGCCCCTGAAATGGCGGCTGCCTGACCTGTAAAGTGGGACAAAGGGATGTGAGGTAACTGCGCTGGCATTGTACACAGTTGCAGTAGGCGGTCGAAGACTGCGGCGCAGTTCTGCATTGGTTAACATTGGACCCTATGGGTTCCAGGAGCCAATGACGCTGGCGGTGACGGTACTCACCGCCGCAGACGTGACCGCCATTTTTTATCTGTTTAATCACTCGATACCTGATCTTCGACAGGAGAGGACCTACACTGCAAGTGCTGCTGTGACCTCAGTCTGGAAGAGACAATGGCTCGTGCGGCTGGGCAAAGGGCCCCTGCCTTCACATCTTAGGAGTTGTAGAAACTCGTGGATGGGGTCCTCCCCCAGTACACGCTTCTCTACGGTCCTCCAGACAAGCAGGTAAGTACAGTGGGAGCATGCTGTATGGGCAATGCCTGCGTGGAGTGGTGTGGATGAAAGATAGGGGGGGGATGCATGCATGAAATGACGGTGAGTGCATGTGCCACATGGCAAGGATAGGGATGGGGGCCAATGACTGTGACGGTGCAGTTGGTAAGAACTTCTCTTTTTCCCCTGTACAATTCATGTAGGTCAGCGCCCACCAGAAGAAGGATATTTGGCGTGCCATCGCCAAGGACGTCCGGACCCTGGGGGTCTATCACAGACGGAGCACCCACTGCCGGAAAAGATGGGAGGACATTCTCCACTGAAGCAAGAAGACGGCGGAGGCCCAGCTGGGGATGGCCTCCCAACATGGGAGGGGTGCCCGTCACACCATGACCCCCCCTGATGTTCAGGATCCTGGCGGTGGCGTACCCGGAGTTGGATGGGGGCTTGAGGGCATCACAGCAGCAACATGGGGGTGAGTACATTCTCATTCAGCTGATTCAGCGCACAGTGGAGGTGACTGGGTAGGGAAGGTGGGCTGTGGGTTTCCCTAGGCCAGGGCGAGTGTGCTAGTTGGGTCCCCTTTTTCAGGCAGGCCCTGTGGCACCCCACCTGGGTACAGTGCCAACTACACCTAGTCAGGCTCCTGTGACATCCATGTGTTCCGATATCGACCATAGCCTTGTAGGCCATGTCCCAGGGATTGAATAGTGGACCCCAAGTGCACGCCGTAGTGCAGGGGGCTTCTGTGTCTGTCGTGTCCGCCAACGGTAGCGGTAATGCATGCGCTCAACATGTCTTTCTTCTGTCGCCCCCATTTCCCCCCCCCTTTTTGTGGTCTCCCTGTACATGTGTGCATTAGCATCATCAGGCGGAGGAGTAGTGGCACCGGAGCAGGAGGGAGCTGCATCCCACATGGCCCTGGAGGGTGACACTACGGAGTCTGATTTCACCAGTGGGACGGAGGGCGAGGGGAGCTCCACAGCGGGGACAGGAGCTGACACCAGTGATACGGACTCGTCCTCTGATGGGAGCTCCCTTGTTGTGGCGGCCCCATCTGTGCCCCCGCATCTACAGGTACAGCCGCCACCCCCCCCTCCAGCACCGCCCTTCCAGCAGCCCCTCAGCCTTTGCCCCCTGCCCGCTCACCCAGCAGGGTGGGCATCTCCTTCGCCCCAGGCACCTCAGCCCCTGCCCCAGTCACCCCTGCTGCCCTCGGTGAGGAGGCCATTGACCTTAGGTCCCTCACTGTTGGGCAGTCTACCATTTTGAATGCCATCCAGGGTGTAGAGAGACAGTTGCAACAAACCAATGCATTCCTGGAGGGCATTCATTCTGGTCAGGCAGCCCTTCAGCGAGCTTTTCAGACTCTGGCCTCAGCACTGATGGCAGCCATTGTCCCCGTCTCCAGCCTCCCCCCCTCCAACCTCCTCCACCCAGACCCAATCCCCTGTACCTCAGCCTACCCCAAGCACACCATCAGACCAGCATGCACACACCTCAACACACAAAGGAAGCTCAGGCAAACATAAGCACCACACATCCCACAGACACTCACGCAAGCATCACACACATGCAGACATAGCAACATCCACTGCCTCCACTGTGTCCCCCACCTCCTCCTCTCCCTCCTCCCTCCCAGTCTTGTCTCCACTCAAACTTGCATGCACTACATCTACAGCCACTACGTCCCTCTCCAGCGCACCTACCACCACACCCCACTCACGTGCAGTCACCACCCACAGTACCATTCACACATCTCCTGTGTCCTCCCAGTGTGTCTGTGACGCCACCTCCCAAGGTACACAAACGCAGGCACACACCCACCCAACAGCCATCCACCTCACAACAGCCTCCAGCGCATGCACCTTCACCCAAAGTCACCAAACGTACACCTCCTACAACCACAGCCTCTTCCTCTACTCCCAAACCCCCTCCAGCTACCCATCCGAGTGTTCCTAAGAAACTTTTCCTGTCCACCCTTGACTTCTTTCCCTCACCTCCCCCACCCCGTCAGTCTCCTAGGGCCAGACTCCAGGTCCCAACCTATCACCTCAGCCACAACATCAGCGGGACCAGTGGTGCCAGTAGTCACCGGATTCTGGAGTGCACCAGACAGCAGGGCAGCCAGTGTGGCAAGGAGCCACAGCACGAACAGTCCCCTACCTGTCAAGTATCAAAAATTGGCCAGTGCCCGTCGGGAGAGGGGGAAGACAACAGCCAGCAAAGCAGCTCCCAGGGGTACAGGTGGGAGTGTGGAGTCAGCTGCGACACCTTCCAAGGTGGGGAAGGGGCACAAGAAACCAGGCAAGTCTGGGAAGATCAGCACAGCAGAGAGGACCGCCAGCAGCAGCCCCGCTGGCCCAGAGAGGACCGCCAGCAGCAGCCCCGCTGGCCCAGAGAGGACCGCCAGCAGCAGCCCCGCTGGCCCAGAGAGGACCGCCAGCAGCAGCCCCGCTGGCCCAGAGAGGACCGCCAGCAGCAGCCCCGCTGGCCCAGAGAGGACCGCCAATGGCCCAGGAGGCGACCCGACCCGCCAGCAGCAGCCCCGCTGGCCCAGGAGGCGACCCGACCCGCCAGCATCAGCCCCGCTGGCCCAGACGGGACCGCCAGCATCAGCCCCGCTGGCCCAGACGGGACCGCCAGCATCAGCCCCGCTGGCCCAGACGGGACCGCCAGCATCAGCCCCGCTGGCCCAGACGGGACCGCCAGCATCAGCCCCGCTGGCCCAGACGGGACCGCCAGCATCAGCCCCGCTGGCCCAGACGGGACCGCCGCCCCCAGCCCCGCTGGCCCAGACGGTACCGCCGCCCCCAGCCCCGCTGGCCGCCACGAGCAGGATGAAGCACTCTGGGCACCAAGCCCCCTCCAGAACCAGTGGAGACTGTTATCCACTTGAGAGACTGTGGCTTTGCACTCCCCAGGACTGAACAGTGGGCAAACCACCCACTGTAGAGACTTGTGAGACTGTGGCCTTGCACTCCCCAGGATTGAACAGTGGGCATGGGGCCCCCTTGTGGATTTGGCGTCGTGCGCTCAACCGGCTGAGGTGCCCCCCCCCCCTTTTTCCCTTCCCCCTGAGGTGCCTATTTTATTTCTATTTGATGCCCCTGCAGTGTTCCCTCCGTCATGTTCGGGTATCTTGTGTGGGCCTCGCCCATGCAGTGTGGGCCCAGTGGTCCACGGACTTTAAGGGTGGAATACCCTGGACTAATATTTTTGGTGCATATATTTGTAAATAGTGTATGTATATTATTTGACTACTGAATTTTAATATATTACAATCGTTCAGCTCATTTCCTTTTGTCCTTGCATTCTTACGGGGGGATTGGGGGGTGTAACTGTAATTTATCATGCTGTATTAGTGTGTGTGTAGTCGTGGGTGAGGGTGGGGGTGTTGCGCGTGTGTGTCAGTTTTTTCCCCTCCCCTGTGTCGTAGGTGCAGTACTCATCGTGGTCTTCGCCGCCGGCGTTCGTGCTCCTGGTAGAAGAGCAAGAAGATAAAGGCTGGTAAAATGTGGAGCTCTGGTTCCATGGCGTGCTGGTTCCTTGTGGGGTGTGCAGAGGTGAGCATTTTCCCTTCGGAGTCCTGTTTCCACCATGTTTTTGTTCGCAGTGAATCCGCCCCGGAAAAGGTGGCTGATTGGTAGGTTGTGATACTGTGGGCGGTACATTGTCTCCCACCTGTCTGTTGTCGATGACCGCCGCGCTGTCTGAATGTACCACTGTGACGGTCGGAGTGTTAAAGTGGCTGTCTTTGTTGGCGGTTTCCGCCACGATCGTAATTCCATTTTTTTTACAGCCGGCCTGTTGGCGGTCTTACAGCCGCTTTAAAACCGACCGCCAGGGTTGTAATGACCACCTGAGTATGAAGGAAACACGGAGAAACTTGAACTGTGAGAAACTTTGAGAACCTATTGAGTGTGTAATTGTATCATCTTGCCTTAACCTGATTGGACAGTTTTTCTGGGAACTGCTTATAGGTGTGCAAACTGTTGGAATTCTTTCGGTTTATTAAGTGCACTCTCTAAGACAAAGGGTTTATTCTCAGTTATTATTCCTTGCTGTTCCTTAACCTTTTGAAAGTGACCCCATGATGAATTGTTCTCTGATCTATAAGACTTTGATTTCACCTGATTCACGTGCTCTTTAATGCCTCTGCATTTTGATTAAGTGCTGCTAACCTATTTGTCTTCTGTACATAATTGTTTTTTTTTTTAATGAACCTTCATGGTTTAATACTAAATTACTTTCCTTTTTGTGGCGACTAATGTGCTTCATGTAACATTGCTTGAATTGATCTGTTGACTAGGCTGTGGTGTAGAGCACCAAAATCCTGAGGGGATTTACACCACTCCTGGTCCATTCAGAGAAGTATGTGTGTGTGTGTGTATATGTGTATATATATATATATATATATATATATATATATATATATATATATATATATATATATATATATATATATATATGTGTGTATGTATGTGTGTATATATATATATATATAATAGTTCCTGAATTTGCATAAAGAAAATCTCTAACAAAATTGATTCCCTAGACCCAAATTCACTGTTCAAATTTAATTTTTTTGTAGGCTGCTTTAACATCCCCAGAGCAAATACCCTCCATTTCCATTCAGGGTGCCACAGTATGTCCTCACTTTGGCACTCACCTTCCCAGGGAGCTCATGCCAACTAAAATGTCTTAAGTAGAAAACGTCACAATTGGCGGCCGTCTCATCAACTAGGAGAGATGGGGAACTACATGCTCTGTCAGCTTCCCCTCTGGTTCTCACAAAAAAATGGTAAAGCTCTCTTTCTTTACTTACGGTGGTCATGGAGTTTCAATGGCCAAAGTGATTTTTATGTTCTTTTCCTTTCACAAACTGCTCCTCAATAAAGAAAGGAGAAGGCTAGAGAATTTATGCTTGCAGGGCACGTTAGACATTGTATTCATGGGTTTGTGGATTATAGGATCAACAACAACTTTTACATTGGTTTTGAAGAATTCATGTTGATAAATAAATAACTCTTTAAGAAAGAGGATGCATTCTAGATTGATCCTCTATATTAAACTTTGTTATAAGCTAACTGTTATGGACCTCCATATGGGATGTAGGCCCCACTTTGAGCATTAAGGTTGCAACCTGGTCCCCTGTGCATTCTTTGACAATTTGGACCTGATACAAGCAGGTCGTACTCAGGCCCTCAGTCTTTATTTGAGGTCTGGATTGGAGAGGTAAAACCAAGACTACAAAATAACTGCATTAAACGACAATGTTATTTTCAGTGGGCCATGAATGCATTAAATTATCTATCGCTTAGATCTTAACTTACCTGTGACTAGAGAAGCCAATAATCTTTCTGTTTGTTTTTTAAAGGAAATGTGACCCTTTTGTGATATTTTGTCAACTGCATTACAGTGCCAAATACAGTTTTCACCTGCTTGTCACTAAATTATTTTCTGATAGAGACTTCTAGACACAGATTTCTCAATTTTTGAATATTTCCCAGAAGTCAGACTGCAATTGGAAACTTTTCAGATGTACCTCTTCAAGTCTATAGGTAGCGGTGTACGGCTCCACACTGATTCTGTTCTACTCCAGAAATGAGTGGGACCTGTATAGACACCACTCCAGCACACGGTCTGTTCCTTTCTTTCCACACTAACAGACTCTAATCTGGAGCTGCTACTCTTCTCTGAGACCCCTTTTACATAAAAAAATGTACATTGTACAAGGGAAATGTCATCTCCAAAAACGAAAGCGTTTAAACCTTGTAAAGACAAACAAATGTCAGTGACCGATCCTCATCAGGTTCTCCTGAGGTCCCTGGGGTTAAATCACAACATGCTTATAGTGACAGCCTGTCAATAAACCTGAAGGTCATACGTGATCGTGAGGCAAAACTCTACATTGCGAAGCGCCAAAATACTCTGCAAGATCGGTCCAAGTTGAAAGTATACAGGGACATCTCTAAGATGCCCTCTGTGTGCATTTCTCAATTAATCCCAAACTGGCATCAGTGTGGATTTATGGATACCAAACCTCCCATTATTCAGTGTAGCCATTATGGAACAATGGAGTTCGTGTTTGACAAACTCCCAGACCATGTACTCTTTATGGCTACCCTGCACTTACAATGTCTAAGATTTGGCTCATGCAGCTATACCCTCACCTGTGGTATAGTGCACCCTGCCTTAGGGCTGTAAGGCCTGCTAGAGGGGTGACTTACCTATGCCACAGGCAGTGGGTTGTGGGCATGGCACTCTGAGGGGAGTGCCATGTCTACTTATTCTTTTTCTCCCCACCAGCCCACACAAGCTGTGAGGCAGTGTGCATGTGCATAGTGAGGGGTCCCCAGGGTGGCATAATACATGCTGCAGCCCTTTGAGACCTTCCCTGGCCACTGGGCCCTTGGTACCAGGGGTACCATTTACAAGGGACTTATCTGTGTGCCAGGGCTGTGCCAGTAGTGGAGACAAAGGTACAGTTTAGGGAAAGAATGCTGGTGCTGGGGCCTGGTTAGCAGGGTCCCAGCACACTTTCAATCATAACTAGAATCAACAAAAGTCAAAAAGTTAGGGGGTAACCATGCCCACAGTGGCATTTTTCCTACATGCTGAAAACCAGTCTTTTTTTCCGCCCTGGTTAAATAGTTCTATTGTCTTCAATGGCTCTGTCTTGACGCTAGCGCCAAGATTCTGACAGGCGTTCGCACCCTCCAAAAGCCTTAAATATTTTTTTTTAAATACATTGGGGAAAAAAAAAAACAATGTCAGCACTTCTGCACGCTGAAGTTTCTGAAGCATCTCTTGCTGTGAGACGTGTTCTGCCTCAAGTGAAACTCTGAACTCCTGTATAACTTTCCGTCGATATTACTCCTGCCCTGAGTTCTCAAGAAGATCAAGAGGATACCTGACCAAAGGCTTCCCATTGGCTCCTCATTGGGCACAGAGAGTAAGGTATCCACAACTCCTGGCTTGACCAACCATCCTACGATCAGGCTGTCTTTCCCGGAGGACCTGCTGTTGCAGCAACAAGGCTGGGATCGGCATCCAGTTTTTGAAACCTCCACCTTCATGCACAGAGATTGAGCAGCGATAGCTGAACACAAAGTTATCTGGAGTTTATTTGGTTTGTCCCTAGGCTGGCACATTTAGGATCTTTCAGCCTTTTTGTGGTTGCCTGATCAGCCCTCATTGTTTAAGTCTCTAATTGTTGTGTGCTTTTTGAAAGGTTTACAATATTTGTTTCCTCCCTCTCCCTTGGTCATGCCAGAGTAGGAGCTTAACTTGGGGTTCACATATCTGCAGTGCACTCCCTTTGAGCTGACTTGGAGCTTCTGACCTTCAAGACAGTGTTCTTCGGGATTACATCAGCACGGCGTGTGACTGAACTTTAGGCTGTCTGTGCAACCCACCATATGAAAATAACAGTAACAGGTATACTGTTCTGAAATCTGCTCTCCAGGCATCCAGGTAGGGGACCGGAGTGTTTGTAATCACCTAAAGCATTTGCTTTGTAGAAGCAAGTGCTCTCACCTACCTGAAGGTGGCATGCGTTATCATTGGGCCTGCTTCTCGTTGGGCTGGTGCTGCAGTGCCCAACGGGCCCCTTGTGGTGCCAAAGTGGTACTGGAGATGTGAAGTATATAAGATTGGAGAAATGTATAATTTAAAATTGACTAGAGATATTGCTAGAATAATTTTAATATGAATATCAATATCTATGCCAAGGTTAAAACCATGAGGGAAGCTAAAGAATATAATGTTCTTGTCTTCTCTAACTGAAAACTGTAGTCTTTTTAGTCATTAGTCATGTTAGGTCAATGCACCATACACCACCTACTTCCCATGCAAGCTAGTTTTGCAGATCCAGACATCCTTTTTCTTTAAAGTTGTAATACTGTTCCACAATGGTTAAAATATTGCCCTGCTGGTGTTCTCTTTGCTCTGCCTCACCCTTCTAAGGAAGAGGTGAGATTCTACCAGTTGGACCCCAAGAGAGCTCTCAGCTTTTATACTGATCTTATCAAAGAACACAAGGTGGATGATCCGCTCTTTTTAGGGGTCTCTGGGGCAAGACTGTGCAGAGGAGAACCATCTCCTGCTGGATCGTGCTTTGCACTAAAATCTGTTGTGCACTGGCCATAAAACAGCCTCTGGAAGGCCTGCATGCTCATTCTACCTGGGCCAAAGCTGCTACCACTGCACTAGCACATAGATCCCTTGCCCTGGACATTCGGCAAGTCGCTGAGTGGCGGTTCCTCTGTATGTTCAAGAAGCACTATTGTCTGGATAGTCCGGTTTACAGAAAGGGGCATTTTGCCCTCTTAATCCTTCATGGTTTGAGTCAATTCACAGACCACCTCTTAATAGGTACTGTTTGATATCTATTCAAAAGGTGAGGAATCTGTGGCATAGATGTCTCTATCAGAAGAACAAGTTATTTACCTTTGATAACACATTTTCTGGTAGAGACTCTAATCGCAAATTCCTCAATGACCCTCCCACACTTGCCACAATTCTCATCGACCCTCTCTGTTCTGTGAATTGGACTCTGCCCATTGGTAAGATTCCAAGTCTCGGGATCTGCACACTGGTCAAAGGCAATTTGCTGTTGGGACAGTGCGTTTGGGCGTGCTTACAGCCTCAAAAGCAACTGACATCAGCACGCAGGAGTGGTACTTCTATATGCCCTGTATGTCATTTCCAGAGCACAACCGCATCGATGCAGAGCCGTACAGCTCCAGCTCCTGGCATGCAGAGGTACTATTGAAAAGTTTCTGGATCTATCATATTTGATTATTCATTTCTTAGTTAATATGTTGAGCTGCACTATAAATTCAAGGAGCATGAGAAACATGATGAGTGCCCTGCTTGCCCTCTTAGATACAAAATACCAACATAGAAGTACCCCTCTTCTTCACTTCCTATAATAGGCCTGCTCTGCTCTTGTCCCTCTGGCCTTCAGCCTTCAGCCTTGTGATACTAAAGCCTCCAAGACACACAGGAGAAGTTGAGGAACTCCTGCCTTTTGACCACATGATTTGAATAGTCTCAGCGTTTATCTTTATTCCCCTCTTTTTGATGTAGGTACTTACACCATCACAGACCCAAGACAACAGCACCCCGGACTGTTGTAGCGGTCACAGCTGTTGGAGGGAGAGAAATGGGATGGAAAGGGCATGGTGAGTTGGCTGGAATAGTTGCTAGTTCTGTTAAATTAAAATGCTGTGATCAGTGTAATCTCACGTTAAACAAGTTTGTTTTCCTGTTTTTCCTCCAAAATAGGAAAATGCAGAGTCTGTGTGGCCCGGCTGCTCTGTGTGTAAATTTGTAATGTTAATAAACACGGTTTTTAGGGTCGAGCCTACGAATGCATGCGCTAGCACATGCGTCTCACTTATGAGAGACGTGTTCAGTACAGGGCTTGTAGCCCAACTGCTGCTCACCATTTGTTGGTTTGCTTGGCACTGTTCTTTATAGCCTCGTAATTTGTCAAGGCATGCCTGGCATCACTTCTCTTTCTCTGTGTGGGACAGGGATCATGCACTAATTAATGGAATTGAATTAGTGTCCGTCCGCAGCTCCCAATGTGATCGAGGTACTTTTTGTTGTTTTTAACTTCGAGTGCCCTGTAAACAGAAGGCTTGTGACTGGCAAAAACTGGCCCAGCAGGCACAACATTGAAAAGTTTTATTTTTTGAAGTGAACTTTATTTTATTTTGCCAAGTCCTTTTTTTCCTCAGTTTCTTCTCATGTTTTCTTTTGTTTTTGTTTGTGGGCTCTGTTGTCAAAAGATGACAATTAACTTGTTATATGCTAGACCTATTGCATTGCAAATGCTTGTTATACTTTGCTATTACCAATCTGTAACGACAGCTAAAGATAAAAAAAATAAAACGGAGAGAACACCAAATTCTGCAAACGTAGCAGAACTGCAATATGAACATCTAAGATGTATACACATTAAAAAAAGCATTTTTAAATGCTACATATATCCGGATGCTACCAAAGACACAACAGAAGACAGCTCACATTTGCAATGATGACATCCGAAAGGATACACATACAGGCTCTTGTCCGTGTAATGCTTCTTCACATAGGCCTAAGGGATGGTGTTTCTTGCATAGAGTGAGTGAGGCTGAGGCGTGCCATGGGCGAGCCTGTCATTGATTCTGATGATGTACTTCCACCCTGAGCTCTAAGTAAGGGGATGGACCTTGGAGATCTATCTCTTGCAGTGTGGATCGATAACGTATGCCAAGCTGGTTTTGGCATTGCTCCATTTCCTACATAAAGTTTTGGTAAAGAACCAAGAACTGCTTGCAGTTAGGTAGGGCAAGGTCAGGGTTTTAATTGAGTGTTAACTGTCAGCTAATGGAATCTGCCTTGGCCAGACTTTAAGTTCAAGACATCTCCCTTAACACATTATATTAAGGCAATTTTATTTAGAGCATTCCACCAGATTTGGGGCTTTCACAGTGTTGGAATTCAAATGTATCTGTGTTTTGTCATGGTACATGGAGGTAGTCAAAAGACAGAACCTGAACCCTGCCATCCATAGCAGTAGATATTTGCCAATAACGTGTTTGGCAAAAGATCTCAGACTTTGTCAAATATGAATACGCTTCCATGTGACTCGGGCTTTCGGTGACATAAGCCTAACCGTCACAACCACCTGGAGGCTTTGTGGACGAAATAAATGAGAAATTATAAAATACTGCAAAGCCATTTCTCTTTTTAATTGATTTAGCATGTGGCCTGCAATTAACCCAAACTGACAATTGGATTTTCTACTTCAGTCCGTGATTTGTAAAGCGTGACTAATCACCCATAGAGTCTCAAGGTGCTGTTTGGTGGCGTGCTGCTCAGTCGAAGAGCCAGGTCCTGACGTCCTTCCTGAACTGCTTCAGTGATGCGATCTGCCAGAGCTTGAGAGGTGGCGTATTCCATGTCTGGGCTGCTAAGTAGGAGAAGGATCTTCCGCCTGCTGTGCTTTTCAGGATCTTGGGAATGGATGCAAGGGCAAGCTGGGAGGAACAGATGTCTGGGTATGTAGAAGGCGAGGCGGTGATTGAGGTATGCTGGTTCTCTATTGTGCAGTGCCTTGTAAGTGTGGATCAGGAGTTTGTGATGAGCTTGTTGACTGGGAGCCAGTGGGGGTCTCTGAGATGGGTGGAGATGTGGCTGTGTCTGGGGATGTTCTGGATGAGTCTGGCTGCAGCATTCTGGATTCTTTGTAGTCTTGATTGTAGTTTCTTGGTGATGCCACCAGAGTGCGTTGCCATAGTCCAGTTTGCTGGTGACATGTACGTGGATGGCAAGTCTTCCTCGTGTCAGAGGGTATCCACTTGAAAATCTTTCACAGGAGTTGGAGGGTGTGGAAGCATGATGATGCAACGGCGTTGACTTGGTGGATCATGGATAGAGAGAAAGCCAGGATGAAGCCCAGATTGCGTGCATGATCTGTGGGGGTTGGGGCGTTTGCCAGTGCAGTGGGCCACCAGGAGTCATTCCAGATGGAAGGAATGGAGCCCATTACAAGGATTTCAGTGTTGTCTGAGTTGAGTTTGAGGCAGCTGGCTTTCGTCCAGGTGACAACTGCTCTCATCCTGTTGTGGAAATTTCTCTTGGCCTTAGCAGAGTCCTCGGACTGGGAGAGGATCAGTTGGGTATCATCGGCGCAGGCAACTGTTTAGCCTGTGTTTTGATCTTGGCAAGCATGCCATGTAGATGTTCAGGCACAACCATAAAATGTGTTCCAACATGAAGGAAATGAAACATTCACTGGGTGTCTCAAGGAAGGCACAAACCTGATACTTGTCTGCAGAATCCAGAGATAAAACAAACTGGCTATAGAGGAGATCTCAGGATTAAGACAACCTATTCATTAAATGAGAAGAGTTATGAGCACTTTGCTGCTGATTAAGGCTGAGGAGTAATCTTAGGTCAATGCTCCATCAGTCATTTTGAGGAGTAGGTACCAAGAACTAAACATCGCACCTGCAAGACTTTATAAAAATAATTCTGTCCTCCTTTTATATAATCCATAAAATCATATAAACTTGTACGTATGGATGCCTTGATTTTTCCATAAGGTTGTTTTTGGTTCCACTACATGTGTATTATATGTCTAACAATACATTAATAGGGTTAATTAGCAGCGAAGAACATACTAAAAAAATACATTTGCAAGTACATTCGTACTTACAACCTTGCAAGTGTTGCCTCAACAGACGACTCCTTCTACACCTCGACCTGGCATCTCTGCTCCACCGACCTCGCCCTCGCAAACGTCCCACGCGTCCACAGAACTACAACTGGTGGTAGATCATTCTCGTACCTCGCTGCCAAAACGTGGAACACTCTTTCCACCCACCTGCGGCAGACCAATGAGCGCCTTAACTTCAGGAAACCTCTCAAGACCTGGCTCTTCGAGCAGTAGCAGTACCTCCCGTCCCACCCCTTCTCCCTTCCTCCCCTCTTCAGCGCCTTGAGACTCTCATGGGTGAGTAGTGTGCTTTACAAAATTCCTGATTGATTGATCTCGAAAGACATATGTAAAGTATGATGTGTGCATTGCTTTATCACTGTGTGGACCTAACTGGGGAGTATGATGGAAACAAAGTATGCCCTCTCAGGAGGGACAATTCGAGATTGTGTAGAATAATGTGGGAGTAGGAGGTTGAGATGTTCTGTTATTGATCTACAGGGCTGGAGCATTGATGAGGTGCTTATTGAATAGTTGGGCCTTTAGTTCCTTTCTGAGTTGCAGAACTGATGGTGTAAGCATGATGGGAGAAGGATTCTCAGTATGTAAAGAAAGCTTACATAAAGGGTTTCTCCTTTATGCACTTCATGGTTTCAGCCCAAGAGAGGATTTAACTCTTTATGTTACGCTGATGGACCAAGGTGATATTTTTTTGTCCACACATGCTTGTTTCTCTAGTTGTAACTGCATTATATGTGACACACTAGGTTTCAGACAACAAAACCAGCCTGGTTGGGCATAACTTAGAAGTTCTTCAAGGTAGAATGCTCCAACTGTATTTCTTCAGTCCTTTGCTGAGATGGCCAGTGGCATATAGGATGATATTCAGTGGGTCCAGACAAAAAGCTGGGACAGCAGTGCGAAGTGGCTGCAGAGGAGTGTTCTAACAATTGCTTCAGGTATGATTTGGCTATGTTAAGCAGTGTAAGCTTGTATCATGCAGTCTCGGCTTTTGTGCCATTGTGTGTTTAAAGGAGGAGACAGTGTTGAAGGTGAAGATGAGTGGCTTGTTTGTTGCAACCTGAACTGGGAACTCTTCAGCTAAATTACTGAAGGCCAGTCTTGGATCTGAGTTGGATTGTGCTGTTTGCATTCAGGGGGAATGATTGTAACCAGATTCAGTTTCCAACAGGTGCCTGACATCAAGATCTGGATGACAGTGAGGCACGTCTTTAGTTGTTGAGTCATTTATGGGTTAAGCTTTTATGTAAAATGTATTTCATTATTTTATTGATGGATTTTAATGTTGTTGTACTAGAATTGAAACAAGGGTTTCCACATGGATACTAAGGATAACGAAAAAAAGGGCTGATCTGTGGGGTACTCTGCAGGTGTATATTATCTTCTGAGATAATCAGCTATCCATCTTGATAACATCATGTTTATTTGATTTATGTAACGTGACTATCAAAAGTAATGTTTTTCAAAATCCAATGAGTTTCCAGGATGCATGTGAAGGCTTCAGGATTCATGGTGTCACCAGACACAGAGAGGTTGAGCGTGTTCTAGCAGGGATTTCCTTTGTTAGTGATGAGGCGAACATTTTCCATGATGGTTGTGGTAACGCGTCCCTCTATGATAATTTATTACACACTAGGACTCATTTTAGGCCAATGAATCTTTTCACCTTAGGACGAGATAACTAATCAATATGTCAATCAGTACGTCAATAATGTCATCAATATTTAGTACAACAATGCATTTCACCTTACTCAAAGACATTAATCAACTCAAGACACCACCATGACCTTACAGTCATGAATAACCACACCAGTTTAGTAGAATTTTATGAGGTTTATTCCCTATTGAATACAATTCTAAGAGCAGGTGTGTTAATCTCAAAACCAAGAAACAAAATAGCATAGTCACAATATGGCAACTCGGATAAGATTTCATTAAGGCAAGAATCACAAACATTAGAATATAGCATGGCGTGAACATAGATCAACTTTAGCAGAGTGTCATTAACGCGTCAGTTCAACAAAACATGAATTCAGTCATTTGTCTATTGGCGTCAGTTTAGTGAACCCCTGTCCTAGCCACCGATTAGCATTGGCATGTCGGGCTTCATGCAAAACTATTTAGAACACCAATTTGGAAAACATCTAGCTATGGTCTCTGTCAAAAGTAAGCAGCTGGTACCTAGAAAGGAAAAGCAAACTGACAAATCACAAGTTCATTGTCATAGTTACCCTCCAAGGTTTGGGTCAGCACTCAGGTTGAGTCTTCGTCTTCAGGACATCATTTGATTCGCCATCAGTCAAAGACTCCGCTCACAGGGAAAATGGGGCACTTCCCTCATAAGGCGCTAAAGGGTAAATGGGGTAGACTAAGGACAAGGATGGTTCTAAGTAAAATCAGCAAATTCACTAGGCAAAGTGAAAAAGTCTCTGGATCATATCAAGTTGCATCAGCATCTCCCTAACTAACTCATTTCCGTGTGTCAAGAGGTTTTATCCCTTTTTCTTTGTATATTCCCCTAAAACTTGATTGGGCAAATATTACACCCCACTATCTTTAGCCAATTAAAAAACGGATTAGGTCATTAATCTTTCACCCCACATTAGTTCTCAGACATTTTATTGGTCCATATGATTGACGTCTTCAGAGGTAGCACGTCCGGTATGATTTCATCCTTCTGTAATTTCTTTGCACATCTTCGGTCAGTAGCTCCATTGTCTGTACCGGTTTGAGCGACCTTGTACATTATATTAATCTACACTGTTGCATTTTGAATAACTTTTTACAAGCAATATGAATTTCATGAGAACGGATCTACTATAGTTACGTTCAGCTCCTAGTTTGAAGGAAAGAAAACAAGAGTTCATGTCCTTTTGTGAGTCAGCCCACTGCACGTTTAGAAACCACATATAATGGGAGAGCCAGGCAGCTGGGCCTCGACGCATGCTAACTAAGGCCTACAAGATTTATTTAGCAAAACTTTAATAATCATAATCATTAATAATTAGTACAAAACTATTCAAATGCAATATTTCATGAACATTAGTCATTTTCATTAGTCCTCGTATACAATGGCGGCCACTCCCCGTGGTCACATTTCAAGTGCACGTTTAACAAAATATACTAATATAGTTTATATGCGGCATTATCACACATTAGTTCATAACATTTCATGCTAATATAGATTATATAAGCTATGCTCTCTCAGTTGCTTGTAGTACCTCTACTGCATAAACACCTATAGCAGATCTGGTAATTATGCAGGAGGTGATTCCAGCTGATTTAATTGTGCAGCTGTATAGAGACAGTTACTCCGCGTATCTTTCTGATGAACTGGAAGCACGTCGGTTGCGAGGACACCTGTACCAAGTGCTAGTCCCTTTGGCAGCGGGTAACTCTACTATGTTTGTGTGCATCAGGAAGAATGTCCTTATAGTGAAGGAGGTGTTGACAGTGGTGAGGATGCTAGCACATAGGTATTTGAATATGTTTCAAAAGTGGTTTGCTTTGAGTTTCTGCTTGGAAGTGGCTTCTATGCCGCCCATTTGAGGCTATTAAATGGTGGGATAGGTGTGGAGGTGGTGGTCTGTTTTCTTCTCTCACTGTTAAGACAGTTTTTATCTTTACAAAACGAAACAGTCTAATTCTGTGTCAGGACGGGGGGTTCGGATTATGCTCGCTTCTTCACTTTTATTCAACAGCAGCCTTATCAACAAATTACCTTTCACAAGCAACACAAGGGCAAGCAGAAAAAACATCTACCAATCAGTAAACAGTCCTCCTTATATAGTCCAGCAACACTCTTTAAGCCCTCTCTTTCTCTGTTGCTCCAGCAGTCAGTTAAGTGCTTTTCTACTCCTCCTGAGTATTACGGTTGTTTTGTCTGTACACTGTTATTATTGCGCTATATTCAATTAATGTTTGTTGTTGTTCTACGTAATACAAGTATTGGTGTGCATTAGACACCTGTTTTGTTCCTTACAGGTTGCTGCAGAAGCATTCAGCGAGTACCTCGCTTAAATAGGAGCTGAATGGCAGCGGGCCACTAGAGGATGCTCCAGATCTGCAGAGACGCTCCTCCGGCTCTGTGGGCGTTGCGCGCTATTCTCAGCAGTCTGCAGGAACGATGCACACATGCCGCAGAGCCTTGGCTGATATTTTCTGGTTTCTTCGCCTTTCTGATTTTTAGGGTCGAGCCTGCGTTGCATGCGCACGATCTTGCTTGGCAGAAGTCGAGCGCTTTACATACTTGATTTCACTTTTTCGGGTTATGTACATAAATGCACTTTTGCCCGATAGGTGAAAAGTCGGGTTAGGAGTTTACAACGCGATCAGCTCTAACATGAGCAAACGCGAGACCTGTTGCATTGTAAATGCTTGTTCTGTGTGTGGCCACCACGCTCGTGGGAGGGGGCGGGTCAGTGAAAAACTACCCCTAAAGGCCTATGCATGCAGGTTCTGTCCGTAATCTTGCAACAGCTCTAAACAAGGTTAATCCTTAGTTCCCTCAGGACTCATTCATTTTTGTTTCTTTTCTGCAAGGAATCTTTTGGCTCGAAGCCCATATGGCGATATATAGATATAGATATATATAGATAGATATATATACTGTGTGTGTGTGTGTATATATATATATATATATATATATATATATATATATATTATACACTAGACCCGTAGGCCACATTCTCGTCGCTGCAGGGATGGCCAAGGCTGAGTACCCTCGCGGACATATAGGGTGCCAGTCCCGGTTATCTTGAGTCACTGACTCTATATTGCTAGGTTCCCTAATTCCATACTTAAGCTACCATGCAGGCTCCCAACGCAGAGTATTGTGAGGAGGAATCTGCCTAATTTTTACCTCTTGATGGCGAATTCTGTGAGACAGTTGATACTTCCATTCAGCATGCGGTGTCCCTGGCACTCGCATCCGTGGAAGAAAAGACTGACAGGCTAACGCAAGATCACCAGCACTAGTCATCCCACTACTGAAGCCGGAACTCCCCATCACAATGTTAAAAGCCTACCACCCACTCTCCATGTTAAACATGGACTATAACAGGGGGGCGTGGCCGGCCACGAAAGAAGATGGCCGCCTAAGTCCCGAGCTCCACGCCGCAGCGGTCCCGAGGAGGCGGCGGGGGCCCTGCGGAGGCTGAAAAATCGCCTTAACGCATGTCGAAACCCTCCCACAACCTCAAGCTTCCGACCCGAACCTCAACAACCGGCAGCCGAGACCTTACCGGCCGGCAGCTCGCCTTGGAGGGAAAGGCGGGAAAATGGCCTACAGAGAGGGCGGAGCCGCGTCTCCTCGACCAGAAAACCGTCTCCCTTAAGGACGGAGGAACCCAGTCCGGAAGACCCTGAGGAGCCTTCCAAAGCCCAGGACCTCTGATCTCGAGTGGGGACACGCTCCGGAGCACCAGGGGATCTAGGGTGCACAATATCGAGGTAGGCCCAACGGCGGGGGAGGAGCCGCGCTCTCGAGCCTCCCTACCATTACGGCGACTGGAGTCACAGGCACAGCCCTTCGCATCCGATTTCCAAAGGGAGGCGGTGAGCATTTATCCTCTATTTGGCCCGGGAAAGAAAGGAAGACAGTGCCGCGGTGCTGCGAGGGGAACGAGGTGAGGAGGAGAGGAGGAGCGAACCAGGACAGTAAACAATAGAAAGGAATAAAGACACGGAAACAAGAGAAGAAGGGGAGTAAGGGAAAAATAAAAGGAAGGAAGAAGAAAGAGCAAACAGAAAAGGGGAAGAAGAGAGCTAACCAAGTTAAATAAAGAAAGGGGGGAGGGGAGGCAAAAGGGGGAGAAGAAAGAAAGAAGAAACAAACCAAAAAATCCTCCCACCCCCCCCCCCCCCCCCCCCCCCCCAACATATCCGGGAACAGAAAAAGGATCAAATATCCTCTTACCGCCCTAAAATCCCCCGAAAACAAAAAAAAAAGAGAATATCAAAAGTCAGAACAAGACAAGAACCGGCTGACTGCATAACGCTGCTTTCGCCAGACTCCGAGGAAAACTCTGGAATCAGCTGGACAACATATGCAGACGGACGAGGCGATGCCCGGCAGCAAAACAAACCAGAAATCCACTGGTAAGTCGGCACGACAATTATTATTCTCCGAAGCTCTTCATCACAAGCGCCCAACATCTACGATAACAGGACCTCACTCACCACCCTCCCCAACGCAATCCACCGCAATGTCTGACAAGGAACAATCCATAACCATGGAAAAAATACTACAGGAGATCACCACTGTCAGCCGCCGAATAGAGGGAATGGACGCTTCCCTATCTTCACTGACCCTGGAAACCAAATCTATGAGATCAGACATTGCAGGTTTTCAAACCAGAGTGACAGGCTTGGAACACCGCATGGGCTCATTAGAAACGCAGGTGACCACTTATCGAGACAGAGACCAAGACCTCCTTTACCTTAGGAGTAAACTCACAGACCTAGAGGATAGGAGTCGAAGAGATAACATTCCCCTACTGGGAATCCCGGAGCATGAAGAAGGCACAGACATGCAGGCCTTCCTGGGCTTCGTTCTCCCCAAACTAACCTCCCTGGACTTTGACCCACCGCTGGAATTCCAAAGAGCACACAGAGTAGGCCCAAAACGTTCTGACACATCTTTAAGACCCAGACCGATAATCGCTTGTCTATTACGCCACAATCATGCCCGACAGATATTACAAACGGCGCACAAACAGGGCCCTTTCCGGATAGGCCAACATGACATCCGAATAACGGCTGATTACTCCAAGGACACCTACGAACGAAGAAAAGCCTTCCTAGCTCTAAGACCTCGACTTCACCAACTGGGGATGAAATTCGGCCTCTTCGACCCCACCAGAATGTGGGTCACCAATAACAGTATATCCAAAGACTTCTATAACCCAGATGAACTGAGCCTTTTCCTTGACTCTTTACAACATCAGCCTATGGACTCTACCAATCCAGACTGTTCACAAGATGCCGCGAGAGAAAACGAAGGGGGAGGACTCTTACCCCCGTGCCCAGAGAAAGAAGGCCCGCTCCATCATGACACCGACCTCAATCAAAGGGGCAGGGACGCAGAGAGACTAGCCAGACTACACGACGACAGGGGTCAGGTTCTCCACGCTGTGGCAACCTACACCCAACTGTCAGAAAGGGACAAATCCAGATCACCTCTAAAACCAACGGCTGTACCCCCCTGAGACACCGATCCCTCGTTGGGCGCATGTGAGATGATTACAAGACATTGAAACCTGAACGACGAGAACTCACGGAAGGATGAGTACAAACCCGGGTTTTGTTTGTAGCCATTATTACTTAACAATTGTCAATAACCCTTTTAACACCATTAGATGACCATTATGTTTACATGTCCTACAAGATAACACAGGGCCTTATTCTATAACACTGTTGCATAGACGTCCATTGTATAACGCGAAACGCACAAGCCGGATCTTGCAGACCCCACAGGTGATGCAAACACATACATCGGGACCCTGCTCAGTAGGGACACGTTCCAACACCTAAAGAGAAGCTCCCATTCACCCCCTCACAGCGCTACTACAATATAGAACATCCAACAACACAACACCACACAATAACAACAAGACTACATGAACAGGCCCGATCTTGCAGACAAGTCGTAATGCTGACCCCTTTCAGCGGAACCTACCACCTTCCACTTCTCCCTTAAACGGCCTCACAGGGAAACGAATGTAATATAATCTACACGCAATAATACACATCCCGACGATCACCAGAGTACTGGCACAACATGATCACCTGCCACAGGGGACGATAAGATATAATACAACACAACATTACATATTACGGAGATGCACCACTACTTCTTACGGGAACACCATATCTCCATGGAGGCATAACAGATAGGCCGACATTCTCACGCACTCCCCAGAATCCTCCCCATGAGGGGGATGTAACCCCTCCATATACTCGCGATGGCACCTGACCACGTAGATGATGAACAGTAGATCAACCACTTGCATATACAACCCATGTTCCACTTTTCTATAACCACACCCACTCCTGGGATGGTCCCACGACATATAAACTAATAGAATGTAATACGATTACCTGTGTGGAAATAAGTTATATTGTGTTACGTTACGCTATATTATATTATGTTATGTTATACAAATTAACAGTTTGCAGTGACATTATGCTGTTTGACATTATGTTGTTTGACATAGCGATATTATGCTATACAAGTATAGTAATATTTAAACTGTTATTATGTGCAAATGTACTCCAATATCCTGATCTGAACTGGCATTATGTTACTTTACACCCTCCCCCCCCCCCCCTGCCCTCTCCTCTCCTCTGGCCCTTTAGGCACCTACCCTTTGATCCCACAAATCATTTCTCCCCCCCCCTACACCTATACCAACACCTACTGTAACATCTACATTAAAATCATTATCACATTTACATCTATCATTATAATCATGATTACAAATACACACCCTGATCCACACCCATCCCCCTCTTCGACCAATATACCCCCATAACATAGAACCCATCGCGATGACACACATCAAGTACAATGATCGCTAGCCCCCTTTCACTCGAAAATAGGATAAACATTTAACCTATTATATTAGACATTGTACATTGCGAGGTATCAACTGGATCTTCCTCCATCTCTTAATCCAGGCCAGTGTGAACTCCCCCTCTACCACCTTTCCCACTATGCCCACCCTCACCATATTAAAATTATGTCACCAAATCCCTCCCCCCATTATCTGCACATCACACCCTCCCTTATCAACATAGCTACTACCCTCTCCCGGCCCCCCCCCTCCCATAATATGCCCATGGCTTCCCCCTTTATCCGTTCCCTCCCCCCCCCCCCCCTCCCCTTCCGGAGCTCAGCTCAGAACCTGTGCATTCGACCGCCTTGGATCAATACTGGCCGCCCCTTGCCCCAACGCCGCCTCCTCGGCAGAGAGGCTGCACCGACGGCATTAGGAGCTCGGATAGGACTCAGACTTGCCGTTTACAGACCGTCCCCAAGGGAGTATAGTACCCCCGGTCCCCCCTATATCCCTCCAACCTCTTCCCCTCCCAATCATCACATCCATCCCACTTCATAGACAAACGCTAACTCTAGCCTTCTTTCCTCCCATATTATCCCTTTCCCCTCCCTCACCAACCCCTCCACTTCTGGTTTCTTCCCCCCCCCTTTTCTTGTTGGGGTACCTGACCCTCATCAGCTGCCTCCGTTTCACCCCTCGAACTCCCAAATATTCATATTACCTCGAACACAGCACCACACGACTACCACTCCCAGTATTGCTGAAATTCCTTCCTCTAACTCAGTATGCCAGAGACAACCCCCCACATAGTGCACCTACTACGAATCCTCTCCTGGAATGTTCATGGCATGACGAACTACATCAAACGGAAAAAGATCTTGTCATATTTTCAATCTAAAAAAGCAGACATAGCCCTGATCCAAGAAACGCATCTTGACAATATAGAGTCCGATAAACTTAGACGTGACTGGGTAGGAAAGGTCTCCTTCAGCTGCTGTCCAGAAGATCAGGGAACCAAGAGAGGCACACCTTGTAAATGTGGCGTAGCGATACTAATACGTAAATCTCTGCCGACCACGATCATTAAAACATGGAATGGCACAGAAGGGAGATATACATTTGTCAAACTGAAAATAGGAAATACCTTCCTATGTGTGGGCTGTGTCTATGCGCCAACCGGGTCAAAGCGTTCCTTCTTCCTACAACTCAATCGCGTACTGACCGAAATAGGGACCACACGTTATATCATCGGGGGGGATTGGAACCTTGCTAGAGATGCCATACTGGACAGGACAGGCCCCATCGATGTGGGCAATAATTCCGATAGGGCCTTACTGACGGACATCACAGCAGATGTAGGTCTAGTCGACTGCTGGAGACTAACACACCCAAAGGACAAGGAATTCACATTCATTTCGTCCGTCCATGGCACCCAATCACGCCTGGACTATTTTCTTGTATCACACACCATAATCCCCCAAATACAAGACCCTAGCATCTTAGATAGCGGACTCTCAGACCACTCCCCGATTTTACTCTCTATACAGGTGGGCTTGACCTCTCCTGGTCGTAAACCATGGCGCTTTGCCATACACAGATACCGTTCCCCCCAGGGGAAAGAGCAACTCAAGTCCCACATATCCACATATATGACCGAAAACATAGGCTCTGTGACATCCAAGCGGGTCTTATGGGCAGCGGCTAAGGCCACTCTGAGAGGGAACATGATGAGGGACGCAGCACTGGCCAATAGAGATAGGGAGGTCCGTTACCGCACCCTAGAAGACACGATCCAACGCCTCACCAAACAATACACTACTCAGCCGTCCCCAGCTCTACGCCGCTCCCTCGAACAAGCCCGAATGGCACATAACGATCTTTACACAACACAGGCAGAATATGCACTACAAAGGTTACGCCACCGCCACTATGAACAAGGAGAAAAGGCCGGATGCCTCTTAGCGGCACAGCTCCGACAGAGAGATGCTGCCTCAGCTATCCCGGCCATAACGTCTCCCTCCGGAGCAGTAATGACCCGCCCGCAAGACATTGTGAATGAATTTGCTACATATTATCAACACCTTTACACCCCTGAAACAACGACCAACCAGGCACAGACAGAGGCATTTCTCATTGCAGCAAAATTGCCCTGCCTATCAGAAGCCGGCCGAGCTCTCCTTGAGGGCGATATAAGCAGGGAAGAAATCACACAGGTTATCACAAAACTCCCATACCATAAATCCCCGGGCGAAGATGGATTCCCCGCGGAATTTTACAGATGGTCAGGAGAAGAGACAACCACGGCAGTACACAAGGCACTCATGGAGGCGTGCCAGGAGGGCTCTCTGGGTGCCCTGTCCAACAGGACCACAATTGTCGTTCTGCCTAAACCTGGAAGGGACCCCCTACTCTGCAGTAGCTATCGCCCCATCTCCCTTTTAAATGGAGACGTTAAATTACTAGCTAGTGTCCTTGCAGCACGTCTACGCAAAGTCATACCGTCCCTAATCCATAATACCCAGGTGGGATTTGTACCGGGCCGCACTACCAGGAACCATATGAGCACACTATGCCACACCCTGCTTGAATCGTTAAACCTACCAGAAGAAGCCTTGGCACTATCCCTCGACGCGGAGAAGGCATTTGACTGCATCGAATGGCCCTATTTATTCACCACCATGAAACATTTTGGTTTCGGAGATCAATTTATTTCTAAAGTCTGATTATTATACGATCACCCTACGGCACAAGTTAACTGCGGGGGCTTCCTGTTGGACCCATTCCCCATCGGAAGCGGCACTCGACAGGGCTGCCCCTTGTCTCCGCTCTTATTCCTACTAGCAATGGAACCGCTGGCGGCAACTATAAGGAATTCTCAACAGATAACAGGCATCTCCTTACCAGGGGGTTCCTCCAAAATTTATTTATATGCAGACGATATTCTGTTAACCTTGTCTGACTTAGAAAGATCCATCCCATCCCTACTCTCTATCATAGAAAGCTTTGCACCCTTGTCCGGGTATCGAGTAAACTGGGACAAGAGCGAATCGTTGCCCCTATCTCGCGTAACAACGAGAGCTGCAATCCATGGCCCCCCATTTAAATGGACCCCAACCCACCTCAAATATCTGGGGACATATATTAACCGAGGCTTAGAACACATGGTCAGGGATAATCTAGACCCTCTTATATCCCGGATGAAACAGGACTTTGCCAAGTGGACCTTACTCGGCCTATCTATGTGGGGCAGAACACAGGCGGTTAGGATGGTCACCCTCCCCCGCTTCACATATGTTTTAGGCATGCTCCCCCTACAGATTCCGCTCTCTCTTCTCCGAAGGATTGATACCTTGATAAGGTCCTTTGTCTGGAGTTCTATACTGCCAAGACTAAAACCGGGGACAATATTAGCGCGCAGACCCTATGGAGGACTAGGTCTACCCTCAGTAGAACAATACGCTTTAGCCCTACAACTATCACAACTAGCCTACACATTACCAGGCACCCCAGACCCCCCACAATGGACAATCACGGAGAAACACATACAGGGACAGCACTCCGAACTAGGCGGGATATATACCGACTACTCTCACTCGTCCAACCCTATCCTCGCGGCCACAAATGCAGCGTGGCGCAGAGCCCACCGGCTACTGGGAGTGCACCCTTCTCTACATGCTCAAGCCCCTTTAGCGGGAAACAAATGTATAAAAATAGGGGGAAGTACCCAAGGGTAGGTCGCTCCCCCTGCCGCTGCAGCTCCTCCAGGTTCCTGAGTTCCTGAGACCCACCCCACAGTAAGTACCCCCCACCTCCCAGCCCCTCGTTCTGCCCTGCGCTACTCACCCTCTCTCCTGCTCCTGCTTCTTTTCCTCTTTCCTTCTTCTCTGTTCTTCCTCCTCGCTCCTCGTCTGTATTCTTCTTCTGTACTCCTCTTCTCCCCGTCTTCTCTCCTCTTCTCTTCTTCCTCATCTTCTGCTGTGGTATTCTGCACCCTGTTTCTTCGTTTTTTGTATCTCCCTCCGTGATCTTCTGTGTTCTTCTGTGTTTTTCTGTGTTCCTCTGTCTTCCTCTGTCTTCCTCTGTCTTCTTCTGTCTCCCTCTGTGTTCTTCTGTATTCTTCTCTGTTCTTCTGTCTTCTTCTGTATTCTTCTGTATTCTTCTGTGTTCTTCTGTGTGTCTTCTGCTCTTCCGGTCTTCTGCTCTTCCGGTCTTCAGTCCTTCCGGTCTTCTGCTCTTCTGTTCTTCTGTTCTTCTTTTCTTCTTGTCTTCTTGTCTTCTTGTCTTCTTGTCTTCTGCCTTCGGCTCTTCTGCCTCCTCCGTCCTCTTCTCCCCGCGCCTGCCCTCCTGCTCCTGCCTCATCCCCCTCCCCCACTCGCACCCCCCCCTCTATCTCCCCTATCTAACCCGTTCACTTTCTACCTCCATCACTCCTCCTATCTACCTATCTCTCCATCTCTCTATCCCACTATCCAACTCCCTCACTCTCCACCTCCTCCTATCTTCCTATCTTCCTATCTCTCTATCTTTTTCCCTATCTATCGATTTCTCTATCTACCTTTTCTCTCTACCTATTTCTCTATCTCTCCCCCCCTCCCGCCACCCCCTCTATTATCTATCTTCCTATCCCCTCACTCTACCTCTCACCCTCACCCACCTCTACAACCCCCCCTCCCCTATCTTCACAACCCTACACCTATCTTTCTCCCTAATCTCCTAAACCTCCTAACACTCTCCCCCCTCCACCCTTAAACCCCCCTCCCCCAGCTCTTCTCACTCTACCTGTCCCCCCCTCCCTCGCGCTTTCCCGCCGCGACCTCCTGCACGCCCCCGCCCCCCAGCTCCCATTCGCCCCCAGCTGACCCCTCCCCCCCCTCCTACCTCATATGGCGGCCGCTGCGCGACAGTGGTAGCGACCTTTGACCCAAGGTTAGGTCGCTCCCCCTGCCGCTGCAGCTCCTCCAGGTTCCTGAGTTCCTGAGACCCACCCCACAGTAAGTACCTCCCAGCCCCTCGTTCTGCCCCGCGCTACTCACCCTCTCTCCTGCTCCTGCTTCTTTTCCTCTTTCCTTCTTCTCTGTTCTTCCTCCTCGCTCCTCGTCTGTATTCTTCTTCTGTACTCCTCTTCTCCCCGTCTTCTCTCCTCTTCTCTTCTTCCTCATCTTCTGCTGTGGTATTCTGCACCCTGTTTCTTCGTTTTTTGTATCTCCCTCCGTGTTCTTCTGTCTTCTTCTGTCTTCCTCTGTCTTCCTCTGTCTTCTTCTGTCTTCCTCTGTGTTTTTCTGTCTTCCTCTGTGTTTTTCTGTCTTCCTCGGTGTTTTTCTGTCTTCCTCTGTGTTCTTCTGTCTCCCTCTGTGTTCTTCTGTCTCCCTCTGTGTTCTTCTGTATTCTTCTGTCTTCTTCTGTCTTCCTCTGTCTTCTTCTGTATTCTTCTGTGTTCTTCTGTACTCCTCTCTGTTCTTCTGTACTCCTCTCTGTTCTTCTGTGTTCTTCTGTGTGTCTTCTGCTCTTCCAGTCTTCTGCTCTTCCGGTCTTCAGTCCTTCCGGTCTTCTGTTCTTCTGTTCTTCTTTTCTTCTTGTCTTCTGCCTTCGGCTCTTCTGCCTCCTCCGTCCTCTTCTCCCCGCGCCTGCCCTCCTGCTCCTGCCTCATCCCCCTCCCCCACTCGCATCCCCCCCTCTATCTCCCCTATCTAACCCGTTCACTTTCTACCTCCCTCACTCCTCCTATCTACCTATCTCTCCATCTCTCTATCCCACTATCCAACTCCCTCACTCTCCACCTCCTCCTATCTTCCTATCTTCCTATCTCTCTATCTTTTTCCCTATCTATCGATTTCTCTATCTACCTTTTCTCTCTACCTATTTCTCTATCTCTCCCCCCCTCCCGCCACCCCCTCTATTACCTATCTTCCTATCCCCTCACTCTACCTCTCACCCTCACCCACCTCTACAACCCCCCCTCCCCTATCTTCACAACCCTACACCTATCTTTCTCCCTAATCTCCTAAACCTCCTAACACTCTCCCCCCTCCACCCTTAAACCCCCCTCCCCCAGCTCTTCTCACTCTACCTGTCCCCCCCTCCCTCGCGCTTTCCCGCTTCGACCTCCTGCACACCCCCGCCCCCCAGCTCCCATTCGCTCCCAGCTGACCCCTCCCCCCCTCCTACCTCATATGGCGGCCGCTGTGCGACCGCGCAGCGGGCGCGTGCAGCGGGTGCGCCGCTGGCGCGCCGGAGGCGCACCAGAGGCAAGCCCGTCTGCGCCCGTCTGCGCCTGGCCCGCGCCCAGCGCCATGACCCCTGGTCCCCAGCGCTCCCAAGCCCCGATGATCCGCTATGACCCCACCACCCTCCATGCCCTCAACCCAGGACGCTCCAACACCTGCTTCCAAGCTCACCCCAAACGCACCCATGGACCCTTCGCCTGCAACTCCTGCAAACGCATCTTCCACCACGCAACAACTACGACCACAAGCCCACGCGCCATCAACCACCTCAAGTGCATCCTAGTCAACGCTCGCTCCGTTCACAAACACGCCGTTGAACTCTGGGACCTCCTAGACTCCACAGCACCGGACGTCGCCTTCATCACGGAGACCTGGATGAACGCCTCCTCTGCTCCAGACATCGCCACCGCCATCCCCGAAGGCTACAAGATCTCCAGGAAAGACCGCACCAACCAAGTAGGAGGAGGCATCGCCATCGTCTTCAAAGACTCCATCAGCGTCACCACCTCCACTGAAGACTCCCCTCTTGCCGCTGAACACCTGCATTTTCAGATTCGCACCGACCCGAGGACCACCCTCAGAGGATCCCTCGTCTACCGTCCTCCCGGACCTCGCGCCCCTTTCAGCGACACCATCGCCGACTTCATCTCCCCGCACGCCCTCGCCTCACCGGACTACATCCTCCTAGGCGACCTCAACTTCCATCTGGAACAAAACAACGACCCCAACACCACCACCCTGCTCGACAACCTCGCCAACCTCGGCCTCAAACAACTGGTGAACACTGCCACCCACATCGCCGGACACACACTCGACCCTATCTTCTCCGCCAGCAAACACGTCTTCTTCAGCCACGCCTCCGCCCTTCATTGGACCGACCACAGCTGCGTCCACTTCACATTCCGACGCGAGACCCGCCACCTCCGCACTCAACCCATCCCTCGCCGACAGTGGAACAAGATCCCTGAAGAGCAACTGTTCGCCGCACTCGCCACCAACCAACCCACCCTCACCACCGACCCCAACGTCGCAGCCCTCAACCTCACAAACTGGATCTCCAACTGCGCAGACAACCTTGTTCCCCTCAAACGCTCGCAGCGACAGAACAACACCAAGAAACCCCTCTGGTTCTCTGACACCCTCAAAGAATCAAAGAAAACTTGTCGCGCACTTGAGAAAGCCTGGCGCAAGGACCGCACCGCTGACAACATGACCGCCCTCAAGAACGCTACCCGCAAACACCACCACCTGATCCGCACTGCCAAAAGGAATTTTTTCACCGACAGACTGGACAAAAACAGCCACAACAGCAGAGAACTCTTCAGCATCGTCAAGGAGTTCTCCAACCCCAGCGCCAACGCCAACGCCGTCACGCCCTCACAGGATCTATGCGAATCCCTCGCCACTTTCTTCCATCGCAAGATCAGCGACCTCCACGACAGCTTCGGACACCAGACCCAACCTAACACCACCGAACCCACATCCCCGACCATCACCCTCAACAACTGGACCCACATCAGCACGGAAGAAACCAAATCCATCATGAACTCTATCCACTCCGGCGCCCCTTCGGACCCCTGCCCGCACTTCATCTTTAACAAAGCCGACAACATCATCGCCCCGCACCTCCAGACCGTCATCAACTCTTCTTTTTCTTCTGCTACCTTCCCCGAATGCTGGAAACACGCCGAAGTCAACGCCCTACTAAAGAAACCTACGGCTGACCCGAGCGACCTGAAAAACTTCCGCCCCATCTCCCTTCTGCCTTTCCCAGCCAAAGTATTAGAGAAGACCGTCAACAAACAGCTGACCACCTTCCTGGAAGACAACAACCTGCTCGACCCCTCACAGACCGGATTCCGAACCAACCACAGCACTGAAACCGCCCTCATCTCAGTCACAGACGACATCAGAACCCTGATGGACAACGGTGAAACAGTCGCCCTCATTCTTCTTGACCTCTCGGCTGCCTTTGACACCGTCTGTCACCGTACCCTAATCACCCGCCTCCGCTCCACCGGGATCCAAGACCAGGCCCTGGACTGGATCGCCTCCTTCCTCGTAAACCGCTCCCAAAGAGTCTACCTCCCTCCGTTTCGCTCAGAACCCACTGAGATCATCTGCGGCGTACCTCAAGGCTCATCACTCAGCCCGACACTCTTCAATGTCTACATGAGCCCCCTCGCTAACATCGTACGCAAGCACGACATCATCATCACCTCCTACGCCGACGACACCCAACTTATACTCTCCCTCACCAAGGACCCCGCCAGCGCCAAGACCAACCTACAAGAGGGTATGAAGGACGTCGCAGATTGGATGAGGCTCAGCCGCCTAAAGCTGAACTCTGAAAAAACTGAAGTCCTCATCCTCGGCAACACCCCGTCCGCCTGGGACGACTCCTGGTGGCCCACGGCCCTCGGCACCGCACCGACCCCCGCAGACCACGCCCGCAACCTCGGCTTCATCTTGGACCCCCTTCTCACCATGACCAAGCAAGTCAACGCCGTGTCCTCCGCCTGCTTCCTCACCCTCCGCATGCTCCGCAAGATCTTCCGCTGGATCCCCGCCGACACCAGAAAAACCGTGACCCACGCCCTCGTCACGAGCCGCCTGGACTACGGCAACACCCTCTACGCTGGGACCACCGCCAAACTCCAAAATCGCCTGCAACGCATTCAAAACACCTCAGCCCGCCTCATCCTCGACGTACCCCGCAACAGCCACATCTCCGCACACCTGAGACACCTGCATTGGCTCCCAGTCAGCAAAAGGATCACCTTCCGACTTCTCACCCACGCACACAAAGCCCTCCACGACAAGGGACCGGAATACCTCAACAGACGGCTCAACTTCTACGTCCCCACCCGCCCCCTCCGCTCCTCTGGCCTCGCACTCGCCGCCGTCCCTCGCATCCGACGCTCTACGGCGGGTGGGAGATCTTTCTCCTTCCTGGCGGCCAAGACCTGGAACTCCCTCCCCACCAGCCTCAGGACCACCCAGGACCACTCCGCTTTCCGGAGACTCCTAAAGACCTGGCTGTTCGAGCAGCGATAACCACCCCCTTTGTCCCTAGCGCCTTGAGACCCGCACGGGTGAGTAGCGCGCTTTATAAATGCTAATGATTTGATTTGATTTGATAAGATGGCCCCAGTGGAGCGACGCCGGTATCCACAACATAACCCAAATAATAGATGGCAACGATTTCCGGTCCTTTGAATCCCTATGGGAAGAATTCGGAATTCACAAAAATCAGGAATGGAGGTACATGCAACTTATGCACTGCATGCGCAAAGCCCTAGGACCCCCCCCCCGTGGACGATCAAAACCTCACCTGTTGCCAATTACCTGCAGAAATGGGGCCGACACAGGAGTTATGGCCGATCTATACGCAGAGATTACGAACCACCTTTACTCGCAACCTCTCCTAGAGCGACTGTCTCAGATGGTAAGATCGACTAGCGATAGCCTACACAGAAGAAGACTGGCAAGACATAATCGAAGCCCTAGACAGGGGGGTCCGCGAAGCCCGCCTGAAATTCTGTCTCTTCAAAATCCTCCAGGACTGGTACTGGACTCCCACAAAACTCTTCAGGGCAGGTCTGATACCACATGCGAGGTGCTGGCGATGTGCAGATCTCCATTGCGATCTACTTCATATTTTATGCCACTGTCCGACGATACAGCCCCTATGGGAAGCTGTGTTCCAGACACTTAAGGATTTCATATCAATACCAAACCCGTCACCGATAACACTCATTATTCTACACGACATGCACCCATACCCCTCCCTATCACGTCCCCATAAACGGCTACTTCACACGGCAATTGCCACAGCGAAAATCTGCATTCTTCGACACTGGAGGTCTGCTATCGCCCCAACACCAACGGAATGGATGACAGCTATGTTCTAAACAGCTACCCATGAGCGAGTCATTTATAACCTACAGGATCAAGCGGCCCTATTTACAGAAATTTGGAGCCCCTTCCTGACAAGACCATGAGGCAGCTGGCTGATGGTCAGTGGATGGCAGTTGACACCCCATCATCTTCCTTTCTTTCTTTCCCTCGCTTCCCTCCCCGCCCTCCTACCCTTTTCCTCCACTCCGGAGACTATTCATCCCAGAGAACACCCTTTACACCATACCATATCGACCCGCTTAAATACGTACTAGAAACTACCCTTCTTTGATTTGCTCGACCAGAGGCTAAATGTCCAACATTAGTAAGCAAGGCCGGATCCTTTATACACTTAACCCTGAATCTACACAGGTACTCTCCCTTGTCTACCCTCCCCCGGAATGGCCCTCTCCCCCCCCTCCCCATAAATTTATCCTCTTGGCCTACCCTATTATACACTTTGATAAACGTACCACATGGCACAATCCTGTAAGATCGTCGGCAAATGACGAGGAACAACTGGAATATCCATCTAATAACCCAGAAACACTGAGCCAAAATACCTGCCCTTCCCCCCTAATATTCTACCTAACCTCCCTACTTCCCCACTCTCCTCTCTATCATTCTTCTCTCTCTCCTGCTCCCCTCTACTACAATCTGACCCCCCAATAACCGTTACCCCCCTTCCCCGCACCCTCCCTAATCTTCAAACCACAGTCTATGTTGACGAATCAGTGTACCTATTAGACCATGTACATTCAGATATCATTTGTAAAATTACCGACTGAACTACGGAGTACTGGAAAAATGTCAATGCATACTGTGTACCGTCTTATATTTTTCTCTAATAAAAAATTTACAAAAAAAACCATGGACTATAACATTCTTAGCTGAATACTGGCGACCTGCTTGCTCCCTCTGATGTCTAAACTCGAACATGCAGCCCAAGCTAGATTTATCCCAGAGCATAACATGACTACCAACATTTGCAGGCTATGGGCCCTTGAGGCGGACCCCCCTGGCAAACATTATTCAGTAATTGTAGCAATTAAATTGAAAAAGGCTTTGATAGGCTTAGGTGGGATTTCCTATATCAGACAATGGGCGTTGGACAGGAATTTGTACAGTGGACCAAACTGCTGTACTTGGCACCCACTGCCCGAATCCGCACTGGTAAATGTATCTCTGACTCCTACATTATCAGAAGAGGTACACGACAGGGATGTCCACTTTCCCCATTCTTTTTTTTACTATAGCTGTAGAAACGTTCACCCGTAGGGCACGCTCTGGTACCTCATTCCAGGGTTTAGACGTTGAGGGCAGGACTCTCCTTACCACCCTCTACACAGATTGTATGCTCCTGCTCCTCTGAAACATGATTGAGGACCTGCCCAGGGCAGTCACACTCCTGGAGCATTTTGGAGGGGTATCTGGCTGAGTGGTATCCGGCCTTTGCATTAATTGGCAGAAATCTCACCCTTTTCTGCTTTGTCTGGATATACCCCAGCCTCTAGACCTCTGCGGCCTCACATTGGAGGGGTCCTGCCGAAAGTACTTAGTTCAAGATCTACCATGACCCCTTTGACCTCTTGGTAGGAAATAGTGGTGCAGCCCTTCGTGGGCTCTGTACCAGCTTAGATTTTTGGAAGACCCTGCCTCTATTGGTGGTTGGACATAGAGTGGTGGCACTTCCTAGACTGTTATACTTTTTTACCACCCTGCCCATTATCATTCCCCAGTGGATTTTTAAAGACCTAAGGTGGTTAATGACAGCTGATGGTGGTCTGGTGACACTGGACTTTAAGGTATGTATCATTTGGCGGCACAGCTCTAGTGGTTTACCCAGTGAATTGCTTCCCGACTACTACAGGTGGAAAAGTCATGGACTTCTTCCAAACTCCTCTATTCTATTCCAGATTCCCTTAAACCTTAGACGCCCCCTCTTCAGGGGGCACTATGGCTTTGTGAGTCACCAATCATTGTTGGTGGCATTTCCTCCAATGCACCCATGTCAGTAAACACTACTTGCCAGATCTCCTGCTTCACAGGTTGGAACTGGTACTCCCAGGTGTGTCATTAGGGTGCCTAGCGGATTGTTCCCAATATGGTTTCAGGCAGATGGGGGGGATCTCTACTGAGATGGAGAACTCACGACGTTCAATGTTTTTTCTCTACATACGAGATGCCAATGGGCCAATTTCTCTTACATTGAGCGGTTTTGGTGACTCTTCGCACCCATTGGTACGCGAGCTTAGCCGAACCACCACCACCACCACCAGACAAAAGTAGTCAAATTAAATCCTATGCACCATAAGGCAGTGACCTGTCTATACCAAGCCCTGCAGTCTGATATTGTTACACCCCTGAGGGACGTAGAGGGGAAATGGCAGGAAGATCTTGCACAACCACTTGCAGAACAGGAGTGGTCCACGATACTAGCCAACATATACACAGTTCTTGCTTTAAATTAATTAACGTTTAATTTCTGCATAGAGCATACCTTGCACCCAGTAGGATTACTCATCTTTCAAGCAGCCTCCGCATCTTATCCAGATGCGGCGTGCTTGGGGCTGAAATGCTCCACATGGTGTGGTCTTGCCCTGACCTGGCTGACTTCTGGGACAGAGTGATCGAGTGTATTAATAAAGTTACCCAACGGTCCATCCATCATACTTCCTTGGCATTTCTACTGGGGGTATTCCCACGTCCATAAAGTCACCCATAGATTTGCCAATCTCGCAATGGTCCTGGCAAAATGGAAAATTACTATGAACTGGAAAACTCCAAGAAGCCCTCGTTTTTTCTAAATCGAGGGATGGTCTCATCAGAAGGGTGGGCTATGAGAGCACGGTGCTCTTTCAGGAGGCAAGAAGAGGAAGATGCTTATTAGATGTGGCCAAAGCATTGGATCACCTACTAGACTGCTGGAAAGAACCTGACTTGGGGACCCCTGGACACTCCCTCCCAACTGCACACGGACCAGCGATAGCACACAACTTAATGTTATTATACGTTGTAGAGGGCGAAGAGCGCTACGTGGACAGGAGTTTTTCATGTTACGGTACAGGACATGGACAATGTTATGTAGGGGGGGTCTCAAATGAGGGCTGGGGCTTGCATGGGTTGAGGGGAGCACAGGAAGGGGGGGAACTCATGGTTTGAATGACCAGGTCAGAGCTAATTTGAACATGGTGTGTTTTGTATAACTCTTTCATCATGCCTATTAACAAAATATGACCCTTGAAATGCACTGTGAGCGTAATTATTGCATAGTGTACCGCTCAGACCTGGTGAATGTTTGTTTTATTGGAAAATACAACTTTTCTTTTTTTTTTTTTTTAAACAAAAAAAACAGTCCAGGTTCCTTATCTCCCTGGAGATGCTGTCAAGCTGGGCTCAAAAGGTGGTTATCCTTTTTGGCAATGCCAGTTGTGTGCTCTCAACAGAGGGGAGGCGTTCCTTCCTCATTAAGGTGGATCCAAAGTTGGGGGAACCTGTCTGTATCAGAAGCGGGACCCACCATGCAAGGGGGGTTGTTCAGAGACTACCTTATTAATGAACTCCGCAATTCACTGGATAGAGTGCATGCCTCAATTAAGAAGGTTTTCTATTCTAAGTTTATCATAGGGGCCAGCCATAGTAGGGGGCACTCATCTGGCCACTTCACCACCAAATCTTCTCAGAAAGGTCAAGACGCTGCAAGATTCAGAGATTTTTACCCCTCCTGACATTTCCATCATGCTCATGGGGGCAGGGGAGGTGGCGAAGGCCGCAATCAGGGATCGTCCCAAAGTAAGAACATTCATTTCTTCCTAACTAAAAGAAGGAGGGCTTCTAGCATTGTTCCAGGACAACTGTCAAGCAGTGACTATCGACGCCTGTGGTCTCCAGACCATTCGAGGTTTTCATCTGGAATTTGTGGCCACCCCCGTTCAATGTGTCAGGCCTTGCCCTTTGGTGTTTTCTCAGGTCCAATTGTCCTTGATTGGCCAGGAGATTTCAAAGTTGTTGAGGAAAGGGGTGATTGTTCCTTCAGTCATGCATCCAAATGGTTTTGTGAGCAATATCTTTCTAGTGGAAAAGAGGGATGGGGACTAACGCCTGGTATTCAACCTCAAGGAATTCAATGAGTGGCCATCGTATTGCCACTTGAAGATGGAAGACACCCATCTCCTCTGCAACGTTCTGAGGCCAGGAGATTGGTTCATTTGGTAAGACTTAAAAGATGCCTATCTCACGATCCCTGTGTTTCCACCTCATCACAGGTTTCTGCTGTTACTTTGGGGTCCTCAGGTCTTCGAATTGCAGATGCTACCCTTTGGCTTGTTGTATGCCCCCTGCTGTTTCTCTAAAGTTCTCAAGTTCTATCGTGGAATTTCTCTGCGATAGGGGTGTTTGCTTGATCATCTACCTGATGGGTCACTGTCCTGAGGCTCTGTCAGGCCACCTCCAGACAATGGTAGATTTGTTGGAATGCTTGGGATTTATAATAAACTAATGGAAGTCCTTGCTGGTCTCCGCTCCAAGAACAACCTTCCTGGGGTTCATTATTGATTCAAGGGAGTCTACCCTGAGTCTGCCTTCCAAGAAGATAACGAAAATCCGCCATGAACTCCGCAAGACGGTGGCTCACTTGCACAGGTCCCTCAAGCAGCTGGCCAGACTCGTGGGCCTGTTGGTATCTTCTATACAGGGCACTTTCCCAGGCCCTATTCACTAAAGGGCTCTACAGCGGTTAAAGGTGCACCACATGCACAAAGGTTTGTCTTATTTGGTGGTGATTCCTCTAATGGAGGAGGTCAATGACAAGATGTGGTCTTTGGCTCACATGGAGGCCTGGAACCGGAGGGCTATCTTCAGTTCCAGTCAGGATATAAATATGAAATCCGACACCAGTTTGACAGGCTGGGTGGGGCAGCCGTGGGGGTGTATACACAGGAGGAAAATGGTCCACAGAACAGCAGTTTCTCCACATAATCTGCCTGGAGCTCCTGGCAGGCTCCTTTGCAGTTCATTTTTGGACAAAGGAGAAGGTAAGTTGCTCGGTCTTGTTGAAGATTCACACCATTTTCTTAAGAGGTCCAAGCTCCAAATTGCTAGGGGACCTGGCGAAGGGGTTCTGGCAGTATTGCCTGAATCCAGACATTTTGATGCCTGTATAGTATCTCCCAGGGAGATCCGTCATCTTCAGAATCTCAGTACATGGCAACTTCGCCCAGAAGTGTTCCAGGTGGTTCAGAAGCTCTGGGGCCGTTCTCCAGGCATATGCTTGCCTCTCACCTGGATTCTCATGTGAACCGCTTCTTCGGCTGAATATTAGTGACAGAGAATAATTGTGCTTTTAAGTTTGCTACATTTATGATTGTCTTCCGAGTCTTTCCACTTCAGAAAATAAGTGAAATAGAATTAGTTTCACTGTGCTGTTTACTACAAAATGTTTTAATTTCTGGTCTTTGAGAGGGAAGGTGTGTGCTGAATGTTGTATTTATAGCAAATTCAAGAGTCTTTAACGAAGTCTGCTCTAAGAAATCGTTCATTAGTTGTACTGTCTGTTGCTTTATTTGTTGCACAAATATACTATTTCCTTCATTTCCAATGTTCACCTTATTATAATTATGCATGAAAGTAGGTGTTCTAAATGTTTATTTCGTGTATCATAATTTTATGAGAAGCTATTGGTTTATGCGTATGTTACTTTATTAGTATAGCCCTACTATGTCAAATGTCACAATGTTAAGAGTGGTTTTCAGTGCTTGAAACCTAGAAAATATGACCTTTTTGGGATATGCACCAGACTTTTCATTCCTTCCAAACTAAGCAGTCTGTCCTTGTGCTTGTTGATTTAAACTTAGAATTGTTGCTTACTTTCTCAAAGGCAGACTTCACGTTGGTCTATCTGTTTATTCTATTTTCCTTTTTGAACATCGCAGATTCTGCACTCGTCTGTTTTTTATTAATACCTAAGCATTACTATTGAGTAGATTCTATGCTAGTCTTCTTGCTGAACTATGCTTTGGTTCTGGCTATTTACGTTCTTTGGAGGTTGATCCTCTCACATTTGCATTATTTGATGTTGATATGAATTGAACTAACTACTTTTGCCTTCTGTAATGATTATTAAACCTGAATAAATCTTTGATTTTGAATTTTGTCCTGAGAAAGTTTTTTTTTTATTTTCACAAGGGCCACCTTCTTATGAGACTCACAGAATCCAGGTCCTGTGTCTTAACCCTTTTAATGTATTGATTAAACACATAAACTGTTGCTATGTTATTGGTGTTGAGTAGTGTGTGGATTTTAGTTGTAGGATGATATGTATTTGCTTGTGTAGTCAGATCTTACTGGACAGGGCCCACAAGGGGAGTATTTGAAGGAGCTGAAGTCTTAGTGCAGCACATTGGATGAGTGGTGTTTGACAAAGAGACAAGAATCATAGGATGGTCCTTCCAGTATAATAATATAGGATAGTAACATTTGCAATTTGGTAAGACGATAAGGACGAATTTGAAGGTGGTACCTTTGATGTAAATGCGCTCAATAATGTCTTGTGTGGCATCCAGAGTTTTAAGATTTCTTTCATTTTCTTTGAGGTCGGGTCACCAGGGAGGTTAAAATAATTTTTAAAAAAACAATTTAATGGCAAATGATTTATTTATCAATAAGAGGAAATTTTTTGATCACATAAAAAATATACAACTGGTCATTCATGTACATACAGGGAAAACACAATTCCCTCACTAATTCTTGGTTATGTCAAACAAGAAACTCAGTCACTGTTGGGCAAAGAACCTGTTGATTTTACTGACAAAGCTGAACCTTTAAAAATGTTCCATTACAACTGACTGAAAATGTTACTTCTCCTGATGCAATTAAAATTCTGAAAAGGAACTATTTACAAAGGAAAAAAACATAAAAAGCACAGATATACAAACATTATTCCAAATTATACCTGAAGAAACATTAAACCTTCAGGAAAGGATCTTCACTAGTAAACCTGAAATCCCTACAATGGAAAATATATTGAATGACAGTTTAGGGAGGGTGAACTGATTTTATTCAGGTAAAAGTTGGACAATGTTCTGACATACGGGTCTTGGTGAAGAAACTAGCAACACAAGACGTAGACAGCACTCAAACGAAAAAGTTACTTACCTTCTCTAATGTTCTTTTTGGTGGATACTGTGCCTAACTGTAGATCCCTCACCTTGTGAATATCCCCAGTTGCCAGACTGGAACTGTAAACTCCAAAAAGCAGTGCTCCTTTGCATGCTGACATGACTCTTTCAGAAGCTTGTCTGCACCCTCAGACATGGAGCTTATCAGCAGATGGAAAGGACCAGTGTGTAGTTTCCTAAATACTTTTAGATCGAAAAGGAGAGCATTCCAGAGAAGGGAGAGGTGGGAGGGTGGCAAAGACTCTGCAGTTAGAGTATCCACCAGAAACAGCATTATCAAAGGTGTAAGTAACATTCTTCGGATGCATACTTCTCACTGTAGATTACTCGCCTTGCGTATAGAGACCAAAACGGTGTATCCCACGTCCACAGCGCTGGGTCTGTGGAAAGGCTGGTGGATTTGTGGACCAGAAGATGCTGCAGAACCAATTGGCCAAAATGCCCATACCGGTGAACCAGACTGTTGAGGCAATAGTGCTTTGTAAACCGGGTGCACTGGTGCCTAAGTTGCTGCCTGAAAGATATACAGGACAGGTAACCCGCATACCAGTGGTAGCAATCTGTTTCTTGGTATGATAAATGTAAAAGCTCAGTGGTCTATTAGGGTTCAAAAGATGAAGTCTCTCTTTCTAGAAATGGAGTGGAGCAAAGAAGGTCAGAAGATAACTCATCCGACATTACTACCTTTGGCAGTAACGCAGCTCGATTCCTTAAAGCCAGTTTGTTTGGAAAAAAAAGTGGTATAAAGCAGCTGGACTGAGAGGCCTGAAGCCCACTCTCAATTCATGCTAATGTTCTTGCAACTAGAAAGAATGTTTTTAAGGTCAGAAGACATAATGGGCAACAACTGTGCATTGGCTTAAAGGGAGTACACATTAAGAAAGTGAGAACAGATTTCCGTCCTTCGGTGGCATCACAAAGAGCTTTAGTGGGAACATACCTTGCCGACTTTTAAGAAAATGCATGACAATAGATGATCTGAAGAAGGACTGCTTGTCTGGCGAATGCAAAAAGGCCAAAAGGGCTGACAGATAACCTTTAATAGTGCCCACTGCAATTCCTTGCGGGGCTAAAGATAAAACAAACAGCCCATCCAATGGTTTGGCTTTCAGCTATTCTTTCTGACGGTGCCAAATGTATCCCAGCGTACGCTCATTTCATGGAAGGGCACCTGGCTGGCAGTATTGCATCAACACTTTAGAAGGAAGATCAAAGGATATCAACTGCCCACGCTCAAACACCACGCATGGAGGTGCAGGTTGCGCAGGCCTTGCTGCAAGTGACAGCCTAATCAGGGGACAGAAGCACAGGCCCAGAGGTTCCAGGTACCATTCTCTACTTGCCTAATCCAGAGCTACTACGATGACTTGGGGCCCAGTTCTCCCTGATCATCTTCAGAACTCTGAGCAAGAGAGGTATTGATGGAAAGTCATAGTACAGTCCTGTGCTCCTCTCTCAACAGAATGCATCTCCAAGAGACATTTGTCTTGGAAACTCCAACATGCAAACGTGTTGACATTGTGCATTCTCAACAATGTTGAAGAGACTGAGCCAGGGCTCTGCCCATTGCTCTGCACCACCTTGGATGCATTTGGCATTCGTCATCTGCTAGGCGTTGCTGGCTGAGCTAGTCTGCCCTGGCGTTCCAAGACCCCCACCTGGTGGTTCACAACCTGACTCAATAAGTTGCAGAAGCACAGAGTATCCTTGTACAGAACCCCACTATGCTTGATGCAGCACCACATAGCGCTGGTGTTGCCTCTGAGAACTTATGCCAACCTCCATTTGATGGATGTCAGGAAGGCCTTTAACTCCAAGCGAATTGTCCATAACTCAAGCAAATTCATGATGATCTTCACATCTCCCTGATGACCTCTCCAATGCAAAAGTGATGCATATGTCACCACTGTCAGCTCTGAGTGGGGCAGGAAGAGGGATCTGCTGCTGGTCCAGTTGCGGTCCAGAAGCCCCTACTGCAGATCTGTTGTAGTCACCTCTGAAACCTTGATGGAATCTGTCAGGATCCCCTGGTGCTAGGTTCACTGAGGAGTCAGATCCCACTTTAGAGTTTGCATGTGCCATCTGGTATGATTGGCAAGCAGGATACAAGAAGCCAGTAGACAAAGAAGCTTAAGAGCCAATCTCACTGAGACCAAGGACAGACGTTGAAACATTGATATCATAGCCAGAACTTCTGGACTCGTTGATCTAATGGGAAGCACACCATATCCAGGATGGCTCTGATAAAAGGAAGACTCTGGCCCTCATGACATTGGTGGTAAATTCTGTATACCGCCACGGTGATGGCCGCCAACATACTACCGCAGGGGCAAATATCTGTTCGCCATATTATGACACACACACACATCCGACAGAATAGTGCCACATACACATCCGCCAGCCCAAAGGTCAGTGGTAAAGTGTTGGTACCAACCCCCATACCGTTACGCCAACAAAACAATGCCCACTACATTATGACCCATGAATCACCACGGTGGACATTAAACAGCGGTAAACCATTGGCAGTACACACCGGCTCAGAATGGACACCCAAATACTAAACTGCACAACATTGGCCAATACCAAAAACACACACCTGACACTCATACACACACCACAACCACCCACCCACAGCGCTATAAAACACACACCCACATCATCCACAACCCTTTACGAATACAAATTGCCACCAGACTGGCACCAAGACCACTGTGACAACTATGCACACACACACCACATACACCCATACATCCCTCACCCCTCTATGCACACCCAACACCCACACACTTACACACAACACCCATGTCCCCACAAAAGCACCCCCATTTCACAGATGAGGAGTTGCGGGTCATGGTGGAGGAAATAGTCAGGGTAGAACCACAGCTGTTTGGAGCACACGCACAGCAAATATCCATTGCCAGGAAGAAGGAGCTATTGTGGAGAATCGTGGATGGGGTGAATGCCATGGGACAACATCCAAGAACAAGGGACGACATCAGGAAAAGGTGGAACGACCTACGGGGCAAGGTATGTTCCATAACAGCAAGGCACCAGCTCCATATACAGAGGACTGGGGGTGGACCCCCACCTCCTCCCTCACAGCATGGGAAGAGCAAGTCTTGGCAATACTGCATCCTGAGGGGCTCACTGGAATTGCTGGAGGACTGGACACTAGTGAGTCAATATTTATTACTAATCGCCCCCATACCTTCATGCCATCTCACACCCTCACCCCCATCATTCCACTCCATCCAACACACTGCACCTACACGTATGATCAACCCCAATGCCCAGCCCTGCATGCAATACCAATACAGGGACAGCCCTCCCAGCCCTGCATGGACACTCATCACTAAAGCATGCACAGCATAGGGGAACGAACAATCTCACAGTACATCAACATACACAAACCAAGATGGCAGGGCAACAGCAACGATAGAGGGGAAGCTAGGGATGTACAATTTGTCACAGGCACGAAGCATAATACATCACTTACATCCCCACAAGTGCACCAGCCAATGTCAACAGAAAGGAGGTGGCACAACAAACCAGTCCCCCAACAGAAGATTCCCCCAGTGATGCCAGTAACTCTGGACTTCAGGATCTGGATCAACAACCTTGCCCATCAGGGACCACTGGACAGTTGGTCACCCCAGCCCACTCACAGTCCACCACAGAGCCTTCCCCATCAGGAACCAACACCACAATACCCGCCCAGCGTCCCCACATCTCTATCCCCAGGCCACGTCAATCAGCAGTGTGTCCACCTGTACAGGGACCCCAGTCCACACCTCACACCCAAGACAATCAGGGACCTGGGGTCAGTGGCAGTGGGCACACTGTTCAGGGGACAGGCACAGGGACACTGGGAGGACCGCTGTGCACCAGGGAGAGGACAAGCCCAGGGAACCAAGACTCCAGGAGGCACTTCAAGATCCTGGGTGCCTACCAACAATCCCAGGACACGATGGGCTAGATCCTTGACAACATGCAGGAGAACAAGCGGCTGCAGGAGGAACACCATCAGGAGATCAGGGAGGACTTCCAGGCCCTCAACACCACCATGATCTCCATAACAGGGGTGCTGGCAGACATGGCCAACATCACGAGGGAATGGACACCACACCAGCGGACCATTACCACTAGCCAGTATATTGACCAGCCCACCACTTCCGCTGCAGCTCGTGGGCAGGGGACCCCGCCACCGGACCCACAGGCCACCAGCACCCCTCCCCCTGCAGAAGGTGAACCACCCCGTAAACGTTCCCTGCGACCCAGACTGAAGCCAGATACACTTGCCAAGACCACCACTGGGAAATGAGACTCTCCTGATTGGCCCTCTTGTGTCCCACCCTGTCACCTTGTCCACTTTGAACTGCCTTTGCTCCCCTTCCTATGGCCCCTTGGACACTGGACCTGTGCTACAAACAGACTGGAACAATACCCTGGACTTTCCTCTACCATCACCCCATTCCATTGCACTTCACCCTCAATTTTATAGCACTACAATAAACACCATTGAACACAACTTGACTGATAGTATTTTATGTGTTGAGAATGTGCATTCGGGGGACAGTCAGATCTGGTGCAAATGATATGAACACTGTGATAGCATACAAGTAATGACCTGTACCTGTCTGTAGTACTCACAGCAGCAGGACACTGTTGTCATATCATCAACATCTGCAAAAGAACAAGCCATAGGTGACAGTAAGTTGAGATGCAAAGGAAGTGAATGCCATCATGCCACAGTCACACAGATGAAATCAATAGTCAGAGAAATTATCAGTTCCACTCTCATCTGTGTGTCATTGGAAGTATTGACACATAACTGATGTTCTGTTGTCCACATCCTCATCCTGTGCCTCCTCATCCTCACTGTCCTCAGGGTCCACTGGTGCCACAGGGGCAACTCCAGTCTCTTCCTGCAGAAAAGGCACATGTCGTCTGAGGGCCAGGTTGTGCAACATGCAGCACGCCACTACTATCTGGCAGACCTTCCCAGCTGAGTAGCACAGGGATCCACCTGTCAGATGGAGGCACCTGAACCTGGCCTTCAGGAGGTCGAAGGTCCTTTCAATTATTCTTCTGGTTCGCCCATGTGCCTCATTATAACAGTTCTCAACCCTTGACCTGTCATTCCTCACAGGGGTCAGGAGCCACAATAGGTTTGGGTAGCCAGTCACCTGCAAGTACTGAGGGACAAACACTAGCTGAACACAATGCTATGGGGATAACACCTGAAGGCATACACTGGCATACAGTGGGTGGGCTCTGTCTCACCTATTAGCCACACTCTGTGCCTCTGTAGTTGTGCCATCACATTTGGGATGCTGCTATTCCTCAGGACAAAGGTGTCATACACCGACCCAGGATACTTGGCAGTGACGTGGGAGATGTACTGGTCCGCCAGGCACACCATTTGCACATTCATTGAGTGGAAACACTTCTGATTCCTGAACACCTGTTCATTCGGGGGGAGGGGGCGAACACAATATGTGTAGTCAATCGCCCCAATAATATTGGGGATATGCCCCATTGCATAGAACCCTGCCTTCACAGTGGCCAAATCTTCCACCTGGGGGAAAACAATGTAGCTGCACATGTTTCACCACGGCAGACACACACCTTGCCAGCACAATTGAGAACATTGGCTTTAACATTACTGCTGCCAAGCCCACTGTCTCTTGGAAAGAACCAGTTGCCAGGAAATGGAGCACTGATAGCTCTTGCACAAGAGTGGGAGAGGGGGGGGGGGGAGATCCCTGTGGGATGACGGATGGCTAATATCAGATCAGGCTCCAATTGGGTACACAGCTCTATGATTGTGGCCCTGTCCAGTCTATAGGTGAGTATAATGTGCCTGTCCTCCAGTGAAGCCAAGCCTACAAGGGGTCTGTACACGGGGGTTTGTCTCCTCCTCCTATTTATCCGCAGTGGTAGGTGTCTAAGGGACACAAGTGAGTAGGCTGTCACAGTTTGAACAAGGGAACCACAACCTCAGTGTACATACAGCATCAATGTGATGAGACAGTGGGAATGGCAATGTATGTGCAATTTTAGGCAATGATGCAGTTATGGTTTATCTGATTGTTGTCCACCACCATGAAATAGCGACCGCCTGTCCTGTATCTTGGGACAGGTGGGAGTGAGGTAACTCCGCCGACGTAGGGCGTCGTGGCGGAGTTGCATGGCGGTCTTGCACTGCCATACATATCCTCATTGCCTAATATGGGGCTCTATGGAGTACAGTGGCCAATGGGGATCATCGCCCACAGTGACTGTGTACACCGCCACGGACGTGACAGCCATTTTCTGTCTAAATCCTCACTTGTTTCCTAACTTTCCACAGGACAACACCTACACTGCGTGTGCTGCTGTAACATGTGTCTGGAACCTACCATGGACCGTGTGATTGGGGAAAGGGATTCTGCCTCCTCTTCGGAGGAGTTGGAGCGACTGGTGGAAGGGGTCCTACCTCAGTATGGTCTTCTGTATGGGCCTCCAGACCAACAGGTGAGTACACCTTGGGCACGATGCCTGTGGGAAGGATGCATGGAGATGTGTGTGCAAGCATCATGTCATCGGGGAGGAGGGAATGTCTGGTGGTTGTGTACATGGTCGGCGCCGGACGATATGCGTGCCAGTGGTGATGGAAACAGGATTGGTGAGCCATATGTATGACAGGCTGGATTGTATGTGTAAGGGTGTCCTCCTGTCTGCATTCCATCTGCAGGTAGTCGCCCATCATAAGAAGGGATTGTGGTCTGCCATCGCCAAGGAAGTGCTGACCCTGGGGGTCTGCAGCAGGTGGAGCAGCCACTGCAGGAAACTATTGGAGGGCCTGAGAGGCTGGGCATGGAAGACCGTGGAGGCCCAGCTGGGGATGGCCTCCCAACAAGGCAGGGGTGCCCTCCTCCTCCCCCACCCCCCCATGGCCTGCATACTGGCGGTAGCCTACCCAGAGCTGGATGGGCGCTTGAGGGCATCACAGCAGCCACAAGCGGGTGAGTACAGTGGGCATTACTACAATACTTGGTAGGTGGCATGGGATCCGGGTGGTGCGTGTGAGTTAGTGGGTGCCCCTTAATGCCAGGCCAGACATTGCAGCGTGATCCAGCTCAAGGGTAATGGGTGTATGTCAAATGCAGGTAACCTAGCTCGTTTACATTCCATGTCAGTCAGGGCTTTGTGGTTCCCAGGAGGTGTGCAGTTGGCGATGTTTGGCCCTCATCTTGCTGTGGCATCTAGCCAAATCAGGGCCAGTGCGATTCATAGTGCTCAATCCTGATGCCTGTGTGTGGCGGTGTTGTGTATGCCAACTGTGGTTTTGGTGCTGTAATTGACCCAGTGTTCCCTTTCTCTCTCTCTCTCCCCCCCTTTTTTTCTTCTGTCATCCTGTCCATGTGTGCATTAGCATCATCTGGCGGAGGAGCAGGGGCACCAGCGACAGAGGGAGCTGCATCACGCAGAACCCAGGAGGCAAAGTCCACCGATGCCGAGGGAACCAGTGGGACGGAGGGCGAGGGGAGCACCACGACGGAGACAAGAGTTGACAACACCGACTCCGATACCTCCTTCAATGGGACCTCCTTGGTGGTGGCGGACTCCTCTGTTACCACCCCAGCTGTAGGTACAGCCGCCACCCCCGTACCAGCACCACCCTCCCAGCAGCCCCTCAGCGAGTTGCCCATGCCCCCTCACCCAGGAGCCCAGGCACCTCAGGCCCTGCCCCAGTGAGCCCTGCTGCCCTGAGTGAGGAGGCTATTGACCTTCTGAGATCTGTCTCTGTTGGGGAGTAAACCATTGTGAATGCCATCCAGGGGCTGGCATCCCAGATGCAGCAATGCATTGCATTCCTGGAGGGCATCCACAGTGGATTGGCGGCCCAACAGAGATCGATTCAGGCTCTGGCCTCCTCTCTGATGGCATCCACTGTCCCTGTTCCTACCATCCCCCCCTCCAACTACCACTTCCCAGTCTCCTCAACCCCAACCCATCCCCTGCACACATACAGACGAGCATGCACACAAGACAACACACAAGAGTGGCACAGTCAAGCACAGGCACCCCACTTCAGCCCACAAGCACTCACGCAAACACCAGACAGTTGCACACACAACCACATCCACTGCCTCCACTGTCCTCCCCTCCTCCTACACCTCCCTCACAGTCACGTCCACACTCACACCTGCCTGCACTGCTTCAACAGCCACCACCAGCATCATCACACCAAGCAGCACACACCTCACTAGCGGATACCGCCACAATATCCATCCACGTGTCTCCTGTGAGACACAAACGCACACACTCATACACCCAACACCCATCCACCTCACATCAGCACACTACCCATGCACCTTCACCCAAGTCCACAGACGTACTCCTCCAATAATCACTCCCTCAGCCTCCACTCTCATCCCACCCCACCGTCCCTAAGAAGCTTTTTCTTGCCCAACTTGACCTCTTCCCTTCCCCTCCCACACATTTTTGTATTTTTTGTATCATTTTATTTATTGAAACGTACTGTTATTGGGATTTTTCTTGTGTTGTGTTTTCCCTTTATTACTGTTTGTGCCCTGCATAAATACTTTACACATTGCCTCTACGTTAAGCCTGACTGCTTTTGTGCCAAGTGTGCTTAAACCTTTGATAGCTTTGCAAAAAAGCAGCTAGGCTTAAGAGTCAGTTGGCTGACCTCCTCCGTGAGCTACAGGAACATAAAAAGCTTCAGAGGAGTCCCTGCAACTGCCCAGCTGACCTACTGTAACTGGACCTGCCAGGACGAGCAACTGGACCTGCCTGAACCCTGCGGGCCTCTGCTGGAGTGAGTTCCCGATCCCTAAGAGCAGGCACTGGACCCTTGGCTGGCATCAGAGTGTACTCGTATGCAAGAACCGGTGAAAATCCTGACGTTTATGTTCCTTGAGACAGAGTGGGCCCGTTTGCACCAACACTGCTGCCTGCGACGACCACCAATGCAAAGCTCTAGTGAAATCTTGCTCTTAGTGCTACATCAACCGCCAGCAATTACTGGCAACTTAAGAACCGCACTTCACGCTACAGCAACAAGACCAACAGTGACCACCAATGCAAAGCTACAGCAATGACCATCTGCAACACATTGGCTGCTCTTTCCACTACACCAAGGACCATCCCTGATGCTTTACCTGCTCCTCGTGGCCTCCTCCACGATGGACAGAACTCTTCATGCTGGCCTCAGAAGGTAACTCTTCAGTGGGACTAACTTGGTCCCTGTATATGATCCACACTCTATCGCTGTTGGTCTGAACTTGTGACTTTCCCCTGGTCTAGCACGACTAGGTGCCCACAAGTGCTGCTTTGTGCTTTTAGGTGCTGTTTTCACTGAACACTTTAAAACTGAATCTCTCCGGGTCTACTGATCCGATTTCTGTTATTTGATTTATTAAAACGTATGCTATTTTTCTAAATTGGTTTGCAGATTGTTCTTGTGTTTTCACTTAATTACTGTTATAGTGTTGCATAAATACTTTACACATTGCCTCTAAGTTAATTTAGTGACCTTTGTGGTTTACCCTAAAAAAGATTGTGATTGTGGGGCTTCCACCCCCCAACTAATAACCGATTTCTTACAACTTTCATTTAGCATATTACATAGAAGATATTTGTACTGTCCATCTAAGGGATCCTAGTGTCCCAGGTGTTCTTAATGCCACAAAGTTTAAAACACCGCTGACATGAGTCAGCTGTGCACAGCATTAACATAGTCAACTGCTCGTCCTTTTCATCCCTATCAGAGATTAACTCACAGAGCTCAAGGATATGGATCGAGTAACAAAGGACAGCCCTCCCCCACCCCGCTCCCACCCCCCCACCCCCCCCCCAGATTTGTTGTATGTGTAATTCACACACTCAGCTGCCTTTACCTGACTAACTTTCATTCATGACATGCGTTTTGCCATTGTACATTGGATTATGGTAATTTAATTGCTGCTGCAGTGAGGAGGCTCCACATATTGAGTGGCAGAATTTTTGTTTTTGTTTTGTCTTTATTGTGCAGCTCTTTGCTGATTTAGAAAATCTTAGCATGTTCAATATAACAAACATTAACAGGAAGGAATGGTATAAGTTTTGAATGTTTTCTTGATGTAGATACTTTTTCAAACACACTCCAGTTCAGTCTGTGATTGGTAGCTTAATAACTTCTGGGGATGTAGTTCTGCTGAAAGATGCTGAATATGGTATAGTGGCATGTCATTTAGTGAATGCAATATATCGGCTTTTCTTTCTGAAGATAGCTCAATGACTTTCTTCATAACAAAATGCCTTTGCAGGCATCCTGCTGCCCCAACCTTTCTCAAAAGGCCTTTATCCTGGCATTCTTCCCTACCTCAAGACTGTCAATTTTAGAAATAAAGGTATTACATTTTTGGGGAAATTGGTGCTGTCCAGCTGGGCTTCTTTTCTCGCTAGCCCAGTGTTTTACCTCCACTGAATTGCATTGATTTGTACATTCTTCTTGAACTTATTGCATTGAAAATATTTACCCTGGACTACCATATGGGTCAGCAATCATGTGATATTGTTCCCTTTGAGACTCTCAGTGCATGTGATGTCACTTCCTCTACTCCATTATTTTGGCGAAATATTGTCACTGAAGTTTCAAGTGTTAGCAAGCAAGTTATGATGGGCTTCACTTTTGAAGCTAAAGGTGAGCAGGGCTTTTCTAGCTGAAGCAGCTTCTGCTTTCATCTGTGCTGTTGTTTCAAGAGGAAAAAGCCTCTGTCACCCTCTTTACGCCATGCAGCACTGTGAAGACCATTGCAGTTTTATTTTTTTCTGTCATTAAGGGCCTGATTTATATACTGGCAGAGAGGGTACTCTGTCGCAATGGTGACAGTTTCCTCTCTGCCTATATAGTGATCCACCAATTAAATGTAATTGTAGTGGATCTTAAGTTTGGCCACTCTGTCATCAGAGAAATGGCTACATTTCCGCTCACCCAATGTAAAAGGGTGGACATATAGTCATTTTTTGTTGTTTCTTAAACAGTAAAACCACTATAATGCTACCACCGCCTTACGAGAAGACTCAAGATTTTCTATTTTAAAGGAAAAATGATTACTGTTTGTTGGAATGACGGAGCCCATTATAAAACAGTAAAATGCATTGGCAGGAACCGCAGTGACAGCAGTTTTTGCCAATGCCTTTATAAATGACCACCTGCATGGCAGTCCTTTATAAAACTAGGTAGCCCGTCTCTCCACCAGGGGGATGGAGTAATTTACTCTGTCCCCATGGTGGACCCACAGGTTGACGGCTTAAACTTAAATCGAGCCCTAAGTTTGTTTTCCCCTGATACGAATGAGAAGGATGTGATGCACATTGCAGTAAAGAGTCTGCGGCAGGGCATATGTGTTGTTTTTGCTCCATATTGATGTGCTTTTAGGTCTTGGCTTTAGACAGCGCACATGCACTGTCTCGAACCGAGACATGCTGTATCTGCTTTGTGGGCTTCATCCCGCCCCTAGGCTTGACATTTGCAAGCTCCCAAGTTGCTCCGTTATTCTTTATCCTCATTTGTCAGTGGCATGCATGCATTATGCTTCTTCCCATTTTTACCACTCTCTGAGCGCAGGTACCAAGTGCAGTAACCCTCTAATCTGTCATTTTATGAGCAATTTAGGGACTATTTCTTTGTTTACAAGCCCTTAGGAGCGATGTTTGTTGTTTTCATTCTCACTGAGCGCTGTTTTTTTTTTGTTCTTTTTCTTATCCCATCCTGTGCCCTGTAGCTGCTTGCCCTGTGCTGCCCAATGATCACGCCCCCCTTTATTTTTCAGCTACCGCCATTGTGGCAGACTTTCATGCATCTTTAACATCCGGTCAGCAGGCAAGCCCCGCTCACTGCCGCTCAAGGGTAAAAAAATAATAATTGAAACACAGATCATGTGGCACTCACTTGGCAACACCCCAACATCCTTGCCAATAAAAACACAGAGGAGAAGGTGCATGAAAATACTCTGCCTTCCCGTGTCCGAGCTAGGTCAAACACTAAACCCCAAAATTGTATTTGCTCATTTTAGTGCATTATGAGATAGTTAGACCACAGCTATGTTAGACGTGGGCAAAACATCCCATATAGGGCATGCAAACCACACCCCACGTGTGCCTTAAATGTTCATCATAAACTTCCATTGGTCAAAGCCGAGCAATGCGAGCCCCACCCATACCAATATCTCATGTCCACTGTTTTGGTTTGCCTTCCCCTCTGTCGACCAGCTGTGTGTGTTCTCTTAGGTTTCGTGGAACTTGTAGGTGACGTACAAGAGTAGTTACTTTGAAATTCTGCTGATAAGACATCCTGAAAACCTAATAGATCAAGAAGGGGAAGAGTTGACCCATTAATTTAGGCAGTAGTTTTTATTGTAATTAACATTTGCTGCCCGTTGCTATAGTGCAGGTTTTTGGTTATACTTATGTTACAATTTTATAGTGTGAAATCCAGATAGAGCACGGAACAGCAGGGTTTTGCAGGGGACAGTTCTTTTCACTAATTTGCATGTGTAGTTACGATTTTCCCCACAGGGAGTTTAAATAATTTCCCAGAATCGCTTGAATTCGCTAACAAGTGTTCAAGTGCGAAGAATAAAGGGGCCAGAGCTCTCCTACAACAGCACCATAAACAAACAGGCATAGTGACATCACATGGGAGGGCGGCCATGTGTAAGAACACCAGGCTACACAAGGGTTCAAGAGAGGGTGCATGCGGCTGAAGGCGAACAGGTAAGAAAACCACTTCACACTGACAGACATTTAGGCAGGGGTGGTTTCTCGTCAAGGGCGTTGGGGCTCCGCCCCCTTTACTTTCACCCCCATCACCAACATAAAAGCAAAGTAAATTGTTAAATTTCTATAAATTCCACTCTGCACTCGCATACAAGCATCATTATGTTTTCTTGCTTGGGCTAGGACTGCGGTACACTGCTAGTCTTCCAGTCACCGTGAGTCAATTATGCTGAGTGATGCTTCTCGCCTGGGCGGACTTAGTCTCCAGTATTTGCCAGGATGACTATCTCACAGCCCTGAGGTCTGTGTGGTCATCAGCTCGGCAAACGCATAGCCTGTAGGACCAGTCTCCACCCCCTGATGACGTGGGGGTGTAGTTAGCCCGGGGCGCTTCAGGCTGAAGCCCTGCAGCACCAAGGGCTTCACGTCAGTCAGAGAGTGGGGAGGAAACCACCCCACCCTTTCCCAACTCGTCATAGGGGAGTGGTCCCACCCTGTGACAAGCTGGCAAAGGGTGGGGTAGAAACAGGTGGAAAGCAGAGAATTTGAGTCTGCGCGGTTTGTCATCACGACTTTCAAAGACCGACTGCACAGACTTGAGATTTCTTAGCTGCAGTGCTTCACAGCAACTGCCTGGCAGCCAGGAGCAACCTTTTGGTGTTGATGGCATGGAGAGATGGTGGTGCTGATTCGTACTGCAGCTGTGTGTGACTTGGGCCGGCCGGGCAAACTAACTTGGAGACTCCAGACAGTGCCGTGCAACCCCCATTCTTGTGGACCACGAGGTTAGATTCTTATACTTTAAATCTGCATCTGTTACTGAAAAACTTTCGTTCAGTAATTGTGTGTGAGCTGTGGTTTTGTGCATTTTTTATATAGTGATTGCGAGACCTTGACCTGAAGGCAGCGCTAATGTATTTTGTACAACTGAAATTCATGCACACATTTGGTAGTGCTTTCATAAGTGATAATGATTTTTTCACAACTGGCATTTTGAACGCACATATTTGAAAGTGTTTTCATATGCATATGATAATGTTTTTTGTATTCTGAAGAGTTTTGGTGAGATTAAATGTTTGCCTAAGATCACACAATTTAAGTTAGGAAGCCCTGTTTTATCCATGTTCTCTGGTTTTATTTTACGAAGCAGCCAGTAATTGAGTATCTATTTGACTTTCCTTATGTTGAGGCTTTGATTTGTACCTCTGGATTTCTCTGCAGTTTTTATATAGCAACTGCAAGAACTCGACCTGAAGGCAGCGCTAATGGTTTTTGTACAATTGGCAGTCTAAACGCACATATTTGATTGAAAGTACTTTCATACGCAAAAATGAAGAAAAAGAGATTTGGTGAGATAAAATACTTGCCTAAAATCAAACATTTCAGTGGGGAAGCCCTGATTTATCCATGTTGTCTAGTTTCACTTGGTACAAATCAGCCAGTAATTACAGTTTTTATAGAGCAATTGCGAGAAATCGACCTGAAGGTATTCCTAATGTTGCTCAAACCATGCTCTATAATATCTGGGCCTCTTTCAGGGTTTACATGTCAACTGTCCTACCTCTTAGTGCACTAATGGTTCATGTTTAAAAATGATCACTTCAATAACTACTTCTTAGTGCAATGTTATAAAGCCAAAGGTAACATCAGGGAAATTCCACAGTGTTATAACACCTAGTGAAATGAACAGACTCCCCCTTGTGTATGGTGAGTAAATTTTCAGCTATGAATGTCATGGACCCTAGTACCACCAAGAAATATCGCACCCTGCTATTCTATGGGCACTAGAACTGGAGGAGTGGAAGATGCAGAGTGTTATCCTATTTGTAATACGATTTGCAAAGAAAATGGTGATGGGCCTTCCCAGAAATGCTGTGTTGTGTCCCTCCAGTGTGCCCTCCACCTGCCCCCCCCTTCAAAGATGAAGCCCAGAGCCGCCACTCTCACACTTCACTAGCCGCCACTGCTTTTAGGGGAGATTTCAGACATTTCAGTGACCAAATGAAAGAATCAGTGCATTCATTTCTAAAGACTACTTGGGAAGGAGTTGCAGGGTATAATATGTGACTGCTTTTAGGAGCAAAGATTTAGGTGTGTGTGTGCACGCACACCTACCAGGGCAATTAGATTTGCTACAATTTCCCCTTCTTTTATACCGATGATTATAATATCACGTACAATATTAGCACTAACTCATAGGGTCTAAATTTGGCTGTAAATTAGTTAATTGGTACATGTTTACTGATAATGCTATGGTCAATAATGTGAGCAATTGTGCAGTTGAGGGCACAGATGGGAACTCCAAACCCCTCCTCTTGCGCCACTCTGGTGCTCTTGGAGTGCGACTCGATGGCTTGCTTTCTGGCACTGAGCAAGTAACCTAGGAGACAGCAATAACGTATGGAGGAAGGTGCACAGATACGTCTGCCTTTGTTAGCCTAAAACAGCTCCTCTTGCTTATGCGATATCTGTAGTCATATGTTGGCCGTCGCATCTGCTTCCTGTGTCAGTTGCAAGTCTAAGAACTGAGGTGGGGCAGTGTCCAATAAATGGAATGATAAATTGCACATGATCAGATTGACTGTCCGTTAGTTTTTTAGTTCACCGCTACTAAAACAGAAGACCAGCAGCCCACTGAAATTCCCACTAGTCCACTGCCATAAATTAAAATGTAAATCAACAAGTTGTGCCATTAATGGTGTATGGAAAGAACTTGAGGCAGCTGAATGCTACTGACAACATGCAGCAGGCACCTGATCATTATACAACCACTGGCATTCTTTTAATGATACATTTCTCGGCCAACTATCACTACAAGTGTGCAGTGTTTCTCCCCAAGAGGTGCTCAAAGAACATGTAGACTAGAACACACTTTTGAAGCTGCAAAGAACTGTGAGCCCAGTAGCTTTGTAACAAGCTGAGTCCAGTAAGAACCATCTTTCTTTAAAAGATTTAGAAAGTGTGAAAACTTTCAGAAGCAGTTTTGCAGACCCAGGTGTTTCTCCTGAAATAGCCTCTGCTTTGGGGACTCGCGGGTTACTGCTTGGGTGTCTGTCCTTCCCCCATCTTTGTGCAGTGCATGATAGCTTGCGTTGGATCATATGCTGATATTTTTAACAATATGCTAATAAGCTTAGTGGTATGTGGCGACCTTTAATCGCATGCCACTACCCGTATCAACATACCAATAACCTTATTGAAATGCTGACATTTTTAATAAAATGCAAAGGCGTTGGCAATGTAAATGCATTTGTGTTTGGCTCTGGGGCTGTTTTGACTGATATACATAAATGCATTAACATTGCCAACCGATAAAGCTATTGGATTGCAGAGATCTATTGGCATGGCCAATGCTTGTTGTGCCTTCTATCTGCTCAGTTGTTTCCCTGTAGTGCCTCTTCGTTCTGTTTCTCAAGCCTCTTTGTGACTGTTTGTATTTCCCAATCTTTCTTTCCCCAGCGCTCCTTTCCTTGCTACCATTCTCCAGCTTCCCTCCTCCTATGCTCCCTCACCACAGCCCACTGCCCCCTACGCTCCTCCCAACTACCTATGACCTACTTAATGATGTCCGCAGCACAGCTGGCTCACTGAAAGCAAGCCCATCGGAGCCTGGACTGCACCCACCGCAAGGAACACTGGTCCTCACCTTACCCACAGCTACCCTGCTGCATTCTTCTCCTCTCACAACCCTGGCCACCGCTTGCTGTGCTGCTGTCACACAACATTGAGGGAGCTTTCACCTGTACCTTCAAGTTCTCATGCACTCATTAATACTCTGCACTTACCACTCCTGCAATAACATGCGAGCCAGCCAATACCCACAAAGCACACCACACTCACATGCATGCTCCTCCACACCCACTCACCAAATAAGCCTGCTGCATGACCACGCTCGGGACCCACTTTTCCTCAAGGGAACAAGACTGAACTTGTCTTCTGCACCAGACATCACAACAGCCATCTTGTCCAGCTACAAGATTGCCATGCAGAACAGCCAACACAAGATAGGAGGCAGATCTGTCATCATATTCAAGACACCATCATCTGCACCACCTCAATGGCAGGGGCGTATCTTGGTCAATTAGACTGGGGGGGGGAGGGGTGCGTCTGATTTTTCCACAATCACGCTGGCATATCATATTAATCATTATATGGGATGCAGCAAAAGAGGGGGCTTAGGTGTGGATTGTGTGGGGGGGGGTGTACTTAAAACACAGTATTTTGTAAAAAATAAAAAAGAACCATGTTTTTAAGACCTTCAAAACAGAGATGAGTGTCTATGTGTGTGTTTTTGTCTGAGTGAGTATTTAAAAATCCTAAGTAAAATCAAACAGGCATCTTACCATACGTGACTGAAATCTCCTGTAACCAACTATTTATCAAATAATACATTTATTAGGGGGGGGACGGGGGGGGGTGTAACGCCCTCCCTGAAGCTACGCCACTGCTCAATGAACACCCCATTCAACCACATGGAACACCTCACGTTCAAGCTACACATTACAGACAACAGCCTGTGTAGAGCCCTCATAAGAAGGCCACAAGGACCTCACACCAAATTCGCCAGTGACATCACGGACTTCATCACACCCCTAATCATCGACTCCAACACTTTCATCCTCCTCAGAGACTTGAACTTTCATCTGAAAGATTGCACCAACCCAAATTCTACAGCTCTGTCAGAAACCTCAGCCGGCACATTATCATACCCACCCATACCACTGAACACCTCCTAGACCCAACTTGCACCTCCCTATTCAGTATTACAGTCAAGAAGCATTTACCTGGACAGACCTTGCCCCCTTCAGTTTCATCATTCCCATCCTGCAACACCGCAGACCACCATCCTACCACCACAGGACCTACCCGACAAAGCTGGAAAAACACCACCGAAGAGGACTGGACATCGGCCCTCTCGGCATACCAGCCCAAGCACACTAGCAGTTTGCTGAATAACATCACCAAATGGAGCACTTCATGCACTGATAACCTGGCTCTCCTATCACGCAACAATAAAGCAAGAGCCTGCTCACAAGCCAGCTAGTACACAGAGGAATTCCAACTGATGAAATGGCACTGCAAGCAACTGGAGTGCAAGTGGAGAATGAGCCAAGACACCACAGACAAAGACATCTTCAGGTTCATCCAAAAAGGCTTCCAACAGCAGATCTAGAACACCAAATACACAGCCCTCGCAGACTGCATAAACACTAGTACAAACCACTCCAAGGAAATCTTTGCCATCAGCAAAGATTGCACGGCACCCCCAGCAACATCACCCTCTCACAAAATCTCTGCAACTAGCTCCCAGAATTATTCTGTAACCAATCTACCCTGATATATGGCAACTTAGTACCGCCTCACAAACGTTCCACGCATAAGCTGCACCAGATCCAGAGGCAAGGTATTCCTGTACATCAATCCTAAAGAGTGGAATGACCACCAAGCAAGCTGAAGACATGGCTATTCAACTAACTACCCTACTCTAGGCAAGCTATGCACACAGGCACCTGCTCAGCGCCAAGGTATCCTCATAGGTGACAGTGCACTCTAAAAATACACTTAACATAACAAGGGGCGTGTTTAGAAAGTTCCATCCAAATAGTGATTTGTTATGCTATGTATTATTGTTTTGCGATCTAAATCCAGTCACAAAACATTAATATTTTAGTAACTACTTAAAGGGAGTGGTAACTTGTTCACACACTTAAAAGCCCCCCCCCCCCCCCCCCCCCCCAGACTCCTTCCCCTTTGTAAAGGGTCAAAAATACATTTTTTAGAGTAGCCTGTGGTCTACCCTTTAAAAATAGTTTTAAAAATGTTTTTTTTTTTTTTTTTTTTTTAAGTGCAGCCTGTTTTCCTTTAAGGAAATCGGGCTGCATTACAAATATATATTGTTTTATTTAAAAGTAACCAGAGACAGAAGGCCACCATCCCTTTGTTGCCAGCAAATTGTAGTAGGCAGATCAAATTGCAACCCACTGCAATTCTAAATTTTGTGAGCCGACCTATTATTAGTACTTGGGTAGAATCACAAAATACCATAGCATTTTGACAAAGGTGGTTCGCAAATTGTGGTCACATTTAGAAATTCTGTACTAGGACTGCTGGCCCATAGACCCTATAAAATGCTATCTAAGTCTGTTAGATGAGGATAACGACATCCAAAAATAACTGAATTTCAGGCCTCCAAGAGCTAAAACAGCCACCAAAAACACACAAACTACTTACAACATCCAAGGACAATACTTACTCTCCGGCAGCACCACATCACACCACCTTCAAAAGAAGCACCTTGAAAATGCATACTGATAAATGTGCATTCTATATCTAAACACAAGCACTATATCTTTGTCACTCATTACACCGTTACACAACCAAAGCAGAAAGTTGAATTCATACTTAAAACACAACTGGCACAAAGCCACTTCCAATAAACCCCTTCAGGGGAAGTTTAACATAACCTCTACTGTTTTTAAAGAACTATCACCAACTGTAGGAGGCTGGCCTGGTTTGTAGTGGTACCAAGGGGTACTTACACTCTGCACCAGGTCCAGTTATCCCTTATTAGTGTAGAAGAGGTGTCTAGCAGCTTAGGCTGATAGAAAAGGGTAGCTTAGCAGAGCAGCTTAGGCTGAACTAGGAGATGTGTAAAGCTCCCACTATACCACTGGTGTCATATGCACAATATCATAAGAAAACACAATACACAGATATACTAAAAATAAAGGTACTTTATTTTTATGACAATATGCCAAAAGTATCTCAGTGAGTACCCTCAGTATGAGGATAGCAAATATACACAAGATATATGTAGACAATACAAAAAATATGCAGTAATAGCAATAGGAAGCAATGCAAGCAATGTACAGTCACAATAGATTGCAATGAGAGCACATAGGTATAGGGGCAACACAAACCATATACTCTAGAAGTGGAATGCGAACCACAAATGGACCCCAAACCTATGTGAGCTTGTAGAGGGTCGCTGGGACTGTAAGAAAACAGTGAGGGTTAGAAAAATAGCCCACCCCAAGACCCTGAAAAGTGGGTGCAAAGTGCACCTAAGTTCCCCAGAGGGCACAGAAGTCGTGATAGGGGAATTCAGCAAGGAAGACCAACACCAGCAATGCAACAACGATGGATTTCCGGACGAGAGTACCTGTGGAACAAGGGGACCAAGTCCAAAAGTCACGATCAAGTCGGGAATGGGCAGATGCCCAGGAAATGTCAGGTGTGGGTGCAAAGAAGCTGCCACCGGATGGTAGAAGCTGTGGCTTCTGCAAGAACGAAGAGGACTAGGAACTTCTCCTTTGGAGGATGGATGTCCCACGTCTGAAGAAGCTTGCAGAGGTGTTTCCGTGCAGAAAGACCGCAAACAAGCCTTGCTAGCTGCAAGGGTCGCGGTTAGGGTTTTTGGATGCTGCTGTGGCCCAGGAGGGACCAGGATGTCACCAGTTGCGTGAGGAGAATTGCAAGACAAGGAGCCCACTCAGAAGCAAACAGCACCCGCAGAAGTGCCCGAACAGGCACTACGAAGAAGAGTGAACCGGAGCTCACCCGAAGTCACAAAAGAAGGTCCCACGACGCCGGAGGACAACTCAGGAGGTCGTGCACTGCAGGTTAGAGTGTCGGGGACCCAGGCTTGGCTGTACACAAAGGAAATCCTGGAAGAGTGCACAGGAGCCGGAGCAGCTGCAAATCACGCGGTACCCAGCAATGCAGTCTAGCTTGGGGAGGCAAGGACTTACCTCCACCAAACTTGGACTGAAGAGTCACTGGACTGTGGGAGTCACTTGGACAGAGTTGCTGAGTTCCAGGGACCACGCTCGTCGTGTTGAGAGGGGACCGGTGATGCAGTCTTTTGGTGCCTGCGGTTGCAGAGGGAAGATTCCGTCGACCCACAGGAGATTTCTTCGGAGCTTCTAGTGCAGAGAGGAGGCAGACTAACCCCACAGCATGCACCACCAGGAAAACAGTCGAGAAGGCGGCCGGATCAGCGATACAAGGTTGCAGTAGTCGTCTTTGCTACTTTGTTGCAGTTTTGCAGGTGTCCAGAACAGTCAGCGGTCGATTCCTTGGCAGAAGGTGAAGAGAGAGATGCAGAGGAACTCTGATGAGCTCTTGCATTCGTTATCTAAAGAATTCCCCAAAGCAGAGACCCTAAATAGCCAGAAAAGGAGGTTTGGCTACCTAGGAAGGAGGATAGGCGAGCAACACAGGTAAGAGCCTATCAGAAGGAGTCTCTGACGTCACCTGCAGGCACTGGCCACTCAGAGCAGTCCAGTGTGCCAGCAGCACCTTTGTTTCCAAGATGGCAGAGGTCTGGAGCACACTGGAGGAGCTCTGGGCACCTCTCAGGGGAGTGGTCACTCCCCTTTCCTTTGTCCAGTTTCGCGCCAGAGCAGGGCTGGGGGATCCCTGAATCTGTGCCCATCAAAGCATTTCCAGAGGCTGGGGGAGGCTACTCCTCCCCAGCCCTGACACCTTTTTCCAAAGGGAGAGGGTGTAACACCCTCTCTCTGAGGAAGTCCTTTGTTCTGCCTTCCTGGGCCAAGCCTGGTTGTACCCCAGGAGGGCAGAAACCTGTCTGAGGGGTTGGCAGCAGCAGCAGCTGCAGTGAAACCCCGGGAAAGGTAGTTTGGCAGTACCCGGGTCTATGCTAGAGACTCGGGGGATCATGGCATTGGGGTGACAATTCCATGATCTTAGACATGTTACATGGCCATGTTCGGAGTTACCATTGTGACGCTATACATATGTCGTGACATATGTATAGTGCACGCTTGTAATGGTGTCCCCGCACTCACAAAGTCCGGGGAATTTGCCCTGAACAATGTGGGGGCACCTTGGCTAGTGCCAGGGTGCCCACACACTAAGTAACTTAGCACCCAACCTTTACCAGGTAAAGGTTAGACATATAGGTGACTTATAAGTTACTTAAGTGCAGTGGTAAATGGCTGTGAAATAACGTGGACGTTATTTCACTCAGGCTACAATGGCAGGCCTGTGTAAGAATTGTCAGAGCTCCCTATGGGTGGCAAAAGAAATGCTGCAGCCCATAGGGATCTCCTGGAACCCCAATACCCTGGGTACCTCAGTACCATATACTAGGGAATTATAAGGGTGTTCCAGTATGCCAATGTAAATTGGTCACTAGCCTGTTAGTGACAATTTGGAAAGAAATGAGAGAGCATAACCACTGAGGCTCTGGTTAGCAGAGCCTCAGTGAGACAGTTAGTCATCACACAGGTAACACAGACAGGGCACACTTATGAGCACTGGGGCCCTGGCTGGCAGGGTCCCAGTGACACATACAACTAAAACAACACATATACAGTGAAATATGGGGGGGGGGGGGGTAACATGCCAGGCAAGATGGTACTTTCCTACACCAACCAAATTCTAGGATCTTGTCAAAGCTAGCAGGTCAGCTGGTACCGCTTTCTAACAACTTCAGCGACATCCCAGTCACAACACCAGTCAACAACTGCTAAAGAACAGGAGTATTTCCAGAAAAGTTTTAAAAAGGCATACATATACCCATTATGAAAGAAAACAACCCTGGACCCTTATGACCCCAATAATTTTGATTACCAACAGTAAGCAGACCATTCCTAGACAAACTTATAGAAAGGGCATCCTTCACCCAAATGTCCAAATTCATTGAAGATGACTCCCTACCTTTCAGTTTCCAAACAGGATTCTGGCCAGGCAGAGGCACTGAATCAGACCTAATCTCCATCTGGGATGAACTTAAAAACACATTAGATCAGAATGGGGTTGTTGTACTATTGCTCATGAGCCTTTCAGATACCTTTGGCACAGTCTGTTGTGACACATTAATCCTAACACTTCAGGAAGATGGCATAGAGGGTACCATTCTCATTTGGATCTTTTATTACCTATGCCACAGAACAAATATGAACCATACTCCTCCTTCCTCATCAAAACTCTATAGCATAAAAGCAGAGATCCCTTAAAGCTCTTTAACCTCACCCCTCCTTATCAACATTTACATGAAACCATAACCAAAACGAATTAATGAAATTGAGATCAAATGTTATAACTATGAAGACACAGAGATGCTTCTTAAATTGGAAAGCCCAGGGACAAGGAAACTCAAAAATCCTCAGTTGACCCCAGTCGCTGCACAATGGATGACATGGAGCCACCTCAAACTGAACGCCTTCAAACTGAAATACCTGTGGTAACTGGAAAATCTCTACGCCTGGCCATACAATATAGGACCACTACCGAATATATCCGTGGAGTTAAGAAACCTTGGAATTATAAAGACATCAAGCTGTCCATGAATGCTCAAGCTCACCTTTACCAATCACAAAAACATTACAGAGAATTCAGAATTTTGCCACCAGACTATTACTACATGTAAAGCCACAGTCCCTGATCTACCATCTCTTAAAGGCCCCCACTGGTGAGAATTTGCCAGAAAATCCTTTTTCAGGCTTTGTATCTCCCTCAAAGCAGTAGATGGCAGTGAACCACATTTCATCATGAGGAAAATCCCAAAATACATGCAACACAGGAAGGTACACTGTAGACTGGCACCCTGTCTCATAATCTCAGAATAGAAGTAAAAGGCACAGAGCAGCAGGTTGCTAAAATATGGAATTTGTTACCACCAAAATTAAGATGTCCTGAGACCCATCTTTGCTTTAGAACACTATTCAGGAGATGGCCCTTCCAGCATGATCACAATACTCACAACACAATAATGTACAGCAATAGTATGAAGATGGCATTTAAAAAATAACCTCTGCTGTGTATATAACATATGTGGACATTGTAATGTGCGTGTACATATGTGTATGCGTATATGGGTTGATACTTTGAACTAGGATGCACTGTTATATATATGTATTTTTGATGTGTGTGTATATATATATATATATATATATATATATGTGTGTATATATGTACCTATGCCTATATTTTAGAAATATCTGTTAGGTATATGGTAATGTTTGTATATTTATGCATGTATATGTATATCAGAATATAACTGTTGCTATCTGCATGTCTGTGAGCATCAATTTAATTTCGGATTTGTGTATGGATGTACCTGTATATGTACCGGTGTGTGTGTGTATGTACATCTGTATTCATGAATGTGTATTTTTTAAGTATATAAGTATATTATTAAGTATATAAATATGTATAAATAGCAAAAATGTGTACATATTCAACACTCCCAATAACCTCTCACATCTTTCCTTTATAAGCCCATTTCAATTAAGCTGTATCTAAGTTGTAACTCATATTAATAACCTATTACTTATTTACCTCTAAGCTTGAGTTCTGGAGTGGTGTGATACTTGCTGAAAGTGCCTTAACATCTTATCAGAGAGTAGTAAGCTATATATAAATACAATATACACATACAGTTTCTATGTTGTCAATGTTTGTGTGACTTGCCTTCCTGTTACAGCATCAGGACTGGTAATTAGTCCTGACTTCTAAGTTTTTTCAAACTTTGGGAGCTCAGTTGAAGTGTTGGCTCATTTAGAAGTGAAGAGAACTTATGGGTTTCCAACAGCAGAGCAGCAGCTGGCTCCGCCATTGGACACCAGAGCCGGCAGCCCAACTGTCACATGGCTATAGGCTAATTAACAAAGGCTGCTGAAGATGGGCTGGGCATTCCAATGCTTATTTTTCCTATCCAGGACCACTGTATGAGGCATGGCAGTCCTGAAATGTAACAAATGCACTTGGAGAACACATGTCCAGGAAATTTGTTTTGGTTTTGCAGAGATCAACTCCTGTTCCAGGGTTCTGAGACAGAGAAACAAAATCTTTGCAATAGCTCACATGTTCTGAAACTTGTCAAGAATGAGACCTAATTAACATATGTGATGACACAACAGGAAGTGATGCCACACAGCCTTTGGTATTGAGAGAGATCAAGTTTTATTAATTAATTAGTGGCAAAGAAGTAGCATATGCAGTTAACAAACCTGCATTTAAAAGGCCTTGCAAGAAAAGTAAGATAGAAAACAAAACGTGCATGTTTAGAAAACAAAACGTGCATGTTTAAAGTGTAGTGGACAATTTGTGCCTAACAGTCGTATTTTGACAGTGTTAAACATTAAATCATTATGCAGTCATAAATGAGTGAATTATTAATAAATGTTAACCTGAAAGGATTATTTTGAGTAGAGACAGTAGAAATAAAGTGTATTCATTTCATAATGAATTATGTGCTTAGAAAAATAAATGCAAATTTTAAATTTTTGTCGTAACATGAGTACAATGAATGTATTTCTGTGCAGTTCGGTTTCTTAACTTGACTAGGCCTTCAAGATTCATTTTGCAAACAGTCATGAAAAGTTTTACTTTTTTGTCTTGTTTTTAAAACTGAATTATTTTCTAGGTAACAAAAGCCATGATGAATTCTATATTGTATTCCAGGAGAAGAGTATGTTTCAAACTTAACTGATGTAACACTATTTGTTCTTGCTGTCGAATGGAGAAGGAAAACATAGTGTTTATATGAAATAATAATATTAGCTTAGTTATTCTAGATTGTGCAGAAGAAAAGGCATGTTTCAAAATTATTAGAAAATGCAATATTTTGGTAGGACCCAAATAATGACATGCGAAAAACAACGGACTATTCCTGTGAAATCGCTAAAAGTTTCAAATTTAGTGGTGCCATCTACAGTGATTGGATACTGAAATCAGCACCCAGAGTGTGCCCACTGAGAGGACCAATCAAATGGTTTAAGGGTATTTTAATTGGTGAAGAACTTTGGAACTGAGGTCAGTCCATTGCCAGAGTCAGACACAGTTCTATGTTGTCTCAAGTCTGCTGTCACATTCTCCTAAGTTTCCTGATGAGTTTCCTCATCATCATCTTAACTGCTTTATTCTGTTATGTGATTCAGTACTAATATGCCCAACTAATTCTGAACTGCTAATCTGTCCTATGTGCAGCCTGTGTTCTGCACCATTCTGAAACAGCTGTCAACCAATGCCAGAAGATAGTGGATGCTCTGCTTGATGAATCTCTACTGTATGCTGTCCCATCAGGGGAGGTATAACTAAATGTGGTTTCTTCTTTCCTTTTCAGTTAGTTGCTCACACCAGCATATTTTTGTAGTGAGTTATTTTAGTTACATGTTTTCCAAATGATTTTTTATCTTCTTTTATTTTTGTTTTTGCCCACATGTGTTAGCCCGTTCCCGCACATGCAAGTCTCAGTTCTGGTTAGTGTTAGGAATGGCCCAGTTCTGAAATCGATTGCTAAATCTGTATTTTGATAATTTACTAATGTCACCATCATCTGCTTTGAATTCTGGTAATAATGTGCATATAGTGTTGTTGCTAATTTACATTATTCTTTTGGAGTGTCTAACAGTATTGATGTTTAGTACGCTGAATCTGTTCAGATGCTATGGTCATCCTACGGTTTTCATGTATGTTTATAATTTAGTCTTGCGCACCATTTATGTGACATTGATTTTGGGATTGTAATAAAGCTTTGAAACTTTATTCAGTTTGGAGTTTGCTTTAGTGTTAGAAATTGGTTTATGGTGTTTAATATTGTTTATGGGTTTAAATTGATGAATTGTGTTTGTATAAATCTTACATCTGACTTCATCACCAAGTCCAAAGATTCGGTCGACCTCTAAGGATGAGTATTTATGATGGTGTCTCACTCGAGTGTTTACGATTTCTGAACTCAAGGTGGGAAGAAGACTTGTGTGAGTGCTCTAACATTATCAACGACAACACAGGAAGTAAAAACAGTAAAATGATTAAAAGGTATATAAAATATGTCCAAAATGAATAGAATAACACCAAAATATAACAAAAGTACACTTGTGTATAACAAAAGCAGGGGAACAGCACTTGCCCCACGCAGCTCCTGTGTGGTATATGTGCAGATTATACTGGTCACCTTATGTATGACATCATATAGAATGTTGGTGAGATTTGATGTGAGGAGTTATATGAAGGAGGCTGCTTTGTTTCTCTACTCCTCGTACTGTTAAGTTCCAGCATGCTATGAATAAAAGTTAAAGGAGAATCAGTGTGTGGACCCTCCTTTACAGATTTGGCAACGACCTGGCCCTTGAATCCATGTGTGAGGAGGTATTTTGGAAAAGTAGCATATGTTATTTGCATCCCATACAGAACTTTTCTTACCGAGTGTCTCGTTTCGGCTGAGGGGGGCATTTTAGTTGGATTGTGAGTACATTGCAGTGGCTCTGGCAGAGATACTTTTATTAAAACACTGACAGCGCACAGTATTTTTAAGGGAAAAAAACTGACTTACAGTTTAGAATGACCATTAGTCTTGACCGCACTCTTCTGCCTTCCTCACAGCCGTGACATATATTATTGTGAATCACTACAAGAGGCACGATTAGCTAGCAAATGTAAGAGAACCTGATTGGTTGCACAGTCTTCACAGCAATCCTAATTGGATGTTTTTATCTAACTCCTGGTTGGATACAGAAGCTTTAATAGAGTGTGAACCACGGAAGCCGTGCTGGAGCAACACAATCATTTGCATGGAACTTTGAGACGCAGTGGTCATGGTCTTCCTCGGGCAGGTGCACAGTGGAAAATATATACTATCTAACAGAGTGCTGTGTTGCAATACGCTATATACTGGCCAATATTCCTGCTGCAGTTTAATAAATGAGGTGATTGAGCTTAAATAGATATAAATAAACATATTGGCAGTGTTTTCTCTAACCTTATTTAACGTTTTTGAGGAAAAATATAAAAGTGAAGAGCAGCAGATTCTTCATGTAGATACATTATCAACAGATATTAATAAGTAAGGAACTGTGTGTACTGTTAAGAAATGAATATAGTTACAGGCCAAAGGGAAAACATTAAAGTGGAGTGAATGGAAAAGAGTATTTTATAAACCATATATCCATGTATGAGGATTATGAGGACCTGCCTGCTTAAAAAAAATATATATATATATATAAAAAACAAAAAAGGAAAATTCTATTGCACTGCCTGAGCGTGTAGGTTTGAAGATCTTCATGATGAGTTGGTACGTGACCAAGTAGCGATGCATACTGTTGATCCTAATATTCGAGATAGGTTGTAGGAAAAAGGAGAAGCAACACTGCAATAAGTATTTGGCATTGTAAAAAGGGCAGTGAGGACTGGACACAGTGCTAAAGCCATAATAGCAGAAAACAAGGGTAAAGTAGAGGAGAGCAAGTATAAGGGATTTGTGGCAAAATGTGTGCAATGAAGATAACATCTAGTATCCATAAAGATAGTTCTAAGAAAGAATCCCAGACTACTATGGAGAGATATAGACAGGGATCAAACCAAGGAACTTTTAAATGGAGATTTTACCAATGTGGAAATATAAGCCATTTACAAAATGACAAGAAATGCCCTGAACATTTGAAGAGATGCTCAGGGTGGGGGTTAATTGGACATTTTTACAAGGTATGTTGAAAGAAGAAGGAAAAAGCTGTAAAATTACTTAACCCAATCTCTGATACAGAATCAAATAGTGGAGGGGAAGATGATATGAGAATCAAAAGAGGAAACCAGTTTGTAGAATGTCAATCGGAGGCGTGGGCATTTCCATTGTAGCCAGTTCAGGGTCACCCTATACAATTGTCAATAAGGATGTATGGAAAGGAACATTTTCACCTATTATTGGGGATTTATTAGGGCCTGCAGATATTAAACCTAAAACATATACAGGGGAAAGCATGGATATATTGGGAATAAGAAAGTTGTTTTTTATATTTAAGGATAGAGATGCAAACTGTATGTTTCAGTCACTGGACCCTCAGTTTTAGGGTGGTGTGGCCAAGGAGAATTAGGGATTACCCTAAACCTTAACAGTCCTGAACCTGTGCTATCCCTTCAACCAAGTGGTGAGTATGAAGAGTATATTATGAAACTGTGCACAGAAGTATTTTCAGGTACTATAGGCCATCTTAAAGGGTTCCAGCACAAAAGTGTATTAAAGTCTAATGGGGAACTGTGTCTCCACAAAGCAAGGACTATACCTTTGGCTGTGAGAGAGCAAACGGCAAGTGAACTAGAGGAACTATGTGGAATGATAGAGCGTGTTGAGTCTTCAGAATGGGTGGTCTCTTTGGTGATTGTGAAAAAGTCTAATGGTAAAAAGTGCATGGACTTTAGAGACCTTAATAGGAATATTGTGGTGGATCAATTTCCCTTACCTAAAATAAATGAAATGCTGTCGGCAACCAAGGGAGTGGAATGGTTCACCACAATAGATCTTACACAGCATACGACCAAGACCTACTACACCCAGAGTGCCGGAGTTTGACCACATTTATTTCACCCCTTAGTTGCTTCCAGTTTATAAGAGTGCCTTTTGGTCTAGCCCTTGCAGCAGCCATGTTCCAGAGGATAATGTTTGAATTCTATAAAGGATTAAAGAAAGTGGAATTTTTCAGGATGATATCCTGATTATAGGAAAATCAATGAAGGAACATGACCACATTGTCGAAAAAGGTAATGAGAATCTTGAAAAAAAAATAGTCTGACTGCAGAATTCATGAAATATAAATTTGCCAAACAAAGCATAACTTATTTAGGACATAAAGTATCTGTAGAGGGAATTAAACCTAAAAAAGAAATACTAGAAGCCATTAGGAATTCCCTGAGCCCAAGTAATAAAGATTAAGTGAGGGCTTTCTTAGGCCTAGCAGAGTTTTATTGAAAGATTGTGGAAAACTTTTCGAGCAAAACATACAGTATCCGACAGCTTTTAAAAAATAAGAATACATTTAATTGGCCCCCAATATGTCAAAAGGATTTTGAAAGAGTCAAAAATTATATTTGTGATGCATTACCATTGCAAGGATTTGATCCAAGTTTTAAATCTATAATCACAACAGATGCAAGTGGAAAATGCATAGGTGCAGTTTTGGGTCAAAGGAATGAGAGTGGAGAAGAATGTATGGTGGTATTTTCTCCACATTTGTTAACTCTAACTGAAGAGAAATATTAAATAATTGAACATGAAACGTTGGCATGTGTATGAGGAATGGAACACAACAGTTAGTTCTTTTGGGGGTCTGAGGTAATACTAAGAAATGGTCACAAACCAATTACCAAAGTTTTAACCACCAAAGGACTGTATAATGCTTCACCACATCTAGCGAGGGTGTCAATAAAACTCTTGGACTATAAACATGTAGTGCAACTTGTATCAGGTCTTAAAAATAGGGTGGGAGAAAAGGATATTGAAATACTGTGCGCTGCAAACATTAATAACTGTGGTCAAAGTATTTTGAAAGAAGAGTGGATTGAAGCATATAATAAAGACCAGTTTTAATGGGTCTCATAGACAGAATTGCCAGTGGTTGCCCTGAGGAAAAGATATTTAGTGAAGAAATTAAAGTATTTGGGGAATTAAGGCACAAGTTATCGGTAGAAGAAAATACAATTTTGAAAAATGGGAGAATAATTCCACCAGAAAGTTTAAGAATTAAGGACATTTAGGAATCTGTAAGACTAAACGTAGAATGAAGGAACTATATTGGTGGCCGGGTATAGATGCTGCTACTGAAAACCAGATCAGGGATTGTGTAATGTGTGAAAACTCGGACAAGACACAGGTGACTTTTAGGCCATCTTTATGTCCAATAAGTACTCCAAATACGCCGTGGGTAAAGATCAGTTTTGTTGTTAGAGATCCAATTTTAGATGGGGAGACACACAAGTACGTATTGAAGGTTATGGATCATTTCTCACAGTGACCAGAAGTTGAGATCGTGGAACATGCTGAATTTAAGAACGTAGTTCAGGTTTTATATAAAATATTTTTGAAGGAAGGATTACCCAAATGTATAATTACAGAAACGGACCACAGTTGCATCTGATACATTCAAGAAGTTCTTGATGAGAAATGGTATTATACACAAGACCGCTTGAGTTTATCACCCCGCAGGAAATGGTGCAGGTTTACCCGGATCATCTAAGGAGCAATTCAGTTAGCGAAAAACAATTGTTTAGATTGGAAGATTGAATTGTTCTATACAATTTGGGCATTTAGGGTTGCTCCCTGCACTGCCACTGACCATAGTCCATTTAAGCTAATGGGGGAAGGGGCACAATTATCCAAAGATAACATTAGTCGGATGCCAAAGATAGGAGAGTGGAGTAGAGTGGGAACCAGAAGTAGTGAAGGTTAGAGTTACCAAAGCCCGGAACCATGATACTCAGAAGACTCAATGGCTTGGGTATAAAGGGTAAGGCGCTCAAGTGGAATGGATCCTTTTTGGAGGACCGTCGAACAATGCAGATCTAGGCCACATGCTCTCACGTCAGGAGTGCCTCAAGGCTCTTTTTTGAGCCCTTTACGTTTTAATCTTTATGTGAGGTCATTGGCTAACATCAGCAAGGGTTTTGGCCTCACTCTTTTCCTACATGGATGATACCCAAATTGAGGTTTCCCTGACGTCAAACAACCAGTCAACTGTGTTTGCATTCCCTCTCTGTCTTCAGCAAGTGGCAGTTTGGATGCCTGCAAATTTCTTGAAGTTGAATGGTAATAAGACTGGGGTACTATTGGTCAGTAAATCCTCTATACCACGGGGCCTGCACCTTTGGCTGGCATCCTTGGGCGCTCCTCCACTCCTCGTTGGTAAAAAGCCTGGGAGTGTGGTTAGATCAGGAGCTGTCAATGAAGCAACAGATAACTAAGGTGGCTGCCACATGTTTTGGCATCTTGAAATGGCTGGAAAAAAATATACATCTTTACTGTATTCCATTTACAGCCCATTGTACCATAATCCAAGCCTTAGTTATGTCAAGGCTGGATTACAGAAATGCTCTTTATCTTGGAGTAACAAAAACCTTATTAAAACGTCTTCAAATAGTACAGAATGCTGCTGCACTTCTTTTGCTTCATCCAGTACAGTTTACTAACTCTGCCATCTTAATAAAATCTCTCCATTGGTTGCCTGTGGACAAGCGGGTGCATTTTAAAGCACTCTGCTTAGATATAAATGTCTCCAAAACACTGCCCCTTCTTACTTGAGCTCTGAAGTTACCTTGACAAGGTGGTCATTCTTTCTGTGTTCTAGCACCTAAACTCCGGAACAACCTCCTGTTACTTTTGAAAGACTGTAACTCCCTTTTGGAATTCCACAAACTGCTGAAAACCTGGGTGTTTGAGCATTTGAGTATAGAGGTCTTGGAGGCCTGGTTGTCGATTACTGTAACCTTAACTAGCGCTAGTACACCTGATGGGTAGTCATGCACTTTATAAATTGCATAATCAATCAATCAGTCACAATGTTTATAAAGAATACCATGATAACAAAACATGGTTGTAAAAGTGTTGACATAAAAGTGGGTGACATGGTGAAAGTAAAATGGTTGGGGATTTTAAGGAAAGGGAAAACTAGGTTTTCTAATCTCCTCAAAGTAGATAAAATATTTTTTAATTTAGCCCTGTTAAGCGATGGGAAAATTAGACATTTTGGGTCATTGTCCAAATGCACCAGAGATAAGAGAGGAGAGTCTAGGGAGCCTTGGAATGAATTTCTAATGAACCGTAGGAATTGGATGATAGACGAGGAGGATATTGGGGAGAGTTTATATCCAGTTACTGAGGAAATGAGAAATCCTGTTGCTGAGGAAATAGGAATGAACCAAAATAGAGGTGCCCAAGCACTGAAAAATACTACAGTAGGTCAGACAATAACCAGAGTATCCAAATGGAAGGGAAAGTGGGAAGGTTTGGCATGACACTCCATAAACCTTCTAAATTGAATAAGTTTATCTGTGAGTAAAACCATCAATATGATACATTTTTGTGTGTATCAATCATGGAATATCATTTAAATTACATTTGATTTAAATCTATTACCTATAGGGATATTTAGCTACAAAGTAATGCATAGGTCAGTGTACTATTATAGACATGATATACAGTAAAAGTATATTTATCTTTTTATATATTTATGCATTTATTTATTAGAAGTACTTAGAATACTGTGCACATGATCATTAGTTATTGTTCAGGTTAAACGATGGGGGATGTGTGGTATATGTACATATTATTATAGTGGTAGTTGGTGCCAAGCATGGCACCATGCCACCTCTTGTATGCGGTCAAATAGAATGTTGGTGATATTTGATGTGAGGAGTTGTATGAAGGAGGCTGCTTTGTTTTTCTTATGTTCGTACTACGAATAAAGGTTAAAGAAAAATCAGTGTGTGGACCCTTCTTTACATCCTCCAATCAAATTCAAGAATTTGTAGGAGGGTTTCCAGTGTGGCATGGTTCCACAGCAATTTAGAAAAACAACGTAAATTTGAATAAATTATTTTACACCAAAATGGCAAAAATCCATTTAGCAGAACTGGAGTTTTGAATTTTTAATTTTTTTTAGTGAAGACTTGCACCTAAAAGATCAAAGTGCCAACCACAGACATCTAGTTGCCCAAGACTGCGTCGTAATCGAAGAATGTGGCTGACTGCGAGGAAGCGTGGGTCAGATACAAGAAGTGGATTAGCCTTGACTGGAGCTTACCTTCAGACTCTGGAGTCATCCCAAAACTACTCTACAATGGTGTTCTGATGACTTCCACTGGCACGTAGTGAATACCTTTTATAACTCCACGAATACTAATTGACAACTTCAGGATGAGTGTAAATTACCCCAGGATGGTCTCAAGGCAATTTTATGATGCCTGTGGCTTACTCTAGGATGATTCCACAGGTTTCAGGATGAGTGTGGAATACTCCTCTACGATCATATGTCCGCTTCAGGATGCCTGTTGATAACTCTGGAATGATTCTCTGACAGTTTAAGGATGAGTGTGGATTACTCTAGGATGATTTAATGACAACACAAGAATAAGCATGGATTTCTCCAGGGTGATTTTAGGACAACTACAGAATGAGATAGAATTACTAAACAATGACTACACGAGGACTTTCAGATGATTGTGAAATACTCTTAGATGATTTTACACCAACTGCAGTCCAAGCGTGGATTACTCCTATATGGTTTCATGAATAATTTAGAATGGCTGTGGATCACTGATGATTTATTAACGCCTGGGATACACGTTGACAATTCCATGTTACAAGCACATTACCTGACTAACAGTCTTCCCTGACAGGGTCTCCATAGTAGTTTAGGAATATGGATTTGTTGGTAGGGAAACGTTTAGGACAAATAAAGGCATTTCTCCTTTTAACACCTGCTTCAAAGTGACATTTTTTGGAGAGAAATCCTGTTTACTATTGTTAGTTTATAGGGCTGCATTAAAAAACATGGGCGGTTGCATGGAACATCCATGAAACACCCCTGGAATGCCCCCCCCCCTTGATGCAGAATAATGCAAAGCAGCTGTTTGTGATACCTTTACTTACAAACAAAAGCTGATACTAACTTGCATTGGTTTGTAAATCCTGAAAAGGATTGTGCCAGTTTTGCATTATAAAATGTATGCAAACCAAACACAAAACTTCTATAAATCTGGTACTAACAATCAGATCAATAATCTCCTGCTTTGGAAAGATTACTTGCTAAACTCTGATAGGTGGGCAAAGGTATAAAGTAAATCAGAGAAAGTTGCTTTTTGGATAGGTTTGTGCTGTAGGAATACCATATATCGACAGAAGTAGTTGTCTGCAACAATGTTATACACTTAGCAACTTGTGCCACCTCTCCCATACTCTTGACTCAATGGGACTTGCCTTACTTGGAGGTACAGAGCATTATCTGAAGTTGTTTTACATGGCAAATCACTGAATAAAAACAACAGTTGAATTGAAAAGGATCATAAAAGGTGTGTCAAAATGTAATTTTATTTATCTAAAGCATACATTTGGCCTGGATACCAAACAAGACAGCAAAAAGAAAGCGTAGGGCACTGTGCAAGAGAACAAAAAGAAAGGCCAGAATACTTAAAAAAAAAGAAAACAGAAAACAGAAAGGCTTAATAAAAACCAGCAACTTTGTTGTTCATTTCCAGAGTTGGAGTTTTCCTTAGTTCTCTTCCAGCATTGCAAATCTTTATAGCCAGCTTCCTTCTCATTGTTCTGTTGTCCATTGCTGGCCAGCTGTTGGCCCTGCACATATACTTCATAAACTCTGCGGGGGAATGGGGAGAACAACATATATTGGTATCACGTTATAACCACGATTTTAGGTTTTTAATAGGGCTGGGCTACTTTTAAAATGTCTCCAGCTCGATATTTCAAATAGTATACTTGACAAGATAATTAATGTTACAAGGGTTGATAAGTTTACCATGAAGGGCACGTGGTCAAAGAGGCACAGGTGAGAGCAAGGCATGATGGAGGTGGGGACAAGAAGGAGAAGGAAAATGTTCCTTTGGAACTTAAGAGTGAAGCAGCAAGTTGTAGATTTAGGAAATCAGTTCCAGAGTTTCAGGAAGAGGACAGAAAAGGTCCTTCTAGAACAAAAGTCTAGAAACGTTTTTTTCTCTGAGTGCCCCTAAGTAAAATGTATTGAGTTAGGCCCCTTCTAAAACTTCTATCAAGACTTGGGGGAGTAGGAGTGTAAGGGTTAGTACTGGGGGTACTTTTCTGTAGCTCAAAATCAGCAATATATGTGAGAATCATTAAAAGAGCAAATACAACTAACAAAAATAGAAGTTGATCACAAACCACCAACCCATATATAACCCAGGTGTTTAGCTCCTCATATTCCTGATCCCTAATGTAACTGCACCGGCTGCACTGATGTTTCCAGACCTGAGTAGCAGGCTGCCTTCTCTGCCTCTTTCACCCTTTTCCCACCATGCTTGGCCATCTGCCCAATGCTGAAAGAGTCTGCCCTTTCATAACAAAGTATGTTTTCATTAATAGACATACACATTGTAAAGTAGTGCCATGAGTTAACGGTTAGCTCCTTTCAAAAAGTCTTAGGTTTATTTTAGGAGATAATTGCAAGGCTTATGTGGACATGCATTCATTAAATCTTACTGCATCATCACTGGATTAACTTATTTCAAGCTATTAGGTTTACTGAATCATGTCAGTAATTTCTACCAATACCCTTCAGTTGTAATCACAATACAGAAGTCTCTCTCTTCAGTAATTGGCCGACCACTTTCATTAATATTTTCAACCAGCCATTTACATAGAACTTCACCGGATTGTCCAAAAGCAGACATTTTCCAACTTTTCTAACACAAACCGAACGATCGCAAGTGAAAAACAGGACATTGAAAGATGCCATGATTATATCCTGCTTGATACAAAAATCAGGAGTTAGTTGCAACTGGCCTAAACTTTAGAGTTTAGTGTTATGATATAGAACAGTTTAGAAATGGATTTACAGATTATTTCATTGTAAAGCAGCATCACAGTTTATATCTACCATGGGAATATTTTGAAATACAAAGAAGTGTTTAGGCCTCCACTGTAGGGCATTGAGGAAACTGCATAAATATCCAGTATGTGGTTATTAGACTAAAGGTAATCCAGATTCCAAGTAATATAATTTAATAGTAGGCAGATCCCCATGGAGCTCCAATAATCTGACTCAATTTTAACATAGTAAGTAAGGGAATAGACATGTGAGGCTGGTTGATGGGAAAGACAAAGCTGGAGTGGGGCTTAGCGGTATCACATACATAGCACTATATGCCAACCACATGTAGTTTCAAGGCACCAGGAGCAAAGACAAGCATTGGAGATTTTAGACAGTGTGGCAAACCTAGAGAGATGAAATAGTTGGGCATAGTGTTCTTAAGAAGGCATGCACATGCACACAGAACTATTGGCCAACTACTTTTAAGACATAGCACAGCGGTACTGTAAAAGTATTAGAAGGCTATCAATGTATTAGTAAACGTAAGCTCTACTTCACTTAGGCTAAAATACATTTGCAGCTGTAAAATGTATGATGAAGTATTAACTGTTTGCAGATTAACATTTATTTGCCACTGAATATAGTGAAATGCACAAATTAAATGGATATGCTCTTGTGCACAGTTGTTAGTTGTAAGGTGTTTTAAATGTGCTATCATATAGCAAGGCACTTTTTTGTCAAAACAAACAGTATATCTAATACTCTCAAATCTACACTAAAGCATGTGGATCCACAATGTCCATGTTGATCACATATGCAGGAGGATGTATACCATTCAGTACCATCTTGTCACTTTGCAGCAACTCAAACGGAACATAAGGCTTCTGGTTTCGATTTTTTTCCCTTGAGACACACAAAGCAATACAGACTCAGAACACACATGGAAGATGGAGATGTGGTGCCCACACACAAATACATACATTTTACTATTGACTGTTTATGTACATATAGCTGGTTATAGCATTAAAATTAGTGCTCCTAGTTTAATGGTATTTATTGTTTTTAATATTTCTGTCTGTATTTATCCATTTTAATTTTTTAGCCATTTTATTGGTACCTATCCATATGTATTTTATATTTTGAGAATAAATGGATTGTAAAATGGTATATTCCCACCTTTACCTGATAAACACTCAATCATACTTGGATGTGTTTCACATTTTAGCAAATTAAGGACCCAAATATAACAAAACACTACACTGATTGGTAATTATTAGCATTATATTCACAAATATGTTGACACATGCCTGTATTTAAAGGCAATTGCATCCTGGTTTTAAATCCCCATGCTGTCTATCTGCTTAGCAGTGTCTGTAATTCATGAAGCACAATAGAGAGAGTAACTCGCAAGAAGCACAATTTTCTGTATTTTTCGGCTTTTAAAAACAAATTCAAACAGAAAATAGACTGTTTTCCGTCTGTATTTATCTGTAATGATCAGTAAAAACAGAAATCTGGAAGCCTTAATTAAAATCAAATCACATATAAATGTTACATTTGTCTTTTACAAAACTGTACCATTTTCTCCTTATTTGGAATGAAGCCAGCAAACAGGAGTGGTTCACCTGCGAGGAAACAGCTTTCGTTGTTGCCATGCTGTTTACCAGGATGTGCCCTTAAACATATGTTCATCACAGAATGGGAAATATTTCTTTATGACGAGGATATTGCACAGCTGATGGCCCTTGCCACAGACAGGGAAATGCTGCAGTGTGAAAAGCTAACTGGAATTCCTAGGGAGGCAACATCTTTCGGCAGACAGTAAAATTATCCTGTGAGCCACAAGTGCTTGCAGGTGAAAATTAGAACTGAAAGCTCCAGCCTCTTTTTATTGGTGTATTGCACTGCAACTGGAATTCTACAGTATATTTAGCACTGCACTGAAGTTAATTTTTAAACATTGATTGTTTTCAAACATGAACCACTGAAACTAAACACATAAATCTAGGATGTTGCGCTGGCGATGGAATGAAGCTACAGGCATGAGCTTTCCATGACTCCCTGAGCCCATAGCAAGTTAAAAACATGCCCATATTGCCATCCTGTGTCACATTGCGCACAAAGTCACACTCGGTATTCATTTACCAGAAATTAAACACATAAGAACTAGGATGTTGCGCTGACTGTGGAACTGAAACCCAGCTCCTATAGTTCCCAAGCTCGTAGCTGCAGGTTGTACCGAGTGTAGATTCCGAGTGTAATGAAGGCAGCAGGCATGAGCTTTCCTTGACTCGCTGCATGCACCCATGCAAGCTAAACACATCCCTATTGTCAGCGGATAATTGCTGTTCTCTAGCTGGCTGCATACCGTCGGCAAATTAGCATTTCTGACCCCTGGATTTTTACCAAACCCGTCCCACGTGCCCTTCCCTAATAAGCCTGAATTAAACTACTGTTGCTTGCAGGTGAGTGTGAAAATAGGGAAAGAGAGCAAAGCATTGCCATTATGCCTCTCTTATACAAATTCATTTGCATCCTCGCTGTATTCTGTTGGCGCTGCAGTACAATGACATCACCTCAGGTGCTACCAGATGTGCATAGAGCCTTTAGGTCCACCTGTAGTTTCATTCAGGTATCTGCATAGAGGTGAGTGCACATCATGAAGATATATTGAGAATGAAAAATAACTGTTTCAAAAATGTGTATGTGATGGGGCAGTTACAAGACTGGCAAAAACCGGATTAAAATCTCGTGATTGTAGGCAAATTGTTTCCCCACACTTAAAAATACAGATCTGATTATGTAACATTTTTGCAAGTAAAGCGCTGCAATGGCCCTTTATCAAGTTTGCACAGCAAAAATACTGTATAAATAAATGTGACTGGGGCATCATGTTATTTCCACGGGCAAAAAAGTCGATGTTGGTAACCCCCATGACAAGGCCTTGTAGTAGATGGTTAACTGTTGTTTTCCAACTGTAATGTTTTAGGTATTTGTAATTTTATAACTGTACACCCTATGGGGCAGATCAGCAACACTTTAGGCTCATCTGCCCCTGGGGCAGAAAACCACTTGATACAAGGGAAAGTTTCTGTGTGTGTGAACTGGAGCTAGACTGATGGTCTGCATGTACTGGCATTTGGCTGGCTGTGTGTGTACTGGCATTTTGCTGGCTGCGTGTGGACATGCACTTGGCTGGCGGTGTGCGAGGACTAGCGCTTGACTGATGGTGAAGCTTGTGTGGATCCCCCAGCATTTTCTTACCCAGAATTCCATGCAAACCTCAGATTTAACTAAAAAGTTAAATTGTCCTCACATTTCTGTGTGAAAATGTTGTAAGATCGCTGCATCATTACAATTTTCCGACCACTCAGCATTTCCCTTAATCTCCTGATAAAAATTATACCTCACTTGTGTCAATGCCCAAAGCAGAGTCATCCAAAAAATGTATAAAATGAAAAACTGAGGGGGAACCAAAGTGGGTCCAAAAGAGCAATCTACACGTTTTTTGGGCCCTTCCCTATCGCAGGTGCTTGGCCCACCAACTTGTGAGCACATGTGTAGATGGGCCAAGTGCCTGCGATAGAGAAGGGCCTAAAACATGTAGACTGCTCTTTTGGACCCACTTTAGTTCCCCCTCCGTTTTTAGGCTGACTCTGTTTTGGGCACCCACACAAGTGAGGTATAATATTTTTGGGGTGCCGAGGGGAACCCTTGGTGGCAGGAAATTTGTGCTGATGCAGTGATCCCACAAAGAAATGTGAGGAAAATTAGTTTTTTAGGTAAATTTGAGGTTTGCAGGGGATGCTAGGGAAGAAAAGGTTGGAGGATCTACGCAAGCCACACCTTACCGGACTCCCCCATTGTCTAGTTTTCAGAAATGCCTGGGTTTGGTAGGTTTCCATAGATGGTCGCCGAGCCCGGGACCAAGAACACAGATCACACCCTTACAAAGCCAGGTTGTTTTGTGATACATTAGATACATATGTTGAATAGGCTAATCATTTTTCAAGGCCACGTCAGTGAATAAAGGAGGACAACTTTGAAAAGGAAGGAAACGGGGACCATTCAAAAAAATAGTTAACAGATAAGTTCACATTATGAACTCTGTTCATAGCACACTTCAGTCTACAAAACTGATTTACTCCTAAAGGCCAGTAACCTCAGAAGACACTCACCAAACTTACAGGTGCCCATTTTATCAGCCTTAAAAAACGAAATCGTGCCGTAATTTTAACGTTATAACGGGGTTAAATTGTCCAGTTTTGAGGACACATTAACCTAGTAAGCCACTAGACCAACTTCTCTGATTTGCATGAAGCAAAATCAATACAACTACACTCATCCGTAAGGAGGTTATTGTACGAGCACACTATTTGTTTATTTTCAAGTCTCATCCTATAGCCCTGCAAATGAGATGAATGCAAACAAGACACAAAATAATTCACACTGGGGTTACAAGAATTGCTCTATAAGTGGTACTTTTAGAAGTTGAAAAAAGTCCTGTGCTACACTTTACCAAGTGCAGAATGGTAATAATTGTCACTTATCTGCATGATTGCAGACAGAACATTTCACTGAAGAAGCAGATGGCAACATTATACAGTACTCAGCACCGAACAAAGTAAAAGAAGGATCCTTGCAGACTTCAGGCAGAGCAGATTACATTATCCTCAAAGGTGCAGTATGAAACTACAAACTCATTTTTATACTGCTGGCGTTAATTTGATGCATGAAAATATATTGTTGAAGGCTTGTCACCTGCAAAAATAAAGGTCCTCATTAATCCACCTTCAGTTTCTGTCATCACAAATGTTATTGGTTGTTGACCCATGATACAATTGCAGTTTAAATATATTTTACTTACTAAATGTATAATAACATTCTTTCTTTTGTTATAGTTCTTCACACATCACCTTCTGCAAAGCAGTGTACATTACATTCAGACAACACTACAGTGTTACCAGATTATACCCCACCAGTAGAAGACACAGATGACGATCCAAAGGACAGTGCTTGGGATAAGCTTTGTACCAGCTTAAAAGGTGAACAGTATGCTCAGCTCAAAGATGATTTAATTAATGATTCAGATTTAGCTTTTGAACAACTTGTGGATCAAGTTGGCTATACCATTCGAAATGAGTATGAAGAAATTCAAGTTTGTTCTGGTCAAATTAATACCACAGATGCACCTATTTTTGAAGGCTCCAACAAATGCTTAGGGGTGGTCATACTGTTGCTTTGTTGCTTCATTATTCGTTTCCCCTTGAGCAATGAGGCAGCTGCCTACATGCTGAATCTCATCTATTTGCTCTTACCTCGTGATAACAGAATGCTCAGAACTATGTATCACTGACACAAATATATATTTTTTAAAGTGTTAAGGCTCCTAGTATTACTTACTATTGTGCCACTTGCTATGCACGTGTTGATATAAACACTCAGGCCTGTCCTAACCAACATTGTATGAAAGATTTCACTCAAAGTGACTCTGTGTCTTATTCCATTCAGCATAGCCTAATTGCACAGTCACAGACTATGTTTAGGCGAAAACAGTTTACAGAAAAGGTGAGGAAACATCAATTTGATCACTATATGGAGAACAAGAAACAAACAGTGAAAGATGTATATGATGGGAAAATGTATTTGGATTTATACAAGAGTGGATTCCTGAAAAACCCCAACAGCCTTTCATTTGCAATGAACACAGACAGTGTTCCTGTATTTAAAAGTTCAAAAATATCAGTGTGGCCAGTGTACTTGATGGTAAATGAGTTACCTGTACCCCAAAGAAAGCTCTGTCATAATATATTGCTATATGGTATTTTAGTTTCCACAAAAAAGCCAATAATGTGGTCTTTCTTAAAGCCATTATATGATGAACTTGTACAGCTGGAAAGTGGAGTGTCATTTAAAGATCACAATTGTAGTTTTACTTGTCACGCTACACTTCTGACAATCACATGTGATTTACCAGCTTGCTGTCTTGTTTCAAACAGCACCCAGTTTAATGGCAAGTTTGGGTGCTGGCATTGTCTACAAGAGGGTAAAGTTGCTGTTTCAGGAAAAGGGCACTGTAGAGTATTTCCTTATAATGTTCTAAAGCCAAAAGGCCCACCAAGGACACTGGATACTATTAAATCTGATGCAAACAGTGCAGTAGTTAATATCGAGAGTGGGCTTCCTGATTACAGTGGAAGGGGGATCAAAGGTCCCATGTGGTTCATGTTTTTTTAAACATTTCTGTGTAACCAAAGGATTTGCTATTGATTACTTGCACTGTGTCTGTTGTGGCATTATGAAACTGTTGCTGACCATCTGGTCCACTAAAGAATATAAGCATTGTTCTTATTCTTTTTATGAAAAAGTCAAAGTAGTTAATGTCTATTTGAAACAGATAAAACCCACACTGGATGTTAGTCGGGTTCCAAGGTCTGTTGATGAACTACCATATTGGAAGTCCTCAGACTTTCAAAACTTTCTTTTATTTTATGGAATACCTGTGTTAAAACATGTTTTAGATAAATTGTGCTACTTACACTTTTGTGTACTTGTAAAAGCAATTCATAAGCTGTTAACTGACAATATTACCCAGGAAGATTTAAATATAGCAGAACAGTGTTTACTTCTGTTTGTGCAACTATTTAATGATTTATATCAAAAGAAGATTTTTGACAATGAATGTTCATTGACTGGTCCATTTAGTAGATAGTGTAAGAGCAGCAGGGCCTCTGTTTACTTCTAACTGTTTTGTTTTTGAAGAGCTTAATGGTTTCCTTTTACAACATGTGCATGGTATGGTAGGCATAGAAACGCAGATTCTAAATGGAGTAAGCATGATACAAGTAATACCTTTGTTGTTGGAGAATCATTTGCCTCTTGATAGTGCTGAGGCAGATTTTTACCAGAGTATGATGTGTTCATATAGTAGAAAATGGTATGTAAAAATAGGAACTTGCATTTACAGTGTTGTGTCTACATACCTGTACAGCTTAACAGAGAATGAATATATAGCAGTAACTCAGAATGTACATATTTCAGGCTCTGATGTAGTAGGCTATAACAAAATATTTTTATAACAAAGCAGTTGTCTTGTTTACAACTCAAATTACACTCATATTCAGAGGAGAGACCAAAGTGTAATAAAATATGCAACAGAAGCTGGGGTGTTTGCCTGTGGCAGGGTCACTAGATTCAATCAATGTAAGCAGGCAGACTTGTCTATTAACCTGGCTCTCATGATTCCACTTAAGTGTGAATCCTATGACATCAGGGAACCAGATCATATGGTAGAACTAGATAACAACATCATAGCTATCAGAATATATATGATACAATGTGCCTGTTTTTACATTCAGGTAAAAAAGGAATCATTTGTAAGTGAAATGCCAAATCAATTTGAAATAGTTTTCTCCAATTTGCAATTCTCTCTGTATACAACATTTAACTTAAAATCATCGAGATCAGCATACTTAACCTGTGCTCCAAGGACCCCATGGGGGTCTCCAATACTTACTCAGGGCTCCATGACTGCTTAGAAAATAATATAATGTTGACAGAGTAATAAAATGTATATCAATAAAGCAAAATGTCAAACTGAAAATTCAAAATGTTCTGTAAATGTACAGCAATGTGAAATTAGAAGTTAATAATTAATTTGGTATCCTTTGATGGATTTGTGAGAGCAGTGCAAGTACATCAAGTAGAATACAGTATGGCCGATTGGTGTCCCCAAATGAATTTAGGAAAGTTTCAACCTTCCACTTAGAAGTAAAATGTTGATTTTTTTTTAATTTGTCAATTAAATACAACATTTCACTATTTTATTATTTGTTTGATGAATGCTTGTTTTGTAGTTTTGTGTGTTGATTTGTTGTTCAAACCATCAACTATCAAGATGGCTTGATAAATAATATGCTACATAATGTGGCGCCAGTGATTAAAATCATGCAGTATTCCTTTTTAGGTCTCGGCTAGACAGCGCATGCGCTGTCTCAAAGACATGTGTTGTGCTTAATCTGTGGGTTTCAGCCCGACCACGAGCTTACCATTTGCTTGCTCTATCGTCTGCCTCATATACTTGGACTCCATTTGTCCATGGCATGCATATGTCATGCTTCCTCTTGTGTTTAGCCATCCCCGAGCACGGACCAAGTACTTGTGTCCGTCAACTGCTCCTGTGTTTGAACACTCCACACCTAATTTACAGTATCCTTCCAAGTGTTCCTTTTCTGTAAACATGCCTGTAAATCGTACTCTTATCTCGTCACATCTGCTGTGCATTCAAAGACCAAGGTCAAATGTCAGGCGCTGTTTTCCAAGAGTTCTTGTTTACTTTTGTTTCTCTGGCTTCAAGGTGAGAGGATATTTGTGACCAACTTGCTGGATACTGGGGTTAGGAAAGAGTTTTTGTAGCACACAACATTTAAATGAATTGTGTAAGTCCCAACCTGTGTATCGTTTGCAGTTCCAGTCATCAACAATGTTCAGTTCTGGGCCCCCAGCTTCCAGTAATGACTCAGTGGGGTTCCCGAATTCCAATAATCATTTCCAGGTTCCAGTAATGATAAAGTGGGGGTCCACAGAAGTCAAAAGGTTGGGAACCACTGGTGTAAGTATATCAAAAGGGATCAGAATGCAAATGATGAAATGTTTTTATTATTTCTGAAGTTTGTTGGAAACAAATACTTTTATATACAACTCCACTCTTCGCCACTTTCTCAATGCAACTCTGCAACACTGTGCTCTATGCCACTACACTCTATGTTTCTACACACTATGACAATGCGCTTTACTCTGTAACACTCAACTCTGTCCCCCTGCAGTCTACGCCAATCCACTGTACGTCACTCTAATCTACTCTGCACCCATGCACGCTACACTACTTTACTCATTTCCATTACACTCTAAGACACTCTACCCTCCACCACTCCACTTTACTTGTTTTACCTATTATTACAAAATAAAGTGGCAAACAAATGTTAAAAAATAACCTGTGACTTAGCCACAGTTCTCTAAACATGTTTTATGCTCAGTTGTGTCTAATAGAAAATGAATGTCATTTGCGTTTATCTGCAGATAATCGTGCAATCATCCAACAGTTTGAATTTTTCTAACAAAACTGAAAGCAAAGTGGTGGGCATGCTCTTGAAATAATCAGTAAATTATGTTGAAATCACCAGAAAAAATCTATTTTGATGGAAACAAAATGGTACTTTTGGAGAATTCAGATGCTCATTTCCAAATCACCCTAAAGTCATCTGGGACACTCGCATCTAGAAAATTAATCAGATACTCATTTTTAAGTCATCCTTAAACCATGAGGAATAATGACACCTGAAGTCTTCAGATACTCATTTTCATGTCATGCTGAAATCATCAGGGATAATGACACCTGATGAGGTCATCAGATACTCATTCTTCAATCCTCCTGACGTCATCAGGAATAGTCACACCTTATGAAATCATCAGATACTCATTTTCAAGTCATCCTTGTGCCATCAGGCTCAGGTTTCTATTCTTTGCTGATGACTTCAAGAGCTTGATGATGTCTGATGATGTGAAAATGACTTCTACAGTAGTTGGATGATCATCCAATGACCCTGAGATGGCTTCTAAAGTAATTATGTTTGACCTGAAAGGGTCAGGACCAACTACTGGCAGGGCCCCAGTGAAACAAATCATGGCATCTGCAGTATAGAGAAGGCATGGATCTAACTGCCAAGTGCCATGCATCTCGCGTTAGAATAACGCAGTTCGGTAATTTCCCCGCAATGCCTGAGATTGACAGTACTAAAACCGCGTGCTGAAGTATGATAAACCCGTATAATTCCAGTTTCTCACTTTGCCGGGATGCATAAAAACTGAGCTCTGAGTACTGGTTACCAAAGGCCACAAAGAAAGGGATATTTACCATGTTACAAAAGAAATCTGACAACCTCACACAAATGATTTGTCACCCACCATCTCAGTGCCAAAAGGTAAACTGATGGACGATGTTTTTACCAAGGAAGGTAGCAACCCTATCCACACGGCATCTGGAAGCCAAGAATGGACAACAATCGTAACGAAAAATGACTCTTGCAAATATTTTAATATGTATTCACATGGCTTTTGATTTACATGAATCAAAATAAAGTGCCGCGCTATAGAGCGGTTTCGGCCATACCCAGAAAAATGGGCGGAGTAAAACTGCTTACATCACGATCACTGGCTTGTGAACAAAGTGGCCATCTTGTGCTTGATGTTTTTACATTCTGTGGTCGCACGTTAGCGCGGCTTAATAAACAAATAATTCGAAAGACCTAATACGGCCAAAAGAACACATTGCACTCATAAAGAAACATCAGTAATCAAACAAAAAAATTGAATATAAACAATGGTTTATCTGTATTGCAAGTCAATAAATGCCGTTTCCAATACTCTTGAACGTTGAGTTAGTCAAAGCACTCAAACGAAAAAAAAAACTACTTGCACAAACGTTGTAATCGAAAATATGCACTTGCCATCGCCGTTTATGGGCCGTGGGCTCTTCTAGCATTCACCGTGACAGTTCTATAAACCCTGTCGCAAGGCATTGTGGGTGGGTATTTTGAACAGCGGCGCGCGAGCAAGTCATTGCTCCACCTACCGCTGCATCGGTGTGGCTGGTGAGAGTTGCCAGGTGCGCGAGGGGTTACCCCGATCTCGAAGATGGAGCAACAGGGTGGAGGGCCCTATCGGAGCGGCAGTGACTCTATGCCCGCAGTCCTGCCTCAGAGCAGCGCTGTAACCGACGAGCAGGCAGAGAGATACGAGAGGTACGTTTACGCCATAAGCATGCGTGTTAAAGTCGAAGGCGGGGGACACAGCCGTGACCCAGGGTAACCTATCCCACCACTGTCCTTTAATATCACACTTCCCATAGCTGACAAGTTTTTAGACTGCTTATTTGTAACATATCCGTAGTTTCACTCTGGTTATGTGTGACGTTTCAATTATTTATGTGACACTTAGAGTGATACCCCATAGAGAACAACAGCTGTATCTGTGTAGTGAGATACATTTCTCAAATTAGCCCACATTATGCCATAAATACAGACCCGAGTCCCTAAAATGTTTATAGAATGTCATTAACTTCCATGTACTATTAGCATCAGTTTGTAGTCACGCTTGGTATCTTGATAACCAATGAATTTATTTTGAAGGGCAATTGCTCTAGTTTAATAAACATGTATGTTATGTCGGGAACATACTTCAGTTCAATTATGGAGACTGTTAAACCATAATAGTTCATCAAAGACCGTGCATGGTAATCACAGACACCAGAACAGCATTTCCGCGTTTTAAAGAAGTGACACCTGGTCCAGTAGCACTGTGGTAACCCGCAAGAGGTTACAGAGCAGGTATTTTTTAAATAAGTCAATGTTTAACTCGGAAAACTAACGGCAAATGATTAGGACTACTCGCTGTTTAGCTCTGACCCAAAGCCATTTGGGATTCAGACAGCATTTGCTAGACAGGGGAACGACAACAACGGTCATTCCTTCTCCCTCTTTACCTTCTCGGTTGCATGATGCAGATCCAGTCCTCGAACAAGGTCATATGCCGGGCCTTGCACCTGATGAGTTTGGGAAAGGGCAGGTTTCTCCGTCTTTACGTGCTGGCATCTTCACGTCTCCATGATCAGGGTCAGCGGGCTGCCCTGGGCACCAGTATTTTAACTTCATGACAAAAAAGTGATAACTGTTTACAAGGGAACCTCGTCTCTTTTTGGTCCTCACCTATGCCTGGAGTACTCAGAAGTATGACCGTTTTATTTACTTTCACGCTGCCAAGCTAAGAGCAGCGTCTCCATTCAAGCAGGGTCTCTAATTGGCTGGACCTTTAGTTTCAGTGCGGTAATGCGAGGCCAAGCTCTGAAATACGTCACTCACAATACCATACCTGATAACTCTTCCCCGCTACGTTGCTCGTCATCCCAAAAGAGTTGAGTGCAACCTTGGAGTTTGCGCTGTCTCACAACGTCAGGGTTACTTGTGTTCAGAGAAGTAGATTAGTCTGGCTTCGCTTTCTGACTAAAATTAGTAGACTGACAATTAATTCTCATCGCACCAGACCCGGTGTTCCAGGCATACATTTGTACTTAACCTTGTGTATTTTGGGACTTGTGGTCCTGGTTCTATTCAGTTGTACAAATTCACCTCAAGGCTTCTAAAAATAGTGATTTGTGAATTTAAAGACTAGGAGGGTAACATTGTGTCCGTAGTACATTTGGAACCATTTAGTAAGGTTACTCTGACCTGCTGCACCATGATTCCACCATTCTGGCGTTCTAACCAGCACTAATGTTGCCCTCCAACTAGGCCTGAGTGAATTTTAAGTTATGCCAGCTGGGAATTCTGGGAATTTCACTTTACACTTGTTGCATACAATTTCCAAAATTATGCCAATTTGCAAAATTATGTACCATTCGCAGTAAAAAAAAAAAAAATCATGGAAATGGCGCCATAGCGGTAAAGATTTGCCACAAATGCAGGGAAACAACAGAATGCAAGGAACAGATGTTCACATTGCTTTATTTTAAAAGCGTCCTTGCACAAAAACATGGTGTGATGAGACAGATCGTGCAAAAATATAGTGCATAATGATGGGTTTGCATTTCACAAACTTTTGCATAATTTTGCCATAATTGTGCAAATTTGTCATCCTCTCTACCTCCGGTCTCTTGACTACAGGTTTCCCAAAGCCATAGTATTAGTTGCTGCCACTTGACGGTGGCAGTTTATATATAAATTGTGCTGCAGAATCCAGAATTCAGCAGGAGGGATAATTCTGCTTTTCTCTCGGCTGTCTATCTGATCATGACAAAAGATTTGCACTGGCTTGCCGTACTCAAGATGTATGTTCAAGGTCAGTTGCTTGGTTTTTAAAGCACTCACTAGCAAATGACACTATATTTTTCTAAAGCTGGAAAAAAAAACTAATCGGCCCACCAGATCTCCGTGGTCCGTCAATGGTAAACAAATATGCATCCCTACAATTAAGGCATGTGCTCTTTTGCCTTCTTGGTTTACAAAATCTGTAATTCTCTTCCTCTGAATCTTTGTCTCACATAATCCTAATCATCCTTCTGAAGAAAACGAAAAACCTAGCTATTTAATCTATAGCTTCCTGCTGTCTCGGAAAACAGTTACACTTAATCTAGATCAGTGGTTCCTATCCTGTGGTCTGAGGACCCCTGGGGGTTCTGCGAAGACTCCTCAGGGGGTGTCTGACTGCTTAGACAATTACCTAATATTAACAGATTAATTAACAAAGTGTATATAAATAAGATCAGTAGATGTACGATTGACAAATGTACTGTAAGTGTCTGCAAAGCCTCTTCAGAGGGTCCGTGCAAATTAAGACGTATTATCATTTGTCTGTGTTTGATGGAATGCCTTTTTGTGTATTGTTTTGCGGTTCAAATCATCAACAGTGTTTAGGCCTGGGTCCCCAGCTTCCAGTAATGAGCCAGTGAGGGGTCCCCAGATTAAAATAATGATTCAGTGGAGGTTCCCAGGTTCTAGTAATGATAAATTGGGGGTCAACAGAAGCCAAAAGGTTGGAAAACACTGGTTTAGATCTTAACGGCAGAATGCCCTGTTGAATAGCAGTCACTATATAAATTAATTCATTCACAACCTGGTCTGAGTACCTCTACCTCAAGGGCCACATTGTAAAGGAGCAGCTCATAGGATAGTGATAAAATGACCAAACAAACTGTTATTGTCTGTTTGTATTTTAATGTCATGCCCCACTTATGCCATGAATAATCGACTCCACATCAGTACTTCTTCCTCTGTAGGGACACTTTAAACTGTTCATCTCTCAAAGTATATGAGGGGGAATGCAATCACCCCTCTGTTTCCCTCCCTCCCTCCTTCAATATTACAGCACACAACCTGTACTTAATTACTATGGCAAACAATTTTGTTTCTTAAATTGGGTGTTTTTGGAGCGGATGCATCAAAGCCTGTCGTTCAGTTTTAAAGTTTCAACATTTTAGGGATTGTGTAGTAATTTACACATCATGTCACTTGTTCTTTTTTACAGTGACCTCACAGAAAGTAAGAATAGATAACAACATGAAGACCTCACTGACCTTGGCAATTACTCAACACCTCACTAAAAGCTTTCGTAGAGATATATATCACGCCTTAGAAACGCATTTTTAAGGCAATGTTGGCACTTATTCAGCCCCATCACTAGTGCATCGTAAGAACGAAAATTTAAGTAACTATAAAAACACATAACAGGTGTATTTGTAGAGTATGCGTTCTGCTGGACTGGTTTCATGGTGCTTGTTGTGCTACTCAATGGCTTAATGGACCCATTGATATTCGAACCTATGACCATGGGGACAAACCCAGATCCCTGAAGTGGATGCATTATTCAAATGAGCCACCAAGACTTGCGTATTGCAATAGTTTTGGCAAATGTAGAAGCCTGTACCTAAAGTATATATATTGTCTTAGAATACAAGGGTACACTAAATTTTGTTGTAGTCTTTATTAGATTTTTTTTGTAGAACATAAAATACATCGGCATGTGACAATCAGAGCTGTTTCTCCGAGCATGTCGCATCTAACAGGTCAATCAATAAGATTCCCAACACCCCCCTCCACCTGACAATGATCATCAAGGAAATTGAGACAAAAATTCTCTAGGGCATCACTCTGTCCTGCCTATTGCCCATTCCCCCGTGCTCTTTTACTTCACAATGATGTCCCTTGACGGACCAATACCCCCACAGCAGACCCTCGACATATGTCCGTGCTAGGGGCACAGTGAGAAGGTTCATACTCCTCAATGGCATACTTGAATATTTTCAGCGTTTTGATGTATGAAAATACTGTTGTTCAAGAGCTTGCATGTAAACCTTAAATGATGGGTACTCAAAATAATGCAGAAGCGCTCAATATTTGGTAAAGGATTCATTCTGAATCATGAGTAGAAAGGAAGCCACTTTGTTGTGGTGCAAACAACAACCTGGAAGAGTGGCTTTTGTAGTTCTGCACAGAAAGCAGATTGGCAGAGACGAAGATTGTTGGTGATTCAGCAATTAGGTGCAACAAGGTTTAGTGAGGATTTTCAAGGTAAGGGAGACCTATGTGTTAAGGTAATGGTGGAAAAAAAGGAAGTGTTGTTTAGAGGAAAGTGTAAAGGTGAACAGTTTTGTGGTCTTTAGGGAAAATGTCAGGAAAGGGAAGGTAGTGACCCAAAACCAGATTTTTCAGTATGTTTACTGTAGTTTCAATTGGTTAGATTGCAATGGTGTTGTCAGATTAGGATGTATTTTAGTAAGGTGACAGTAGGTGGTGGACCACTAACGAAAGGAATATAACAAAATTACTTAATATTGATTTGTCGAGGTGATGGGAAGAAGCTGCAGATGAAGCCTTCTCATGCATTTCCTGTAGTCTTAGTCAAAAAGAAGTGGCTAGTATAAGAGCCTAGAGGTGTTGAAAAAGGAAATCAGTTGAGTGTTATTGGGCTTTCAAGAGTGTTAATGGGTTGTTTAAAATGTACTTTGATTAATTCTTGCTGGGTGGTGGATTTTCCTTTAGTAATGCCCCAATAGATAGCCTTGTACAAACTACCCATCATACCAGTGACTGCTGATAGACACTCTAGCCCAGTCCACTGGTCAAACGCCCAAGATCGGTTCACCCTAACATTCGGGCTCTGAATAACTTGAAACTTGGGGTTTTAAGGGGTGTGTCCAAGATGGCGCCCCCGGACAGGAGTGAAACCTCAGAGTTCCGCCGTCGGCCAGATAAGGGGTGGAGATTTGGCCTCTTCTGCTCTGGGGACTGCTGGCAGATGGGGGAGCGTAAGTATGCTGGAAATACGAGCCCTGTCTGTCGCCACCTCCTGCCCCTGGGGGCCAAAGTGTCCTCAAACACCCCACCCCTGAGAGTTTGGGGGTCCAGACTTCGACCTCTGTCAGCCCTAGCACGTTCCCTGTCGCTCCCCCGGATAGGCAATCCAAGAGGCTGGAGACACTTGGGAAGATGTTTTCTTCCGCCAGCCTAGCATTGCGGTCTGTGAACGCCACATGTCTCTTGGGCTGCTATTCCTACACTCTGTGGAATACTGCTGTGCAAGTGCTGCCTACAGTCCCAGAGAAGACAAGCTGTGCTCTCCCAAGCAGCTGTAGCTGGAAGAGATGCAGCAAATTTCACGATCGGATGTGGATTCGACACAAATGAATCGCTACGCAGGGCGGTTTTGTCGACAGTGGCCATTTGGTGGGGGGATGTCATGTCTTCTTTAATGCACATGCCCTTTTGATGGCTCCTATCTCTTCAGAGCCAACGCAGACTCGGTGCTCAAGAGGTTTAAGCACAGTGGGGTCTACCCCAGTACTTGGGGCTATCTTTTGCCCTGAGCCCGCTCTTAGAACCTTTAATGGCTACGGAAGGGGCTACCAACTGCACCAGTTCCTGCCCAGTCACTGTGCTGCCCATGCTTTCCAACCCCTGTGTGGCCAAGTGTGCAATAGCCACAAGCCACATGGATCAGACAGTTAGAGATTGGGTCAGTTCACCATCCCTGCGGTAGCATCCAAATCTGCCCTTGTACCGTCACCGGCACCTAGTTGGTGGCAGGATCCGTGCCCCATTGACAGTCCATAACATCAGACAGGTGTGTTTTTTTTTTGGTTTTTTTTTGCAGTTGGTCTGAAAGGGTTACTCTCTCCCCTTCCTGACTTCTCCCCTCATTCACCCATCTCAAGACAGGCTGACAGAGGATCATCTTTCTCTTCTCCGCAGGGAAGTTGTGGCTCTCTTGGCCATAGAGAGGGTCCAGATGCCAGAAGTAGGTCAATGGGGTTATTCCTGCTACTTTCTAGTGCTGAGGAAGGAGAGGCCGTTGTCCTGTTCTAGACGTGCGGCCCCTCAACTACTTCCTCAAGGAGAAATTCAAAATGCTCAGGTTCTGTCTGCACAGGAGACTGGATGGTAGCGTTGGACTTGTAGGATGCAAACTATTATATCCTCAGACTGTTTGCCCACAAATGTTACCAGCGGTCCACGGTGAGCCATGAGCCTTTGATCAGTGCCCCTCGGCCTTCACCAAGGTGATTGCGGGTCATCTGCGGAGTTCAGGAATGTCGGTCTTCCCCTAACTCAGCAACTGACTGTTGAATGTGGCCTAGCCCCAGGCTGTCATCTTCCACCTCCAGGCTATGGCGAACATCCTGCACTTGTTAGGTGTAGGAAGCTGGCTCTGTATATACTATATTAAAATGAGATATAGTGTGCAGAGAGTCCAGGGGTTCCCTGGAGTCTAAAGTAGATAATACAAATGCTCTCTTTTGTGGCAGACTTTTGGGGCTCATGGCCGCCTGCATCCTGCTTATGCACATGTCCGCAAGTGGCATATGTGGGCTTTGCAGTGAGACACTGAAGCTCCAGTGGGCACAGCATCAGAGGAATCTCTCAGACATGGTCCTGATCTGAGAAGGAACGGCACATGTATCAATATCACTTTGATTAGAACTGGCAAGTTGTAGAGTGTGCGAATAAATGGCAATAATCTGTAATTTTCAGAAACAGCTCCTGGGGGAAAGAAAAGTTAGTATGATTTGAAGGTAAGTTCCAGTCCACGGGTTGGGGATAAAGTTAACCCCAAACACCCACCACCAGGAACACGGGGCCTGCCAAGTGCAGAGGTCAAAGATGAGGCGAATTTAACAGGGGCCCCTATGGAGGCTGGGGGCACTTGAAATCAGGCCTGCTTGCAGGTAAGTACCTGCGTCTTCTGAGGGCAGGTCTGGGGAGTTTAGAGGAGCACCGGTGGGAGGGGGTGCCACAGGTGAGCACCAAACACACACCCTCAGTGGCGCTGGGGCGGGCGAGTGCAGGATGCAAATACAGCGTCGGGCTCCCAATGCTATCCCATGAGGTGATCCCAGGGGTCACTTAGCTCGGGGAGGAGGGGGGAAAAGGGGGGGGGTTGGGGGGCCCTCAAGGGAGGGCAAGTGGGGGTGGGGGGGGCTCAGGGGAGGGCTCTGGATTCACACTTCAGGCATCGTCGTGGAGGACAGGAGAGGTCAACCCAGGGTGCTCAGAATCACCTGGGAATCCTCTAGTCTGTTGGGCCGTCAGGGCACAGGCCGTGGACGTCTAGTGCAGAGTGGTCGGAACTTGCGGATCCAGGTAGGCTCTGGAGTCCTTAGATGTAGTTTGTTCTTGGACAAGGCCTCTGTCCACAGAAGTTCTTGGTCCTCTGTGATGCAGATAGTCCTCTGGAGGCTTGGCAGAGGTCGCTGGTCCAGCAGGATGCGTCGCTTTCTTTTTCAGGGCTTTTGAAGCTGGAGACAGGCCGGTAGTGCTGGGGCTGAGTCAGTTTTTGTCTTCTCTAATGGGGTTTCAGCTAAGCAGTCCTTTCTACTTGTGAGGTCGCCAGGAATCTGACAAACTGGGTTCAGGGGAGCGCTTAAGTCCTGGTTTTAGGGGCGTTACAGGGGTCATAGGGCAGTAGCCAATGGCCACTGTCCCCGAGGGTGGCTACACCCTTCCTGTGTGCACTCTTTAGGGAGGGGGGGTACAACCCGAACCCTATTTGTCCCTGCCCTGCAACAAAGATGGAGGATTTTGCCAGGAGTGGGTCACCTCAGCTCTGGATACCTTGGGGGTTGGTCCCAGCTGAGGTCGTCACTCCCTGCTTTACCTGATCAGCCCTCTCTTCAAATCTCCTATTGTACATAGGTTCTTGAAAGGTTTTAGTTAATCTTTTTCCCCTTTTAGAAATTGAGTCTCTGGTCGGCAGAGGTATGCACCCTGTCCGAGTAGGGACCACAATCCTAGTTAGGGTAAATTAGATACACAACCTAAATTAATCTCTGCTCACCCTCTGGTAGCTTGCACAAAGCAGGCAGGCTTAACTTAGAAGGCAATGTGTAAAGTATTTGTGCAACACTTAATTTCAGTAACAGTGAAAACAGCACAAAAAGACCAGTTTAGAAAAATAGATATTTATCTGAGTAAAACAAGACCAAAACAACAAAAATCCAATCACTAGAAGTTGAGATATGAATTTTTAAGGATTAAATGTGATGGCAGTGCTTAAGTTTTTGGTGGTAAAAAGGTTACTTGAGGTTGCAAGGGAGCGGTGCAAATCGAAAATCTAGGCTGAATGTGATGGAGAGTAGGCCGACTACAGAACCCACTCGGGGTCCGCTGAACAGTACCTTTGTTGGAGCAGTACATTGACAGCGAGGACACGATGCGTTGATATTTCTGCAGCACTTGGGGCGATGCTTTTTAGGTTAAGCGTACAACCGCTTGTATATTTTCAAGTATACCTCTGTGGGCTTCCAGGTATTTCATTTGTCGGTTTCAGTGTCATTTAAAAATCCTTGCTTGCTTGTGATCAGTCATGCCCCTTTATCCCTCCTTCTGTGGGGGGAGCAGGGAGAAACTACTGTATGATTACGCTTTGGCCTGCTTATCTAGTCTGTAAGGGACGTTTTATTTACTTTGTTTCCTGCTCCTGTCCAGGGAAGCTTCCCTTTTCATTTGCATAGCATTCGTCCTCTGAGTTTAGCTTTAAACAAGGCTATAAATCAGGCTGCTATGTTGGTCACATTTGGTCTTTGTGGGCCCTCTGCACCCTCTCAGTTGCCTGGCTCCCGCCATTCCTTGGCTTGAATTTTTCTTTACCAAGTGTGTCTACCTGCGTGCTTAGAGCAAAGGCGGAGGATCACTTGTAATTGCTTATAGCCTAGGAACCCAGCTCTACCAGAGCTCTGCAATCTTAAGACAGTGCCCACTTCTGCTCCATACTGGGAACCCACTTGCAGCTCCATCATTGCACCTCAGTTCACACATTCCAAGCCCTCAGCCGTGCCAGGAACCCCACAAACGCTGTCTGCCAGAGCACCTCAGTTCTTCCAGTCAGTTCACTCTGCTGCTCCAGTACTGGGACCTCGGGGGCAGCCCCATCAGTACACCACAATTCACATATTCCAAGCCGTCAGCCGTGCCACAAAACCCATACATGCTGTCTGCCAGAGCACTTCAATTCTTCCAGTCAGTTCACTCTGCTGCTCCAGTACTGGGACCTGGGGCGCAGCTCCATCAGTGCACTGCAGTTCACACACTTCAAGCCCTCAGCCGCTGTCTGCCAGAGCACTTCAATTCTTCCAGTCAGTACATTCTGCTGCTCCAGTACTGGGACCTTGGGTGCAGCTCCGTCAGTGCACTGCAGTTTACGAACTTCAAGCCCTCAGCCGTGTCACTGCCAGGAAACCCACACACGCTGTCTGCCAGAGCACTTCAGTTCTTGCAGTCAGTACATTCTTCTGCTCCAGTACCTGGACCTTGGGTGTAGCTCCGTCAGTGCACTGCTGTTCACACACTCCAAGCCCTCAGCCATGCCAGGAACCCCACTCACGCTGTCTGCCAGAACACCTCAGTCAGTCCTCGCAGTCAGTACCAGGGATGTGGAATTCCTATCACCCGACGCCCGGGACATATTTTTTGGAGTACAGGGCAACATGTTTTCTTGTTTGTTTTGTCCTTGGGCAAATAGGCCCAACCCCCTGCAGCACAAACCCTTTGTCTGCCAGCTTACAGACAAGGGAACTGTCTGCAGTTGTGGTAATATGAGTGTCCATATGTCAGTGCTGTTTGAACTTGTATTTATGGTTCATTAATGAAAAGCCTTCATTATTAGGGTGAGCGCTGTAAATAAACATTTTAAGGTCACACTGCACTACTGACAGTTGTTCAAGTGTGAGGAAAAAAAGTGTACATGTTTGGAAACATTTAACAATATGAGGCTCAGTATAATGCTCCCAGAATATTCTCTGATTAGAAGCAAAAGCTTTATTTGCTTTCAAAATAGAAATTTGACTCACTCAGAGCAGGTGCTGTACTGAGGGGCCCACTGGATGGGGGCCGTAGGGCCTTTGTTACGCCACTGGTGTGGCAATGTGGGTTTTTGAGACCCAAACCCTTTTTTTTTTTTTTTTTTTTTTTTCTCTTTTTGCTAGTGTTTTACTGCCATAATTTGTGGCCGCACTACATGGCACCAAAGGGACAAGTAGATTTTTTTTTTACAGGACAAGTAGATGTCAGAAAGCAACCTGTCCCATGGACAAGTAGATATTTGAATAAATTCCACACGTCTGACAGTACACTCTGCTCCTCCAGTACTGGGACCTAGGGTGCAGCTCTGTCAGTGCACCTCAGTTCACACACTCCAAGCCCCTCAGCTGTGTTGGTGCCAGAACCCCACACAACACTGTCTGCCGGAGCACCTCAGTTCTTACAGTCAGTACACTCTGCTGTTCTAGTACTGGGACCTTGGGCGCAGCTCCATCAGTGCACCTCAGTTCACACACTCCAAACCCCTTAGCAGTGCCCGTGCCAGAACTTCACACAAGCTGTCTACTAGAGCACCTCAGTTATTACAGTCCGTACACTCTGCTGTTCCAGTACTAGGACCTTGGGCGCAGCTCCCTCCGTTCTACCCCAGCAAGGTCACTTTCATTCCTATACTGGGACCCCACTCGCATACAGTTCCATTATAGCAGCTCAATTCTAATATTCAGTCCCACTGCCAAGCCAATACTGTAAACAAAAGAGCAAAACACAGCTCAGCCAGAGCACCTCAAGTCTAACATCCAACGCCTCTGTTGATGGGAACCACCACAGCTCCGCCAGAATCCATCAATTCTAACATTCAGTGCACATTTCTTCTCAGTACTAAGGCTCACACACAGCCCCTTCAGGACTTATCGCTTCTGTGGTTCATAGGTAATGCTACTCCCATACTGGGCCCTACTTGCAGCTTCACCAGGACACCTCCAGGCTAACACTCCACTCCGCAGCACTGGTTAGCCAGTACTAGGTTCCCCACATAGCTCCTTAAACATACCTCACTTCTGACTTGTGTGCCAGTTACTATTCCTGTACTGCAGCCCACATACAACTCTGACAGTGCACCTCAACCCTAACCTGCAGCGCCCCATTATTCCAATACCAGGAATTACACAGCACTCCGTTTCTCATTCCTCACTCGCTGCCTTTGTTATTCCAGCACTGGGCCAGGACACAGCTCCGTCTATACCCCAGTCCTGATCTGAAGCGCCCCAATATTGCTGTTTTAGGGTTCACATAGAACTCTGCTAATGCGCCTCCTCCTGTTCTGCAGTGCCCCCTGCTGTTCCACACTCTGACTTCTGTTTGAGGACACTGGGGAGCCAATTAAATCTATTCTTAGGTGCCATCTTTATTTGGGAGGGTCTATTTCACATATCTCACTTTGTTCTTTCCTTTACTCTGTTTACTTTCATTGTTTTCTTGCTCCTCCACTTTTCTCTTTCCAGCTCTTAAAATCCACAAGATAAGTTTTGCTCTTTCTTTCAATTGTTTATTTTTACTCCTCTCCCATTTTTTTATTTGTCTTCCTCTTGCTACCTCCTCTTTCAAACTTGCAAAAACGTTATTTCTGTCCTTGTTTCGTTCCTTTTTTTTTTCTCTCTCTCTCTTCATCAGGCTTCATTCTTTCTCTATTTATTTTCTCTTCCCTTCATTCTTTCTGTGTGTTTTTTTTTTTTATGTGCTCTTTCCTTTGACTCGGTATGCGTCCTTACACTTTTTTTCTTAAAATTTATTATCTTTTATCCATCTTCCTTCCTTTCCCTGGTGTTTTTCTTATCTGTCACTTCACGTTTTTACTGTAAATCCCTCCTTCTTCTTCTTCTTTTTTTTTTTTTTTTTTTTTTTTTTTTTCCCCTGTCTGCATGTTTAAGACACAAGTTACTTGTCAGGACCCAAAGTGTCAAAGTGGTTTTCCCATTCTGTGTCTGTGTGAAATGTCATTAGCCCCTGGTTTTTTCGGTGATGGTTTCTCTCACCATCTCTCCTTTTTCTCTAATGTTAGTTTTTCTTTCTTTTCACACTTCTTTCATTATTTTTTCCTCTGTCTTTAATTCGCTAGCTCCCTTCTCTTTTTTCTCTCATACGCTTGCTCTGTTTCTTCTTAGCTTTCATTTTCTTTTTCTTTCCCTTCTTTCTTTTATTTCTTTGCGTCCCCTTCTCTTGCTTCCTGTCTGTATTCCTTTCGCTTCTGTTTTTCTGCCCGATCCACTTTCTCTCCTGAGGCCTAGTTATAAATGAAGCAACAGGTGCAGTGGCACCGGAGCCCAGAGACCTATGGATCTCACTGAACTCTAATTACTGCTGTATGTTCCTACCAAAATTGCAGGCAACAATTTTCCTTTCTTACTCCAGGGCCTATGACACCGTTACTACACCACTTGTCCTCTCAATCTTTACTCCCGACTCACTCTTTCCTTTCACCCTCCAATCCATCCCAAATTATATTTTTGTTATGGTGTTTTAAGCATTACACTCTAATGGCAAAAGTTTATTTCCGATAACGGTTTATATAATAATTGTGTAAGTTTTTTAAGATACAAGAAGGTAAATGGAAGTGCTCTAGTTAAATGATGGGCCACTGGAATAATGTAGCAGGGAAAGACAAAATTATGAGGCAGGGTTGACCAATGCATGTGGCAAGAAAAGTCCAGTTATGAGTTTACAATGCCAATAGCTCTAACTCCCAAAAATGCAAGACCTATTGCATTGCAAATGCTTGTTAAAATTTGGAGCTGCAGAACCCACTCCAGGACCCGAGGGGGGCACCTCAGCAAAGGTATGACTCACAGATGGCAGAGTCCAGCAGCACCAGGAGAGTTGCAAGCAGTCTTTGATGTCCCTAAGTAGAGTTCTGATCTGGTGGTGTTTGGGCTCCAGTATTTATACTGTGGTTCCCTGGGTCTGGAAGGTGGGAGAAACCTCCAGGCATTCCGTTGAAGCCCACAATGTCCCTGTCTTGCCCTCCCTGGCTCCAGACTCTCTACAGGGGATTATGTGATCCTTTGTGTGGGGAGAAGCACAGCCCTATTCTGGTATGAGTGAGGCAGTGCTAAGCTCTTCTCCTCCCCCCCCTCTCCCCCCCCACCCCCGCAAGGCAGGCCAGGTAGTGGGCAATTAAGTCACACCTAAGATCCCACTTTATGACTGTCTAGAGAGAATGCACAAAGCCTAGCTGTCATCTACCCCATATGTCTATTCAGAGACGGGCAGAGGCACAGAATGATTCCTAAAAGCGGCATTTTCAGACTTAGAATTTAAAATCAGATTTTACCATAAGTTGTGACTTTAAATTGTGAGTACAGGGTCACCAAACTCCATATTTCTATCTTTTCCCATTTGGAAATTGAACTTTAAAGTTTAAGATAATCCCGATGTTATCCTATAGGAGAGATAGGCCTTACAATAGTGAAAAACAAAAGTACGAGTTTTTCACTATGTGGCACCTTTCAGACTCATTACTTGCGAACTGTTTAACGTGTTGTTTGTTTTGTCATTGGCCCAGCAAGGTCTTGAATTGGCCACTATTAACGTCTGTTTGTCAGCTATTTCTTTTGTGTTTTATGGGTGTCGGATCAGCCTTCTTTGTTTGAATTACCTGGTGTGCTGAGATTACTTAAAGTTTTGCAGCATTTGTTTTAATCACAGCCCTTTTTAATGCCACAGTGGAACTTAAATTTGGTTCTTTCTTTCCTCATGCTCACCCCTTTTAAGCTGATGCGCAGTTGTCCACTGCATCTTTTAACATTAACGACTTCTTAATTGCCATAAAATCGGCTTGGCGTGTGGCCTTCAGGCACTCTGTCAACCTGACTTACACATAATATTTTGTTGCGTTCCTGCCTAAAATGGGAACCTCTTTTCATGTCTGACCGGCAATCACCCTTCTGGCGATCTTTGCCCCTTCGAAAGTGAAAGAAAGACTGCATCGCTTAGATCTCAAGAGAGCCCTCAGTTTTTATATTGATCATACAAAGGGCCGTCAAATATACAATCACCTCTTTGTGGGTTCCTTGGAGGCAAATAAGGGCATGGAGGCGCAGAAAAGAACTATTGCTACATGACTAGTACGTTGCATTAAAATCTGCTATGCTTTAGCTGAAAAGCAACCCTCTAGGGAATTCTGGCTCATTCCACTTGAGGTAAGGCTGCTACTACTGTGCTGGCACAAGGATTACCTGTGCTGGATATGTCAGGTGCTATGTGGGCATTGGTGCAACATTCATGAAACCCTACTATATTGACAGACTAGTCAGCAGGGATGGACGTTTTGCCTGTTCGATCTTGCAGGGGTTTTTGGTCTCAGCCATTCCATACCTCCAGCAAATGGGGAGGTAGAGCTTTGGTATTCACTCACAAGGTGAGTATTCTGCTATTAGAAGTACCCATCTGAGGCAATGCTCCTCTACGTGGATACTCCAACTGCAAATTCCTCCCACCATCTGCAGTTGAGTATCCCCATCTCTCCATTCCGTGGAATGGTCTCTTTCAGCTTAAAAAAAAAAGTCTTAATCTAGAGATCTGCACACTGGTCATACCAGTTTGCAGATGAGCTCTGCATCTGAGGTCGCGGACAAGCCTTTAAAAGTATCTGACTGCAGTGCACCTGGGTGGCGCTTATATGTGCCCCACTTGTTACTTACGGTGCAACATTGGTGCGGAGCACCACAACACCACCTACTGCTATGCCAGAGTACTGCTGCTGAGATTCTGGGTCCAGTCTCCTGGGAAAATAGTCATGAGGTCATTTAATTTGCGGCTAGAATATCTACCAGAAAGGGCGTTGCTGAAGATAAGTAACTTTTTTAATTATGAGCATCCAATAGCTTTGTCTCACTTTGTATTCGCAAGTGACTACCAAACTTTACACTCTAGCTCGACAGCCCTTGTTAATCACTTAAGTTGAAGGCAGCCTGAAAGGCTACACTGTTGCAGCACAGCCAGCCAGTTAGCTCTGTAGATCTTCAAGATGCAGCCAAAGGGCAAATATGAATTTCATAGTCCTATGATTGCTCAAACAAGTTTTGCATGCACTTTCCTTATCACATCCCAAGGGGAAATAAGCCAATATGTAACTGAGTTGCTCTAGTCGCAACTTCTTGGATTGTATTCAGGGTAGCATGCCAACTATCATAAACTATTGCAATTGTTGTAAACCACTGGGAAAAGAACCAAAAAGCTTGGCCCACTAGTCTATTTTGCATCTGAGCAACTTTTATTAGCTTCATTTGGGGGGGGGGGGATACTTTTAACTGTTCGAGTGTGTAACATAAAAGTTCTGTATCCACAGCAAGAAAGTTTGCCTCATCTAGATTACACGTAGCTGCCTTCTGCATGAGCTTCGGTCATCCTTAATCAATTCTTAGGATTTTTTTCCCTCTCAGGTTAAAGTTATAGCTTCCAAGAACATTTCTGTATTCTTTATAGGAGAAGCGAATTTTAAACGCAATTGCTTTCCTGTGTAATAAGGTAACTTGCCTCTCAAATTTTAGACGTTCATGGTTGCACCACCCTCGTAGGCATTCTGTTTTGTTTTGTTAGGTCACATTTTGTGTAGAAGGGCCTGGCAGCTGACATACGCAACCAGACTCTTCCTGTGAGCAAACAAAAAGCCCTTTTATGCTCTTTAATTTCATTTTAATTATTTTTATTTTTCGATGCTAGTGGTGGCTGCCATCTAAGAAAGGTCAGTAAAAAAACACTGATGCTTCATTCTTTAGATGTGCACGCTGCAAAACATCTGCAAAAAGCATTTACATAGCGAGTAGGTCTACAGTGCAAGATCTTTTGGCTTTTCCAGTGCTTGTTCCGTATTGGCAGCATCCATTTGTATGTGTACCGATTAGTAGTGAGAATGTGAAATTGAGATAATTGTGAGGTTAGAACAGTCGACATGACTAGGATATTGTTTAAAACCCACACTTGTAGCTAATTTCTGATTGGCAGCCAATGAGGCCAATTCATGCCTGTTAAAATGAGGATAAGTCAGTTGAAAAATCTTCCTATGGACCAATGACCAATCTTACCGTGCAGTCTACTGACTAATAGCAGGTAGACTCAACCAATGAGTTTATAAATGACCGAGCACAACCGAGACTAAAATCATCACTTGCCAAATCCCACTCCCCATGGTGTTCCAATTAATTAAAAGCCAGCAAAAGGCATACAAGCAAACATGAGAATACGAAACAAAATCCCAGAATTCTTCTCCAGCCTTAGAAAACAAGAAAGGCACATGAAGATCTTATCACCAGAATGAAATTCTAACTACTACAAAATTGCATAAGCAAAGCAATCAACTTACCAAGGACTTTCAAGTAATAAAACGGTGTACCAACCCTGTGAGAAAACAGAGCGGCTAACATTTACCATAAAACTAAGTACTTCGCTAAGTGTTTTACGTACATAATTGATAAAAACTACAACAAAATAAAGCATTCACCAACTACTGTAGTCATACCTTTTCCAGCCTAACAACCACTACTTAGACTTTTTTCATTCCTCTAGAACTTGACTTACTCCTGAAGATCATTGCCCCGACAAACCCCTGTACCTTTTCAGAAGACCCTATAGCAGCATCTTTATTCAAAACATTCCTGCAATCAATACTCCTCACTAACATAAGGTAATCGGCTCATAGCTCTGGAAAAAGTCATTTTCCCAGCAACACTTAGATCTCGCTAAATATCTCCCCTGCTTATAAAAAAGTAAGCCTCAATCCAAACAACGCTGAAAACTTTAGGCCCATAACAAAGTTACTCTTGCTGGAACAAAATTATTGAAAAAGCACTTGCACACCATTGGCAGGCCACACATCAAACAAGCATTTTCAATGCAACGGGGCTTGCATTTGCTCGATTTAGAGCTATTTGCGTTGTAAACTCCTAACCGGACTTTTCTTGACACAAATTAAAAGAAAAGAAAACACAACGCGATCACACTATGTAAAATGCAGCGTGATCGTGCTGAAATTGAAAATGTAGAAACGGAGCGCGATCGTGCTATGTAAACCCCAGCGTGATCACGCTGTGGGGAAAATAAACAGATAAAGTAGTCCGGAAACCCGCGCTGAAAACATCAAACCTCGAATGATTTCAGTAATTTACCGGTGCTGTGTAGGTGGGCTAAACACCAGAAAAGGCATGCCATATGCATGCCTTTAACAAATGAAAGCAAGCAGATTTTAAAGAGCAAGCCCAGGAACCAATGAAAGTGACTGACGTGACCTGGGTGTGGTTTGAAGCCCAAAGAGAGATCACATCATGGACGGAGCGCTTTGCGCTCGCCCATAAAAACTACCTCCTGAACAAATTCCAGTCTCTCTTGATACTCAAATGCAGCACCAAAACAGCCTAACGCTAGATGATGAAAATGTGTGCCTGTTGATGATCTTACCTATCTGCTGTGATTGACGCATCAACATAATTCACTGCTAAGCATTTTTTTAATGTGGGGTGGACTTAAAATACTAAGTTGTGTACTGGTTCAAGTCTTTCCTACCAACACAATCATATTTGTCACCTTGAAACACTTTAAGATCTTCTCCATTCCCAGCTAAGTGTGGAGTACTTTAAGGCTGGGTCCTCTCACCATATCTCTTTAATCTTGAGATGGAGCTGCTTAGCACAGTGTTCCATGATAAGAAAGAATTATTTCACCAATATGCGAATGACTCATCCTTACTTCAGTTTCCAATTCTGATATCACATTCTTGTTCATGCTGCTCCATTCGGAGAACTCCTTTCACTCCCTGGACATCTCATCATCTCTAGTACCATCATTGAAATCCCTTAGTTTCGTCATAGATTACAATCTCATTCCAACTGAACACCTCAATCTAACCAAAATTACAGCACACTAGCAGATTTCAGGACTGTTCAATTCCTTGTCTTTCAACACACTGTTGGCGGCAACAGCCACTGTGCCGCACTAACAAAATCATCCACTGAACCTCTCAAAAGTACTCTACATGTAGCTGCTGGCTCATTTCTAATGGAAAAAAAGTAGGGTCATATCACCCCTGTGTCAGAACCCTGTTCAGAGGGCCACAGGGCGATCGGGGGGGGGTTTACCTGGCCCAGCCGGGGGTGTTTGAGGCCTTTTACTCCTAATGTCAAGAGCCTGGCCTGCTATGGATCAGGAACAACTGAGCCAAGTACCCTTCAACACTTGACTCAGTGGTATCTCGGATTGAGCAGTCTAAAGCATCTTGGTAGTGAGGTAGACTGCCTCATAACTCAAAAAATGTGCAGCAGCAATAAATGATTGACCAGTCCATACTTTTATGATAAAATTAGTATTTATCTATGACTACGAAGTAAAATACGGAGGGTTTGTGTGATGATCTTGGCGCTGGTCCTCAGTCATGGTCCAGCCCGCTAGTATCACCGTGGCAGCCTCTCCCCTCCGATGACGTTCTTGATCAGGTCACACTTTCTGCCAAATGTGTTCACCGTCTCTCCACTGCACAGAGGCTCTGACCCGATTAGCAGAGTAGTACTCTTCATAGCGTTCCCGCCTGATATGGTGGGTCACAGACTTCCCCTGAGCACAGGCAGCAGGCCTGACCCGATCGGAGCAGCAGCCGTCTCCTCGCTATGGGAATCCACTTGCTAGCATTCCCCACTGGACCTCTCTCAAATGCTCTCCTCTTCCTGACTGGGCTCACTGGTCTTGGCAAGCAGGTAGGTGTAGGTGAGCTTGGATTCCCTGGGTGATGCCCCCTCACCCAAATGGGCATTTGACCCCCGTCCCAGTCATAGGCAGAAGTCTTGCAGAGCTTGTCCTCTTCACACAACCCGACTGACTGCTTGACATTTGACAGTTTTCGAGGTCTCAATGTTCCCTTCGTATAGTCCTTTTCCAGACACTGGACGTAATTTTAGAGTGAGTTTTTGATATTTTTTAGGGGAGTCTGCTTCCTTTTGAAGTGTCCTTTCCTCTGCTCTCTTCCTCCTGAAAGCAGTCAGTCAGAGTAGGAGTGACTCCAAATCTGCACCCCAACCCGGGTCATGGGAGTGACAAGAGGTTCACACCTGGATCTTGATTACAGTGATGTGTATCAAAAGATTACCACAAGGTCTTGACCCTACTTTTTGATTCTTATATCAGCCCTGTTAGAAATGGGGTCTCTAGTTGTCAGTGGTTTGCAACCTGTCCAAGTAGGGACCCTCACTCTAGTCAGGGTAAGGGTGTCACACAGCTAAGATAACCTCTGCTCTCCCCCTTGGTAGCTTGGCTCAAGCATGCTTATCTCAGCGGCAACGTGCAAATTATTTGTGCAGACAGTAACACAGTGAAAACACTACAAAACTACTGCAAACCAGTTTAGAGAAATTATCAATATTTATCTGAATAAAACAAGACCAAAACAACAAAAATCAAACATACAGAAGTAGATGTCACTTTTTAAAGGTTTAAATGAGTCTTAATCCATAGGAATCTATGGTTGTATCCTTTTAACACACAGTACCTGGAATGCTTCAAAAACTGATGCTGCAGGCTGCAGGGGAGGTGAGGTGCTGGAAATGCAAAGCAATGCTTCAGTTCTTACTGCCCAGGGGAGGAGATGCATTGGTTCTCACCTAGCAGGGGAGGCGATGCGTCAGTTTCCGGTCACACAGCCTCTGTTCCTTACTGCAGTGTGGGGTCGATGAGAAAGTGACGCACGGGGACGATGTGTGGAAAGTTCAGTCATGCTGTGATGTTGGTGGAACAGGCGCTGCATCAATCCTAAAGGTGCTACATCAATTCTTGTTCTGCAAAACAGGCGCTGCTTCGATTTCTTTTTTTTTTTTGTCCCAGTCGCAAGACTGCTGTTGTCAATTTTCTGCTGCAGCCCTTCTATGGGTGGAATTATTTTCCACAGTACACCAGTTTCCACTTCAAGGGCACAGGGACTGGATTTGGCACCACTTGGCAAGTAAGAATTCTCAGTAGAAAAGCCAAGACACTGGTCAATGAAGTTTTTGATGCCCCCTGAGACTTCTTAATAGGACGCAAGCTCAGTTCAAGCCTGTCGAGATCCTTCGAAAGCAGGAGGTAGAAAGGAAAGTCCAGTCCTTTCACTCCCAAGACAGAAGCAGTAAGCAGCTGTCCAGCACAGAAAAGCAACCGGCAGAGTACCAGTGCCTCCTACAGCATCCACCTCTTCTTTCTAGAGGAATGTCTTTAGTCCAGAAATGTTCCAAAGTTGTGGTCTCTGAGGTCCAATACCTATACTAATTTTTGCCTTTTAAAGTAGACCAACTTCAAAGGAAAGTCTTTATTGTGCACAGAACCCTGCCTTTCCTTGCCTTGGCCCCAGACACACTCCAGGGGGTGGAGACTGCTTTGTGTGAGGACAGGCACAGCCCTATTCAAGTGTGTGTCAGCTCCTCTCACCACTCTAGCCCAGAAAGACTCGTCAGGATATGCTTCCTTTGTGTGCCTGTCTAGATTGAAATCACAAACAGCCCATCTGTCATCCGGACCCAGACGTTTATTCCATCAGACGGTCAAAGACACAGCAAGGTTAAGCAAGAAAATGTCCATTTTCTAAAAGTGGCATTTTCAAACTTAGTCTAAAAACCAACTTCACCAAAATATATGTATTTTTTAATTGTGAGTTCAGAGACCCCAAACTTGAGATCTCGATCTGCTCCCAATGGACAATTACACATAAAATATATTTGAAGGCAATCTCAATGTTGACCCATGGGAGAGATAGGCCTTACAATAGTGAAAACAGAATTTAGCAATATTTCACTATTAGAATATGCAAAACGCACACACTGCCCACGAGCTGCCTAGGACCTACATTAGGGGTAACTTACATATAGTTAAAGGGAAGGTTTGGGCCCGGCAAGTGGGTTGCTAGGTTGAAATGGCAGTTTGAAACTGTACACACACACACTGCAGTGGCAGGTCTGAGACTTGTTTACAGGGCTACTCATGTGGATGGTACAATCAGTGCTGCAGGCCCATTAGTAGTATTTGATTCACAGGCCCCGGGCACACATGGTGCGCTATATTAGGGACTTATTATTAAATCAAATATGCCAAACATGGAACAACCAATCACCAATACAATTTAGACAAAGCATTTGCACTTTAGCACTTGTTGGCAGTGGTTAAGTGCCCAGAGTCCTAATGCCAACACAAGCGGGTCAGATAAAATAGAAGAAGGCAAAAAGTTTGGGGATAACCCTGCAAAAAGGGTCAGGTCCAGCAAGCCACATCTCCTTCCTGAGATGTGATGAGGCCCCTTTCTTTTGACATTTCTCTGAATCAAAGAGCAGCCTTTGAAGTGTCACAGAGAGACTGGCTCTCCTGTCCTCCATTGCTTCCCACCCAGCTTACAAAAATGAAGCAATCCACAAATCTGTCTGGGGGAGTTCCTCTTCCTCCCCGCCTCATGTTCCACTGTGCATTTATAGGCACCCATACACCCAGCAAATGCATATGGTATACACGCACTGCATCCTTCATGTATTGTACCACTTACACGCACACATACTCCTAGCATATACACTTAGCATACATGCACTGCACAGTACTCCATTAACCTTCTATAGTACCATTCACAGGCACACATACACCCAGCACATGTAGATTACACAGCAGCGGGAACTGTGAATGAGTGAGTCTGTAGGCCTCACTCTAGTGACACAGGTTAAAGAGGACTTGTTTACTCCTACTGGTCACTACACAGTGTATTGCTATAATGTGTTTGTGCTGCTTAATTCCTGGTAAAGGCACTGGACGTTTAACAATATGAGTGGTGCTTTGGGTGCCCCTCCTGGTCCAATAAGCCTGCAATCTGTGAGACAAGCCTATGTCATGGTACATATACATGATCTGCGTTTGCCCATAATACCAAAAATCAGCATTGGGGATCCAGACATAAGTATGTTTGGTGCACTCAGGGCAAGGGTGCGCATCCATCACGATGCGAAGAACATTCCCATCCCAACACCCTGTAACTATGTAACTGCACTGGTTGGTTGCCTTTATTGGCCCACATTGTCTTCAAAATTGTTTGCATTACCCACAAGGCCATCCACGCCAGTGTGCCTTCTAACATCAGAGATAACCTCTCACAACTCGTCACGAAAGACCCACAATAGGAAAAATGATCCTTTCTCTAAAGTAAAACTGCCAACCGAGCTGTCTCCTGCCTAGTCCCCAGACACTGGAATGCTGTCCCAGATGCTTTCAGAATGAACTCGGACCTCCTTAATTAAAAAAAGACCTAATGACTCCTCGCTTTAAAAAGCATTTACCGGTGTAATTCTCCGTCTCTTCAGATCAACTCAGTTTGCTCTGGTAGAAAAACAAGGTTCTTGTTCAGCCCTCTGATTGTCTTCAGTTTCAGGTGCTGAGATGGATAGGAGCAATTCACTGACTGAGAATATAGAGGTGAGCGTTCTACACTAGTCCCTGAAAACAGACTTTGATTGATGCCACAGTTCTTGCCCTATTCTGCACGTTTCTTACCTGCTTGTCCAACTTCTTGGCATCTACTGCAGGATCCAGCGTCTTACTGTCTACAAGATGTAAAGTGTTTGCAGCTGAGGTGTGTCCTGCTGTTGTGTTTTTTTTTTTTTTGTGTGTGTTTTTTTTATTACTGAAGTTAGTATCTGGTTAAAAATTAGATTTTATTTCTAACTGCAGGCCCTCACCATCTGTGCCCCTATTTAGCGTAGTTGAAGGGGAAAATAAAGCACCAAAATGCCCACTGAAGGAAAAACTGATTATTTTTAATCGTCTATTTGCAGTAGCCACTACTGGTTTTGCACATTCTAGAATAGTGTTTTCCTTAATAGGTATGGTGACTACTCCTCCTAACAGCAACTCCTTAACTGGGACGTACTTCAGTTCAAGCATTGTGATCTTTTTAACCTGGATACAACCCATGAGCTTGAGTCTCCAGCCAATTTGTGACTGATGGGTTAAAATAAGCATCACGTTAAGAGCCGTCAACAGAAAGTTTGATGTGGAGTCTTGTGCAAAATAATGGTCATTTGTTGTTTATTCACAGACTGGTTGCAATTTGGGGAACACCCGGCATTGTGAGGCATCCTGAGGCTAAATCGGTCATCTTCATGAAAGAAGACCAGAGCATTAGACCATGTCTCCGTTGCTGAAGAGATCAATCCGAGTATATGAAATTATTTTAATTGTAATTGAACAGCAATGATTAACTTGGGCTGAAAAAAAACAGCAATAAAATATATAAAAATGGAAAAATCTTTCTAGTTTTTCCAGCCGGGGGGCCCAGCCTAACTTCCTCTTTCCAGCCCGACAGAAGACTCAGCTAATTTTGAGCTGCTGCCCGACTGATGCACGTTCTTATAGTATGGGAGGAGCGCTAAGTATTCATGTCCACCAGCTAGATGAAGGCCTGAGCGACCCCCTGGTCTGTAGCAGAGAAAGGGCCACAGAGTAATCCAGGTAAATGCCTACTTTTTAGTGGGACTAACATTGCAGATTCCTGCAATATAATACTGAAAATATATATAGAAGGACACTATGAGCAGTCCTTTTGTAGCGTCGGTGCTGGGTAGGACTACCTACCATGGTCTCCCAAACTTCAGCTGAATGCAGGGCCCGAGTGGTCCCTTGGTCTGTGGCAGAACAAGGTGTGGAGGCGCACCACATATACAAAAAATGCTGAGCCCTGTATTTTAAAATGCACGGTGCAGGTAATGAGGATATTATTCAACCAAGATGTAATGTCCCCCGCCCCTAGCCCTCTTGTGAAGCACTTTTGATATCCTGTTTCTGCAGTAGTACTGACCTAATGTGATTTAGTAGGCATTTACTACTGCATTTCACAAGGATGTGTTGGCAGAGGATGTCTGACAGCCCTGTAAAGCAGGCTGCAAACCTACCATGTTTTGACCAATGTTACTGGCCAATATTTCAGTAGGCACTGATTGCAAAATAGAGTTCTTTAGAATCCTTTGTTTAATTTTCCACTGTTCCCAAACCTCCCCATAGGGACTACTTCTTTACCCCCTGCAGTGTTTTTTTTTTTTTTTTTAATCCTGCAATGTTGTAAACAAGAGTACTGGTCCAGCGTGTTTACAAATGTAATATGTGGCAGTAATATCCCCAGACGTCCTTTGGTGGGTGTGGGGGGGGGGGCTCTTGTCCTCTGGAAAATGGTCATCAAATCTTTCCCCAAATCGAGCAATTATACTAACCAAAATGCATTAAAATGCATAAGATGCAAAGATTGAATACCAGATATTGCATGATTAACAAAAGAGATTGTCTAAACTAGACAGTCACCTAGCAGGCCTATATTTGTGCTTGAGATCTCTCTCTGCATTATTTAGTTTTTCATCTTCCAAATTCCCGGTTTCCTTGTATTACAAAGTTATGGGTTAGTTGGTGCAAAACTAAAATAAGTTTATTAGATTTGAATTATTTTGTGTAACTGCATTTGCAGTGATTAGGGAGTTAGATGCTTTTGTTAACTTGCACACTCTTTAAGCACAGCAAATAACAACAAAAAGGAAGAATATTTTAACTGATTTGTGGGAGGGTTTGAAAACTATGCTCTTGTGGATTTGGATTGTTCGTATAACGTCTTATTTCTTACTTTTCAGTCTCCATTAAAGGTACAATAATTTGCATTTCTTAGTGTCTATGGTATTAAATAGTATATATTTTTCTTGACACTGTTGGGTACTGATTAGATGGCAGTGTGAATAGTGAATTATCAAGGTACACTGACTGAATATTTGTTCATTGTTTACTGTTTCCACAGGTATGTGATACAGGCGAAACAAGAAGCTAAACTGGGAAATCTCTCCAAATCAATAGAGCTGTTTACTTTGGCAAACGAAATTCACTCTAGTGAAAAGCTAAAAAGCAGAATCAAGAAACTCGAAGAGGCACTTCAAGTGGTTGCTCTTGATGAAGAAGATAATGATGACTTTGTTGATGTTTTGAACAGTGGTCTAATGCTGTACAAAGATCTTTACAACAAGCTTTTTGCACATCAGAAAGAAGGAATTGTTTTCTTATATGAGCTTTATCGTACCAATAAAAAAGGAGGTTTGTTGGCTGATGACATGGGATTAGGGAAGACCATACAAATAATTGCTTTCTTATCTGGAATGTTTGATGCAGAGTTGATAAGATATGTGCTCCTGGTAATGCCAACTACACTAATTACCAACTGGATGAAAGAATTTGCGAAGTGGACTCCTGGAATGAGAGTGAGTGAGTTTCATGGTTCAAGTAAGAAGGAACGTACGAGAAATTTGGAAAAAGTCCAAAGAAAGGGTGGCATTGTAATGACTACCTACCAAATGCTGGTTAATAATTGGGAGCAACTTTCTAGCTATAATGGACGAGAGTTCACGTGGGACTATATGATTCTAGATGAAGCTCACAAAATTAAAAGCTCCTCTACAAAGTCAAGTAAATGTGCCCACAATATCCCTTCAAAGTACCGAATCCTCCTTACTGGAACTCCTGTGCAAAATAATCTCCGTGAGATGTGGGCACTCTTTGACTTTGCCTGTAAGGGAACGCTGCTTGGTACATCAAAAACTTTTAAAATGGAATACGAAAACCCAATAACTAGAGCTAGAGAGAAAGATTCTACGCCAGGAGAAAAGGCTCTTGGGCTTAAAATATCAGAAAATCTTATGAATATCATCAAACCATACTTCCTCCGGAGAACAAAGGAAGACATTGAGAAGAGTCGGGCATCTTCACATAAAAGGAAAAGTGTTGCCCCTAGTGAAGTAAGTCGAGAAGTTAGTACTCCTGAAATGCCAACTCTTTCAAGAAAAAATGACTTAATTGTTTGGGTTTATCTAGCAGAAGTACAAGAAGAAATTTATCGAAAGTTCATTTCATTGGACCAGATCAAAGAGTTATTGATGACTACTAGATCTCCTCTGGCTGAACTAAATATCTTAAAGAAGCTGTGCGACCACCCACGATTACTGTCAGCACGTGCTTGCAGCCAGCTTGGTCTTGAAGGAGATGAATGTGATCAGTACAATGAAGTTGAGTATACTGGCCATACGGGACCTACTAAAATTGATCATCTTTCTGATGAGTCTCTTATTCAAGAATCTGGAAAGTTGGTGTTTCTTATTGGACTTTTGGATAGACTACAGGAGGAGGGGCATCGGACTCTTGTATTCTCCCAGTCAAGAAAAATGCTGGACATCATTGATCGCATCTTAAAGAACAAGGGTTTTAAGGTCATGCGTGTTGATGGAACAGTGACTCACATTGCAGAAAGAGAGAGGCGCATTAATATGTTTCAGACTAACACCGATTACTCTGTCTTTTTACTTACTACACAAGTGGGTGGTGTTGGCATAACCTTAACTGCAGCAGACAGAGTTGTAATATTTGATCCTAGCTGGAATCCTGCCACTGATGCTCAAGCTGTGGACAGGGCTTACAGAATTGGGCAAACAGAAAATGTAGTCATCTATAGGTTGATTACTTGTGGTACTGTGGAGGAGAAGATATACAGACGGCAAGTGTTTAAAGATTCCTTAATTAGACAAACGACTGGTGATAAAAAGAACCCTTTCAGATATTTCACCAAGCAAGAATTGAAAGAACTGTTTTCTCTTGTAGATGCAAGAACATCTACAACACAGATTCAACTTCAGAGCCTTCATTCAGCACAAAGGAAAACAGATACAGAACTTGATGAACATATTGCGTATCTTCATACTTTAGAAATCTTTGGTATTTCTGATCATGACCTTATGTACTCACATGAGACATCTCCACATGAAGATCAGGATGGCGATGAAGAGGAGCATAATTATATTCAGCACCGGGTTCAGAAAGCTCAAGAACTTGTTACGTTAGAATCTCATATGCATGGACAGATGGTAAGTGGAACTGGAGATGCTTGGATAAAGCAACCTGTAGGTGGCCCTGAAACCAAAGCAAAGCGTACTCCTGCTGCTGTGCCAAATAATAATGCAAAACCTGATTTCTCCATGCCTAAAACAGTTGATCTGACATTGGATGAGGATGAGGATGTTATTAATGTCAGCTGCCATATGACTAGTTTAGTTATTGAAGATTCAGATGAAGAAATGTTGGAAGTAAATACGTCAAAACCTGATGTGTTTATTACAGAAGAATCTCTGTGTACTGAGCAGCCGAGAAAAGTCCCTCAGTCAAGTTTCCCTCCACCCCATGCTCAGGCTTTGATCGTTAACGACAGCCATATGTTAGATATTTCAGCTGAGTTTATTTCCAATAAGAATCACCGTTCTATGTCACAAACTAGATCATTTAATGCCCCATCATTGGAAAGTCCCAATCCTTGCACTGAGGATGACCAGCAAACTGAGACTTATAGACCCATTCTCCCTTGTGAAATTGAAGCTTCTATTGGTGAACACAACGGATATTCTGTTAATTCTGAACAAATACCTAAAACTGATGAACCAAAACTTATGGACATTAATTTAATAATGGAAGATCATGCTATGCTTGAAACCTCTGATGCATTAATTTCAAGTGATGTTAGTAGAAACAAGACGAGTTCCAATAAAATATTGTCAGAAGGTATGTTTAAGTCACCAGTGGACGGTCTTGCTCAACCTAACCTTGCCTCAGGATTAAATTGTTCAAGGTACTCACATGAAGAAATGTTACAACTTCCTGGGCAATTGAGGCCAACTGGGGACAGTAATTGTGAGGGTGATTCATTGGCCTCACAATCTCCATTCCAGTGTGACTTTAATCTTTTGCTAGAAGACTCTGTGGAGGGTGAACACAGTACAAAGGAAAATTCATGTGAATACATAGAAAAAAGCTCTAACCTTCATCTTCTGGTAGAAAGTTCAGCTGTATCTGAAAATAATTCATTTGTGGAAGAAAATCAAGGTTACAGACGCATAAATCAAAATGACATGCCTAAACGAAATCTGGCTGATAATCTCAAAATGGAGAGTGGAGAAGAGTCTGATACAGAGGACATGTGTGTTTCAAACAGGAGAAGATTTGACCGAGTTAATTCTGATAGTGATGAAAATAGCTCTCTTCCCGCTTTAGTTGATAATGTAACTGATAAAAACAGAAGAGTCATAAGAAGAATTGATTCCGAAAGTGAGGAAGAAACTGCCATTATTGACCATGTAAGTGATAGGAAGAAAAGGGTACAAAGAATTGATTCTGAAACTGAAGACGATGTTAGCCTTGTAATTGACAATATGAGTGATAAGAAGAGAAGAGTCCAAAAAATTGACTCTGAGAGTGATGAAGAAAATGAGCTCTTTATTGATGGTGCAAGTGATAAAAAGAGGCAATTCCAAAGAATTAATTCAGATAGCAAAGAAAAAAGTGGCCATATTTCTGCTTTTATTGATGACTTAAATAAGAGAGAAAGCCAAAGCATACATTCTGAAAGTGAAAATGAAAAGATCTCTCTTTGTGGTTTCATTGATAGTGAGAAAGCAATCTCTCCTTATAGCAGTCCTTTCCGTTCCTCAGTTAAATGTATAAGTGCTTCAACTCCAAAACAAGACCGCTCTATCCTTGGGCTGCTTTTTCCAACTAGAAAGAGTATGGGTTTAAATGCATCAACTGCTTCAAGAAGATCTCTTGTGCAGGTTGCCGTAGAGGATCTGGATGACTTGGATGAAACCGTAGCAGGCAATGATGTGCAAGAAGATGATATGCAAGAGACCGATCTTATGGTTGAAGAGGAGGAGCTCAAACAGCCCAAAGATGGACAAGATGATGATGATGCAGGGCCACTAAACAATGGTAACTCTAGCTACATAGATGATGAATCTGATCTTCATAATTCACCTGAACTAGATACGGTGGAAGATACAGCAGATGAACTAAGTGAGAAAACTCACGGTAGATCCCCTGAAAGGGAAATCCTTAATGAATCCACTGAAGAAAGTACCCATGAAGAAATCACAGAAGAAAGTGCAGGAGAGGAGTCAACCAGTGATGGAGAGCTTGTGTCTGGAGAACAAATTGACTTTTGTAGTCCTGAAAAAGGGGTTTGCAAAGTGGATGATGTACGGAGTAACTTAAAAAATAGTATTGCCCATGCAGAGGTTAATAATACAACAAGTAGTTATGATACCTTAGTTGAACTTGGAAAAAAATTTAAAGACGATGGCAAGTTCAAAGAATCTTTGAACTGTCTGCTGAAAGCACTCGATATACAAAGTGGTGATCCAGAAGTTATGCTATTAACTCTTGGGTTATATAAGCAGCTTTCCCAGTGTTGACAATTGAAACTCTGTTATCTTAATGTATTCAATTACACCATTTAATGAGTGATGTTTTTATTTAAAGAACTCATAAATGAGGGCCACCTTAGAGAATTATCCTTTAAAAGGTGCACTTTATGGTCCTATTTTTGGGTTAAAACTGGGTCCAAGAGTTTTGGGATAAGCAAATAAGGCATGCCATCTCTACAAATGAGTAACAATCACATACCCTTGGCAATTGTGAAGTAGAAAAGAGTAATGATATTTAATTTGTTTTGCAGAGTCACTCAGAATTGTGATTGGAGATGAATAAATTGGTTTTATGCGACTGACCTAAATCACAATTGACGTGTAGCTTTCAACTTTTTTACCAGAACCGTTATGACTCATTGCACATATTCTTTGTCCAACAATAGCTCAAATGACCTATGCTAGTGAAATTGGTATTGAGGAGTAAGTAGGTTTCAATATCCAGGTTGATGATAGCGTTGCTTTGATGTGCAGTACTTGATATGATGTAGACCGTTTTTCTACTTTCTCCTTGAGATGTGTATATAAATATGTATATATTTGATTACAGAACTCAACGTTGGCACTTTTGTACCCTTTATATCACTTTGTGAGAAAGAACAAAACTAAATGTGTATGCTTTGTAAAATGGCTGTTATATCTACTTGTTTGTTCAGGTCTCTTGTGCTAGTTGCAGATTCCCAATAATGCAGTATTAAGTGGTACATTGGAAATCAATGTTTTCAACAGAAACACTTGAATGGAAAGAACAAAGCTCTCTTCTATAGAATTAAAGGAGTTTATTTCAAAAGTTAGTTGAGCGCGTCTCATACAGCTTGGGGTCATTTTCAAGATGAAGTGAAATTTAACTTTGAGTGTCCAAATCAATTTACATGTAGAGGTAATTGACTGCAGCAACTGGTAATAGGAAATTAGGCAGATGATCTGCCCTACAGATACCACCACTATACTTTATCCAGGGTTATAATGTAGATACATATTTGCATCTCTTGAGGTCTGAATATGGGATTGTTGGTGGTGGCTGATGTGAGCCATATAACATACTGCATTAAAAATAAATTGGTCAACAATATTTGTAATACATTGGTATTGTTTTGTCAGTATATTCAAATACCTATTGCTTGCTTTCATTCATTGCCACGTGATTGTGTGGAGAAATGTCATGCTAAAACTTGAATATCTTGCCCAGACATGCTTGATGCCAACGTAATCCTCTTTGGAATGTTGAAGAAATATTGGAGGCATAATGGATAAGGTCTTGGATGTATTCAGTCTGTTAAGCTATTGGTACATTTATAAGTTGATGATCTTTACCAAATTTAGTACAAAATATTTTTTTCTTAAAAATGAATAGGCTATAGAAAAAAAATAATCCCTTCATGCAAATCTAGAATAAGCATTTGAGTACGTGAGTGTATTTAAACCCCGTATCTATGACCTGAAAATGTAGTTTAAGCGACCTATAACAGGAGCTGCAGAAATCTTAGTGGTTCAAAGTCACAGGTCAAAATCCTAGCTACAGTATTGAGAAGATATGAATTAGAAATTCACCTTTTTCCATGTAACTGTTTTCCTGGATCACCTTTCTAGCTTTTCATTTGATTATTCCCTGTAGTTTGATATTGTTAATTTCATTTTTGCTATGATGTTCATCAAAGTGTTGTGGTATTGGATATCTGTGATCGGAAATTGGTAGCCATTCACACAAAAAACAATCAAAATATGGTCTGCTAATGATGTTAAAATGATTAATAGCAAATGGCATTTTGCTAGAAATGTTCATAGCCTAGGTAATGTTATCCAAAGTGTTTGCAGCATTTACATGTTAGCTATCTATAAGGACTCGGCCCGTGTTTGTGGTTTTTTTTTTTTTTGTAGTTTATTGAAACACTCCTTTGCAAATGTCAACCATTGGTCAATGCAAGCTAGATATTTGAAATAGACTCTTAGTGTTCACACTTTATTTGCAGTACCTCCAGACTGGTAGCTCTGGTAATCCACATAACAAAGGTCAATATAGTGGATTGTACTTGATAAGCACAATTGAGGTAAATAGTGCTATGCTAGTAGTTGAAAGATCATTCCTTTCAAGGCTATTTTTATCATTTTTATATCAGAGGTAGGATAAAGTGTCTTTACAAGGTATATGCCCAAATCCTAACTGTAAAGTGCATTGGGAGATTCTATTTGTAATCACAGGATGTTTTTTAAAGTTGCACATCTCATGAGACTAGCTTACCCATTATACATGCTGTAATAAAGAATTACACATTTTGAAAGCACGTTTGAGATTTCATTATTCTCACAGAAGATTTGAAATTCACAGCGATGAGTAACATACATTTTTTTATAAGATGGACTGAGGAGCAACCCAACTCTTAGTTTTTAAAAAGGAGAAAATTATGGGGAAAATAATCATAGACTGGATGTGTAATACTGTTCCTACTAAAATGATAAAACTGCATATTAGAACAACGGACCTTCAGAATGTGAAAGACTAAGTCTGTCCACATTGTCATAAGCCGCTTCCCAACTCCTGGCTAGCTCACAGGTCCTCACCTGAACCCCTAATCTGCCTGGGATGGGAGGTGATCATGACAACCTAAACATGACACACTGACTCCCCAGGTCGGTTGTGGAAACAGGTCTCACCCTTTCATCGAATTCCTCGAGCTGGAATGCACCTCTGCCCTTTGCCAGGTCCGTGCATCATTTATATAATAAAGCCACGCTGTGTTATAAGCACAGTTCTGAAGCAATGCTATGTCTTGATGTTAGAAGCTGTGTCCTCGACAGGCAAGGCCAGCACTAGAATATTGTGTATTATGTTCCTAGCCTTGAACAGAATGTACTGATTACATGTTGAGAGAGGATAACTAAAATAAGCAACTGTAGGAAGCTGGCTCTGTGCACACTATATCTTACTTTCATATAGTATATACAGAGTCCAGAGGTTCCACAGAGGCTAAAGTAGATAATACTAATGCTCTCTTTTGTGGTAGTGTGGTCAAGCAGTTAGGCTTATCAGAGGGTAGTGCAAAGCATTTGTTGTACACACACACAGACAATAGAAGAAACACACACTCAATGACTTAACTCCAGACCAGTGTTTTTTTTTATATAGCAAAAATCTTTTCTTAATTTATTTTTAGAACCACAAGATTCAAGTTGCAGGTAAGTACTTCAATAGATTCCATTTCACACATGTATCAACAGTACTTTGTTTGAAATCAATGTTATACAGTTTTTGAAATATTGGCAATAATCTATTTTAAAACTTGTCAGTGCAATTTTCAGAAACCGTTCCTGGGGGAAGAAAGGTTAGATTGATGTGCAGGTAAGTACAACACTTAGTCTCTGGGGGTTAGGAAGTCCACAGGTTGGGGTTCAAGTTAACCCCAAACACCCACCACCAGCAACATTGGGCCAGTCTGGTGCAGAGGTCAAACTGTAGGCAAAATTAACATGGACTCCTATGGAGACTGGGGGCACTCTATTTCAGATCTGCAGGCAGGTAAGTGCCTGTGTCTTCGAAGGGCAGCCCTGGGGGGGTTTAGAGGAGCACTTTGGGGGGGTGGGGGAGCTACAAGTAGGCACCAAACATACACCATTGGCGGCACTGGGGTGGCAGGGTGCAAACAAAGCATCTGCTCTCCAATGATTCTCTGAGGGGGGCCCCGGGGTCACTCAGAGGCTGCAGGTGAGGTCCAGGGGGTCGTCTCGGGCACACCACAGGCTGGACAGGAGGGCTGCCTGCTGAACATTACTGCACCGGAGGTCGGATTCTCAGAGGCCTGGTGGCTGTGTGTGCAGTGTCTTTAGGCGTTTTATTTCTTTGTCCAGAGCTTTCGCAGTTGGGTGTGGCGGGTGGGAGAGGTGGGGGAGGGTTCTTGGGATTCCTTCTGCAGGTGTTTTTGTGGAGGGGTGGAGAGGTCAAACCAGGGTGGGCACTTGCTCAGAACTGCCTGGGGATCCATGCTAGCTGGTTGGGCCACCTGGATACGGGCTGTAGGCGTCTGGTGAAGAGTGGTCAGGACTCTCACATTCGGAGTGGTGTTGGAGTCCTTGGATGTTTCTTTTTGGACAGGGCCGCTGTCCACTGGTGTTCTTGGTCCTTTCAGACGCAGGGCAGTCCTCTGAAGCTTGGCAGAGGTCACTGGTCCCGCTGGTTGCGCCACTGTTCTTGTGCAGGTTCTTTGAAGCAGAAGACCGGCTGGTAGGGCTGGGGCCAAGTCAGTTGTCTTCCTTCTTCTTTGCTGGAGGTTTCAGCTTGCAGTCCTGGCTGGGGTGGTCACTCATCCCTGCTTTCCCTAATTTTTCTGCTGGACCTGCTTCCAAAAGTGGGGCTTTGTCCTAGGGGGCGGGCAACTCCACTAGCTGGAGTGCCCTGGAGCACTGTAACCCCAGGCTTGAGCCTAGGAGGCTCACTGCCAGGTGTTACAGTTCGTGTAGGGAGGGAGGTGTGAAGCACCTCCGCGCAGGATAGGCTTTGTTTCTGACCACGGAGAGCACAAAGGTTCTCACCCCATGTGGTCAGAAACTTGTCTGAAAGTGGCAGGCTAGCACAGACCGGTCAGTCCAGCACAAGTAGCTTGGCTAACATACAGGGGGCATCTCTAAGATGCCTTCTGGGTGCATTTTTCAATAAATCCCACACTGGCATCAGTGTGGGTTTATTGTGCTGAGAAGTTTGATACCAAACTCCCCAGTATTCAGTAAAGCTATTATGGCGCTGTGGAGTTCGTAATGGGAAACTCTCAGACCATATACTCAATATGGCTACATTGCACTTAGAATGTCTACGAATGGACTTGGACATTGTAGGGGCATATTGCTCATGCAGCTATGCCCTAACCTGTGATATAGTGCACCCTACCTTAGGACTGTAAGGCCTGCTAGAGGGGTGACTTACCTATGCCACAGGCAGTGGTTTGTGGGCATGGCACCCTGAGAGGGGTGTCATGTCGACTTTGCCGGTTTCTCCCCACTTGCACACACAAGCTGCATAGGCAGTGTAGATGTGCTTGGCTAGTGGTCCCCTAGGGTGCCAAAATACATGCTGCAGCCATTGGGGACCTTCCCTGGCCACACGGCCCTTGGTACCATGGTGTACCTTTTACAAGGGACTTAATTGTGTGCCAGGATGTGCCAATTGTGGAAACAGAGGTACAGATTATGTGAAAGAACGCTGGTGATGGGGCCTGGTTAGCAGGATCCAGCACACTTTCAAAGTTGGCATCAACACTAGGCAAAATGTGTGTGTGTGGGGGTGGGGGTGGAGGGTGGGGGGTGGAGGGAGTTAACCATGCCAACATTGTCACTTTCCTACACAACTCTCCCAATATGTTCCTAGAATAATATCATGCAAGACAAGGTGTAAAATGTCACAGCTAAAGCGATGCAGCTAAAACCAGTAAAGCACGAAATATAAAACAAAGTTAAAAAAGATGGGGGATCTGACTCGTGTCCAAGAGGTCCCCACGACAGATGACAACCCGCTTCATGGATTTATTTTTGCAAGGCTCAAATCAGGATCAATGATTTTAGATAATTTTAATTTTGTCTGAGGTTTACCTTGAACAAATCATTACCAGTGTTTTCTGAACTAATAGGCAAAAATGGCACATATGCTTTTTGGAAAGTAAAAACCAATGAGCATCAGCATATCCTGTGTTTATTAAAAAAAAAAAAAAAGGACCTATCTGGAACACACTCTTCAATTTGCACTTGTATTGATAAATAACAGGCCTCTGAATATAATAGGACCCTCTGTGGATCACATGACGTCAGCCTGGTAAATTTGCTTTTCATCCAGCATTGTCTGTTGTTAGTATGATGGATACATCTAACCATAGAATCCTCTCCTTGAAAGTAATCCTCTTGCGTCAGACTTAAACCAGAAACCTATAGAGCAGCTCTCATGTGTGCTGTTAGGTTGCATTTTAGGACTCCACGCTAGTGTTGTTTCACTCCGGAAGTGACGAAAGGACCAGCATAAATGTGCTGACATCCGTTCCTTTCCTTTTTGTGCCCTCCAACAGGAATCTGGAGCCTCTCCCTGGTCTTTGACCAGATTTGTTGTTGATAATGTATCCAGTGTGCAACCAAAATGTCGTCACTCCCCAAAAATAACAAGGTTCAAACTGCGGAAGGACTGTCGCAAACTGTGACGGACCATCTGATGTAGACTTTGAGCTGCAGATTCCTTACCTTAGAATATCTCCAGATATCGGACTGGATCCGGAAGATTTTGAAGCAGTACCCATGCATGCTGGTAGGTGACGTAGTTTGACTCTGTGGCACAGAGCCGGAAATTATGTATGTGGTTCCTATATAGGCGATACCCCGGTGCTATCATCGGTTCTTTCCTTTCCGCGCCAGATAGCACTGATCTGGTCTACCACACTGTCACTTTTTGACTTATTTTTTTTAATTTTATTTACACTTTTGTCGCGTGTTTTGGGTACATTTTCCCCTGGTGTGAGGTAGGTCACCCAAGAAACTTGCTGGTTTTAAATTTAAACCATGTGGGGCCTCTCACAGTCAAATATCGGTAAGGGACCCCTCACTTGGTGTGTTGTGGTGTTTGGAGGAAGACCACAACTCCAAGACCTGCAAGGACTTCCATGCCATGAACCCGAAGCCTCTGAGGGAGCACTCACTCAAGTTCCTCATTGCCTAACATCTGGTGACTCAGTTCCAATTGCTTGGAAGGTCCCAGGGCCATTCGTGGAGCCCTTACTGACAGTAGTCGTCGCTCTCTAAATCTTTGGGTAAGTCCCACACACATTAGAAATCTGTCGAAGTCTTCCAGCGAGACATGTACGAGTTGGCACTCCAGGTCCTGTGATTCGGGGGAACCTGAACCCAGGTCCCCTTCTCAGTTCCCATATTTTCCTGGAGCGACCCCTGTCCAGCAGGAGGAGTTCTGTGAGGCCATGTGCCTCATATTTGGGCAGCACAGCCCCTTGAGTGCTTTTGGTTCCCATGGGGAACACACTGGACCCAAGCTGGTGGGTTGCCCTCTGTGATAGTTGGGCTCCATGCATACCGTGCTGTATCTAAGCAAAGCTACCGCTGAGACGGAGACCTTCCTCTGCACCCACACCAGTGCCGACACCCCCAGGACCCACCTACACCCGTAGGCAATGCTGCCCCATCGTTATTCCCGTTTCCCACACGGAGCCGAATAGGTGTCATCTGACTCTGACTGGGTCTATGCTTACTGGAGCAGAGCCAGTGCCTTTTGTGTTTGATAGGCCTGGCGATGGAGACAAATAGAAGGGGTATATGAACCCTTATGGTTACCAGATGAGGAATAGGACAACTGCTATTAGTAACTGGCTGAGGCCAGTGGGCTAGACATCACACCTGACACTGGCCTGGTGCCCCTTACCGTTGTTAAAGAGAAGGGAGCCTTTTTTTGTAACGGTGGTGTAGAGGGCAGCTGAGGTCATGGACCTTCAGTTGCCCACATAGAAGTCAAGACAAATGTCTTTCTAGAGGTGTCTAGAGCCAGGAGTCTCCACTTCTGAACCTTCACATCCCTTTAATGAAGCCCTTACAAAGTCCTACTTTGGGTCCGGTCCAAGCCGTGCTCAGAAAGTCCTGTGCATAGAACGATTGCCTGCCACCCTCACCCAGCTCCTGGGGGAGCCCAGTTTCCTTAACCAGCACGCACCCTGGAGAGCTTGGTTTTCCAAGCTGCCACGTCCAGAATTAATCCTGGCATGTTTCCTACCGCTCTACTGGATAAGGAATCCAAGATGCTGGATAACTTTGGCACAGAATGTTCTCTTCCGCCAGCTTAGCACTGCGGTCAGTGAACACTGCATGCCTGCCTGTTGCCCAAGTGCTGCCTATGGTCCTGGAGGAGGCCCGATCCATACTTGCCCAGGATATTCCTGATAGGTGAGATGCAGCTAAGGTCATCCTAAGATATTGGCTCGAAACAACCAACTTACTCGGCAAAGGGATTCTCAGGGGATGCCCAGGCATTCCTCATAAACATGGCTATTGCTTTTTTGGAGCACTGATTGATTCACGGACCTAGTAAGTGTGCATTGCTCACCCACTGTGCAGGTCCACTGGGTAGCTGTTTGCCCCCCCGTGCTCTAGTTGTAGTGTTCAAAGCCCTCATCTGCCTGCAGGCTCCTGCCTGCGCCATATCCCTGGTGGTCCAGTGGTTAGTATTGTTTGTCTTGGATTCCGCTTTTCCTGTCCTCCTGTTATTTTTCCTGTGTATCTTTTTTTCTGTGTTTCTCTTTCTGTGCCCCTTCGCATCTTGTTGCACTCGCCGCTGCCTTCCCCTATGGCCCGCTCCCTCTCAGCACGGCTTCCCACCTCTCAGCTGACCAGCATCTCCCACCACTGCATCCTGTTCAACACATGATCCCTCAAGTAACATGCCGTGGAGATATGGGGACCTGCTCGACTCCACCACCCCACCGTTGCATTTCCCATGGATACTTTGATAAACCCCACCTCTGTACTGGACTTCGCCGCCACGTTCCCCGACGGCTACAAGATCATCCACAAGGACGGTGCCAAACGACCTGGAGATGGCATCGCCATTGTACACAAGAACACACCCTTCGCCTCCCAACCAGCACCGATGACCACGCGCTGGGCATGGAGCACCTCCACTTGCAGACAAACCTGAACACCACCCTACATGGCACCCTCTTCTACAGCCCCCCCCCCTTCAGCAAATCCATAGCTGACTTCATCGCACATCACGCCCTCGCCTCTACAGACTACATTCTCCTCTGTGGCCTCACTTTCACCTGGACAACCTCAGCGACCCCAACACCTCATCCCTACAGGAGAACCTTGCTAGCATCGGACTCAACTGGTCACCTCCCCAACGCACTCAGCAGGACACATGCTCGACACCCCCTCTCCCCCCCCCCCCCCCAATCTTTTCCATCAGCAGCAACGTCTTCATCAGCTGCACCACTGTGTCCACTTCTCCTTCACCAAACCCACCCATCACCACCACACCCTCTGCCACCCACACAGGAACTGGAACAACGTCACCAAAGACCAACTTGCCACCACCTACCTACACCGATGCCACCATATCTGCACCCCTCTTCGACTGATGGCTCATCGACTGTGGCAACACTCTGGCCCCCCCTCAGGAAAGCCTCCGCAATCAGACTTACAAAGCCAGCTGGTTCTCCCAAGCGTCCAGAAGCACCTGTAGACAACTCGAGAGAAGATGAGGTGCAGCAAGACCCGGGCAGACCACACAGCCCTCAGAACTGTTGTCTCATCACAACCACCACCTCATCAGAGACACAAAGAAAACCGCCATACAAGAACAAATCAATGCAACACACACAACAGCAGAGAAATCTTCACAGTGATCAAATAATTCACCAAAACCAGCACTGACACCACAGACTTCCCCCTATCCCAAACCCCCTGCGACAACCTCACCACCTTCGTCCACCACAACATCTCTGACATATGACAGCTTCACAACACAGGACCCAGCAGCCCCATCTGCAGTCACTGCACCCAAGGGTTCTGGATCCCATCTGATCCTGACCAACTTGACCAACCTCACCACCGACGACACCCTATGGATCATGAAGACTGTCCACTCTGGAGCCCCCTCAGACTCCTGCCCCCACCACATCTTCAACAGAGTCAACGACACCATCACCTCCAAGCTCTGCTGCACCATCAACTGCTCTATTGAGACGCCACCTTCCCTAAATACTGGAAACATGCAGAGATCAACCCCCTGCTGAAAAAATCCTCTGCAGACCCGACGGACCTCAAGAACTACAGAACCATCTCTCTGCTCCCCTTCTCTGCCAAAGTCATTCTGGACCCCCTCCCAATCCAGCTTCAGAAGCAATCACAGCACTGAGACTGCTCTCCTCACCACAACAGACATCAGCAATCTCCTGGACCAAGGTGAAACCGCAGCCCTCATCCTTCCGGACCTTTCAGCCACCTTCGACACAGTCTCCCACCACACACTCTGCCCAAGACTCCACAATGCCGGCACCCATGGCAAAGCCCTCAAATGGATCCTCTCCTTCCTCACTGGCTGAACCCAGAGAGTCAGGCTCCCACAGTTCACATCCAAACCTACAGAGTTCAGCTACAGCGTCCCCCAAGGCTCCTCCCTGAGCCCCACCCTCTTCAACATCTACTTGGCCCCGCTAGCAGACATTGTCAGAAACCATGCGCTCAACATCGTCTCCTATGCTCACATCATGCAGCTGATCCTCTGTCACCGATGAACCTACAGTTGCAAAGACAAACAACCACAATGGGATTAAGGAGGTCGCCACCTGGATGAAAGACAGCTGCCTCCTGCTCAACATGGACAAGACAAAAGCCCTCATTTTAGGCACCACCCCTCCACCTGGAACAACTCCTGGTGACCCACACTAACCACACACACATAACGTCTGCATCATCCTCGACTCCTCGCGCTCTATGTACCATCAAGTCAACACACTCATCCTCCTGCTTCCCCACGCTCTGCCTGCTTCGAAAGATCTTCAAGTTGATCCCCATCGAATCCAGAAGAACAGTCACCCAGGCGCTCATCAGTAACCATCTTGACTACGGCAACACTACGCAGGCACCACCCAGAAGCTCCAAAAGAAGATGCACAGAATCCAGAACGCCGCCGGACATCCCCTGCCACAGCCACGTCTCCGGGCATCTGAGAGACATACACTGGTCCTCGATCAACGAAAGAATCACCTTCAAGCTCCTCACTCACGCCTACAAGGCCCTCCACATCATCGGACGTGCATACCTCAACCACTGACTTGCCTTTCACACACCCACCAGACAACTCTGTTCCGCTCACCTTGCCACGGATCGTCAGGACCCATCTGAGGAAGATCCTTCTCCGCCCTCACCGCTAAGACCTGGAACTCTCTTCCTCTTAGGCAATCTTTCTCTTTCTCGCTCTTTCTCTCGCACTATCGCTCTTTCATGCTCTTTATCGTGCTCTGTCTCTCGTGCTCTCTCTCTCGGTCTCGTTCTCTCTCTCTCTCTATCTCTATGTCTCGTGCTCTCTCTCTTGGTCTCGTTCTCTCTTGGTCTCGTTCTCTCTCTCTACGTCTCGTTCTCTCTCTGTCTCGTTCTCTCTCTCTCTACATCTCGTTCTCTCTACATCTCGTTCTCTCTCTCGTTCTCTCTCTCTACGTCTCGTTCTCTCTCTCTCTCTACGTCTCGTTCTCTCTCTCTACGTCTCGTTCTCTCTCTCTCTCTACGTCTCGTTCTCTCTCTCTCTCTACGTCTCGTTCTCTCTCTCTACGTCTCGTTCTCTCTCTCTCTACGTCTCGTTCTCTCTCTCTCTACGTCTCGTTCTCTCTCTGTCTCGTTCTCTCTCTGTCTCGTTCTCTCTCTCCCTCTCTCGTTTTCTCGTTCTCTCTGTCTCGTTCTCTCTGTCTCGTTCTCTCTCGCTCTCAATTCGCTCTCTCTCTCTCTGTCGGTCTTGTTCTCTCTCTCTCTCTCTGTCGGTCTCGTTCTCTCTCTGTCTCGTTTCTCCTTTTTTTTTTCTTTTTTTTTTCTCCTTTTTTTTTTTTTCTCTTTTTTTTGTTGTTGTTTTTTTTTCTCTTCAAGATATGAAGGCTTTCCAGGTGAATGGATTCCTAGAGAAGCTGCTTGCTTTACAAGTAGGTCATGGATGTTGTTCCTGCTACTTTCTGGTGCCAAAGAAGGACTGAAGACTCCATCATATCCTAGCCCTGTGCTTTCTCTACCTCTTCTTGAAAATAAGTTCAAAATACTCATGCTCGCCCAAGTTCAGTCTGCCCTGGACCCAGGAGTGCGGATGGTAGCATTGGACTTTTAGGATGCATATTTCTACATCCCTGTCCTGCCTGCGGTTTATATGGGACACAAGCACTTTCAGTTTGCTTTGCTCACTTTCGGTTTTACCAGAGCCCTTTGGGTGTTCATGAAAGTGATGGCGATAATTGCAGCTCATCTGCGGAGGTTGGGGGCTTCTAGTCTTCCCGTAACTCAACAACTGGCTATTGAAGGTGGGCTTGCCCCAGGCAGTCTTCTCTCACCTTCATTCTAAGGCAGACCTCCTGCACTCGCTGGGGTTCACAATCAACATGCTAAAGTCAGACCTGACTTCCTCTCAGATGCTAACTTTCATTGGAACCATTCGGGACACAGTGCAGTTTCTGGCCTATCTTCCTAAGTAGCAAGCCCAGAACATTCTTGGTATGATTCTGATGTTTCAGCCTCGATCCTGGTTTCGATGAGACCAACTCAGAGGCTGTTGGGACTCATGGCCTTCTGCATCTTCATTACACATGCCCATTGGCATATGATGGCTTTTCAGTGGGACCTGAAGGCTCAGTGGGTGCAGCATCCGGGGAATCTCTCTGACATGGTCCAGACCTGAGTTAGAACTGCAAAGGATCTGCAGTGGTGGCTAACAAACTGGGATTATGTTTGGTGGCAGACCACTCTTCTTTCCCCAACCAGAGCTGGCTGTAGTGACAGATGAGTCACTCCTTGGGTGGGGGCAATCTGGAAGAGGTGGAGATCAGAGGAATCTGATCTCCATTGAAGTCTGAGCTCCATATCAACCTGTTGGAGCTGCGGGCAATTTGCTTAATTTTGGAAGCCTTTCTTCCTTCAATCATGGAAAGACTGCAGGTGCTCACAGATGCCAATTCCATCAAGTACTTTAACAAACAAAGCGGGGTGGCATTGTGAACTCTGTCAAGTGGTCCTGTGTCTTTGGACACAGCTGGAACATCATGACATCTCCCTGGTGGTTCAACACCCTACGGGTCTCTGAATGTTAGAGCGGATTAACTTTGCTGAATGTCTAGTGGATCGCAAATGGCATCTCCATCTGGAGGTGGTTCAAGGTCTCTTTTAGCAATTACATCCTTGTTTAGATCTGTTTGCCAATGCCAAGAATGCACAATGTCAGCAGTTATGCGCGCTGGAGTTTCCAAGGCAACTCTTCCTTGGAGACTCCTTCTGCCTTCAGTGGAGCTCAGGTCTTCTGTTTGCCTTTCCACCAGTACCACTCCTGCCCATAGTTCGCAAGATCATCAGGAATAACTGGGCCAAAGTCATCCTTGTGGCTATGAGTTCGGCATAGAGTCTGGTATCTTCTAGATTTTGAGCATGACCATTAGTCCTCCAATCAGGTTGTCTCTTCGAGATTATCTTCTGTTGCAGCAATAGGGAAGGGTCCTGCACCTGTGCACCCTCAACCTTCATGTGTTGAGATTGAGCGGCAACAGTTAACAGTTTTCAACCTTCCTCCCAAAGTCTGCAATGTTGTTCTGGTAGCCAGGCGTCCCTCCCCTAAGTCTGTGTAAGCCTGCCACTGGGATAAGTTTTTATCATGATGTGCTTCCCACAAAGCTGACCCCCTTTCTGCACCTTTATCCAAGGTTCTCTTGTTTGCTTTATCTTTAGCCCAGCAGGGCTCTGCTCTGGGCACAGTTAAAGGTTATCTCTCTGCCATCTCTGCATTTTTGTGGTTGCCAGCCCAACCGTCTTTCTTTAACTCACCTGTTGTGTCTAGGTTCCTTAATGGCCTACAGCATGTGTTTCCCCCACGCCATTCATCATGCCGTAGTGGAACCGCAACCTGGTCATCAACTTGCTCATGTGTGCACCATTTGAGGCCCTGCACAATTGCCCTCCTAGGCTGTAGATCATCAAAACTGGCTTTTTAGTGGCCATAATCTCGGCCAGGAGGATCAGCAAATTGCAGGCACAGTCTGCACACCCTCCTTATACCATCTTCCTAGATAAGCTGGCCCTCAGGACACATGCCGCCTTCCTTCTGAAGATTGTGACTCCCTTCCATGTAGGCCAGAACATCACTGTGCCTACTTTCTTTGCTCTACCTCATCCCTCCAAAGAGGAGAGTGTCCAGTGTCGGCACCCAAAAAGTGTTGTTGTATTGTGACTACATAAAAGTATTTTGGGTCAATGAGCAACTCTTCGTGGGCTAAAAACGGGAAGGCTGTGCAGGAATGGATTATCTTGAGATGGGTCGTTCTCTGCATTAAGATCTGCTATTCATTTGTCTGCTACTCATTGGTTGAGAAGCAACCACCTGAGGGCTTGTGGGCCCACTCCAGCAGAGCCAAGGCTGCAACCACTGTGTTAGAGCATGGCGTCCCAGTACTGGACATTTGTTAGGAAGCAACGTGGGCTTCGCTGCACACGTTCACCAAGCACTACTGTCTGGCCTGTCGTGACAGGCGTTTCACCCGTTTGGTCATGAAGAATGCCAAAGTAACTGACGTCAGCATGCTGAAGTTGCACCTATATATGTACTGTGCACATACTTTGTGTGTCTGATGACGCAGAGCCTTCCCTTGCACCAATTGTGCTCACTTTGATGCTGTTTTATGCAGGATAAGGATATGATGCTTATTGTGCTATCCAACTCTGAACTGAATCCACCACGTTCTTGTGCAAAGTCACGCCAGGGCTGACCAGTCCGCAACTTCTTAGCAATCACTTACATCATCTTTTTTGTACAGATTCTGAAAATGACAACTGTGATGACTGGGACAGTTATGTTCTAAATTGTGAAGAAGAAAATTGGTATAAAGAGCTTCAGGAACACTTCCCCCAATGCGGGCCTTGTGTCTCACCAGGGTTCTACTACGGAGGAATACTCCTCTCGCTGTGGTTATGCGAAGGACAGCCTAGTCTTAGATTTACAATTGCAACCAAGGAAGTTAAAATAAACTTATTAGCAGAGGTTCTACTACCTGGATTCTTAAATGTAGAGTTGCGTGCCTAATTATCTGAATTTAGAAGATCACTTAAATTTCTCCAACCATCACATAATTGCTAGCCCTAGCACCTTGTGCTGAATGTGCCCCAAATCGATGCCCATCTACTCCTTTTTATCACCTTCTTTAACTACCTTGTCAAAGTTTGTGAAGAAACTGGTCAATGAGGATATTTGCAAGATAACTGTGAAAGTACACTTTTTCCATCATCTGTACAAAACATTCTATACTGTAGATAATTCATCCTTCAAAGATGTCGAGCTGGAATAGCTGATCTAGATACATAAACTGCACTGAATGATACAAGTCTCTGTCAAAAAATTCAATACACTAACTAAAGGTGCTGTAGTGGGATCCAAATCCCTTTCACTGAATTAATCTTCTCCATGCCAATCCATATGTCTTTGTTCCTGGTGCCCAGGATTATTTAATGAGCTCTGAAATCTTGGACAGTAATCCTGACAGATTCTCCTGAAATCATCTATGCCATGCCAGAACTATTACAGCCAATATAGGATAGAGGCCTTTTGTGGATAACCTGGCAGAAGTACTGGATTATCAAATAATAATTCCATCACGTTGAGAACCCATGTTTTTGTGTCTGCTAAAAACAGTATTATCAATAATATGTTCTACTTAACTCTTTCCTCAAGTTCATTAAAACTCACTGGATCTTTGAAAATGGCAAAAACACACAAAGCAGGCACCTGTTCCACTGCTTATAGAAAGAAACTACTTAGTTGACCCCTGGATCTGGTCTCCAACAGACCCTTTGCCAAGATTTTACCTGCAAATGGCTGCGCCAACAACTAGAGATAATTTATGTTAATTTCCTTTTCTGCCTCTGACCATTTGGCCCTTGTTACTGATCCACAGCTCGCACCCCAACTTGAAGGCTGGCAGGTGACTCTATGACCTCTGCTTAGACTTCTCAAAAACAAATTGCCCTGGTGGTGTGACTCGTGTGGATCTCTCAATATTATTTTTCCAGAATGCCTTGCGTAACTCAAACTTTGGCTAAAATGAACGAGTTACTTACCTTCGGTAACAACTTTTCTGGTGGATATATTAGCTACCTGTGGATTCCTCACCTAATGAACACTCCCATGGCGCCAGCATTCGACGGAAATCTTCTTCCTAGCTTCTGCACGTCGACGAGGACGTCACATTAGCCCACGCGACGCCGTCTGACGTCATACAGGCAATAAGAAGTCCTCGCCGACGTCAGTACCAACATTTTTTACGTGCCTGAGAACAATAATCAAATGCGATGAAAGACAAAAGCAATATTTCATAACATTGTAAACAACACATCATTGCGAGAAGATGGCTATAAATTTAATATATATTTTTTTAAAATAAATATATACACTAAATATAAATATACATATACATACATATATAGATAATCTATTCCAGTCCTCAAAACCAAGAGGAGCACACTCAAGAATTACTTGGTGAGACCAAAAAGGCAACGGGGAGGCGGGTGGGACCGTGAGGAATCCACAGGTAGCTAATGTATCCACCAGAAAAGTCGTTACCGAAGGTAAGTAACTCGTTCTTCTGATGGATACAACTACCTGTGGATTTCTCACCTAATGAATAGAGTCCCAAAGCAGTACCGCGCCCGGTGGTGGGTGCCTAAATGGTCAAACCAAGAAATCCTGCAGCACTGACCGTGCAAAATGGCCGTCCCTTCTGACCTCAGAGTCCAAGCAGTAATGTTTCGCAAAAGTGTGAAGGGACGACCAAGTTGCGGCCTTGCAGATGTCGACCACAGGAACACCTCTGGCCAAGGCCGAAGTGGCCAACTTAGCTCTGGTGGAATGAGCTCTAATACCATCAGGAGGATCCTTCTTTGCTAAAGAATAACACATTTTAATGCAGAGAACAACCCACCTGGAGAGTGTTCTCTTGCGGACTGCCTTTCCTCTCCTCTTGCCCACGTATCCGATGAAAAGCTGATCCTCCAGCCTGAAATCCTTCGTTCTGTCTATGTAAAAGCTTAACGCCCTCTTTGGGTCCAAGCGATGTAGTCTCTCTTCTTCCTTTGAAGGATGAGGCGGAGGATAGAACGTGGACAGAGTAATTGTCTGGGCCAAATGAAAGGGTGAAACAACCTTCGGAAGGAAAGCAGCCTTGGTCCTCAACACCACCTTATCCCCATAAAAAGTTGTATAAGGGGTTTTACCGATAAAGCCTGCAACTCACTCACTCTCCTTGCAGATGTTATAGCCGCCAGGAAGAATGTTTTAAGAACTAAGAACCTTAAGGGGCAAGAATGCATAGGCTCAAAAGGGGACCCCATAAGGAAAGTCAGGACCAAGGACAAATCCCATTGAGGCATAACGAAAGGATTTGGAGGAAATTTATTCATAAGGCCCTTTAAGAATCTAAGTACTATAGGAGATTTAAATAACGAAGGTTGGTCTGGATGACAAATGAAGGCTGACAAGGCAGACAAGTAACCTTTAATAGTAGCCACTGCACAACCTCTCTGTGCTAAAGACAAAGCAAAAGATAAAACCTCTGACAAATGAGCACGTAAGGGATCAATCGGTCTCTCTCCACACCATACCACAAATTTAGACCACCTATTAGCGTAGATAGATTTAGTGGAGTGTCGCCTGGCCGCTAAGATAACATCTACTACATCAGGCGGGAGAGAAAAGGAACTCAGGTTGCCCCGCTCAATCTCCAGGCATGTAGGTGCAGACTCTGGAGGTTGGGGTGTAAAACCTGCCCCTGCGACTGCGAGAGGAGGTCTACCCTGAGAGGGAGACGGAGCGGAGGGCACAGTGAGAGTTGGAGAAGGTCGGAATACCACACCCTCCTTGGCCAATCCGGAGCAATTAAGATTATTCGGGCCCGGTCTTGGTGAATTTTCCTCAACACTCGAGGAATCAAGGGTATGGGGGGAAACGCGTAAAGCAACTGGTCGCACCAGGTTCTGAGAAACGCGTCCCCCAACGCTCCTTGCACCGGATACTGGAGGCTGCAGAATAACGGGCAGTGCGAGTTCTCCCGGGTGGCAAACAGATCTATCCGAGGAAACCCCCACATCTGGAAGATTAGACGGACTTGATCTGGATGGAGACGCCACTCGTGGTCGGCCGAGAAATGGCGACTGAGACTGTCCGCACGTACATTCAAGACTCCGGCCAGATGATTTGCTACCAAGCAAATCCGATGGTCCTTTGCCCAGGACCATAGCCGAAGAGCTTCTCTGCAGAGAAGGTACGACCCCACTCCTCCCTGTTTGTTTATATACCACATCGCGGTAGTATTGTCCGCAGGACCTGAACCGACTGACCGCGAAGGGATGGGAGGAAGGCCTTGAGAGCCAGACGTACAGCCCGTAACTCTAACAGATTGATATGAAATATCTGTTCCTCTGGAGACCAAACCCCCATGATCTCCAGGTCCCCCAGATGAGCTCCCCACCCTAGAGTGGAAGCATCCGTTATGACCGTGGTCACTGGTGGAGGCTGCGTGAACGGCCTTCCCTGGGAAAGATTGTCGTCCGCAATCCACCACTTCAAATCCGTGGCAGCATCTCTGGAGATCTTGACAGAACCTTCGAGATCTCCTTTGTGTTGAGACCACTGCCTTCGGAGGCACCACTGAAGAGCCCTCATGTGCCAGCGAGCATGCGTGACCAACAGTATGCAGGAGGAAAACAGACCGAGCAGACGAAGGACCTTGAGGACTGGAATGACCGCTCCACTTTGAAACATTGGAACCAACTCCTGAATATCTTGAATCCGCTGAGGCGGAGGAAAGGCTCGATCCAATGTTGTATCCAGTACTGCCCCTATGAACAGGAGGCGTTGAGAGGGCTCTAGGTGAGATTTGGGCACGTTCACCGAAAAGCCCAGGTCGAACAACAACTGAGTTGTCGACTGCAGATGATGCAGCACAAGCTCCGGGGACTTGGCTTTGATCAACCAGTCGTCCAAGTAAGGGAATACTGCTATCCCCTTCCTTCTGAGCTCTGCCGCAACCACCGACATCACCTTCGTGAAGACTCGAGGTGCTGAAGTAAGACCAAACGGGAGGACCACAAACTGATAGTGCTGCAATCCTACCACAAACCGGAGATACTTCCTGTGCGACTTGAGTATCGGGATATGAAAATAAGCATCCTGCAAGTCGACAGACACCATCCAATCTCCCTTGTTCAACGCCAAAAGCACCTGAGCTAGGGTCAGCATCTTGAACTTTTCCTGTTTGAGGAACCAATTCAAAATCCTCAGGTCTAGGATCGGTCTCAACCGACCATCCTTTTTGGGAATCAGGAAGTACCTGGAATAACAACCTTGACCCTTTTCCTGCTCTGGAACCAACTCCACCGCGCCCTTTAAAAGGAGGACTTGAGCCTCCTGTTCTAACAACAGGAGGTGTTCTGCTGAACAATAAGATATGGGGGGCGGAAACTCCCGAAAAGGAAGGGTGTAGCCTTTTCCCACAATGCTGGTAACCCAGGTGTCTGATGTGATGACATCCCACTTGTGAAGAAAATGCAGTAACCTTCCCCCTACAGGAGAGGAGTGAGTGGGAATTGGTGGAAGCCTAAGGCTGCTTCCCCTGCTGCACCCCTCCAGAGGACGAGGAAGAGGCAGAGTGCTGCTGAGAGGCTCCTCTGGTACGAACCCTACCCCTCCCTCTAAATGATCTATAGGTGAGAGAGGAGGTAGGCTGTTGGAATTTCCCCCGAAAGGAAGAGGAGGATGAGCCACGACCAAATCCTCGAAACCTCCTAAAATAATCTGGAGGAGGCAGAAGAAGCTGCTTGCAGTCCTAACGACTTGGCCGTGGCCCTGCTCTCCTTAAACCTCTCCAAAGCCGAATCTGCCTTGGCACCAAAAAGTTTGTCCCCATCAAAAGGGAGGTCCAACAGGGTCGACTGCACATCCGAAGAGAACCCTGAGTTGCGAAGCCAAGCCTGTCTTCTCGCAACCACAGCCGTGCCCATCGCTCTGGCCACCGAGTCAGTTGTATCCAACCCAGATTGTATAACCTGGGTTGCAGCAGCTTGAGCATCTGACACGCGATTCAAGAGTACTTGAGGAACCTTTGTATGCGAAGATGTTATCTCGTCCATCAGAGCATAAATGTACCTCCCCAAAATACACGTAGCGTTGGTGGACTTTAACGCCATGCTACATGACAAGAACACTTTCTTTGACTGCATGTCCATCTTTTTGGAGTCCCTGTCCGCCGGCACTGATGGAAAAGATCCAGGCGCAGATCTTGCAGAACAGGAAGCCTGGACCACCAAGCTTTCCGGCGTAGGGTGTCTGGAAAGAAAGCCAGGGTCAGATGGTGCAGCCCAATACCTCCTGGCCACAGACCTATTGACAGCCGAGGAAGATACTGGCTTCTTCCAGACCTCCAATACAGGTTCTAGCAGCACCTCGTTAAATGGCAAAAGAGGCTCTGCTGATGTAGAGGCCGGATGTAAAACCTCAGTCAGCAGATTTTGTTTCGCCTCAGCCACCGGCAAAGGCAGTTCCAGGAAGTTAGCTGCCTTCCTTATCACAGCATGAAAAGTGGCTGCCTCTTCAGTATACTCCCCTGGAGATGACAAGTCCCACTCAGGGGAAGTATCAAGGCCACTAGCTGTATCCAGTCCATGAAGACCCTCGCCAGAATCCTCAATTTCTCCTTCCTCCAGGACCTGCTGATACTCTTGTTCCTCCAAGAGACGGAGAGCACGTCTCCTCGAATGTAGCTTCTCCTCAATTCTCGACGTCGACATGGCGTCTGCAGAAGTCGAGGAACGACGCCGATCAACGGATCCGTCCGATGCCGGGTCAGGCGCCACAGGAAGCTTCGACGCCGAGCCAGGAGTCGGATGAAGAGAAGTCTGCCTCGGAGTCGCAGAAGGGCCTGCCGGGGTCACTGGCCGAAACACCGAAGCCGATGGAGCCGAAACCCCTCAAGCCACCGGAGCCGACACCGGCGCCGAGCCCACGTTCCCCAAGGGGAGAAAGGGCATGAAGGTTGCTGGTCGCAGCGGCGCCGAAGCACCCAAACTGAAAGCCAACGGGCCCGAAGGCCCAGTCAGAGCACCGCCTGGAGCCATCTGCTGGAAGATGGAAAACATTGCATTTAAAAATGCGGTATTATCGGCTCCAGGGGCCGGGAAAGCCGGATACTGGGGTGCCTGGATCGAAGGCGACTCCGACGCCGGCCTCGACGTCCGCGACGTCGGTGAGAACACTTGAGGCTGTGGCACCTCAAACACTGAAGGCGGCTGCCCGGGCGAAGTCGGTGAAGCTGGAGAAGGCAACGGCGTTGATGGATGAGGAGTGACTGTGGGACTGACCTCCCAAGTCTTCCGACGCCGAGTCGATTTCGACCGAGACCTCTCCTTGCTCGACCGGCGCCGTGATTCCCGACGGCGCCGGGAGTCTCGATGACGTCGATGAGACTTCGGCGAGGAGGATTTTCTATGGTGCCTCTTCTCCTTTCTCTTCGACTTTGCCATAAAAAGTTTGGCCTCTCGCTCCTTCAGGGCTTTCGGATTCATGTGTTGACATGAATCACACGTGGCCACATCATGGTCGGAACTCAAACACCACAAACAGTCCGAATGTGGGTCAGTAACCGACATTTTGCCCCCAAATTCTCGACAGGGCTTAAAGCCAGACTTCCTCTGAGACATAGTAACCTCAGAGAAAAAACACTCAGCAAAAAAACACACTGTAACTGTCGAACAGCAACAGTAGCTCCCTCGAAGATAACCGTTTCGAATGGCACGGAAAAAAGGGAACTGACATCGGCACGTCGGCGAGGACTTCTTATTGCCTGTATGACGGCAGACGGCGTCGCGTGGGCAACTGTGATGTCCTCGTCAACGTGCAGAAGCTAGGAAGAAGATTTCCGTCGAATGCTGTCGCCATGGGAGTATTCATTAGGTGAGGAATCCACAGGTAGTTGTATCCATCAGAAACATATTTTCTTTACATATCTATGAAGAAAAGATCCAGAATCTCTGGGGATCCACAACTTTCCTGACACTGTCTTCCCACACATCTCCCCACTCTTGTGTGGCTGGGCCCGGAGCTGGCAGCAGGAAAGGCTCTGACCGCAGCATGAACAGATAACATTTTTCTCAAAGCTTTATTTTATTTTTTTATGTCGATAGCTGTGTATTTTGGGCCTAAGATATGCCACCACCAAGGGAAACCAACCAAATACAGATATCACTGAAATCTAGATACCTAGGGCAGTGCATTGTACTGTGCCTTGTGTGGATCCTACAGTGATTTCTTACAATGCCCAGTAACCTCAAACTTGCCTAATGTCATCTATTTTACTCACATTTCTGTGGTACCCTAGTTGTGTTGCTAGGTCCACTACCTGTGACAGGCAGCAATCAAACCAAGGATAATGGGAGTCTGAGTCACACAAGTGGAGTAGCATTTTAATCAGGGCAGGTGTGGGAGAACTGGGTGGTGGGAATTTTGTGAGGAAACTGATTTGGACAAAGTTTGTGTTTTGTGGAGTATTGTGGGTAAGACTTTGTGGTATCCACGCAAGGCACACCTCCCTCGACTTCTCTAAGTGTCCAGTTTTCAGAAATGTTTTGTTTTGGTTTCCTTTATAGAAAATGTGACTGCACACAATTACACCAGACTTGGTTTGAAAATCGACCTTTACTCAAGAAAGTACCTTTGCTTAGTTTAGTGCAAAGTTGCTCAGTAGTTTTTTGAGAAAGCATAAAAAATGGTAATTTGTAGGCCTTAAATAGAGTCGACCAGTCAATCAAGATGGTTGTATTTTTTTACCTTTCATCCTTGAACCTCAGTTCACAAGACTGAAAGTTAAAAAAAAAATACATAATCCGATTGGATGAGGAAACTTTTCTCGTTTCCCATGTTGGGACTGTGAACAAAACGTTTGTCTTACATGTGTCTGATTAACTGACTGCAATAAAAATGTACTCTTTTGTACCTTTTCAGGGTATGGTCCCTGCATCCTAAAAAACCTTTAACCCCATGGCTAAGTAGTAGAGGGCCCTCTTGGGATCCCCTGAAAATAAAGGTAAAACAAAAGTTGCTTTTGATTAAAGTTTCATAGGAACCTGGTGTTGGAGTGAGAATTCTCAATGCAAGCATTGGGGGGTTTGGGGCTGTATTATTTGGGTTTCATGAGCATCATAGACCTTGAAAAACTGCTTGGGGTTCAAAGATTTTTCAAACTTAGATAACAGAATTGCAAAACTCTTGGATGTAGTTGGTCATAGTGGGTAAAGCTTCAAGGGTTTCACAAACCTGTGTCTTGGTTTCACGAAACCTTTGAATTCTTCTGGTGTTTGCTCCTATAGTCGAATTGTTGCTTAAAGTCCAAGTCCACCCAGATTGTTCCCTTGCGGTTGGTTAACTGTAAGGTAGGGTTATGGATAATGATTTAATGAGTATGGCGACTATGCATGGCCAAAGGCCTTGTTCTTGTGTGGTGGGTGAGGCTTAATGCGTGGCTTCAGGTCTGTGGTTGGTGCTTTGCTGGTGATGTTAAGATTTCATGCCCCTAGACTGCGCTTATCCCTGGTTGTACTCTTTTGGATGGTGATGCAGAAGGCTTTTCTGCAGGCCAGTGGTTAGTGCTCTGATGGCGATGTTCAATTTACAAGGCTGACAGCTTTGCCTGCTCAATTTGTTCTCATATAGTGTTTGAGGTTGAAGTATGTTCAACATGCCAGGCATTTAGGCTCTTGGATATTCATTTAATGGCCAAGGTCACTATGCAAAGCTGAAGGCTGAGCATTCCACTGATTATTTTCTCCTTAAGGTAGGGGTGTGTGTAAGGTCTGGCCAGACCTTTAGGCTTATAGTGATTTGACAACGACTTTTGCCTTGCGTGGACAACGGCTATGTCTACCTATGGTTGTTTCCTTGTGGTAGGTGAAGAGTAAGGCCTGGGCACAAGCCTCGCTCATGGGTTTGATAGTTACATTTGCTATACTCTGCATGGTCAGATTTTTGTCCTGTGCTAGGTGAGGTGCAATATCTGGCCATAGACCAGACTTCAGGTTTAGAGTTAGTGCTTTGATGAAGATTTAGTTTTTTTTTTTAAATCTATTTCGCAAATGCAAAATGTATGTGCAAGTATAGAATCATAATGCAGGGGAATGCCCTGTGTAAGGAAATGCCTCTTTTTGTATAGTCACCCCCAAGTTTTTTTTGACTGATGCTGCTGAGTTTTCGACTCAGAGTGCACTAAGGCCTGCTAACCAGACCGCAGTGCCACTGCCCGGACCCTAAAGTGTATGTTGAATGAGCTGTACCCAATTGGACATCGCTAACTTCTCCTAGTGTATGGTACCCAGGACAAGTAAATTAGAAGGGTACTACAGGGCTTGCAGCAGTTGTTGTGCCTCCCTAGAGGTCCCCCAAGTAAAATAAGTGCCCACAGTCTGCCACTGGAAACTGGCAGGGGAGTTGTGCACTACTAGCCTGACTGCCATTAAAATCAATAGCAAAGCTGCTATTTACCCTGTATCACTGTGAAACTCACCCCTCTGGGAGACCTACAGAGTCCTAAGGCAGGGTGGAACAGATGGCAAGAGGTGTAGTTAACATGTCCTGACAGTAAAGATCCAAAGGCCCTGTTTTTTTACTGTGGAAAGATTTTGTTGCACAATTGGTGAGTACAGGATTACTCTCTGACCCCTCAGCTGCTGTATTAACTCATGAATAGTGCAACCAAAAGGGGCACTCCATGGTATCAAACAACTTGTTACATTGAGTCTGACTTGTATTCCAAGTGAAAATGAATGTAACTTGTTGCAGTGTGAGAGTTTAGCAAAGCTGCTACTTTGTTTCCTTTACAACTCTTGTGTCACCAGGAGCACACATGGAGCCTGTTCCACAAGAGTTTTCGGCTCTCCTGGAGAGATGTGCCAACAACTCACAGGAGGGAGAACCATGAGGGATTACAGTTCAGGGAGGTGTTTACCTCTTCCTGCAGGGAGCCACTGAAGTGTTAGCCCCAAAAGGCAGGTGTTAAAGAGGAAGCTGCAGATGTATGATGCTAGGGCTGCTCCTTTGATAAGGCAGGCAGGCTGGCACAGGGAGAGGGAATCCGTTGATAGACTGGTTTCCCCTGGGAAGTGTTCCCCTGAGATAGCTATACCCCAGGGGTGGGTTTGGGAGGTCTAAACACTGAGCGAGGGGGTCTCGCCATCTTGGGAGTGTGTAGAATGGTGCATCCTGTGAAAGCCAGACACCCCTCCCCACATGAAGTGGTCACTAGGTGGAAGGGATCCTTGTAGACCACTGTCTACCCGCCACATCCTACCTTGAGGGCATTTTCTGAGTAGAAGGGCACCCTGGCACCCAAACTGCTGACTTGGATGTATGAATGCCCTGCTGCATCAAGGGACAAGCAAAGATAGACTTCATCTAGTGGGTAACGAAAAGAGGGGCTGTGCCCTGCTCAAGGAGAACCTGTCTACATAGCCCAGCCCAGCCAAGAGACTCCAAGGGCTAGCCGACTAGTCTCCTTGTCACAGGGGCACAACAGCAGAAAAGGCCTTCTGGGGCAAGATGGTAGTGCAATGTCTTCAAGCCGCTATCATTGCTGCTGTGCAGGACCAAGACCTGATGCAGAGTTGCACCGGAGTTTGCTGATTTCAGTAATGTTGTTGTAAAGTTGCTGGGACCCTCTTCCCAGAAGGTAAGTTATCGACCCAGGAAGGATTGTGTAGTCCGGTGGTGACTGGTTTTTGACAGAGCGGAGAGGACTTCTGTGGGGGTGTCGATCCTGCAGCCAGGACTCCCTCAGCATCTTTGTGGACCAACGAAAGCCCTGAGGGAAACCCTTGTTGGTCGCATCTCATCCACAGAATCCTTAGAGCATTTTCAGTGTCCTTCATCCCTTGCATCAGGACCACTTCATAGGAATCCATGGCAACAAGGATAAAGTACCTGAAACTGAAAATTTGAACAAAGGTCAGGAGACACTTTTTCGACAGGGAAACATGGAACTCAACTTGGCAAATCTGTCCTCCTACAAGAAGGGATGACCTGGGGGCATTTCGTTCAGAGAGGAAAATCATCATGAGAGCTAAAGCCTAGAAACCTGCTGTGAATAAGACCCTGGGAGCTTGGGAGAAGGCTCACGGCATACCTCCGCATTTGAGGAAGGAATTAACCAAGGTAGTAGGGATGAAAAGGAGTCAGATGGCTTTTGCAGCCTGCTGAGTGAAGAATTGGGGGCAGGTGGAAACCTCCCCCACCCCTTGATAGACCTGGGAGGGTCCTGTTGGCCCACAGCCTGGCTGGTTCTGAACACAGTTAGATATCCATACAGGAGAACATGGCAGTCCTGCCTTGAAGGACAGGGCCTTACCTCTGGCTAAAAGTAGATTAGACCTAGAGGAAAGAAGGGGCAGACTGGGCTTGTAGCACGGAGAAGACTGCTTGGAACAAGCAGAAAATTGATTACTGTGGTGTCCCTGGTGTAAGGTTGCCCAAAGGGGTTGTCCCTAGTTATGTTCCAGAGGATAATTGACAAGTAGCTGGCCTCCTATGAGAGAGCTCTCAAAATGAGGAAGATGGGGGGCACAACTCTGGGGAACACTTCTGTGAGAGCTACTGCAAGGGTTTAGTCAATGTTACTAGCTATTAATCACACTAGAGAAGAAGGTAGCAGAGACTTCCACCCACATAAAGGAAGCACTTGTTGAGTTTGCTTTGGTTAACTCCTGAAAAGTAGGCTACTCACACTAGAGATGGAGGTAGCAAAGTCTTACATCCACATAAAGGAAGCTCTTGTTGAGCTTTTTGGGTTAACTCTTGAAGAGTATAGACAGCAGCTTAGTTCCCTTTAGATAGGCACTACACAAACTTGGGTTGTCTTCAATGACACCTCAGTTATGGCACTAGATGGTTGGATTAAAGGCAACAAAGTGAATACATTTGAACCGCTCTACAATCTATTGGGTAAGGAGCACATTTTAACAAAATGTAATTCAGAGAAGGTGCATCTGGTGGATTCTAGGCTGTCTACCACCAGGAAACAGGGCAAGATAGCTAACGAATGTGTGAGAACCAGGATCACCAAAAGGCCCCTGGGTGGTGACCAGAAGTAAAAGTCATCAGACTCGCTCCATATGGAAACGGGTAGGGGCGGGGGATAAAAAGATCGCCCCAAAGATGCCCCCAAAATTAGCCCAGGGGTGGAGGGTGGGAGAGTCCTGAGCCACATCCCTTTGAAAGGGGGAAGAGGTATCATGGAAAGAAGTTAGACTTGTTGAAGGCAGGGGTGTACTTAAATTGTAACCCCTCCGTGGGACAAGAAATAAGATGCAGCATGCACCAAAAAGGCACCTGCTGGTGACCAGTCCAAAGGGATGGCTAGTGTAGGGATTGGATGGGATGTTGCCCCTAGAGATCCCAAAGGGTATACGGAGGAGGACTAGGAGGAGGAGGAGGAGGACTAGGAGGACTAGGAGGAGGAGGACTAGGAGGAGGAGGACTAGGAGGAGTAGTACTAGGAGGAGTCGAGGAGGACTAGGATGAGGACTAGGAGGAGGAGGAGGCGGACTAGGAGGAGGAGGACTAGGAGGAGGAGGCGGACTAGGAGGAGGAGGAGGACGAGGAGTAGGACTAGGAGGAGGACTAGGAGGAGGAGGAGGACTAAGACTAGGAGGAGGAGGAGGACTAAGACTAGGAGGAGGAGGACTGGGAGGAGGAGGAGGACTAGGAGGGGGAGGAGGACTAGGAGGGGGAGGAGGACTTGGAGGAGGAGGAGGACTAGGAGGAGGAGGACTTGGAGGAGTACTAGGAGGAGGAGGACTAGGAGGAGGAGGGGGACTAGGAGGAGGAGGGGGACTAGGAGGAGGAGAAGGACTAGAAGGAGGAGGAGGACTAGCAGGAGGAGCAGGAGGACTAGGAGGAGGACGAGGACTAGGACTAGGAGGAGGACTAGGACTCTGCTATCCCAGTAGAGTGTCAGCTGGGCAGTGACTTAAAAACATCTGCCTGAGCAGATGTAGATAGGAGGACACATGCAGCAATGCTGGGTCTCACTCAGTGGGTGTGTCTGGGTACCAGGAACAGGAAGGGTTCCTGTACAATGAGCCAAGGGACCCCAAACCAGGGGCATCCAGGAGCCTGGTGTTCCCTCAACAGTACAGGGAATTCCTCCTTATTCTAGTTCACATCATCACCTTGGCTGGGCACCTGGGACAGACCAAGAACTAGAAAAACCCCAGATCTTTGAGAGGATCAAGACGTTTTGTCACTTCTGTGACCTGACAAGGCAGGAAGCAAACCAAAGGCACCCCTGATACCACTACCAGTGGTAGGGGCCCCCTTTGAGAAAGTAGGAAAAGGTATTGTTTGTCCCCTCGACACACCCACGGCTTCAAGGAACACGTTCATTCTGGTGGCAGTGGGCCATGCCACTAGGTATCCTGAGGCAATTCCACTTAGGACAGTCACTGCTCCTGCAGTGGCTAGAGTATTTGGAATCTTCACCAGGGTTGCGTTTTCTAAGGAGGTCATCTCAGCCAAGGGCATGAATTTCATGTCTGCCTAGTTGAAGGCAGGATGAGTATGGTGTGATTTACAAGTTTACCATCCACAAAGAAATGATTTAATTGAAAGTTTCAACAAAACCGTAAAAGGCATGATCATGGGTTTGCCTGAAGCAGTGTCAGAGGGCTTTTGACACTCAAGGAAGCACTGCGCTTATCACCGGTTTTAAAGCCCCATGTCTTCAGCAAAGAGTTTGTTGTCCAGACAGATGCCTCTGAGCATGGGATGAGTGGAGTTTTGCCACAAGTAAATGATGTCTGCCAGGAACAGCCAGCTGCCATGATCAGCAGGTGACGTCTTCCTAGGGAGCAGAGTTGGAGTGCCATTGAGAGGAAAGCCTTTCTTGTGGTGAGGTCCTTGAAGAAACTAAGACCCTGCCTGTTTGGGACTCCCGTCTATGTTCAAACCGACCACAGACCGCTGAGAAGGGTGATGCAGAAGAGAGGCAAGAACCCCAAGTTGTTGAGGTGGTTTGTTTTCCTACAGGTTATGGACTTCACAGTGGAACACTGACCTGGGGCTGACCATGCCAATCCTAGTGGCCTTTCCAGGTTCACGAGGACAAGGGTTAGTTGCTCATCACCTTTGCTCTGGAAGAGAGCCATGTAAGGAAATGCCTAATTTTGACTGGTGCTGCTGTTTTTTCCCCTAGCCAGACCTCTGTGCCAGTGCCCTGATCCTAAATTACATGCTGAATTGGCTGTACCCAATTGAAAATGGCTAATTTACCTGTAAGTCCCTAGTACTGGGTACACTGAATACACAGGGTGAGTACATTAGAGGGGTCCCCAGGGATTGCATCACTGGTTGTGCCACCCTGGAGGCCCCCCCAACTAAAAATGAGTTTCCCCCCCTCCCAGCCTGCTACTGCAGACTGGCAGAGCAGTCCCTCATTACTAGCTTGACTGTTCCATCAAAAGTAATGGCAATGCCACTACTTCCTCTGTACCTCTGTGTATGTCACCCCCCTCTGGCTGATCTACTGAGTCCCAGGGTAGGATGCAAAAGATGACATGGGCAGGACTTGTAGTTTACATGTCCTGACAGTAGACATGCGAAAACCCTTAAAAAAAAAAAATCTATTTTTTTATTGTGGAACGACTTGGTCGCCCAATTTGTGAGTTCAGGATTACATGGTGTCACCCGCAGCCGTGCTAGCTCTTGAACAGTGTGACCAAAATGGGCACTCCAAGGTATCAAACAACTCGTTACACTAAGCCCGACTTATATTGCAAGTCTAAATTAATGTAACTTGTTTCAGTGTACAGCTGTAGTAAAGTTGTCACTTTGTTGCCTTTAAACCTCCTGCGCTTTCCCAGACACACGTGGAGCCCATTCCACAAGACTGCTTTCTGCCCTCCTGGAGAGATGAGCCAACAACTCTCAGGAAGGAGAACAATAAGGGATTGCAGTTCAGAGAGTTATCTCCCTCCTACTGGAAGTCACTTAGGTGTTCGCTCCAAAAGGCATTCTTAAAAGAGGAAACTGCCTTTGAAGGGAGGATATATCACATAAGAAAAGAGGGCTTCCCCTTGTTAGGCTGGCACAGGGAGTAGAGAGAGTAACCAGCTGCCAAATCCTGTTTCTCCCACACCTCAGATCTCGACTGACTTGGAAGAAGGACTGCCCAGCTACACAGAGGGACCAGCAAAGACAGGCTGCACCTTTAGAAGAGTAGACTGCACCTGCTGGCTATTGAAGAGAAGGGACTGTGCCTGCTGTGTCCTGCTCACTGAGAAGCTGACTCCAGATCTCAGTCCAGCCAAGACTCTAAGGGCCAGCAGACTGGCCTTTTGTTTGCAACAGAGGGCCCAGCAGCTGAGGAGGCCTGCTGAGGTAAGTTTGTAGACCAAAGTCTTCAAGCCACTACCAATGCCACTGTGCAGCACCAAGGACCAAGATCCAATGTGTAGAGTTGCACATGAGTTCACTGAGCATGAGGGTGCTGTTGGAGAGTTGCTGGGATCCTTGGAAGGGGAGTTATCAACCCAGGAAGGATTGGCCTCTGACTGTGACAATCAGCGACTGGTAGTCTAATGGTGACTGGACTTTGGCCAGATTGGTGAGGACTTTGTAGGACGTAGACCCTGCAACCAGGAAACTTTCACCATCTTTGTGTACTGAGGAAGCCCTGCAGGAAGACCCCCATCGACTGCATAGTACGTACAGCATTGTTGGAGCGTCTTCAGCATCCTCCTTCCCTTGCATCAGGACCACTCCATATGAATTGTCCATAAGAATTGATTGCAATGCGTATAAAGTGCCTGGAACTGCTGAAGGGCTGCTTTTTGTATGAAGGTAACTGTTCTTGACGACCCTGCTGGTCTCCCACACTAGCTCCCTGCCGGAGTTGGTCACCCAAAGAACTTCTAAACAATCGCATTGACACTTTTCTTGAAGAAGTTTCTAAGTGTCCAATTTGTTGACTTTACCTTGTTCGCAATTGAGTGAAAGTGCTTTGATTTAATATTGCTTGTAAAATCTATATCTCAGGAATCCTCTGGTGGATCTTTGTTGTTCTAGTGTCTAAATACAGTCTAATTTTTAAAAATAAATTGGGGTCAGATCTCTTGAGTGTCTTGTCAATGTCTTCCTCATTTGTTTTGGTGGCGTTTAAATGCTTTACACTTGTTCCTCTGTGAAAGCCTTGCTGCTTAGTGCAGCAGCTACACAGGGTTGAGCTCAGGTTTTGACATATGAAACCTAAAGGTCCTAAAGGGGTTGGTGAGTGTATTACAGGATAAGGTCTTGCAGCCACACCATTTAATACACCCCATTTCCTTATATGCTGCATTCGCGATTCCAAAGTTGGTTTCTGGAATATTTTTACTATTGAATGGTATAGCGGAATTCATGTTTGATTCTGTGCAACTGAAAGAAGTTACAGATGGTTATTAGTTTTGGGAAAACTTCATTTATTAGTTATTTGTTCTTGTTTGTGATTGCTTATTTAAAGTACTTAACATACTGTGTGTTTTACATTGAAACGTAATGCCCCTATTTCTGTTCAAGTCTTGCAACTTACTTTGTTATTGCAGAACCTGTGCTGCTCATCATGCACCATGATCCATGCAGTAGAATTTGTTTAACTCATGGGATCAAGGAAGGATTGTGAATCCTAAACCAATGAAAAAACACTTTAAACTAATATAATAATAACTGGGCAGCTTTGAAAAGAGCTATTAGGTTCATAATGGCCCATATTTATACTTTTTGACGCAAAACTGCGCTAACGCAGTTTTGCGCCAAAAAAATTAGCGCCGGCTAACGCCATTCTGAAGCGCCATGCGGGCGCCGTATTTATTCAATGACGTTAGCCGGCGTTAGCCGCCGGCGCTGTCTGGTGTGCGTTCAAAAAAACGACGTACACCAGGCAGCGCCGGCGTAGGGGGAAAATGGCGTATGGGCGTCCAGAAATGGGGCAAGTCAGGCTGAGGCAAAAAAATCGCCACCACCCGATTTGCGCCATTTTTTTACGACGCCCATCCCCCATTGAAATGACTCCTGTCTTAGCAAAGACAGGAGTCATGCCCCCTTGCCCAGTGGCCATGCCCAGGGGACTTCTGTCCCCTGGGCATGGTCATTGGGCATAGTGGCATGTAGGGGGGCACAAATCAGGCCCCCCTATGCCACAAAAAAAAATAAAAAAAAATACTTACCTGGACTTACCTTAATGTCCCTGGGGTGGGTCCCTCCATCCTTGGGTGTCCTCCTGGGGTGGGCAAGGGTGGCAGGGGGTGTCCCTGGGGGCAGGGGAGGGCACCTCTGGGCTCATTCTGAGCCCACAGGTCCCTTAACGCCTGCCCTGACCCAGGCACTAAAATCCGGCGCAAATGCGGGTTTTTTAGACCCGCCCACTCCCGGGCGTCATTTTTGCCCGGGAGTATAAATACGACGCGTATGCATCGCAGTCATTTTTTAAGACGGGAACGCCTACCTTGCATATCATTAACGCAAGGAAGGTGTTCACGCAAAAAAATGACGCTAACTCCATGAACTTTGGCGCTAGACGCGTCTAACGCCAAAGTATAAATATGGAGTTAGTTTTGCGTCGAATTTGCGTCGAAAACAACGACGCAAATTCGGCACAAACGGAGTATAAATATGCCCCAATATGTTCTCCATACTTGGAGGCATTTCAGGATAATATTTCTTGGTGTTATTCAGGAAGATCTTATTTCCTTCTGTAGAAAGATGGACTCCATCTTTTCAAATTAATCCACTCAAAATAGATGATGTAGATATACGCAAATGTCATTATCTTGTAGGTAAGTAAAAATTACTCAGATTTCTTTTGAGATTTTTCAAGCTGTGGACAAAACTGTTTTGATAATGCCCACTTTTGCTTTTGACAGATGTTAGGAAATACAAAAGCTGTGCAGTAAGAGGACTGTAAAACCTCTGCAAATGTCTGTTATTTAAAAGGTTAAAGCAACTCTAGCAGTAATGCCTACATTATTGCCACCACAATGCATAAAATAAGGTTGCTTACATGTTAAAATGCTTTCTACCAAAGGAGGACATGGGTGCCGTTTTGTTCCTTGGACACCAATCCACGTAACATCCACATTTTGGCAATCCCATCCCTGTATCAATGCCATAAGATCTGGCATACTCTTGTGCAGTGGACATAATAGTCTGTTGTCACCCACATTCGAGGATGCTGCTGGAGTCCATGACAACCTCTAAGAATGGGCTGCAGACTGAGAAGTGACCACATACAATCGCTGACCTTTAATAGAAAATAGGTGTGATTGCTTATAGTCTATGGGAATGTGATTGTCTGATGTCTGTGAAGAAAAAGAAAATGAAGGTCTAAACCAAATGTTCGCTGAGTGGAAAACCAATGGGCCGTGAGCTGCGTCATCTCTAAGTTGCATGCTTGGGTGCTTGCACAGTTTTTTTATTTTTTTCTTGTTGTGTGCAAAAAGTGTATGCTCACAGATCCCTTTTAGGTCGAAGCCTACCAGACAGCACAGCTGTCTCGTTGCTAACAACATCTTGTGGGACATTTGGAAAGCTTCCCTGGGAATCCATTCCGCCCATTGCTTACCATTGGCTTTGTGGTTTGTAACTCGCATTTAATATCTTTCTATTTGCTTGCTTTGTTTGTTTTAGGCTGTGCAGCTTGAGTCCATTCATTCTTTTGCCTAAACCATGTTCACTGTAATCTTCCACCAGTACTGTATTTCTGTAAACAGGCCTTTAAATCTTGTTCTTATCTTTCACATTTGCAGCTTAGTGTTTACTTTTCTTCCTCTGACTTCAAAATGAGAGGATTTATATGACAATCTTGCTGGCGGTGTGCTTGAGTAAGGCAGTTTGATTGTATTTTTTTTCTAACACACAACAAAATGTAAATGTCTGTAAATAAACTGTGCAGATATTTGAGAATTTATCAGAATTAGAAAAGCACAAATGAAGCACATTTGTTTGGTTATTCTGAATTGCGGTGGAAACATATTTGAATACAACTGAAACAAACCAATACACTAGGTGATGGCATTTTCACAAATTATCGTTTGTGTGCTGTATACTTTTATCAGTAAAACTGTATGCCTGTGCAAATGTAATGACTATTTCAATTGAAGATGTGTTGTCTGTAATGGCAGTACGCTTCCACACCATGCATACTTCACCCCACTCTACACCATTCAATACCACTGCAATCTACTCTGCACCACTCCACACCACTCAGTCATGCCACTCCGTGACAGTGCACTCTACTCTGCACCACTTCACTCTGTCTCTCTACTTTACACCGATCTACTATGAACCACTGCTCTTCGCCACTCCATTCAGTGCCACTCTACTACACTGAGCTCTATGCCAATGCACTCTACTCTGTGCTCTGCACCAGTGCATTCTATGCCAACCCACTCTAATCTACGCCACTGTACTGTACCATGTACCACTCCATTCTACTCTGCCTCTTCATTCTGCCATGCTACTTCACTCTGCTCCACTCGATTCTGCGCCACACTACGCACTCCACCTCATTCTGCTCTTCACCTCTGCACTCTACGCCACTATACTCTGCAACATTTTACACTGCTGTGCTATATGCCATTGTCCTCTATGCCCTTGTCCTCTGTTGCTGCACTCTACAACACTCTATTCTACACCACTGTACTCTGTGCCACTCTTAGCCACTGCACTCCATGCCAATGTACTCTTACTGTGCACCACTGTATGAGAGTCTACTCTGCAACACTGCACTCTACACTGAAACAATCTACTCTAGTCAACTCTGCATCACTGCAATGTACCCTGAACTACTCCATGCTACTCTATTCTGCACCACTGCACCTTTCGCCAATCTGCTCTGCACTTTATGCCTCTTCACTCTAGGCCACTCAACCACACTCTCGTCTGCTCTGCACTCTATTCTGCACCACTGCACTCAACACCACTTGGCTTAAAACTAATGCGCACTACACCAATCCACTCTGCACCACTGCACTCTACGCCACTATTCTACACCACTGTACTCTATTCCATATGCTGTTTACACCAGTCTGCTCTGCACCACTCTATGCCACAGCACTCCATGCCCTTGCAGTCTACTATACACGAGTGTACTCTACTCTGAAATAATCCACTCTATGGCACTCTTTTCCACTCTGTGCCATTCAGCTCTATGCCACTGCAATCTACCCTGAGCCACTCTATTCTACGCTACTACACTCTAAAACACTTTACTCAAGACCAATATACTCTATGCCATAGCAATCTACTCTGCAGGACATCTCTAAAATGTGCAACACTCTACGCCACTGTACTCAACAACATTGCACTTTGTCACTTCACTACTCTATGCCACTGCACTCTACAACACTACTCTGCAACCTCTGCCACTATACGTCACTGCACTCTTTGCTGCTCTCATCTACGGTGAACAACTGCACTCTCTGACACTACACTCTGCCACTTCACTCTACTCTGCACCACTCTACACCAGTGTACTCTACCCCACTCTACTATGCACCACTGCACTCTATGCCACTCTGGTTTAGGCCACTCCACTTTTCTCTGCACCACTGCACTCTATTCTGGAACTTTGCACTGTATACCACTCCACTCTACCCTGAAACAATTGAATCTGTCACTGTACTTTACACCAATGCACTCTACACCTCTTTGTTCAAAACCAATGCATTCTATATCACTGCACTCTACACCCATCTATTCTGCACCACTGTACTTTACAACACTCCATTCTACAACACTCTACTTCATTAAACTTCATCCCCCTATGATACTCAACTACCATCTACTCCGCTCTGCACCACTCCATGCTACTCCACTCTCCTGCACTACTCCACACCACTCTATACTACAGCACTCTACTCTGCTCGACATCACTCTACCCCAATCCACAACACACTGCACCACTCTACAACAGTACTCCCTCCAAAACATTCTACACTACTCAATAACACTCCACTTTACAACACTCTATGCTACTCTCCGTTACCCCTCTAACTTTTAGCCATGCTGAACAGCAGCCACACTGGTGTACAACATGTCTAAAACATATTGGCAAAGCCAACAGCTCTTCCATTGGCAAGACCTATTGCAATTGCCAATGCTTGTTTATTTTAAATAATAGGTAGCTGTTTGCCTTACTGGCCTAATGCTTGCAGGCCTGGCTTTATCAGAGGGTTGGCTCACATCATCCCGGTATATGGAAAGCCCCTGTTTAAGGGTGCCACTAAAAATAATGGTCCTAAACGTTATATCTCCTGTAAAGTAACAATGTTCAGTGGCACCTCCTCGCACCGCATTATGATCACAGAAGGCAAGACCTCTCATTGGCCTTTAATGGCCTGTGACCATCTGACCTTTCTCTTTGCAAAGTGGAAAAGGAAACCGTTACAAACTGGTACTGGCAAAGCCAATGGGTCTCACCTATGCAAGATCTAATGGCGGTTCAATTTTTTTTTTTTTTTTTTTTTTTTTAGCCATGTATTACAGCAGCACAGCTGCTGTGGAGCATGGCTGTAAAAAAGAGCTATGATGTGATTAACGCTGGCTGTGTCATAGCGATTGCTTTTCTTCCTGTCTCTAAGTTGAAGCACAGAATGTCCATATGTTTTATACCAACCTGGCCTATGGAGCAAGGAGTGCTTGCATACGTCAGAAACTTACAACACCGTGTGTACATATGAATGCAATGGGCTTGACATGCAGAGCAGATCACACACACATGTTTAAGGGCCTCCAGGGGGCATCATCAACACTATCGGCTTGACCGGGCGGGGGTGTCTCAAGCCCATATTTATACTTTTTTAGCGCCGCATTTGCGCCGCTTTTTAAAGCAAAGGTGGCGCAATCTTACAAAATACAATTGTATTTTGTAAGTTGCGCCACTTTTGCGTAAAAAAATGACGCAAATGCGACGCTAAAAAAGTATGAATACGGGCCTCAGTTCTGTGCAACAAAGCATTTAACTGTGTGTTTGCAGTTCATTTAATTTTAATTGTCAGTACAGGACTCCAAATAAAATCTCATAAATGAGGCTGCACGAGAATATTATAATGGAACTATGGGATGGAGGTTGCATAAGCAAATAAAACAAGACAGGAAGGAAGGATGTATGTGAAGAAGAATGAGATAGGCAGGGGGTGAAGTGACAGATGGGTGGATGAATGGAGAAAGATTAAAGAGCTGGATGGCAATGGTGAGTCTGCTGGATGGAGGGAGGGAGGGAAGGAAGGGTGGATGGATGATAGTTGAATGGATAAACAAAAGGAAAGAGGGGAAAGGCCAAAAAAGGATGTGAAAAGACAAATATGGGTAGAACGCAGTTGCAGCTGGTGTATGGGCAAAGTGGCGGGCAGGGAGCAAAATAAAACAAACAAACAAAAAAGAAAATAAACTTACCTGAATGCCTGCCACATTGCCCCTCTTCTGGCTCCACTGCAGGCACAGGCTCCTAGACTGTTCCAAAAAAGAAAGGGTTGTGTGTCCTGGTAGTGTCTGTCCTGATTCTGGGGACCAGATATCCAAAATGGGAAACCCTTAACCCATTAACTTGAAAGATGTGCAAAGGATTAAAGGATAGACCTGGTACATTAAATAAAATGTAGATTTTCACCCCAATGGGTTGTTAGTCAAAAGACATGAGTCTTAGTCTACAAGTCCAAATTACATTATCTAATACATTTATTTAGTAACGTTGTGTGTTGCTCATGCCACCTGACTCTACAGCCCTTCAATTTATACCACACCACGTCACTGCACTTTGCACCACTCCATACCACTGCACTCTAGGCCACTTCACGCTACACCTCTCTATTCTTTACCAATCTATTCTATGCCATTGAATTCTACACCACCCCAGTCTAGGCCACATCAGACTACTCTGCACAAATTTTTCTTTCTCAGTATGGGACCCGGGAAATGTTTTCCTAAAATGTTATTGCGTTTGTGATTTTTGTGTAGCACCAAATCGTTTTAATGTACCAATGTACCAGAAACATACGGAAATATAACCAGCATTGGAAAATACAATAGGTCTTGCCATTTGCAAGAGCTATTGGCTTTGCCAATGTGTTTTAGCCATGTTGCACACCGGGTGGCTGCTGTACAGCATTACTAAATGTTAGTGGCGTAGAGGAGCGTTGCGTTGAGTTGAGTTGAGTGGAGTGGCACAGTGTGGCGCCGCATAGAGTAGAGTTAACTGGTGTAGAGTACATTGGCATTGAATTCGTCAGCATACAATGCAGAGTTGTAGAATGCAGTGGAATAGATCAGAGTGGTGAATAGTAAAGGGCACAGAGTGGAGTGGGGTTGAGTTCCATGTTGAAGAGTGGCATAGAGTACAGTGATGTAGAGTGGTGTTGTGCAGAGTAAATTCATGTGGCCTAGAGTGGAGGGGCATAGAGTAGGTTAGTATAGGGTAGCGTAGAGAGGCATAGCGTGAAGTGGCCTAGAGTGCAGTGGTGTAGAGTGGTGTGGTGCAGCGGTGTGGAGTGGCGAGAAGTGGCACATAGTAGAATGCAGTGGCTTGAAGGGGTGCAGAGTAGAGTGAAGTATTCATGGTATAGTGGCACACTGCCATTACAGACAACTCATTTTCAGTTGAAATGACCATTACATTTGTTCAGACATATAGTTTTACTTCTAAAACTGTACAGTGAACAAACGAGAATGTGCGGAAATTGCATCACCTAGTGTAATGATTTGTTTAATCATATTAAAGTAATTGTTTCCAACACACTTCAGAAATAACAAAGAAGTGCTTCGTTTGTGTTAGAGGGTTGGAGGAAAAAACAAGCGACGAGAGGGAAGGGGGCGGTAAAACCTGGAGGGAACTTGATGGCTGCAAAATTTAAAAAAAAGCATCATAGTGTTTTGCAAATATTTTTTTTTTTTAAAACCAATAGTATCTGAATCACACCGCTGGAGGTGGCTAGAGGACACTAGTCAAGTAGAATCAATCTCCTTTGTCCATATGCCAAGGAAAGGAAGTGACGCTCTGGATGTGCTGGCCAGTAAGGAGACAGCAAAGAAGAATGACATTGAAGCTAACAAACGGTAAGCGATGGGTGGGCTCCAAGCCCTTTATTGTAAATGATAGTGTCAGAGGGGCGCTGGGATGGAAGGGGTGTCTCCAAACATAACATGCTGGCATACATAAATTATTGTGATAACTACCTAGGGAACGTGACAACAAACTAATAGCTGGATCAGCCAGGAGGACAGAGACTGTGCTCGTTCCATCCCCCGTAGACTCTCTGATCCCTGCATCAGCAGATCAGACATCATGCACGTGTGACTGCAATCTATATCCTTGTTACATTGATGGTGCTGGTAAAAGCTCTGCTTGCAGTGATCTCAGCTGTTGTTTCAGTTAATAATTCTCCTAAACCATTTCTGTTTCCAAGAAACTGATGTTGGCTGACCTAGATTCTGAGTTAAACAGCAATGCTGATATCTGTGAGAACAAAATACACCCAACAGGGAGCACTATCACTTGAGACCTTACCTGCACTGCTGGAGGATGAGGGTATTTTTGATGGTGGGTTGCCTTTTCCACATTAGGCCCACTTTGTCAACCCTAACTTGGTAGATTAGGGTATTCGTGCTCTAATGGCTCTTTGCTTTTCCGCAGTACGCGTGGCCCTTAATGGAGCCATATTACCTCAAGAAGGCAAGGATCTTTGGAAGAAATAGCACTCCAATCCTGTGAGTTCCAAAGTCTTTGAGCAGCATGTTGAAGGTTCCCTAACATGACCATTTATGTCCTTTGGAACCCACAGCTCAGTCTGTGTTAGCGATGGTGGACAACCTGAACACAAAAACCCATCCAAATGGCGAGGGAGGCTAAACTTTTTGTTTTGAAGTACAAGGAATAGAGCACTCAACCCAACATTCTTTTGTAGGAGGCTGGCCTGGTTTGTAGTGGGTACCTATGGTACTTACACCAGGTCCAGTTATCTTTAATTAGTGAAATGTAGGCAGTGTCTAGAAGCCAGGCTCTCTAGAGGTAGCTGTAGCTGAGAACCCAAGGCTTATCTAGGAGACATGCAAAGCTCATGCAATTTCACTGTAGACACACAGTACTCTGACACATGAAAGAAAATATTCAGTGTTACAAAAATAAAGGTACTTCATTTTGGGGACACAAATGCCAAAAATACCATAGAGCCTATACTCCCTTAGGAGGTAAGTAATACACAAATTATATACACGAGTATGCAGAAATAGGCATAAAACCAGTTAGAAAACTGCAATTAGTAAAAATCACAATAGTTAGAAATGGGCCTGTGGGAAACACAAACCATATACCAAGAAAATGGAATGCGAATGTCGGTTTCCCACCTAGGCAAGTGTAGTGTGTAGAGGGGCGCTGGGAGTACAAGAAAACACCAAAGGCAAGTACTAGAACCCACCCCAGAGCGCAGGAAAGCAGGAATAAAACACAGTAACTTTCCCAGAACACATAGAAACACGAGAAAGAAGATTATGCAAGAACCAGAATAGACTGCAAGACACTAACAGTGGATTCCTGGACCTGAAGACCCTGTGCAAGAAGGCGACCAGGTCCAAGAAGCACAGAAGAATCCAGGGAGAACAAGAGCCCCTGCTAACCCGGATGAAGGTGCAAAAGAAGAACCACCGGTGGGGCAGAACAGTCAGGACTGCACCCAAGAAGATTGATTCGGGTTCATGGTTGGTGCAAGTGATGACCCACGCCGGATGGAGGATTGTAGTCTAATTGTGTTGCTGGAGTCTGCCAACAAGCCTTGGCACACGGTTAGCGAAAAATGTCGCTGCTCGGGACTAGGAGGGACCTGGTGGACCCTACCCAGGAGGGGGAGCCAGAGGGGGCTCTCATTAACTCAGAGAGCCCACAGAAGACCAGGCAGCATGCACAGGAGTCCCACAGCATGGGGACAAAAGAGGTCAAAAGGAGGTCCACGCAGCACTATGACAAAGGCTCCCACGCTGCCGGAGAACCACTCAGGAAGATGTGCGTCGCAGGATAGAGTGCTGGGGGCCAGTGCTGTACGGTGTACAAAGGACTTCATGGAAGGATGCCAATAAGCCTTGGCAACTGCAAAACACACAGTGCATGGGGGTACTGTCTTGCGTGGGAAGGCAAGCTCTTACCTTCACCAAAGTTGGACAGTAGGATGTCAGTACCGTCGGGACCACTTCAGTCCACCACCCGTGAGGCAGGATCCACGCAGCTCAGCAGGAGAGGGGATCCATGCAGCCGGTTGTCAATGCAGTGAGGTGCCTGCTGAAACAGGGGCGTGACTCCTTCATCCCCAGGGAGATTCATTCGCACTTCTGGTGCAGGCTGAAGACAGGCTGTCCTCTGAGGATGCACGAGCAGGAAACAGTTGCAGTTTGTAGAGTTCCTGGAGGGTCCAGATGCAGTTTCTTCAGTGAGAAGGTGAAGTAGAGGATGCAGAGGATTCCTGCTGGAGTCTTGCAATCCGAATCTGAAGAACCATCCAAAGGAGAGACCCTAAATAATGGCCTGCATGCCTGTAATGGAAAGTCATTATCTGACCAACAAAGAGCACCCACATTTACCATAGGCCTGTTTAACAGCCAGATAGATTATATTTTTTGGATACTTCTATTTGGCACAAAATGATTGATTTTAAAAGTCATTATAGGTCCGACATTGATGACTATCCATTGTACCTGATGCTCTCTTACCTGAAGTCTGAGGTATCGTTAGACTCTTCTAGGCCTCTTAACCCTTTCATTCAGGTTGGGAATAATCGTAGGATGTTCAAGTGGTCCAGAATTGCAGCTTACAAGGACATGGTGGCTCTAATGTACCACCACTTTTCTAAGCTTTTTGAACCTTTTATTAATTTCCCATCAATGAGATCCCATTAGTTATGCTTCATGAGCAATTGTTTGGTGAATTGAAGGAATATTTTGGGAAATCAATCCATAGGCACGATGATGGACATAGCCCATGACTGTGGGGGGCCTGCCAACACTGCCACATTAAACACGGCTGTCAAAATGGGCACCCAAACACCCACATCATTTACGTAAAAATCAGGTGGAATTCCATCAGGACATGGGGTCTTGTTAGTAGATAAACCCATAATGCCCTTTTTTACTTCCTCGCAGGAGAAAATCAGCACGCAGACCCTGTCAGCTCATGTTCCCTCTCCCATGGGTCCAACGATTCTAAGCTATAAGGCCCATATTTATGGAAGTTAGCATCGCCTTAGTGTCATTTTGTTTACGCTTAAGCAGCGCTAACTTAAATCCATATTTATATTTTGATGCTAGACCCATCAAAATATTGGAGTTAGCACCACTTTTAGGAAGTGCCAACCCACCTTGTGTCCCATTGAGACAATGAGATGCAAAGTAGGCGTACCAATCCAAAACATTACGCTAGCCCTCTAGCGCCATATTTATCTCCCAACGCAAAAATGATGCTTACCAAGGAAGTGGACTGCAAAAATTATGCTAAGTCCGATTAGTGCCAACATTTTCACCACCTGGCCAGACCAGGCATTAAAAAGAGGCCCACCCACCACCACTCAAGGAAAACACACAGAAGGAGCATTTGCAACCTCCAGGACAACATGGAAGTGGTACTGCTCCAGCTTGACTCATGCTGCCGATGTCAGTGAAGACAGCAGGTCCCTCCTCCACCACCACCGCAGCAACCCCAAACACCACCACAGCAGCCACAAAGGCAGCTCAGAAGGTGGAAGAGGATCTTCAGGCAGCGGACAACCATCCTTGGCCTCAGGGAATAGGATGTCATCAGGATGTACCGACTGAACCGGGAGTCCATTGTACGCCTGCTGCACCACATTGCGCCACACATCACAACAATGTTGCAAACTCCAACTATTCCACCCATGACAAAACTCATCGCTGTCCTTTATATGCTGGCGTCTGGATCTTTTTAGATAACGGGCGCACAAGTGGCTGGTATGTCTCAGCCATCCTTCTCGGTTATCCTACTGAAAGTCCTGGACGCAATCATGCGCCTCAACACCCCACTACATATGCTTCCCAAACACCCAGCAACTGTAGCAGGAGACCAAGCAAGGTTTCTACCAAATTGCTGGTATCCTGCATGTGCTAGCTGCAGTGGACTACACCCATGTCCAACTGGTGCCACCTGCAGTAACTGAACATCTACATAGGAAACGCAAGCACACCCATTCAATCAATGTGAAGGCCATTGTGGACCACCCTGGGCTCTTCACTAACATCCTAGCAAAATATCCCAGCAGTGTCCATGAGGCCTACATATTCCGTCATTCCACTATCAACGAGCGGTTCCAGGTTGGGCAATATGGCAATGGTCGACTCATAGGTAAGCCACCATACCAATCATTATACACATAACACACCAACCATGTAGGACAAACACCACACTAAATACACATCGTCAGGGGAACAGATGTACAGGCAACAACACATGCAACATGCCACACTTCAACACAATCACTGCACATCACAAACACATATACCCCCATGTACATAACAGCCACAACCTGACTGGCACACCACGTGTGGACAGGGGGAGCAATGTCCCCTTTGCACACAGAAGCTGTCCACAAACCACTACAAGTGTCCACTGGTTGACAACTCAATGCAGATCCCACACACATTACACCGAACAAAGAATAGCGCAGCTATGTCAATGGCATAGGCCATGGCTATTTAAAGAAAGTCACACAAATGCACAGCCCCACGCAAATCATGGTGTGCAAGCCTCTGGCAGCACCTATATCAAATGCCACCCAAGTGGTGTCATTACCAACTACATATCATCTACACATACCTGACATACCTGTAGTGTCCACATACACCTGTCTGCTGCATTATGTTGCACACACAGGAATACAAATTAACCTGCCATGAAAGACTATGGGGCAGAATCATGAGAAATGGGGCAGCACCTACTTCAGTGCTACCTCGCATGCACCCCTTACTGCCCTCTAACACCACCATGGCTGTTCGTATACTAGACCTGGGCCTGACAGGAGGAAGCCTCTTGTATGGTCCACCACTGGTATGTAAAATCATACTGGCATGTGCAATCCTCCATAACATATGTATAAGGACAAATGTTCCCTGGGATGAACAGTTTGATTCCCTCAACGAGGAGGAAGATGATGATGATGGTGCAGCTAATTTGGAAGGGGAACAACAGAACACTGCTGCAGAAGTTCGCAGGAGACTCCATGTAGTACAGAACCTTTATATATAGTGACTGGACTCTCATCATCACATTGTAAATAGCACTAATAAAATACTTTGCACCTGAATCTCTTGGTCTACTCATTCTCCACTACATATACCATTGGAATGTAACTCAAATCTCAGGGAGCAGGTAAGACATCACAAACGATGTTGCTACCATACTTGTAACTATTGTGTTTAAGAGGATCTACTGCCTCCATTTCACATATCAGTTGGCATGCAGTTCACGGGCATGTGACTCCTGAAGACCTAGATCCATGCACCACAACATACATTGTGCCATCAAGTAATTCCTAGCCCTTTCCCCATATCAACACCACGCCTACCAGGATGTATGCAAGGGGGCACACATACGGTGAAGGCTGTGATCAAATGGTGTTTAAGTAATGTAAGAACTAAACACTGTCACATCCCTGGGTGATTGCTGCTTTACTTGCACAGTGCATGTGTGACGGGGGACATCATTGGTAACTATGGACTTTCAGTAATTGTACAGGGATTGTAACCAATGTTAGAGGTAGTGCCTGCACTGTGTATCCATGGGATTATGTCCTGGCACTGCCATTGGGCGCGCGCGCACACTCACACTCTCTCTCACACACACTCACACTCACTCACTCACTCACTCTCTCTCTCACACACTCACTCTCACTCACTCACACTCTCTCTCTCACACTCTCTCTCTTACACTCTCTCTCTCACACTCTCTCTCACACTCTCTCTCTCACACTCTCTCTCTCACACTCTCTCTCTCACACTCTCTCTCTCTCCAAACATATGAATCATTGTCAGGATCTAAGAATTAAATGGGACAATGCACCACCAAATAATTGTCTGGGTGGAATTTAGGCAGAGTGTGTTACACTCCCTATGTACATAAGATGCGCACCTTACAAAAATCTGCTGTCTTGACATATGCCTACAGCAATTCCAGATGATCATGTGAAGACTGATGTATGGGTGTAGATCCTAGGTAGCAAAGGGTTTGCTAGTACCAACAATGCTTGATATGTGTCAGCATGGTTACCTAGTATGCTTTGTATAACAACATCACTCAGCAGTACACACCACTCATTGGCACTCTCATGTCAGAACAAGTGCAAGGTAGCAACAGTTACAAATTATTCCATACATGTTTTGGGCCCCAACATGGCAATCAGGTGTGGGGTGTGTAACTATGTCCAGCAATGTCCAAAAATGTCAGAGACCCATCGAGAAATGAATGGGAGTAGAAGTAGCCATATATGTTGCATTTGGCTAACAAAAAAAGCAGCACTCAGATGTTTTCACACCTCGTTCAGTCATGGTAAGAGTTACCAAGGTTGTGGCATGCTGGAAGAAATACGTACCCATGTTCAACGGAGGATGTGGATGGACAGCCGAGAGATACCCACAGACACTTGCAAATACAACATGGGAGGTCACTTGGAGACAACACAAGTGCTGTGGCAAGTGTAATGTCGTGTGTGTGGCACTCATTACATCTCACAAATAGTCAATGGGACAGTAACTATCATGTGGACAGTAGTAGAAGATGTGTACATCTACAACTTACACAAGTCACATGGTGCATCCTGCCCATGTATGACCAGACAATGTTGCTGTAGAAGATGTATACAAAGTGCAAGCAGCCTAAAGAATGGGAACAATGTAGGAGACAATATATGCCTTACAAGTAATGTGGTAAAACATGGAGAAGGAACACACATAAACCAATACCGACTGTGCAACACTTCAATATCTATCTGTGAATATCCAACATACGTACAGAGAGGTTGGCCAGGTCAGTACAGAACTCAGTCATGTTTGCTGCTACCATAACCTGGTAGTTGCCCATTGCATGCCAACATGACAGGAGGCAGTGACAGATAACACCATCTGTCCCCGGCACGCTCCCAAAATAGAAGACACAACAGATATACAACCCCTAATCAAGCTGCCCATGAAAATTACTAAGGACATCAAATGATGAGCCATGTCCAACATGTGCAAGTACCCAGTCCTCTGTACATGAGAGGGGACGGCTGACATCAAGCTACCACAGAGGAAAATCTTATATCCCGGTCCGTTTGATCACAACTGTGCAGGTATCTGTCTGCAGGGGAGTGTGCATTGCTCTGCTGAGTAGCAATCATGAAGAGATTAGATCCCCACTCAAAACACCCTAACACCACTGCTCTGGCTAAATAAACTTATAACATTGTCAGGGGCCTGATGCATGTGCACAGTGGCCTAAGTAAACTGGAGCTCTGTAAACCTGCCCCTTCACATGCAACCATGGGTTTGTGTTGCCATACAAACTCCTACAGTAGTGATGAAGAGTAGGCTGCCATCTATGCCAGACTGCAACATTGCTACACAGTGGTATGCCATTGTATGTGACAGTCATAACAAACATGATATGAACAAATGTGAGTGCCCAGTTGGTGGCATGCACGCATATACCACATATCTCAGCACACATGTACCACTGAAATGGCTCAGGCATTGTAATGTGCATAGGATTCTGAAAAAAGGCAACCTACCACAGATGTAAGGGCATATGTATCACAAGGTCACTGACTGAAAGAAATGACCTCCACATGTGTTCCAATATACAGAATCATAGATGGCACTGATATGACTACACAGGCATTTGTTACAGTCCAACATGTGTCCATGCAGGAAGATAGTTATGTGAGGTTTCATAGCCCATGAACACACCACTTTGATCATATGTTACTGAAATGACACTACACATATCTTTACACACACAGGGCATATAGCAACCTTCAGTAACATGTGTACATACCATCTCCTGCAACTAAGATGCATGGGGAATTATATGTCACACGTATAGCAAAGCGTCATGAAGACAAAACCAACAACACACCACAGAGTGGACACACATGCACACACAAATTGGCAGGGGTAACGTAATGTCAACCCTGTCCTAGTCCACTGCATCCTCTGAGTACAAATTGTCATGGCTGTCAAATGCCTTACCATGTTTTGGACATAGGCCATCATATATGTTGTGTTGTTGGTATGTATACATTTGTATATCAGACAAAACAATGTAGAATTCCCAGAAATAAATGTTCAAATACATATGTGCTAATATCTATGTGGACACAGTGTAGCTACATATGCACAAGGTATGAGTAATCGCATGCAGCAGACTCATAAACAAACCAATAGGTTCAACATACCAATGCCACTGTAAAGATATGACTGGATAGTTACACACATGTAGCTATACCATAATTACAACATTGTTGCATAGCCCATGTGGCATGGTAAGTGAAAGGTGCACTCAAGGCCTACATTGCAAAATTCCACGCATTTCCGACAAGCGTAACAAAATAATGAAGCAAACGGCTCAAATCTATACTCTGCAACGTCAGAAAAATGATGCCTGGCCCCTGAGCATCTATCACATGTCCACAGGCTTTTTCGCACACAATGGGGAAAATTTGATGCATGACCTTCATGCGTCAAAAATCTAGACGCAAACGCCTAAACCTCATACTTTTCTCCACAGATAAAAGACGGCTGGACCTTAAGCATCTCTCGCACATCCACAGGCCTTTTCACACATAATGGGGAAAAATTTGACGCATGACCGTCATACATAAAATGTTTAGACACATATACCATGCTTTACTCCTAAGCAAAAAGACAACTAGCCCCTGAGAGTCTGTTGCACATTCACAGGCCTTTTCACGCACAATGGGGGGGGGAAACGATGCATGACTGGAAACGTGACGCACAGGCCCAGGAAGTGATGAAATAGGACATCCTGCCTGCGTACATGGTACAGTAGGTCCATGTTCACTTCACAGTCTTATTGTCTGTGACTGTGTGAGGGTGTGTGGAGCTGGTGCTGATGGAGTTTTGGAGTATTTGGAGTGTTTTTGTGCTGTGCCTTGTAGCTGTTGTGTATTATTTGTCTTTTAATCTGTCTTTGTATCGTAATTGTTCTGTATCTGTCACTGTATTGTGGCTGTGTCATACAGGGCTACCTCACAGAGGCCAAGAAGCTGCAGTGGGGCAAGGTGCTCGACCACCTGACTAGAGTTTTTGTCACCAGAAGGAATGACCACCATTTGAAACACCGCTGGGCTGTCCTCATTAGAAGGGAGCAAGATCTGCTGGATCACTTGGGCAGCGAGATTAGTGGAGCAGTTGGTAAGTATCCCTTTTCCATACAAACTCCATTATTTGCATGTGCCTGAAAGGTGCTGAGACGGATGTGTGCAGCATGTCATGTTTAAGAATCTGAACATGTTGAATGCTGCCTGAATGAAGAGCCCCAGTGCCACTTTAGGGCTGCCATTCTAATGTATAATAATGAAGCAGAGGCAGGGCAGATGTGCCATTTTCCCTGCACAACCATTCCAAAGTGTTATGATGCATGCATAGGGCAATTCGGTTTTGAGCAGCATGACACGAGGCCTGAGCCATGCATCATGTAAGGGAGGGGGGCAAATGTACAAGCCTCTGGGAAAATGGGAAATACCTCAATTTCATTTTTCATGCACTTTGAATGGCTACTGAGAGCAGGTGTTATATGGGGCATATAAATGTATGTGATGGGCCCCCATGTACTCAGCAGAAGTCGTGATGACCTGTTTTGTTGCAAATTCTGCTGAGTACATCATTTTCCTCCATATAAATAGATGCAGTTGGACCCTCACCTGCATCATGCTGTGCCTTAATTCTCATTAGGCGCACACATGGCAGGGGTAAGGGGCTCACTGAGGGCTACAAGGACTGTAGTTATGCACTTGGTGCTGCCCCACTGTCGTTCAATCTGCACCTTTGGGTCATTGGCCAAGGCCAGGTAAGGGAGCTTGACTAAGCACTGCATCCAGACTACTAGCCCTTTCCTCTTCCTGTACATTGTGTATCACATACACCCCAAACTATGTCTATTACCACACACACGTGCTGATTTAGTACCACAGGCCTGCTGCATCTTACTGACAGTATGGGGCTTCCCTGCATCTGCTCCACAACTGGCACATTACTCAGAAACCTGCACCAACATATGCATCCTTGGACCACAGAGCAAGTGTGTCTGTGTTGAGGCATATGTCTATGCACATGTTCTTAGCCCTCCCTGGACAAATAATGGTATACCATGCTAACAATGGCGGGCCACACACTTTTGGCAATACATTCGTAGTTTCAATCAGTCAATGTGCAGGTAGGTACAACTATTTAAGCATAAGTAAACTCTCATGGCATTATTGCTCGTGTGTACCTTGTGATGGCACACACATATTAGTAATTACAAACAAGGATGTATCACAGCATTCCTCAGTACTTTGGAATACCCACACAACCCCTGGGCAGTTGTTTGTCAGTTTGCAGTGACAATGAGGTAGATGTCTTTAACATCTGGGGCAGGCTCAAATGTCGTGGGTGTCACTATGGGATGACCACTGCAACAACCATTGCATGCCCCTCAGATGCAGTGTACAGTGTTATGCAGTCCTATATGCTCATGAAGGTGTAAAGCTGACAGACACCTGCATGACAATGCCATGTATATATGGTGCAGTGAAAAGCACCACAGGAGTGTCTGGGAAAGTGATGGTTTGTTGGTGCCTGGGTCTCCATTATCTGATACTGTGTGATTGACTGATCATAGATGTTTGTCAGTTGCTCTGATCTACCAGTAATTTGAATTGCTCACTCAGCCTAAGACGTTTATAGTAAACAATGTTGTCCATTAACTGATATGTACGAATATCACTAAGCAATGTTTTCCATTCATGTTTTGCAGGTGGACCTCCACCTTACACCACTGGTGAGGTGGCCAGATTTGAAGATGCCGATGCAGCGTCATCTTGTGTGTCATGTGTGCCAATCCAGGGTTTGGTGTGTGTCAGTCTGATGTGTGGAATGCCATGAATAATGGTTTTTCCTGACCAATGATACGGTATCATTGGAGCAAGGATGGTGACATCATGTCTTGGAATGTGGAGCATTGAGAATGGCTTGGTTGTAGCACAAGGGGCAACGTGTGCTGGCATGGAATTGTGGGTATTAGGAAATGGAATGGCTGGCCACATATTCATTGATGTTGATCATGATAGGTGTCAGAGCAGCTGTTTATGTAAATAGTATGTATGTTGACAACAACTTTATCACAGCACTGTTGACACCACTGTGTGCTTCACATAGCTTACACTTACTCACAAGACAGTACAGATGTAGGTTATATATTTAGAGGTCTCTTGGGGGCTTATGTAGGAGACACTTGTACCTCAGGTGCCCCAGTACCCTTCAGATATATATTGAGGCCTTAGTACTGCACGTACCCATATTGTGCTAGACAACAGTCAGTAGTGCACACAATTAGGACACAACTCAGCTCCAGATGGTTGTGGGAAAAGTAAATTAATTTTCCAAAGCCAGATCTCGGCAGAATTCACAACATGGTCCTGCTACCATAATATCTGTGAGTGATGTAGGTCACATCACATGTGCATATGATGTGAATGCTGAGTGTGTACATGGTACTTTGATGATGTCTGACATGCATGTGCATATGATGTTCCACTTATAAGAATACTGTTGCAGCACCCAGTGCAGTGCCAAACTCACTGTGGGCCTAAGGGCACCCATACAGCCACCATTTGTGCGCCGTTTTACACATGTAGCACAACATAGCACAGGGTAGGGGACATTTGTTCTGTAATATGTAGACAACTTTGATGTGCAGGTCAGGCTTTGCCCAAACTTTCTGGGGACTTTGCATTAGTTGTGCGTGTGGACACATCATGGGCAATGTGTGGCCCCTTGTGACGTATGCTCAGGCCAGGTCTTAAACAAGGGCACATGAATGAAGATTTACCAAACCGTAGAATAGCCTGTAGGAAGTTTCCAGGCCCCCTATCATATGGCTCTCACCTTGCATCCATGATGGCTGGGCAATCCTTGATGCTCATCAGAAGTGTCAAGGTGGTGGATTGCATGCAAAGCCCCCCTTATGGACAAGGACACAGGAAATCCAGACTTGTGTGGTCACGTGATTCTCACAAGTTTGATAACACAAATGTTGATCAAGGGCAATTTAGTCCACTCACCTCTGGCCCCTGATGGTCAACAATGGATAGCTGTCATTCCAGTGACATGCACATGATACCGTAGATGGCTGGTAGGAAATAGTCATAGATAAGGAGCAACTCATTGTTGCCGAATGTGTGGTGGACTGCACGTGTCATCTGCAGTTGCAGTGTACATTATAGGTCTGTTCAACCTCCACCAAATGCTGTATGTGATGCTTGATTCTCCTCATTTTTCAGCTGCCAATATGACACCTGACCAGCGGCATGCATTCCACAAAAAGGCTGAGAGGTACAGGCACATTATGGAAGTGAATGCTGGATAACACAGAATGGGAAGGAGGTTCTGCAAGAAAAAGGCCACTGGGGAATGGCGTGCGTTCGCACATGGCGGACCTTCACAGCAGCTGCAGCAAAAGAAGCACAATGTGGGCAAAACATTAGGGGTAAATGAGTCCTCTGCAGGTCCAAGCCCCTCCACGTCAGCTGCACCTGTTAGAAACCAGGCACTTGTGCAGCTACCTGCTGTGGTCATGAGCAACCAATTTGAAAAGGACATGAGACGGGACATGGCCAAGATAATAACCAGACTGGACAGATTGGCAAAGGAGAGTGCTGCCAACAAGAAGATTTTGAAGTACATTAAAAAAAAAGTAAAACATCTAATAATCTTTCTCCACAGCCTCGCAGTTCTTTCCCCTCCTTTTTACTGTTCTACATAGTTTTAGATTGGGTTTTAGATGGGTAGTATTAGGTTAGTGTAGGGTAGGCATAGGTTAGATTAAGTATAGTTGGTGGGTGGGTTTTTGTAAAAATGTGTGTATATATATACATATATATATATATATATATATATGTATGTATGTATGTATGTATGTATGTATGTATGTAGGGGGCTGGCCTGGCTTATAGTGGGTACCTTGTGGTACTTACACCCTGTGCCAGGTCCAGTTATCCCTTATTAGTAGAATAGAGGTGTTTCTAGCAGCTTAGGCTGATAGAGGGTAGCTATGGCAAAGCAGCTTAGGCTGAATTCGGAGACATGCAAAGCTCCTACTATACCACTTATATAATATAGCACAATATCATAAGAAAACACAATACTCAGAGTTACCAAAAATAAAGGTACTTATTTTTATGACAATATGCCAAAAGTATCTCAGAGAGTACCCTCACTTAGAAGGTAAGTAATATACACAAGTTATATGTACACAAACCAAAAACAGGTAAGTAACAGTAAGAAAAGTAATGCAAACAGTGTAGAATCACAATAGGATGCAATAGGTGAACATAGGTCTAGGGGCAACACAAACCATATACTCCAAAAGTGGAATGCGAATCACGAATGGACCCTAGACTTATGGGAGCTTGTAGCGGGTCACTGGGACTGTAAGAAAACAGTCAGGGTGTCCAAGATACCCCACCCCAAGACCCTGAAAAGTAGGAGTAAAGTACCCCTACTGCCCCAAAAGGACACAATAGTTGTGATAGGGCGATTCTGCAAGAACCACAAGCACCAGCAAAAAACTGAAGACAGATTCCTGGACGTGAGGACCTGCAAGGCAAGGGGACCAAGTCCAAGAGTCGCGATAGTGTCCAGGGGGGGCAGGAGCCCAGGAAACCCCGGATGAAGGTGCAAAAGGGCTGCCTCCGGGTGGAAGAAGCCGAAGATTCTGCAACAACGAAAAGGGCTAGGAACTTCTCCTTTAGACGGAAGATGTCCCACAGTGTGCTGGATGTTGCAGAAGTGTTTCCATGCAGAAACCTTGCTAGCTGCAAGGGTCGAAGTAGAGGTTTTTGGGTGCTGTTGGGGACCAGGAAGGACCAGGATGTCGCCCCTTGGAGGAGGAGACAGAGGGGGCGCTCAGCAACTCAGAGAGCCCCCGCAGAAGCAGGCAGCACCCGCAGAAGTACCGGAGCAGGCACTTAGAAGACTGGTGTAACTGGAGTCACAAAAGGAGGGTCCCACGATGTTGGAGTCCAACTCAGATAGTTGAGCACTGCAGGACGGAGTGCTGGGGACCCAGGCTAGGCTGTGCACAAAGGAATCCTTGGAGAAGTGCACAGAAGCCGGAGCAGCTGCAAATCACACAGCACACAGGTTTGCAGTCTAGCGTGGGGAGGCAAGGACTTACCTCCACCAAACTTGGACTGAAGGATCACTGGACTGTGGGGTCACTTGGATCCAGCTCCTGTGTTCCAGGGACCACGCTCGTCAGGATGAGAGGGGACCCAGAGGACCAGTGATGCAGTCTTTTGGTGCCTGCGTTAGCAGGGCAAAGATTCCATCGACCCACGGGAGATTTCTTCTTGGCTTCCAGTGCAGGGTGAAGGCAGACAGCCCCCAGAGCATGCACCACCAGGAAACAGTCGAGAAAGCCGGCAGGATGAGGCGCTACAATGTTGCTGGCAGTCATCTTGCTACTTTGTTGTGGTTTTGCAGGCGTCCTGGAGCAGTCAGCGTTCGATCCTTGGCAGAAGTCGAAGAGGGAAGTGCAGAGGAACTCTAGTGAGCTCTTGCATTCGTTATCTGAGGAATAGCCCAGAGGAGAGGCCCTAAATAGCCAGAAAATGAGGTTTGGCTACCAAGAAAGGAGGTTTGGCTACCAAGAGAGGTAAGAACCTATCAGGAGGGGTCTCTGACGTCACCTGCTGGCACTGGCCACTCAGAGAAGTCCATTGTGCCCCAACACCTCTGAATCCAAGATGGCAGAGGTCTGGGACACACTGGAGGAGCTCTGGGCACATCCCCTGCGAGATGCAGGTCAGGGGAGTGGTCACTCCCCTTTCCTTTGTCCAGTTCCGTGCCAGAGCAGGGCTGGGGGATCCCTGAACCGGTGTAGACTGGCTTATGCAGAGATGGGCACCATCTGTGCCCATCAAAGCATTTCCAGAGGCTGGGGGAGGCTACTCCTCCCCAGCCCTTCACACCCATTTCCAAAGGGAGAGGGTGTAACACCCTCTCTCACAGGAAATCCTTTTTTTCTGCCTTCCTGGGACTGGGCTGCTCAGACCCCAGGAGGGCAGAAACCTGTCTGAGGGGTTGGCAGCAGCGAAAAGCAGTTTGGCAGTACCCGGGTTCTGTGCTAGAGACCCGGGGGATCATGGAATTGTCACCCCCCAATACCAGAATGGTATTGGGGGTGACAATTCCATGATCTTAGACATGTTACATGGCCATGTTCGGAGTTACCATTGTGACGCTACACATAGGTAGTGACCTATGTGTAGTGCACATGTGTAATGGTGTCCCCGCACTCACAAAGTTCAGGGAATTTGCCCTGAACTATGTGGGGGCACCTTGGCTAGTGCCAGGGTGCCCACACACTAAGTAACTTGGCACCTAACCTTCACCAAGTGAGTGTTAGACATATAGGTGACTTATAAGTTGCTTATGTGCAGTGAAAATGGCTGTGAAATAACATGGATGTTATTTCACTCAGGCTGCAGTGGCAGTCCTGTGTAAGAATTGTCTGAGCTCCCTATGGGTGGCAAATGAAATGCTGCAGCCCATAGGGATCTCCTGGAACCCCAATACCCTGGGTACCTAGGTACCATATACAAGGGAATTATATGAGTGTACCAGTGTGCCAATGAGAATTGGTAACATTAGTCATTAGCCTGCAGTGACAATTGTAGAAAGCAGAGAGAGCATAAATTCTGTGGTTCTGGTCAGCAGAGCCTCAGTGATACAGTTGGGCACCACACAGGGAACACATATAGGCCACAAACCTATGAGCACTGGGGTCCTGGCTAGCAGGATCCCAGTGACACATATCAGACATACTGACAACATAGGGTTTTCACTATGAGCACTGGGACCTGACTAGCAGGATCCCAGTGAGACAGTAAAATCACCCTGACATATACTCACAAACAGGCCAAAAGTGGGGGGTAACAAGGCTAGATATATGTTTAGGCCATAGGTTAGGTTAGGACATGTGTAGTCATAGTTTATGTTTGCCTACTTGTATCTTGTCTCTTAAAGGGATGGGGGGGACAATGTTTAGAGTGTGGTATTACATGTGTAAGATACGTTTATAATAGGTTAGATAGGTGTAGTGTTAAGTTAGTTTAGGTTAGGTTAGTTTAGTGTAGGGTATGTTTAGGATAATAGTAGGTATATGGTTGGTTAAAATTTTACAATAAACCCTGTTTCTATTAGACTAGTTTTTTTCAAAGTTGATTGAGTGTCTGGGGGGTTCTCATGTGTGCACTGGCCAAGTTGGAGGAATGGCCTAGGGTATTCTTACTGTCTTGATTTCCAAGGATTACCATGTGCATTCCTTATGACCAAGGGGCTGTCAGATTGGCTGCTAAATAATGTCAACTAGTCTATACATTTGCCATCCACTTTTCCAGCCATTCACAATGTGTATGTATACTTTATCTTGGACAGATAAGTATGGAACTTCACCTGTAATTGGTGGGGTCTTGCAGTTTCATTGTTGGCAAGTGTGGCACATCTGACGGCAGGCAAAATTGGAACTGTATCCTGCAACACTGACAGGTGCCCATCACTGATAGGGTTAGCTTCTTCTGTACCACACAAATAAGTTGTACTGGTGCTCCCATCTGGGTAAATTACCATTAACTTTGTTCTGAGCCAAATATGCCACATGTCAACTTCAAAGGATATCTGTTCAGTATTTTTTATAGACTACTTAATAAGTTGGTTGTTGCCGACAACACCACCATTCACCTTTCTCATGTTAGGATCCTAGTGTGTGGCTTTGTGTCTAAAAGTAATGCACTCATGTACTGATATTCTGTACTCATATGTAGCACAATTAGAGTCCAGGACTGAGAAACATATCATGAGACGTGGTTAGGAGTAGTGTGCATTAGTGAGGAGGCTAAAAATTGCCAATTGGTAAGAATAGAGACAATGACAGTACATAGCAGACACGTCAATAGTGGTTGGGTGAAGAAAGCACAATTTCTACTGTTACAACACTGGCATGATCTTAAGCCCAGACCTAAGGAGATATTGTCCATGTGGCACAGACGTGTGCTACTGGGTGCTTTTCCTTGTGAATGTTATTCCTTCCACATATTCATGCTCTGATGTGTGAGGTGCCTCCTGTGCCATGGCTGGTGCTGTTGTAGAGGTAGAGGGGGCACACACACTTAAGAGGATAGAGATGTGGAGTCAAAGGTCCCAGAAGCTGCCATTTTTGGGGAAAACATAAGGCATCAATGCAGCAAGGAGGAATTGATGGGTTTTCAATTTCAACACTGCAGCAATAACACAGTGGTAGGCATCCATGTTTTCCCTGATGGAGGCCACTACCCGCTGTATGGACTCCAGGGTATTTTGCATAGCCCCCAGCCTGTTGTCTGTTATGCTGCTGCCAGTTTGGGAGGGCAATTGTAATAGCCCTGCCTCATGACTTCAGCTGTCAGCAAGAGACTGCTGGAGTCCACGTAGCGGGGAGTGGGTGCCTCTGACGCAGCTGAGTTGTCCTTATTTGGACTGAGGCACGTCCACACTCCCTCTAGGCTGCCTGCCATAGTCTCCATCCCCATTTGCACTTGCTTGACCAGCTCCCGCTATCATCTGAAAGGTGATCTCTGGGTTCTGGGAATCCAGAGCTGTGTCAGTATTGGCTGGTGGTGTGTGTTGTTAGCTGGGTGGTTCATGTGGAGACCTTGCAATGCCGTGTGTCCTCCCTACGACTGGAGGTGGTGTCTGGAGGTATCCTAGGACATCTTGGACAGTCTGTTCATTGATGGTTGACAGTTGGTCATCCATGTCATCTGTAAGATCCAGGACAGCAGCTTGGCAGGAGATAAGCCATCATCCTCTGCAATGAGATAGTGTAAAGTCAATCTTAGATTGTTGTGGCTGTTGACATGGCACATCATTTATTTGCTCCTGGAGGCTCAGTGACATGTTACTGGCCCAAGCTTGTAGTTGTACATTATGTGTTGCATTGTGCATCACACATGGGTCAAGCTCACAAGGTATTTTGGGGCTTATTTAGGTGCCACCTGTGTGTCACTTTTGGTGAGGCTCTGGTGGCGCAATGCCCTGGGCCATATTTACAAGGTGGCGTAAAGCCACTTTTAGTGGCTTAACGCCACCTTGTATATATGGCCCCTTCACACACAGCAATTTGCTTGGAAGGTACATTCAATGGGTGTTGCTGTGGGCGTGCCACAGCAACACCCATTGCGTTTGACAATGCTTCAGATTTTTGAGTTTTCGTAAACCGGAAGCAGCGCCAAATTCCAATGCCAGCCCAGGGGTGGCGTTAACATGGAAAAGGAGAAATGCTTACAATGATCTAATTTTTTCCTTTTTCTATGTGTGCTGCATTTTACAGCACACATAAAAAGAGCAAATCACCATTTAAGGTGTTCCTTCCTGTACAAAAACAATCCCCCCCACAACGCAGCCATCCTTGCACTATGGTGCAAGGGTGGCCTCGTTGGCGCACATGGGCTAATTTACCGCTAGCACAGGGGGAAACATAGGGGTGCACCGTATTCATATAAATATGGTGCATCCCTGCGTTTTGAAAATGATGGTGCATGATGCTGCCTAATTTGGCACAGCGCCAATCTGGGCCTCTAGCTTGTCAGATGGTGAGATTGCAGCTACCTGTACAGCTGCACACATGATGTTCACAGACATGCTCCAAGTGTTGTATGTGTTTTATTTTGTGGCCATTCCCATATGGCGCATATGGTTGTCTCTGAGTTGTTGTGGGTTCACCCTGTATGGGTTGTGTTCCACAGGTTGCAAGCTTTAGGGCAGAGTTGTTTATCAAGTGGCACAGCTCAGGGCAGCAGCAATATGTGTTGCACAACACTGCATCAGTTTACATACGCTGGGATGTGCCATGTTTACTTGAATACAGTACAGCCCTGCAATTCCCCCTGCGCCTGCACAGGTTTGTTCTCCCTGCACCAACACAGGCATTGTTGAAGCATGATGAAGGTGTCCCTTCCTGCACAGGTACAAGCTATTTTTGCTAAGGTGGCATTTCGATGAGTGCTGCAAGATGCTGCACGCATGAGAAAGCCAATGCGACAAGGAGGAAGGGAAGCATTTTGGCCTGATACACCACCCTGACATGGGCCCTTGGGTGGTATTGTCTTCCGTCCTAGTCTCTGATGTGTAAGTTGTGTAGGTATAGGGGCTTTGACAATATGAAGTGGGTGTTTTTGTTAAACAAATATATAATAGCAACCCTGAATGTCCACGTGAACCTGTGTATAATTATCACAAAACACATATCCATGTGAAACTCATTTTCAGTCAATTTAAATATTATAGCAGAAAAATCTTGCTACTGGTTAACTCATGCAAAAAATTCTTAAATGAAGATGAAAATCGTCTGTCTAGAATCTTTATAAAAAAAAAAACTCCACTGAATCTGGTACAAACACATATGTGAAAAACGTGTTTTTAATGCTTTGGAAGCTGCATCAGCTTATAATGGTGAATAATTTTTATAATCATACTTCAGGAAAATAAACAAAGAGTGATAGTTGAAACAAGTGATCCCCAAGTGAGAAAAGAGACACCATACCGTAAAGCAATAAAGAAATCACTTATGGTTTTCTGTGACCTTTGGTTTATCTCACAAAGACAGCCTCTTATTAAGTTATGAAGTATGCTTGTCAAGGCACTGATTGAAAATTCAAAACATAATCAAAGAGGTCTTGTCTGATTAACGTGTCGACTATCACTCTTTGTTTATTTCCTAAAGTATGATTATGATTATAAAAATGATTCACTGATATATGCTGATGCAGCTTCCAAAGTATTAAAGACACGTTTTTCACATATGTGTCCCATGAAGCAGGGCACCCAAACGTGCTGTATTGTGCTTATCAAATGAAGTCAGCTGTGTGTAGCAATGTTCCCCCTTTCTGCCTCACAGACCACTGGGAAATGAAGTCCACCTCAATCCAGGGCCACCAGCAGCAAACAATGCCTGATGTTATTCTGGCATAACATTGCCCATGGAAGCACTAAGGGGCATATTTATACTCTGCCTGCAAATTGTGGCACAAACCTTACCCCATATTTATACTATAATGCCCGATCCCGGGAACGTAAAAAATCCTCTGTGTGGGTCTTTTTCTGGATGCGGGAAACCGCCTTGCGTTAATGACATGCAAGGTAGGCGTTCCCGTCCCAAAAATTACTTTAAGGCCTATGCGCCTTATTTATACTCCAGCATCATTTTGACGGACAGGAGGGGGCGGGCCTTAAAAAATGGCACCCAGCCTGATGTGTGCTGTTTTTTAACACCTGGGTCAGGGCAGGCGTTAAGGGACCTGTGGGCTCATTTCTCCACAGGTGCCCTTCCCTGCCCCCAGGGACACCTCCTGCAACCCTCACCCACCCCTGGAGGACACCCATGGATGGGGGGGGACCAATCCGAGGTAAGTACAGGTAAGTATTTTATAATTTTTTTTATAGTAGCATAGGGGGGCCTAACTTTGGCCCCCTACAAGCCACAGAAGTCCCCTGGGCATGGCCATTGGGCAGGGGGGCATGACTCCTGTCTTTTTTCCAATGGGGGTTGTGCGTCAAAAAATGGCGCAAGTCCTGTTAGAGCCATGATTTTTTTACTCTAACCTGACTTGCACCATTGTTTGACGCACAACCCCCATTTTTCTTTATGCCGGCGCTGCCTGGTTAGAGTCATTTTTTTTTTTTTTTTTTTTTTTAACTCTGACCAGCCCGCAGCACCGGCTAACGTCAATCCATAAATAAGGCGCCCGCCTGGCGTGTTGGAATGGAGTTAGCCGGTGCTGGTTTGCGTCAAAAAGTATAATTATGGGCCAAAGGGTTTTACCACTACCGTATGTCATATTGAACCATCTAAGTGGGAGCAACATTTTGCACAATTATACTCTGTGGAAGTCATTGCCATTAGCTACTGCCCCCGAGAGTTCAGTTAATCCACCATTTTTGTATGCTGAGTCCTTTTCCCTGGATGATGCTCTGCGTGTTACTGAGACCTTAAAATCAGGGAGAACCCCAGGGCCAGATAAACTTCCGAAGATTTATTCCAATCAGAATTAACAATTTGAGTACCTTACATTAACTTGCTGTCTAATTTTATTTTCGCATGTGCCAAATTCCTGCCTACCTGCCTACCTGCCTAGGGGCCGAAATTATATCAATTTATTATAAAGAGGGTAAAGAACAACCCTTGCACTATTGGGCTATAAGCGTTTTGGATAACCTCCAAAACGTTTTTCTTCATCAGGATCTCAATAAGCTGAAAACCTGGATGCTGCAAAATAGTACACAGTCACCGTTTTTTTTTTTACACAGGATTTAGAACAAAATATGGGGACAATATATCAGGTTTTTCGTTTGATACTAAGGGGCATATTTATGAGCAGGCGTTAAAAGGGCACTTCCATTATTCTGAATTGGCCCTATGTCCTCTGCAGGAGTAACGCAGAGTACATCAATAGTGTCACATAGAATGATGCTATTGCCCCCTACCCTACGCCATGGTGCACTGTATTTTAAATATGGCGCACACATGGTGGCGGTAAGGGGCGCAGGGAAAATCTGCCCCCAATTTTATGGAAGTATTCTAAATTAGCCAATGACCACTTATATATTGCGAACCTTGATCCCAGGGCTCTCCTATGGGGAACACTCAGGCCCATAGGAGTTCCACCTTCTCTTCTCAATACCTTAGTGAGACTTCATAGGGACAATTACGCCCAGGTTAATTGGGGCAGTAATGGTGAATTTACGGAATGCATATCTGTCCGGAGGGCAGTGCGACAGCGGTGTGCTGTGGTTGCTATGCTTTTCTCACTGTTAATAAATGATGTCATCTTAATGGGTGCCTCACCAAAGTTAAATGGGCGATCCGTACTGGTGCTATTATTGTCCGATGACACCATTTTGATTTCCCAAACTCCAAGAGGTTTGGAAAATATAATGGCCTTCTTCCAGTCATAATTCACATTTAAAGGACTATAAATCAACACCTCTAATTCGTAGTTAATGATTTTCAACCTGCACAAAAGCTATAAGAGGAAAGTTAGACGGTGAGATGCAGTTCTAGATAGAGTTGGTTGGTAGTTCCTACTACCTGGCAATCAAACCTGATGATAGACTTATGGCACAAAATATGGGAAAATCACCCTGTATATGTCAATCAAAAAATTATTTTTGCAAAAAAAGGCAAACATACAAAAAAATCACATGAGTATGCAGAAATTCAATTACTTGTTCAAGATACCACGGATGACTGTATAGGTATGTTATAAAACTTGTTCTTTACATGGACACACCCATCGGGTTTCGCTCCATAGACAAAGAGTTTCTTCAGGGCTGATAAAAAGAATATAAAACACCAAAATAAGCAACATACGTAGCATATACAAAAGCCACATGATTACAAAACATTTTAAAAACAGATAAAAACTGCAATTACATAAAATTACAAAATTCCATTCAGTTCAGAACTCAAGACCTGAGCCAAGATCAATTGTAACCACTGAAAGAATGTACAACACATGTTGTTCCAAATATAATTCATTTCTATTCACCCAAATAGGTAGTAGACCTTATACATATGTCTGTAGTCAAGATAAATACCCCAAAGTATGTGATTGTGCCCTGATTACTCCCTCAACATGTTGCTAAACTAACAGACCTTATCTAAATACCATATGTGTTGTTTTTTTGGGTTTTGTTGGGACAGTTAGATATGGGAGTGGAGTACGTCTTTCTCTGGGAACAACCTGATTTGGGGTGACTTATCCTACAACCGTTCCTTAGTTTTGATAGGCTCCACTCAGTAAAAGGGCAGCTGCCATTTTGAAATATTTTAAGTCTGCTCAATCTAGGGCTAACAGCTATTAGGTACACTGAGCCATGTGGCCAACAGAAGCTCTTTACGGGCCAGAAATCTGGGAGTTTACTCCCAAAGCCTATTTAAACATGCAAGAAAATGATTTTATAATATTCTTAAAGTGATCTCCCTCAGCGAACCCCATTAATTCCCTTATTTTTGGACATCCCCTCCAATGCATTGAGGGGCAGATTTATGGAAAGTGGCGCTGCACCGAGTGAGGCGCCACTTTCCCTGCACCCCTTAGGACCCCCTACCACCACCATGTGCGCAAAGTATTTAAAAACGGCGCACCATGACACAGGGCAGGGGGCAATAGAGTCATTTTTAATGTTTTTTTTGTTGCCGCTACTCCTGCAGAGTACATAGGGGCCCATTCTAAAGAATGGAAGTCCCATTTTAACGCCTGTTCTTGAGCAGGCGTTAAAAGTGCGTAATAAATTGCGCAAGGAAATCCCATAGATTTCCTTGCACCATTTTACTGGCTCCCCTAACAGGTGAATGCCCCCTTTGCATACATTATGCCTGGCATGGGCATAGTGTAGCGCAAAGGGTTACAGAGTCGCGCAATGCATGCATTGCACCAGCCTGTAAGTACGGCGCAGGGATTTTGGCCCTGTTGGGCCACATTAACGTAAAAAAAAATTGCTTTAATGTGGCGCAAGGTGGCACTAGGGGCCCCTGAGTTTTGTGCCAACCTGCGACCTTTTTTATTCTGGATAAGGTTATGGGCTACTGAGAAAGTGCATGTTTTCAGGGAAGCCTTGAGGGAGTCACTATCTCTCGCCGGTAGCATAAGTCTTTTCTGGTTTCAACAAATTCGTCACTGGTACCCCCATACAATTACTCAGTTAAAAAGGGTTGTTAAAGCCACATTCTGGGAATATGTCCAACTTATCCCACACAGATGCACTTCCCTGGGCAATTTTGCTAATAGTTCCCTCCTCCATAAGCCTTTCCCTATGACACGATGCATATGTAGACCCCATTCAACTGCTGCTGGCTAAATCTTTGTTCATGAAGCTTCAATTTGAAGTTCTTCAACACGTTTATTGCAGAATGGAAACAGGGCTCCCCCAACTGGGTCTTATGTGAGCTGTGCACTAATTGCACTGTAGAAAGCGGCATATATGTCTTCTTTTTCTGTCCAATGTATGCAAAACCTAGATGCAAATAGATTAGATCACTGTGCCTTAATTTGGGATTCTGCACCCTCCAACCAGCGCTTAGGCTATTATTAACTGACACTTCACCCCTTATTGTCTTTGGCTTGAGCAGATTTTAGCAAATAGTGTAGCTAATCAGGAAGAAGAAGAAAGGCAAAGAGTTTTAATATTCTACTGGCACACTTTGGGGACAATGAATTGATGTTCTTATCCTTTGTATTTTTATTAATTTTTGCTATGGATATATAATCCTATTTTGTGAATGTACTTGTCTGATGCCATTTATTTTATGTTTATATGTGATGTTTAAAACTCGACACATTTATTTGAGGCTGACCAGCATAATTATATGTTGGGGCACGAGTGGGAGTACACTTTAGAACCACAGACCTATAGGTCTTATCAGCAGATTTTAAAGAACTTATGGCAAACATTGCGAACCATTATTAAGGTTGTTGCAAACTTTCTGATATGTTCTGTTCTCCTTGGTTGACCCCATTGTATTATGATGTACTTTGCTAATACTATGATCATGAAATAGTGTGAGATTGAGGGCCTCATTTACAAGCCCTTTGTGCCACTGATGTGTCATGTTTGATGCAACGGTGGCGCTAGAGGTGCACTACACGTCTCCATATTTACAAACTGACCCATTGGGCCCTATGTGTCCGTTTGTAAAGCCCTGTGTCACATTATACCTATGCCAGGTAGAATGTATGCAGGATAGACCTTCCCATGGGAAAGCCACGCAGAAGTGATGCAGTGAAATTTATATTTCACTGCATCATTCTGTGATTTCACTGTGTCAGAATTCCAGCTATCTGCACTGATGTTAGTCCCTAACCCATCACTTTTAACGGACGATGACCTTCTTCCTTTCACAATAGCCCAGAAACCCTTTTCCTTATAAGTGCTTCTAAGTTTTTATCAGGTTTGCCCATATTTCCTCCTTAAGAGCCTGTTTTTTTTGAATAGTCATTTTATAATCCCACCTTGCTATAGCTAAGGCAGCTCTATTCCTATGGTTGCAATAAAGGGCAATTTGCAATGCAGGCAATGGTGGGCTACCCTGTAATCCTTGTTAAACCAGCCCGACTGGGTAAGTTTGGCAATCTTCACAGGGCTGATTAGGAAAGTCTAAATCATGGGTACTCACAAACTTTTTTGCCGGGGTCCAAAATTACAGTCTGGTTTGTGGCTGAGGGCTGGACCGATGGGCCTGTGGGGGGTGCGCAGGGCGAAGGGGCGGGGCTACTGGTGTAAAAAAACATTACTAGACAATGCTGTATTTCGAAGCCGGATGTAAGTACAAAGCTAGATATTTTGACAATACATTTTTATTATCATACAATGGCATTCTTATGAGGCATTAGATGGTAATCCTCGCTAAGCGGATATTCAGCACAGGTTTAACTGAGACTGAAAAATAGGTACATCAAAGAAAGATATACTAAGAACTTATTTTACACTTATGTCTCCTATTAGTGCCCTGTAATCTGGTACTATGTCTGAAACGGCAAGCCTTAAGAGTTGATCCAGATGTAAGCCTGTTGGCTTACTTCTGAGTTTACTCTTCAACAGTCCCATTGTGGAAAACAAACTTTCACAAACATATGTTGACCCAAACACACAAATTACTTTCTGGGCCACTGTAAAAACAGGAAATTTGTTAGAAGGAACAATGTTCCAGAATTCTTCTGGTGCCGGCCCCAAAAAAGATGCTTCAAGAGCTGAATTGTGCTGCATGTCTATCAGCTCAATTTGTGCTTGCCCTTTTTTCATGCCAATAAGTTCAACCACATCAAGATTCCGTGCACTCACCATCCAGGGGTTTTCAACCAGTCAGAACAGAGGGGTGAGGGCTCTGAATTGAGAAAATCGCCTTTATATCTAATCAGAAATGTCTGCAAGAAATGCACCAAGGTGTAGCGTTGGCAGCATTTCTTGTGCATTTGGAAACCTCTGAGTCAGAGCCAAAAGTTTTGGGAAGTGGGTGAAGTCAGCAACATCCAGTTGTTCTTTGGATAGCACGAGCTTACTTTCAAAGGAGTAAATACCATTCATCATGGACCACACAAGCTGTTGTTTGTCTTGCAACATCAAACTGAGAGTACTGAAGTGTGCAAATAGATCTTAAAGAAAATGGAGCAATAAAAGCCATTTCACACCCTTTAGTTCTGGGAATGATTGACCTCTACTGTTTACAGTGTTCAGTTTCAGGAAGCAAAGCAATGAACCGCTCCAGAACCTTCCCTTTGCTTAGCCATCGCACTTCAGTGTGCATCAGGAGGGCTGTATATTCAGCTTCAGAATTGTGCAGCATAGCTTTGAAAAGTCTATGGTTAAGGGCTTTGGCACAAATAACATTAACAATTTTCACTGCAAGTTTCAGGACGTTATTCAGGTCTCCATGCTTTAATTTTGCACACAAAACGTCCTGATGAATATGCAGCGGTAGTCTATCACAGTCTGTCCGGTAAGCTTGTTTTAAGCAAAGATAGAAAGCCTCTGTCATGGCCTACCATGGCAGGAGCCCCATCTGTTGTAATGCTGACAAGAGTGTCCACTGGTATGTGATATGTTTCAAAGTAGTTGCAGATGCTGTCCAGTATATCTTCTCCTCTTGTGTGCCCTTGCAGTGGTAAAAGGCACGGGAGCTTCTCTTTGGGGTGAAACGATTGGTCCAAATACCTCACCCAAATTAATAACTGGGCCACATCGCCTATATCTGTGGACTCATCCATGGCAATGCTGAAGAACGGTGACTCTCTGACTGCTTTGAGCACCTGTTCCTGGATATTTTCACCCATTGTCTCTATTCTGCGTGCACAAGTGGAATCCGATAGCTGTAATGCATAGATTTCTTTTACAATGCTGGCTTTGTTGCTATAGTTTGCAAACAAAATTTCAGCTGCTAAAAGGAAACATTTCTTCACCAGCTCGGCCTCTGTGAATGGCTTCTTATTTTTGGCAAGCAAGTAGCATATTTTGAACAATGCTTCTGTAACATCCTCAGAATCCTTCATTTGGCAAAAGAAGAGCTTCTGCTGGGAAACAAGAGATTGCTTTAATGAAGCCACTTTTCCTGAATGCAGTTTTGAGTTCAGTGGGAAGTCCTCAGTATATCTTGCGTGTCGAGTTTTGTAGTGTCGTTCCAGATTATATCTCTTAAGAGCATTTACTTTCTATTTGCAAAGCAAACAGGTGTCTTTCTCTTTTGGCCATTCAACAAACAAGTACTCTTCTTCCCATGCTGCCTGGAATGAACTGTGTTCACTCTATATGTATCTGGGTCATTTGAAAGGCTTGGTAACTGGACTGTAGGCCATTGCAGAGCTCTCAGGCAGGTTTGTTACTGTGCAATGAGTAACAAGGAGCAGGAATCAGATTTCTCCCTCACGACCGATGGACTGACACTGCCTCACGACAAATTAACCGACACCACCTCACGACCGATTGACCAACACCTCCTTACGAACGATGGACCGACACCGCGTCTCGCTGCAGACCTCTGTGAGCAACACAAAAGTAATGTTTTGATTAACCATACAAAGTGATGTGTAAAAAAGAAAGGATGTACATTATGATTAAACGTGCAATTGTTAGCATGCTGGTCTCTGCCCATTCCCAGAGGAACATGTTATAAACAGACTTTTTGCAGTTATGCTTGCAACTTGCTAGGCATCATACAATGATAAGAAGGCCTGACTGGTAAGTAGGCCCTTTTTGTAGATTTTTTTTTCTGGAATGCTAGGGGACGCAGCAATAGAAATCAACTGAGCTAACTATAACTGGTGAATTCCAATTGTTTGAGTTTGAAACGTTCCGGTTTAACTAAAATTTTCACCCAACCTCACTAACCTTTTTCTTCCCTGTACCAAACTCCTTGCACCTGCCCAACGCACCCAAACCCCCTTTGAGACTGGCTGCAGGACCTTAAAGAGCCCAACCACCCTCTAGCTCAGAAGGGGAGAAGGACTAAATGGTTGGTCTCCTTCTGAGAGATTTAAGACTGCCACCACACCCTCACCAGCTTATTTCCAGAGGCACAGCACTGAAATTGAATCTGCGTACAAAGCATGGGTCCAGAAGATGCTGCTCTGTGATACACCCTACAGGAGGTCTGGCTAAAACTTTCCTAAGCCGCAAATGTATACCCAAACCCGAGGTGAAGCCAATGTTGGCAAGGGTTCTGTAGGTCAGGGTTGGGTGTGTTATTTTAATCACTGAACTATTTTACTTACAAACGTCCAGTCCCTACCAACCCCTGTAGGCCGTGCTACCCCCAGACAGGCACAAGCCTGCCCAGTAAAACCAACCGCCAGCCTTCCCGCTGGTGCTTTTCTCTTGTTCAGAGGAAATGGAAAATATCAGCAGTTTTTCCCTAGAATCGGTGAAAACTGTCTGGAAAAGGACCCCATTGTTACGGGTTCTGAGCAGTTATCCCCCATTCCAGAGAAAACCTCTAAACTAGTCGACACTGATGCACGGATACTATCCAGAATTGTAGATACCAGCCTACCAGTGTCCCCGAACCAAATTCCATAATAACCATAATGAGGGTTGCAGGATGCATCTGGAGAAAATATAACTGTTATCTGGGCTTCCTCCCTTGTTTAGCAATTTTTATGCCTCACTACCCTCAAAGCACCAACCTCCACTCAAATAAACTGGGCCCCACCAATAAGTTTGTGAACCTGGCTTCCATGCTGCTCATACATGCTGACGTTCACTGTACTGACCATACTGTCAGAGCTTCCCTATACATAACTCTTGCACACACTCATACCATCAATCCCCCAACAGCCCAGAAACATAAACACACACACACAATACAAGCAAACACATATGTCAAACTTGCACACATACTATACACACACATACGCACCTACACACGCCCCACAAACACATTCCACAAGCCTCCCGCAAACACACACACACACCTAACACAAACACACACAGACACACTAAACACACATAGACACATACCCAACGGACCCACAAATACATATGCAGATGCACACACCCTCACACATTATTCACACACAAAGGCGAGCACACAAACAAACATTCTGTGCATTACACATTCAACTCAACACTGGCTTGGCTCCTTTGATGTATGCCGCCACTAAAGGTTTGTGCTCTAATCAAATGTACATTTTGAGTGCAGTCTGCTGGGCTTACCACCGAAACAGCCGGGCATTATTTCCATTAAGGTTTTGCTGAGCTGTTCACAGTTTCCCACCTCACTCTGTGCAAATGAACACAGCATCCCCCTAACATTATTCTGCCCTGATAACTCAATCAGTGTTTAGGAGCCATGACCAGGAGCCGCAGGAGAGCTTTACATATAATAATGAGCAGAGGCAGGGAAGGCCCTGCTGATTGCTACCACTTTCATGGGACTTCAGGTGGAAAATACTCTACATAAATATCATAGGAAAGATGCAGTGCTCGAGAATCCCACAGAAACAGAAGCACAGGTATACGTTCCTCTTCCCACTCCACATACACAAAGGCACACATATAAGCACATCAGGCGCAGGCACATTCAAACATAATTACAAACACAGAAGTCACACTTATTGCCGTGCGACCTGATGCATGAATCTGGCAGCTTAACCCATGAGCACCCTGGAAGTTGCTGTGCACTTCAACCACCATTACTACCGTTAGGCTTCAGTTTCTAAGAATGCAAATAAAAAAAATTAGGCAGACTAGAATTACGATCAGTGCTTAATTTGTGCTTGTTGTTTCCGGTGCGGAGCACCAGCACTTGTTTTTGAGAGCCGGCACTTATCTTTCTGCCTCAAGCATTTATTGCGAGCAAAAGACACATATGGGAAAGACGGAGGAAGAGAAAACGAAAAAGTATTACAAAGGGAGAAAGCTGCAAGAGTGAGCTGAAGGGGTCATGGAGTGGCTTATATGGATTGAAGAGGTCAGGATTACGCTGCCTCAGTATTCCGTGTTTGCACATTTAATTGCAGCAGCCTCGTGTTTAAGAGGAGGGATTTGGGCACCGGCACGTTTTTATTTACAAATTAAGCACTGATTACGATACACCCCCCGGAACCTGCCCCCCTGAGCCCCCGACCCCTCCCGAACCCCTGACCACCCATAGGGGAGCAGATCGTGGTGGTTTACCTTTAAATCAGGGAGAGTGAAGAGATATTGATGCATTCGGCGAAAGAAGCGAGAAGCTTCCAAAAGACCGTTTAAAAGTCAGCTGACTTTTAAAGGGTTTTTGCATTCCGCTACCCCAAGTGTGTGACGTCACCCCGGCTCCGGCTCCAGGGCAGAAAACACAGAAGAGGGCCTCTGGAATGGGAGGCATGCGCAGCAAAGCTGCTATTGTGCATGCTCCAGCGGCCCTCTTTTGTGTTTACCAACGGGATGTCCCTTTTAGGAAAAAAGGTCCGTGGGCCGCCACGGAAGGTCTGCCAGGCCGCTGGCGCCCCGCGGGCCGTACTAGGAGTACCATAGATCTAAATGGACAGGTTTTAATTTGCAAAATTTGTCAGCTGCCGAGTAGTCAACAATAAACATGTGATCAAGAATCCGGCCAAGATTAGCCTTTACAGTGGTCATCAGCCCAGAGGTGATACTCACAGCCTGCCAACTAAGCCTAAACCATGTATACTTAGGGCATTCACATCTTTTCGCATGGGTGGTGGGGAGCTAACTGGCAGGCAGAGTGCTAATTAATTGGGGTTATGTTCACTGGCGTTCTGTGGTGCCACCCACGTCTACATATTTAGCCATACTCTTGTAGATTAATATATAATCAGTGGTTCCTTGTCGCCAGTCTACAAAAGTAGGTACTTTTACCAGGGGATCACCAACGATTTCGGCCGGCTTATAAAGATCAAATGCCAATATATAGTGCAGCAGTAGCTAGCCTCCCTAGTCTGTCCTTTGGCCGATCAAAGTGAAATCAGTTGCCAAGAAGGGATCATACTGGGTTACATTGTGGCCTAACTTTGCATTGAAATTGCCCTCAATGACCACATGAAATTCATTCAGAGTACAATCAGCCACGTTTCGGAAAAATTCAATGGGATAAAACAAATCCTGGATTTAACAGCCCAATTCTGCCACAGGATTATAAAAATTAATTTAAAAAAAGCTAAACCTTGTTCAGGGGTATCCATAGCAATTGAATTCGAGGGTGGATACAGGCAATTGGGGTTAACATAAGCAACCTGGAAACTCATACCCTAGTAACCAAACCCCTGAGCTCTGCCCCCAGAAGAACGAGTGGCGGGTATAGCAAAAGTTTCAAGCCTGTCTCAAACAATATCCCTCAAATGCCAAGTTTCCTATTACATCACAGTGCCAAATTCTGAGACATAATTAGGCCAATTCGGGCCTGACCCCTTGTGCTTAGTCAAGCGATGTTCCGGCATATCAGGTTGGTTAGTACACATTTAGGCCCTTATTTAGAGATCATAAGAATATTTTGGTAATTTGATAATGCTGGTAATTGAGCTAGCACAAGCAGTAATTGTGATATTACGACTATGGGGGATAAGGTAATAACTTGGCCTCTGCTATTTTCCTGCATGTAAAGCTGTTTCTAATGGACAACGGTTTCCTGAGGGGAGAAGAGTATTACTACATTTCTTGATCTGATTTCTCCCAAACCCATGTCAAGCACACAAATCCATTTTTCACACATTTAATACACGTTTTTTATTAATCCAAACAAGCTTTAAATTGGAACCTTAATGTAAATATACTATGCAAGAACCAGATTTGTTGCATAACTGAAACAAATATACCCCCAAGTAAACTCTCTCAATAAAAACAAGCATTGGCAAAGCCAATAGGTTTCGCATATGTAAAATCTATTGGCTTTGTCATTGCCCGAGTCATAGCGCGTTTGTTTTTTCTTTGTTATATTGCACAGCAACTCAAATGTTCTGCAATATGTAAAAAAAGAAATAGTCAATAGAATTCACATAGGTGAAATCTATTGGCTTTGCCAGTGCTTCACCACAGTGAGGCTAAAGCATAGGTGGGGTGGCACCTCAGGCACCACTTGGGGCTCGATCTGGGTACCAATGTAGTGTGATTTGTTCTTCCTGAAGAGGGGGACTGGGAGGAATGCGCTTGCACTGTGAGTTCCCTGCACACGCCTGTTTATGTCTACATAACAAATATTTACATTTAAATCAAAGTGCATTATGGGAGTTTTATATATAGCCTCTTGTTACAGTTTGCAAACGTGCACACTTTTTAAAATGTATTTTTTATTGTTGGAACCAGTCATTAGTGCAGTCAGAGCTCACAACATTTATTTACAGCGCTCATCCTAATAATAAAGGCTTTGCATTAATGAACCATAAATACAAATTCCAACAGTTTAAGCATATCGATACAAATATTACCTCAATTGCAGACAATTCCTTTCTGTGCTGTATAATGTGGTAGTGTAAACTGGCAGCCAAAGGGCTTGGCCTGCAAGGGGTGCGCCTACTTGTCCCAAGGACAAAGTAAATATGAAATCTTCTTGTCCTTGACCTCAAACAATATGTCCTGCCCGTCAGGCTATAGTAATTCCATACCCCTGACATCTGGTGGAAAAACAAGGACTGTCCTGACAAATCCAGCACACCTGGGCACCCTACTGATAATGGGAAAGGGATCACACACACCCCTTTTGCGTCAGTGCAGAGAATGGGATCATGAGAATTCAAAGTGCCATCCCACATACTGTCTATAGAGATCAGCATACACCCTGAAACTGTACTTTCGCACATTCATTTTAACAAGTGTAATCCATGGGAAGGCTTCTCTTAATGCTATGCTTTGCTTTGCTTTTAAGGCTAACTAAACATCTTACCCAGTGGGAAATCTGTAAAAGTAGCCGGCCACTTGCCCTTTGAAGAGTAAGACTTTATTTAAATGTGTTATAAACATCTTATCTTTAAAGACCTCATCATTACGGTACATTTACTTAAGTATTTGCATTTTTAACTACTTTTTTTAAACTCAGTTATTTATTATTAAACTGCTATTGCGCAAGTTATAAAATTGCTTCCAGTATAGATATTCTCATAGTCTATGACACAAAGAAACTGAAAGGCATATTAGTGAGGAGGAAGACAGTGTGTCGCAGCTTGCACCGCAGACCCTGTCTAATTGGGTGTGCATTCTGCTCTTTTTCCTGTAGTGGTGACTGCGTTGGTGCAGCTTTGTCACCCAGTATCAACACATCACATGGGGACAAAGTGAAAATGGTCCCCCTTTGGTGAGTGTGCGCTCTGGGAGGAACCAAATGTAGTTGTCACCTATAGGTATACAGCATAGCACAAAAAGCTTAGCAAATACACTCTTTCTTTTGCTTCTTGGAACTTGTAGTCAGGATACCTGGAACTATGCGATGTGGGAAGAGCGCTGGGGTGAAGAGAAGACAGCCTACAGATGTACTCCCATGGAGTGCTCTAAAGCTTATAATTAAAAAAAAGTACCTTCAGGGTGTGTAGAAAGTAGAAGAACACTGGTCACTAGCCAGTGGCCAGTGCCCAGAAGCTGTACTTGGTCCAAGTTCCATGCCAGGCAAGGACAGCAAAGCAAGAGCAGAAATGCAAGCAGACAACATGCAGGTGATGTGCTGCCCAATGAGAAGCATGTAAATTAGAGCAATGTTGGACTAAACCAATGGTAAGCCCCTTTAAAGATTTTTTTTAAAAGACTTTGCAAGCAAGAGCTGTGCAGGCAAGACTAAGGCAACCTTAGGACTGGAGAGTGGATAAGCAAGTCAGGTGCTGAGCTTCAAGTGAGAAGTTTCCAGTTCTCTGCTTAGTTTAAGTGTGATACTGGCAATCATCCTTGGTAGAGCTATGCCATGTTTAATCACACACCAAATGGAGCGGTGTAGCCTGAAAGACAGCACTTCTGCCTGAGGTATTAGTTTTAACATTTAGGGTCTGATTTAGAACTTGGCGGATGACTTACTCCATCACAACGGGGATGGATATCCTTCCTTCGAAATCTAAATCATATAGAATATAATGGGATTTAGATTTCATTGGACAGGATATCCATCATTGTTATACAGGAGTAACCTGGCTGCCGAATTCTAAATCAGGTCCCTGGTCACCTGAGAAATAGCTCAACTCTCTAAACCTATAACTGCTGTGTAGCCTGAGCCAGGGCCCTACAGCTATTTTCAAATCCTTCAGTCCTTAGTCAGTCAATAGATTACTCTCCTCTTTAAAAATCAAACCCATGTTGGGGCAGTGTATTTTTTAGATGAAATCATGAATATACATTTAAGGTATGATTTTTATTGTTCCTGCCAATCAACTGCAAGATGTCAAAGTCTACAGGGAGGAATTACACAAACAATATTTTGCAATAGTGCCCAACTGCGACACCTACTGCCGCAATTATGATCTGTTTGAATATATGTTGAGTCTGCTCCAAAATAATGTGCACGAGGGGCCCAATTCCTAACCTGACTCTGGCTTTGAGAAAACTATTTTGGTAATTTGTATGCAAATATTCCTGCTTTCTGACCCCCCCTCCCTGATAATCACAAAATATTCTGCTCATGCAATTGCTGGCAAGTGTCTCTCTTTATTTTGCAGCAGCAGGTCCTGGAAGGGTTTATTTAGCCGAAAAGAAATAGTTTCCAATGTGCTCAGGCCCAAGTGAGCCCCACTCTTTTTCAGTCGTCGTACATTACAGACTACAAGAAGCTGCTGCATGCTTCTGTTCAGTAAAACAGAGAAACAGGGCACGAATCTAAGAACAGTCTCTCTTGCTTTTCAGTGTCCTTACAGGTTAACACTAACCTAGTGGCCAAGCTCACTCACTGCTCCAGCACCAACACTATAAAAAGGATGAGTGGGATGACTGAGAACGCACCACTGCCTTGAAGTACTTCTCCATCATGTTTTTTTGGATGATTCTGATGAAGGGACAACCTAGGGTTATTACCACTATCCATAAAAATTCTAAATGTTGACTTTTCTGAGACATGAGTTTGGGAATACATGGTGGAACAGGACCACATCTTTGGGAGGTCCATGATTCCACAGTTCCATGCAAGCTCCTGTGCTACAGTAGAAGGTGGTTTTCTCATTCTGTCAGAAGAGCTCTGGGCGAGGGTCTGCAGATCTTTTCTAGTTGACTGTGATGGTATCCCTACTGGAGCATTGCCAGAATTAAAATACCTGCCCCCAGATTTACAAGAAAGCGGTGCAGTGGAGCAAATCACTGCAGCACTGCGTCACTTGGAAAGGGCAGCAACACACCATATTTAAGGAATACGGCGCATTCCTGTCCTTTCCCCCTGTGCTGGCACACGATGGGCTGTCTAGCGCCAATGCAGGCACCCTTGCACCATTGTGCATCAGGCAGAATTGTGTTTGTGCAGGAAGGGACACCCACTGCAATGCCAATGGGATGCCTCCCTAATACATAGTAAGGCCACACATTGATTTGATCTGCCTTGCCTTACTTCTTATCTATGACACCATTCAAAGCCATGCAAGGTGGCTTTGCATGGCCTCATAGATATGGTTGAAAAGTTTTGCACCTCTGCTGCGTCACTAAAAATGACACAACAGCGATGCAAGCCTCTCATAAATATGCCTCCTGATTTTACGCTTGTTCTTATCCTCAGGGCTTCTCTGCATTGTCTGCATCAGCTTCTCCGAACAAATCCTCTACCTGGAGCAGCACTAGCACAACAATTGGTCAGAGGGAGACTTAAGAGAGGCTACTGGTGTACCCCTGTGACAGCCAAACTGACATTTTACAACCATCATTCCCAAGAGGCTTTGCCACTACCCTTAGTGATTTGTGATGAGGGATTCACTTGAAGCCTTCTGGTGGGTTAGCTTTTCTACCTCTCCTTCAAATGCACATTGAAGTATTGAATATTCAAGATGGGCAGATTAAAATAGTAACAGGCCCTAGAGGTGAGCGAGGAAATGAAAGCTCGAGCCTGAAGCCTGGTTCTGCCTCAGCTCAAGCCCCTGATGGAACCTTGAGCCCATAACGAGACAAGCTTTCATGTGGCTTTTACCTCTCTGCCCCTAAACCAGATATGGTGTTACGGGAACTTGAGAGCCAGGTTGGAGTCTCAACGTTGGCTCAATATTATGTGATTCTGGGCAAATTTCTTAATCTCCCCATGCCTATAAACAATGCATGTGACTTAGTGTAATGTAACTAATGTCTACGCAAAGCGATCCAATACTATTGGGTCGAATTTGCGCTATTTTTTAAAAAACTGCAGAAGAATGCACAAAGAGGTAGAAACAAAGCCTTAACATAAGGAAAGATAATATATACCCATTTACTGGCTGATTTACACAGAGTGAACCCAGAAAACCTGGATAAATTGTGGCTTCCCTTCTTAAATAGTGTGAGCTTAGACAAATATTTTATTTCACCTAAACTAATTTTTCTTCATAGTTGCGTCTGGAAACACTACTGAATAAGTGAGTTCAGACTACCAGCTGTTCAAAATGATCACCTTTAATAAGTATTTCTCAGTGCAGTGCTATAAAGTGCCCTCTTGATGTCAAACCTTCAAGATATTAAAGAAATACACTTTTGTGAACTTTGAAGTGACTTCATCATATTTTGGTGGCTTGTTGTATGATTTACATAACGGATACTTTCAGGGCTCGGCTCACGCAGGGGCTCTAGATACGAGCCAGACTCTTGGCTCAGCTCTCCCTGTTAATTTGTTGGCCTGCCCATCTCGAACAGGCACAAACTAATAGAAACATAGCAAGAGCAAATGAACAGACAGGAGGACAGCCACTGACGCAAACAAAGATGATAGAACAGGTGTCTCCAACCAGTCCATGGTGAGCTACTATGAGTAGCTCCCAGGCCCCTTCAGAGGAGCTCACAGTCTCAAGTACATTTCAAAGAAACGCAGGGGCACATTTTTTTTTCTTCTTAAAGCTAAGGGAAGGCTAGGTTTATTTTAAATTATTATGTTCAGGCTGCAGATAGCAGTGCTGGAGTCAGATTTATGACCCAGGGCACAAAGGTGAACAACTGAAGCACTAAAGTATTTAGGCCCATATTTATACTTTTTGGCGCAAACCTGCGCTAGCTTAGATTTGCGTCAAAAAGTTTAACATGGGCTACCGCCATTCCAAAGTGCCAGCCGGGCGCCTTATTTATGGAATGATGGTAGCCGGCGCTGCGGCCTGGTTAGCGTCAAAATAAATGATGGTAACCGGGCAGCAGAGGCAAAGGGAAGACTGGGGGCTGTGCGCCAAAGAATGGTGCAAGTCAGGTTAGAGTCAAAAATATTGGCTCTAACCTGACTAGCATCATTTTTTGACGCACAACCCCCATGGAAATGACACATGTCTTAGCAAAGACAGGAGTCATGCCCCCTGCCCAATAGCCATGCCCAAGGGACTTCTGACCCCTGGGCATGGCCATTGGGCACAGTGGCATGTAGTGGGGCCCAAGTTAGGACCCCCATGCCACTTCTACGTAAAAAAAAAAAATACTTACCTCTACTTACCGTTGATGGGTCCCCCCATCTATGGATGTCCTCCAGGGGTGGGTGAGGGTGGCAGGGGGTGTCCCTGGGGGCAGGGAAGGGCACCTGTGGACCGCTTCCATGGTCGGAGACCATTGAAAGGAGCCCACAGGTCCCTTAAAGCCTGCCCTGACCCAGGTGTTAAAAAATGGCGCTAAACGGGTTTAGAGTCATTTTTTAAGGCCCTCCCCCTCCCGTGTGTCATTTTTGCACGGGAGTATAAATAAGGCGCAAATGCCTTTGAGTAATTTTTTGCCCGGGAACGCCTACCTTGCATGTCATTAACGCAAGGTAGGTTTCCACAGTAAAAAAATGACTCTCACTCCATTAATATGGAGCTAGACGGGTCTAGCGCCAAAGTATAAATATGGAGTTAAGTTTGCGCCAAATTTGCTTACAAAAAATGACGCAAATTCTGCGCAAACAGAGTATAAATATGTCCCTTAATTCTTTAATAAAAGTCCTTGTCAACTTAGGATTGGAGGTGAGAACAAAATGATGTTCCTGGAAGCTTTTAAGAGGGAGAAGATTAAAAAGAAAAGTTACCTCATGATTAGGTTAAATTTGTATGTTAATTTTCTAAAAATGTTTTCCAAAGTTTTGCATTTACAAACACTAGGCCTCTTGCTTCCACTGGCCAGCAGGAGGATGTTTAAATTGGAGAAATTTAAAGTGCAGAAAAATGTTCCACATTAGGAAGATTTTTCCACTTTAAATTCCTCCCATTTAAAACAAGCATTGGCAATGCAACGGGTCTCGCCTCTGCTCGAGTTAGAGCTATTCACGTTTTAAACTCCTAACATGACTTTTCTTGTCACATAAGCGAGCCGATGGCCAAAATAAAATGTGAAGGAGACACAAAAAGGAAATAGAAGTTTGCTTGCAGATGAAATGTATCAGTAAAAGTTCAATTATCCATGTAACCAGCAAAAGTGCAATTAGCCATGTAACAGGCAAAAGTGCGAGATCGCGCTACCTGAGAAATAAAGAGGAAAAAGTAGTCCAGAAACCATATGGAAAACATGGAGCCTCGTATGTTTTCAGTAGTTGGCTGGTGAGCTCGAGGAGGGCTAAACACCAGAAAAGACATGAGGTATGCATGCCTTTCACTAATGAAATGAAGCAAATTTTAAAAGGCAAGCCCACGATCCAACCAAACTGATGGGCATGGTTAAAAGTCCATGGAGAGATTACACCAGGGACAGAGCGCTTAGCGCTCAACCCTAAAATGATTGTATATTTGTGTTATACATGTAACCGTGCCACATATGGGGAAAGGTATGTTCTGTGCCACAAGTACATACGACACAGGCTTTCAGACACCCATACACATTTACCCCATTGATACGCACAGATGTTCATAGATCCCCAAAAGACCACACACATACTGACACACATAGCAGCCCTGTCAGTGCCCCTAGTCAAAGTATTTTGTTTAAGTGACAGTATCTGGCTCTACGGACATTAGGCTTAAGGTCAATGAAGCTGAGCATGGGGGGGTCTGGTAACAATTCACAAGTCGCTTAGCCTTCAGTTTCTCACAATTATTTTCAGTGATCAGAAGTAGCTCTCACTACAGAAAATGTTGGAGACCCCTCTGATAGAAAAACAAGCATTTGCAATGCAGTCGGTTTCACATTTGTTCCAGTTAGAGTTATTGGTGTTGTAAATTCCTAACTGGACTTTTCCTGCCACATAAATTGAAAATGAAAAGTAAAACAATAGTTGACAAAAGCGAGCCAATTTAAAGCGCCATGGCCGCCATGAGCATGAAGAAGATACATAGAAGGAAAAATCTTTGCTCACATTCAAATGCATCAGCAATCATCCAATTATCCATGTAACAGGGCAGTCTGCAAGGTGGTAACAAAACCTCCCCAAGGAGAGACAAACGTAAAGCATTTACCAATGATAACAAAGGATTTTCGAAAGGCAAGCCCACGAACAAGTGAATGTGATGGATGTATGGTGGGCGTGGTTAAAAGCCTACAGTACTAACAACAGGTCAAAGCGCTTGTGCGCTCGACCTAACAGGGGCATATGCATCTCCAACTGAGAAAGTGAAAGACACCCAGTAGCACAAACATGGAAAACAAGGGACTCTGGGAAACCAACACAAGTAAAGAGATGAGAACCCACATTCACCAATTGATTCAGAATCGTCTTTAATTCGAACTTCATAAAGTAAAGGAAGTAAGCCAAGTGACAAAGTTGTAATCAAGTGAATCCAATGAAATCCAAGAGTGTAGAACAAATTGCATCAGCCGACACGTGTTTCGCCCCTTACGGTAATTCCACCTGGGGCTTTTTCAAGGCAATGTAGTATTCCTGATCATACATCACTTCATCATAATTATTGGTCCGAATGCCAAGCAGAAATTATTTCTAAATTTTGAACGGCAGAAAAACGCTGAGTGCGCTTCTTATTTAGGCGCCATCTAAATAAGAAGTGCACTCGGCATTTTTTTTTTTTTTTTTTTTAGAAAAACAACAGTCTCGCAAGATAGCTAAAGATATCAACCCCAGACCTAAAAAACTTCCCACCAACTGAGCACACAAGACAGGATGTCAGCTACCGGGAAATAAAGGGAATGATTTTCGCTGCAGGCATGTCTGTGTAGCAACAATTCATTTTTTTCACATCTTAGGGGAAATAACTGAATCTCATAAAGTAGAAGTCGTTTGTCTGCACAACTCGTCTTTCTCACCCGCCTCCTTTTATGTTAAGACTTCGATGGAGAGTGGATTCAAGTGTGACTGGGACCGAATACTGAACATGTTTACAAAAGGAAAATGTCACTTACCCAGTGTACATCTGTTCGTGGCATTAGTCGCTGCAGATTCACATGCTGTGCAGAGTCCGCCGTCTGGTGTTGGGCTCGGAGTGTTACAAGTTGTTTTTCTTCGAAGAAGTCTTTTCGAGTCACGAGACCGAGGGACTCCTCCCACTTCGGTTCCATTGCGCATGGGCGTCGACTCCATCTTAGATTGTTTTCCCCGCAGAGGGTGAGGTAGGAGTTGTGTATGCTAATGATAGTGCCCATGCAATGGAATAAATACGTATGTACAAAATGAAGGTTTAATGTAATATATTTACAAATGTACAAATGTTCAAGATCTACTTCCAAACGGCTACAGGCTCCCGGGGAGGAGGGTGGGCGCATGTGAATCTGCAGCGACTAATGCCACGAACAGATGTACACTGGGTAAGTGACATTTTCCATTCAGTGGCATGTGTAGCTGCAGATACACATGCTGTGCATAGACTAGTAAGCAGTTATCTCCCCAAAAGCGGTGGTTCAGCCTGTAGGAGTGGAAGTAGTTTGAAATAAAGTTCTTAGTACGGCTTGACCTACTGTGGCCTGTTGTGCAGATAACCCATCTACACAGTAGTGTTTAGTAAATGTATGAGGCGTAGACCATGTTGCTGCCTTACATATTTCGTTCATTGGAATATTTCCTAGAAAGGCCATAGTAGCACCTTTCTTTCTGGTTGAGTGTGCCTTTGGTGTAATAGGCAGTACTCTCTTTGCTTTAAGATAGCAGGTTTGGATGCATCTTACTATCCATCTGGCAATACCTTGTTTTGAAATTGGATTTCCTGTATGAGGTTTTTGGAAGGCAATAAATAGTTGTTTTGTCTTCCTAATTTCTTTTGTCCTGTCAATGTAGTACATTAGCGCTCTCTTGATGTCTAATGTATGTAGTGCTCTTTCAGCTATTGAATCTGGCTGTGGGAAGAACACTGGTAATTCCACTGTTTGGTTTAAGTGGAACGGTGAGATAACCTTTGGTAAGAATTTTGGATTTGTTCTTAGACGACCTTATTTTTGTGTATTTGAATAAATGGTTCTTGTATGGTAAACGCCTGTATTTCACTTACTCTTCTTAGAGATGTAATGGCAATGAGAAATGCAACTTTCCACGTTAAGTATTGCATTTCACAAGAATGCATGGGTTCGAAAGGTGGACCCATGAGCCTTGTTAAGACAATGTTGAGGTTCCATGAAGGAACAGGTGGTGTCCTTGGTGGTATAATTCTCTTTAGGCCCTCCATAAACGCTTTAATGACAGGTATTCTAAATAGGGAAGTTGAATGAGTAATCTGCAGGTAAGCAGATATTGCTGCAAGATGTATTTTTATGGAAGAGAAAGCTAGATTTGATTTTTGTAAATGTAGTAAATATCCTACTACATCTTTCGGAGATGCATGCAATGGTTGAATTTGATTATTATGACAGTAACAAACAAATCTTTTCCATTTACTTGCATAGCAGTGTCTAGTGGAAGGTTTTCTAGCTTGTTTTATGACCTCCATACACTCTTGAGTGAGGCCTAAGTGTCCAAATTCTAGGATTTCAGGAGCCAAATTGCTAGATTCAGCGATGCAGGGTTTGGATGCCTGATCTGTTGTTTGTGTTGTGTTAACAGATCTGGCCTGTTGGGTAGTTTGACATGAGGTACTACTGACAGGTCTAGTAGTGTCGTATACCAAGGTTGTCTTGCCCATGTTGGTGCTATTAGTATGAGTTTGAGTTTGTTTTGACTCAATCTGTTTACTAGATATGGAAGGAGAGGGAGAGGGGGAAAAGCGTACGCAAATATCCCTGACCAATTCATCCATAGAGCATTGCCTTGGGATTGCCGGTGTGGGTACCTGGTAGCGAAGTTTTGGCATTTTGCGTTTTCTTTTGTTGCAAATAGATCTATTTGAGGTGTTCCCCAAATTTGGAAGTAAGTGTTTAGGATTTGGGGGTGAATTTCCCATTCGTGGACCTGTTGGTGATCCCGAGAGAGATTGTCTGCTAGCTGGTTCTGGATCCCTGGAATAAACTGTGCTATTAGGCGAATGTGGTTGTGAATTGCCCAATGCCATATTTTTTGTGTTAGGAGACACAACTGTGTCGAATGTGTCCCCCCCTGTTTGTTTAAATAATACATTGTCGTCATGTTGTCTGTCTTGACAGGAATGTATTTGTGGGTTATCATGGGTTGGAATGCTTTTAACGCTAGAAATACTGCTAACAGTTCTAGGTGATTTATATGAAACTTTCTTTGATGTATGTCCCATTGTCCTTGGATGCTGTGTTGATTGAGGTGTGCTCCCCAGTCTGTCATGAAAGCATCTGTTGTTATCATGTATTGTGGCACTGGGTCTTGGAAAGGCCGCCCTTTGTTTAAATTTGTACTATTCCACCATAGAAGCGAGATGTATGTTTGGCGGTCTATCAACACCAGATCTAGAAGTTGACCCTGTGCATGTGACCATTGTGATGCTAGGCACTGTTGTAAGGGCCGCATGTGCAATCTTGCGTTTGGGACAATGGCTATGCATGAGGACATCATGCCTAGGAGTTTTAATACCATCTTTGCATGTATCTTTTGTGTTGGATACATGGCTTGTATCACCTTGTGAAAATTTTGAACCCTTTGTGGACTTGGAGTGGCTATCCCTTCTGTTGTGTTGATTGTCGCTCCTAAGTATTGCTGTGTTTGACACGGCAAAAGGTGTGACTTTGCATAGTTGATGGAGAAACCCAGCTTGTAAAGGGTTTGTATAACATAATCTGTGTGGTGTGAACACTTTGTTAGCGAGTTGGTCTTGATTAACCAATCGTCTAGGTACGGGAACACGTGTATTTGCTGCCTCCTGATATGTGCAGCTACTACTGCTAGACATTTTGTAAATACTCTTGGCGCTGTTGTTATTCCGAATGGCAACACTTTGAATTGGTAATGTATTCCTTTGAATACGAACCTTAGGTATTTCCTGTGCGAGGGATGTATCAGTATATGGAAATACGCGTCTTTTAGATCTAACGTTGTCATGTAGTCTTGCTGTTTCAGCAGTGGTATTACGTCTTGTAACGTGACCATGTGAAAGTGGTCTGATTTGATGTAGGTGTTTAGTGTTCTGAGATCTAATATTGGTCTCAGACTTTTGTCCTTTTTTGGTATTAGAAAGTACAGTGAGTAAACTCCTGTGTTCTTTTGTGGACTTGGTACTAATTCTATTGCGTCTTTTTGCAGTAATGCTTGAACTTCTAGTCCTAGAAGGTCTATATGCTGTTTTGACATATTGTGTGTTTTCGGTGGGACGTTTGGAGGGAGTTGGAGAAATTCTATGCAATAACCATGTTGGATAATTGCTAAGACCCAAGTGTCTGTTGTTAATTCCTCCCAAGATTTGTAGAACTGGCTTAGTCTTCCCCCCACTGGTGTTGTGTGAAGGGGTTGTGTGACTTTTGAGTCACTGTTTATTTTGAGGGGTTTTGGGACATTGAAATTTTCCCCTGTTTCTTGGGAATTGGCCCCCTCTGTATTGGCCCCGAAAGCCTCCCCTTTGATATTGTCCCTGGTAGGTAGGTGGTTTGGTTTGTGAGGTGCTGGTTTCTGTGGCTTGACCACGAAACCCTCCTCTGAAAGTTGTCTTGCGAAATGTGCCAAATGTGCCTCTGCCCTGCGGGGTATAGAGTGCGCCCATGGCTTTGGCTGTGTCGGTGTCCTTTAATTTTTCAATTGCAGTGTCCACTTCCGGCCCAAACAATTGCTGTTCATTAAACGGCATATTGAGCACTGCCTGTTGTATCTCAGGTTTGAAGCCAGATGTGCGCAGCCATGCGTGCCTCCTTATCGTCACAGCAGTATTTATTGTTCTTGCAGCTGTATCTGCTGCATCCATAGAAGAACGTATCTGGTTGTTGGAGATATTTTGTCCCTCTTCAACCACTTGTTGTGCTCGTTTCTGGAATTCTTTGGGGAGGTGCTCGATGAGATGCTGCATCTCGTCCCAATGGGCCCTGTCGTATCGCGCTAGGAGTGCTTGCGAGTTGGCGATGCGCCACTGATTTGCAGCTTGTGCTGCAACCCTTTTCCCAGCTGCATCAAACTTGCGGCTCTCCTTGTCCGGAGGTGGTGCGTCGCCTGATGTATGCGAGTTGGCTCTTTTACGAGCTGCTCCTACGACTACTGAATCTGGTGTCAGTTGTGATGTAATAAAAGCAGGGTCTGTGGGCGGTGCCTTGTATTTTTTCTCCACCCTTGGAGTTATTGCTCTGCTTTTAACTGGCTCCTTAAAAATCTGTTTAGCGTGCCTTAGCATTCCCGGGAGCATAGGAAGGCTTTGATAATGGCTATGGGTGGAGGACAGGGTGTTAAAGAGGAAGTCATCCTCGATAGGCTCCGAATGTAGCGATACATTATGAAATTGGGCTGCCCTAGCTACCACCTGTGCATATGCTGTACTGTCCTCAGGTGGTGAGGGTTTAGTTGGGTACGCCTCTAGGCTATTGTCCGATACCGGAGCGTCATTGAGGTCCCATGCATCCTGATCATCTTGGCTCATGGTGGTATGAGCTGGTGATTGTGGTGGAGTCTGTGCCGGTGATACATGAGTTGACGGTGGTGGAGAGGGTGGTGGAGTTACCTTCTTTACCACCTTTGCTTGTGGTGGCTTGTCTTGTTGCTGGAAGTCAAGTTTCCTTTTCCTTCTGATTGGGGGAAGAGTGCTGATCTTCCCTGTACCACTTTGGATAAAGATCCGCTTTTGCGTGTGATCTACCTCTGTTGTTTGTAATTCCTCCTCAAATCTGTGTCTTTTTAGTTGGGAGGACAGTGATTGTTCCTGTGAGTAGGAACTGTTTTTTGGTTCGGTTGCCGGGTGTTTTGGCACCGAAACCGCGTCTTTAGTTTTTTTCGGCTCCGACAAGATCTTTCTTTTTTTCGGTGTTGTGCCCTCTCGGTGCCGACCATCTTCGGTGCTGCTGTCTCTGTGCCGAGCAGCTTCGGTGCCGCTATCTCGGTGTCGACCCTTTTCTGCACCACTCTCTCGGTCCCGAGATTGCTGCGTGCCTGTGTCTCGACCTGAGTCGGACGACTTCGGCACCAGCTCGCCCTTTTTCGGTGCCGATGGACGGTCACCAACTTTATGGGTTAAGCCATGGCCTGTTGGCAGTGGCGTCCCCTGGGCTTTCTCTGTTTTTTCGTGTGATCTTTGTTTCGACGTCTTACTCACGGTTTGTTGCTCTTCGACGTCGAACTCTTCGGAGTCTGAATCGGGGATGGAGAATGTTTCTTCTTCCTCCTCCTCGAACCTTTGTTGTCCTGTCGGCGTGGACGCCATCTGCAACCTCCTGGCTCTTCGGTCTCTGAGCGTTTTTCTCGACTGAAACGCGCGACAGGCCTCACACGTCTCCTCCTTGTGCTCGGGGGACAGGCACAAGTTACAGACCAAATGTTGGTCTGTATAAGGATATTTACTGTGGCATTTAGGACAGAATCGGAACGGGGTCCGTTCCATCAGTCTCGATGTTGCACGCGGTCGGGCCGACCAGGCCCCGACGGGGGATCGAAAATACCCCGAAGGGCTACCGGAGCTCTTTAAGGTTCGGTGTCGATTTGCCCTAACTATCCCGATACCGAACGAAACAATACCGACGAATTTTCCCGAGATTCTGACTAACTTTCCGACCCGAAACACGGAGCGAAAAGGAACACGTCCGAACCCGATGGCGGAAAAAAACCAATCTAAGATGGAGTCGACGCCCATGCGCAATGGAACCGAAGTGGGAGGAGTCCCTCGGTCTCGTGACTCGAAAAGACTTCTTCGAAGAAAAACAACTTGTAACACTCCGAGCCCAACACCAGACAGCGGACTATGCACAGCATGTGTATCTGCAGCTACACATGCCACCGAACGCAGTGTTTCCCGGTTCTTTGCATTTTGTAATTAAATGTAAACACCAACATGGTTTCAGTCTGTTAAGCTGAGCGAAATGCAGCAGCAGGGGAACATAACTGAAGACACTTTCCAGTTTCAGAACTGGCAAAGTGGGGATGGAGCTTTATGTTGAAGTGGCACCGACAGTGCAGCTCCTTCTGCAACTGCTGCACCTGCACAGCTGCTGCTGAGTTTGATAATAGTGAAAATGGTAACTATTCTAGATTAAGAGTAGCTACAGAGGTAAAACACCCACCACTAATGGCACTGAGCAAACAGGAAGATTGGTGGGGCACAGAACTTCTCTGCAGTGTTTGTAAAACCCACATTACGCTAAGGAGGGAGCCTTCTGCCATCACAATGCCTGGAGTGGCCACGCTTTGCCAAGGAGGTCCATCATAATGACCATAATGTCTACAATTTGTACAAGAGGGGCATATTGTGCCTGGCCACCCTCTGTAGAGGACACAAATTACATCCTTTATTCATGTCACAATCACCGGAGTAACTTCGTCTCCTTCTCTACACTACCTTTCTCTCACCTCTACTAACTGGCTTATATTTTGCCTGAATACCACACTTTTGCTCTTACCTGTTTCTCTCCCTCGTTCCACCAAAAACAATTATCTCGCCATTTATTGTATGCTTCTCATCGCTCCTTTTTTTATTTTTTTTAAATTTATTTACTTTTTTATGCTTTTAGTAACAGACAAAAGATACCCTTCAGCCCTTACAACATTAACATTAACATGTCCTATTACATCTATGAAACATCTCCGTCAGCTCACAATAAGGAGGATCTTGGGAAGGTCCCACTCAGTTCTAATAGACAGAGTCCAAATGTAATATTAAATGTCTGTCCTCAAATAGCGTAGAGCCGGACTAGCCACAATAAACACCTTGGCCAGAAGGGCGAAGAACAGAATAACAATCAACAGAAAAGGAGCAGACATCACCATCATCAAACTTCAGCGCCAGCAACTGGACACAGGAGCGGTAACACAAGTAATTCCCACAAGCGTACCCAATCAGCAAGAGTGCCCCTTAGTTATGAACAGACTCCAGATAAGAGCGCAGGGCGTCCAAATATCTCGCGGCCTAGAACTCTCCGGAGCCAGCTCACACTAAATCATCAGTTGTTCCTGACAGAACGCAGCATCGCGCAGCCTGTCAGAAACCCGGGGAGGCCAGCCACTGCCATTCAGCTGCAGTCGGGCAACAGGTTGCATGTATAACAGACGGATCCAACTCACAAAGCGCGCACTCATCCCTACTCTGTCAAGAAGCGCAAACATATATTGCCACACCAACGAGTCCAACGCCTTTGTGGCATCCAAAAACACTGCCGCAGCCTCATTGTCAACACCGAGCCAACAGCAACAAAGAATGTCCGCAAGTTGTGCGCCGTATACCGCCCCCGAACAAACCCTGACTGATCTGGCAACACCAGTTTCATCATCAGTGGCTACAGTTGTGCCGCTATCATCTTGGCCAAGATCTTATCATCTATGTTAATCATAGAGAGTGGGCGATACGAATCACAGTTATGTGGATCCTTATCAGGCTTGACAATCGGGACTATGAGTGCCTCCCGGAGGGAAGCCGGAAGAATTCCATTCCGCAGGGCCTCGGCATAGACCTCCTCAGCAAATAAGGCGTGAGGATATCAGAATATTCCTTGTAAAACGCAGGGGTCAAACCATCCAGGCTAGGGGCTTTATCCCCAGGCAGACCGCGAATCGCAGCCTTTACCTCTTCCTCAGAAAAAGAAGCATCAAAATACACCCTATGCACATCGTCAAACCAGAGCAAGCTAGTCTCAGAGAAGTAGTCCTAGACCACCTCAGCAGGCAATTGAGCAGGGGCGGAGTACAGATCTATGAAAAATTGGGTGAATACCTTCATAACACCATCCGTGCCCACCACGTGCTCTCGCCCAAATTCATCCACCTCAGTGACATAGCTACTGGCCCAGGGCCTACGGAGCATATTCACCAGCATATGTCCAGCTCTCCCTCCCTCACCGTAATGCCTCGCCCTCGCAAACCTCCCCAGAAAACATATCTCCCTCATGGAGTCCTCCTCATACGAAGATACTGCGTCTCTAAGAGCCGCCAGTGTGTCTCCAGACCAATCCACCAACAGACGAGACTCCAACTCCGCTATCTGTGCCTCTAGATCAACCAACTCCTGTCAAAATACAAATCCCACGAATGACCACTTTAAAGGCCTCCCACACTGTGCCTGGCGACTTCACAGAACCACCATTCTCCTCAAAATAAAGGACAATATTCCGACGCATCTCTTCGCGAAACATCTCATCCCGGAGCGCCTCCTGGGGCAGACGGGGCCACGTAAAAGGCATGCACGGGGCCACCAGGCACTGCAAGCTCCAATCTGACCGGAGAGTGGTCCAACAGCGTACGAGCCAGATGATCCACCGATCAAGTCCACAGCGCCACATCACACAAGCCCAGCCAGCAGTCAATGCGCAACCAGCTATTGTGTACATAATTTACACATGTACCCCCTCTCGTCTCGCCGTGCTTCATCCGCCACAAGTCTTCCAAAGCCGCATCCGCCATAATCGCAGATAGAGCCCGGGCAGCTGCCACATGCTGCACCCGTGCCAGGCTCTCCCGGTCACGCTCCGGGTCAAGGATCACATTGAAGTCCCCTCCCAGATCACAGCACCTCCCCCCATCGACTCAACCAACCGCCAGACCTCGCAGAAAAACTCTGGGTCATCCGCATTAGGACCGTACACCGACACAAGTCTGCAAGGCCTGTCCAACAACGTTCCGCTTAGTAATACACATCGACCATGAGGATCAACAATTGTCCTCAGAGTGCGCCACTGCAGCCCCTTCCGTAGCAGAATTGCCACCCCCCTGGCATAGCGCGAATAGACAGAGCCATGGCATTCCCCAATCCACCCAGCTTTCAAACAATGCATCGTAGCCGCTACCAGGTGAGTCTCCTGTAGCATGCATATGTCTATATTCTGGCGCTTAATATATGCAGACATAAGCCGCACCTTGCGTCCGCCATTCAAGCCACGCACATTCCAAGTGAGACAACGGATCAAAGACACCCTCACCTGCGTCATCGCCACACTTCTTCCAAAACATAGTTCAGCACTGCCATGCCCCCAAACCGACCAGCCTCGCTCAGACAAAGAGAACAGTAAAGAGGAATCAGAAAGACAGATAACAACAAATACATATAAAATCCCACCCTCCACCCACGCAGACCCCCCAACCGGGTCAAAGCAAGTATCCACCCCCCAATAACTACATGTACCCAACTGATCATGATAACAAGACTCATCCAAAGGGCGTGCAGCTAGCCACCCAACCCAACATCCCAACCAGGACTGGGATGGGCGGGCATAGGGCCCAAATAAAGGAACAACGTCAGGACAGCAAATAAGGCAGCGGACAGCATATCCAGATGGCCAGGTAAGTGATCAACAGTCAGGGCTATTCAGTCGTTATCGCTAAGGGACTCGTGCTCCGCATCATGTTCACTTGAGGTCACTGCTGCAGACTTCTGGGGAAGAGTCTTGGCAAATTTAGCCGCCAGCTTCGGGTCCGCAAAGAAACAGAATTTACCTCCATACTGCACTATCAGTTTTGCAGGATAGATAAGAGAAAACCTGGCATCTGTTTGACTAAGAGAGCGTTTAATCGGTAAGCAGGCCCTGCGCGCAGCTTGCACACCAGGGGTGTAATCCGTGAAAAAGCTCAGTTCAGTGTTCTTATATACCACCAGGCGGCACTCTCTAGCCAGTCGTAGAACAGTATCCCTATCGCAATAGTTCAGAAGCCGGATAATAATGGGGCATGGAGGGGTCCCAGGAGAGGCCGGGGCCCCAGCGACCTATGCGCCCTCTCCACCACTAACAAGCGAGACAGCTGACCAGGAAAAAGTTTGGAAAGCATACCTTCCACAAAATCTTCCATCCTGCCCATATCCGTAGATTCCGGGAGGCCAATCAGTCTAATATTATTGTGGTGCGAGCGAGCCTCTAAATATTCATTTTTAGCGCGTATTACTTCCAACACTCTCCATACGTAGCAATTGTTCTCGCTCACCATGCCGCAAATCCTCCAGTCCGGAAGTACGCACCTCCAGTTGATCAATACGGGAGTCATGATCATACACCCGGGCCTTGATACGGTCCAACTGCTCAGTTAAATGGTCAAGCTTCCCATCAATTCCTGCCAGGCTGTTCTTCAGATCCCAAAACATAGCTTTGACCGACACGTCAGGTGACCCCTCCTCCACCACCTTCTTCTCAGGCTGAGAAGTAGTTGCTCCCCCTTTTTTCCGACCTCCATCAAAGGAGATCTTCGCTTGTCGTTGTTCCGCTTTCCCCATCGTGCAGCTGTCAACCCTCGGCCAGAATGCCCGCCTCCAGTACAGCCAAAAAACAGCCAACGTAGACTGGTCTCTCAGTCCGTGGCCTTCAAACACCACAAGTCACTCCTCACCAGCCAGTCTCTCGCAGCGCCAGTTCCTCTCTGCTCCAGCCACCAGACTCAGCCCAGCTCCAGGTGGGCCCCTCCCACTCCAACCGCAAGGAAGCCGGGCACGGCAAGGCGCTCACCATCCGCAGCTCCACGCTCAGTGTGGGCAGATCACCTTTTCTTGCTCCCAACTGTCCAACCGGCCCCAGCCCAATCTAGCCGGCGCAGTCACCCTCGACAGGTCCGCTGCCTCCCCTCCTCACCAGGGGCTCCAGCCGCAGTCTCCAATCCAGCCAACAGCCCACAACGTAGGCCACCCAGCCCCGCAGGCCCCAGGACTGCAACCACAGCAGCCGCTCCAGGAAGCCGCTGCGCTCCTCGTGACCCCCCAGCCAGCCAAGCCACACAACGCCCAGATCCACCCAGGGCTCAGGGGCAGAGGCCGCAGGAGTCGTGGGGGGGCACGGTCCGACCCGACCGCCGATCGGGTCCCCCGCAGAACCCCCTCCTCCAGCAAGCGGCCCAGGAAGGCAGCCGCTCTCCTCGCGGCCCCCAGCCATCCAGCACCACCACAAGGCCGGGGGCCCAACAATCTTCCAAGGGCCTGGTCCCGCAGGGCCGCACAGCCCGCCAAGCCACACAGCACCCCAGGAGCAACAGTCCACGGGAGTCGCGAGGGATCGCGGTCCGACCCGACCGCCGATAGGGCCCACCGCAGAGCTCCCCTCGCCCGGCAAGTGGCGGCGCCGCAACGTTCTCCGCACTCAGTGGTCCATCCCGGGCTGGATGGCCTGCGACCCTACGTCCGCAGCCGCTCTATCAGACGCGGCCCATGCCCTCTGTCGTCGCTGCCGCCGCCTGTATCCTCCTGCCCGGAGCCGCAGCCAGGTCTCCGCTACAGCAGTCAAAGCACCCCCGTTGCCATAGTGCCACCCAGCTAGAAAACCATAAAAAAGCCCGTCCTGACAGGATAAATGTAGAAGAGAGGCCCTAAGCCCAGCAGATCCTCACGAGGTGCCGGCCATCTTGCTGGAAGGCTAGCTCTGCCCCCTTCTCATCGCTCCTTAATGTCTTTTGCCCCTCCCAATTTCCCTTTTTGTTTCATTCTCATCCATCTCCTTCCTCACATCTCTTCACTCCTCTAATATTGTCAATCCATTGTTTTCACCTCCCTTTCTAACTTTATGTAGTTTCATTTTCTTTTGTTATACTCTGTTATACCCTCCTTCTTTTGTTCCTTTTTCAACGTTTAGTCGTTTGGCAGTGCAAATCTAGCGGCACCACAAAGTTTCTGTCAGATACGGAACACAACAAATTGCATTAAAAAATATGACTTTTAAGTGGTGTCAGCTCGAAGACAATTTTAAAGTCAATCTTGCTAGACATGTAAAAGGGGCACTGCTTTTATTATTGAACAGTAAAATAAGATTCAGTAAGATTTGAATAAACACAAATATCCCGTACAAACAAAAACACAAATAGGTGCCATAGAAGAGTCTGAAAGACCTTTGGAAGTACAGCTTAAAATATCCCATATTTAGCCCAATTAAACATATTTAGCAGTTTTGAAAGAACAGCACATAGACTTTATTTGCAAACCGATTATTTGACATGTTGTGGAGGTATCAAATAAAGATTTTATATTTTTTAAACTTTGACTTACTAAACTGAAATGGCATCGTAAGCATGTTATGTCTGTTCTATATGTACAACTGTCTTTCAAAACATTTTGAAGGGACTTACTCAAACGATGCCACACCGCAATGGACAGACAACACTGAAGATGGTCTTTACTGACTTTCTTGCTCCTAAGGAAGATGATGTGAGGTGTTATATCGCCTTTAAGCCCACAATAGGAAATTACGGATGTTTTACTTTTATATTCAACAGATGTTTATTCTGTGACTCACTAATGTGTGATGTATAGGTATTTTGTCACATGTTGTAGTGGGTTAGTATGGCAAAGTATTGTGCATGGCACAAGCAAAAACAATGTCTAGATCCAGGGTGTCAAAGGTTGCTTCTTGTGGCTCACAGCCATGCCAGATTTCAAGATAACCACTGAGTACGTAGACTTTTAAATCTATACACATTCATCTCTTTGGATACTTTGAAAGGCTGTCATGGCCCTGGCTTTCATGCCCCAAGTTAGGACGTCTCTACATACTGGTTTTGTTGGTGTTTGGTGACACTGATGATGAAGGACTCTTGACACCAGCCCGTGGTGTGTGTGCATGTGCCAAGAAGGCCAGGAAAAGAGATGGATAAAAGGACACATGCAATTACTTGGAGGAGCGAGAGTCAGCCTTGAGGCTATCTCATCAAGCTCTCTGTACTTACAGTCTTATGAATCAGTAAAGCGAGGTAGCACAGAAGATCCTGCTAATTATGGAGTACACAAAATGTTATGCAAAGTAATGAACTGTGGTACACTCTACAATCTTTGTTGGCGTCATATCAGCACCCAGGTTTTGATAATTTTCTATTGGTTGGAAGTATTGTGTAGTTGGGTCTTGCCACTCGAAACAGGCAATTTTGCTGACTGGAGCATTTCATCTTGAAGAGAATTCAATATTTTTTAAAACTTTTTTGGACGTCTATTTTCTTCCCTCCACCATGATGATGTGGTATCCAAATTTGGTTTTGACAGGAGGGTCGGTGTACACTGGCTTGTCCATGGTACTGACAGACAAGGCAAAGGCAGCTTCTTGGAAAGGTCCAACCATGGATCCTCTGGTCATCCAACCCAAGTCTCCCTACAAGAATCCAAAGAATGGGAGCAAATGAGAGAAAAAAGGTCTATTAGACACTGATATATCACTAGAGATTGCTATCATTGTTACTTGCCGTTACATATATTGTAATTGAAACTGTATTTGTATAGCTCTTACGACCACTGATGAGACATTAAAGCACTTTTTCATCGAGAAGCATGCTAGTCAAGAATCAAAGCTTAGTAGTTATTAGGCTATTACAATGTTTTTTTTCTTTGTGAGTTAGTTAAGTTTGTGCTCTTGATTTCATGCATGTTTAGTAGTGCTTGGGGTAGGGATAGAATGACAAGAATGGATTTGAAAAGGGGGAGATTTAGTAGGGATATAATAATAGGAAGGCAATTGAAAGTAGGAAGCAGTTTTTCAAGTATTGGGTGTGTGACCTTGTTAGTTGGGTGGGATGGCTAAAAAAAAAGAGGGGTGAAAGTTTGAGAAGGATGTTTGGGAGTTTATAGTTGTCAGAAAGGTTTGGAATGAGACAGGGAGGAGAGGTGAGAAGGAATGAAGGGGTTTCTTTCTTTTTTTTAAATAGTTCGCTTGATTAAACTTCTCTATATAAATACCCACATGTACAATGAAGCAGCAATAGCTACATGGTTTGCTGTTCCCCATTTATCTCGTGGTGCAATTTTTATGGTTTTAATAAACTGCAATTAACTTATATAAACATAATATACATCGTTAGCACCTAGAAGAGCAATGGAACTGTGAGGACAATGCACTCTACTACAACCATACTGCACTCGTACAAACCATCAATACCTGTCTGTGCTGCAAACTACCTATAGATGGGAATAGCAGCACATGAGAACAAGCACTAGTAAAGCCACTAGGAATCACCATTTATTTTTGCCATTGTGGACCTACAGGCTTTAACAATGGAAAGCAAAAAAAAAAATGTGCTCACTGATACTGAACTGCATTGGCAAAAATAAATAAAAAGTAAAAAAGCGCTATTATGAGTATGTGTGCACGCATTGTTAGGATGCTCCGACAACTTCAGTGTCATAACGAGCATGAGCGTTTTTGCGGGGAAGAGGAAGCAGGGTGTCCAACTCATCTTAGGTCCTCACAGGCACCATCTCGAGTCTGAGTATTTCATGAGAACCTATTGGCTTATATTTACAGACCCTTTAACACTGAATTGTAGGTTAGAAGCCCAGGACGTTGATGGAGCGATTGTAATGACATGGAGTGAGGTCCCAAGAGAAGCAACAAGTGGTCAAAACCGCAACGCTTTGGTGGTGAAAGTCTGCGTAAATGCACTTCCTTTACCCCTGGCTTTTTGGTGAACCGGTGTCCATGAAGGCATCCATACAGGATACTTTACAACAAACCGCATCTGGGCCCTGGTCACATTTGTTGCTGATTTAGGAGCACAACTTTAGAAAAGAAGAGCTCTTAGATAACTTAGGACTCTGGTATGAAAAAACACTATAGCTACTAACCTGGAAGTTCAATCCAGAGGTTCCCACCAATGTGAGGTGGGCTCCTGGAGACGGGCGGGAAGCCAGTGGAGCTTCCTACAAACCTCAAGCAAAGGGTGCTTCTGGCTGACACCTCTCGGTACGTGCCTGACTGCATTCTGGGACTTCTATACATTAGCCAAATGTTTATTGGCAATCCCCAAAAGCCAACTGGTGTGCAGTTGATGCAGGAGTTAATTCATCCCAGGGTACGTGGACAAAATCTCCTGCAGATGGGCCATAATTTGGAACACATACTCAGTTTTGGAGCGTCATTTTTTAGGGATTCGTTAAAAATTACAACTGAAGATTGCTAAGCTGAAGAGGATAATACAAACACGCTACTCTCTGGGCAAAAATATCAACATGCAATTGAGGGCAAGGCAGGGAGTGTCAAACCCTATCAGCAGCTAGCCGTATTTGCATGACAAAAAACACTCCACATGAAGCTAAGTAATGGTTCAGGAGCAACACATTTAATGACAGCCTGGTATGTGTGCAAAGACTTTAAACCAATAACTTACAACCCTTGTATTCAGATTTGAGAAGGGGCTGGGGCAGGTAAAGGAGTCTCAGGCTGGGGGTGGCAGCAGACACTGTGCCGAACCAGAGCCACTGGAGAACCATCTATTTGGGCTTGAAATCCTGGCAAGTCTTTGGGCTGGAATGCTTCCTAGTCCGTTCATTCCTCACGCTAAGCACTAGCTGTAATTTACTCACAAACGTAGCTATAGTTTCAGATACGTGTACAAACACAACACACTGCTAACAGATGTACCTTTGCACCTGTGTTACTCCCATCCTTAGCGCTTTTTGTCATGCAAATTTAGTTTAGCAAAAACAAGAAGACTCTTTGAATGTAAGGTCACTTCCTGGTTGAAGGAGATATGTTACTTCTTCCCCAGCCAGTGAATGGTACCAAATTAAATGACCTTAATCTTGAAAGGGTTTAACTGGATTCAAGCTCCCCTTTTAATTTTCTAGGCTTAAGAAGAAGCTGATGAAGTTGGTAGGTTGACCGGATCATCAGTACTCTCACAAAAAACTGTGATCCCTTTTGCGTCAGACTGAAAATCCAGCTTGTGGTGCCAAAAGTTATCAAGTAGTGCTCGAATGAACAAGGATAAAAGTGATCCCTGAACAACCCCACAGGTCAAAACTGAAAGAAAGAGACATAATTAGCAGAGGCTACCAATCTAATCACCCATACCTCCTAACAAACTACACTTCCTCACAGCAGACTTCAAAGCATCAACGGCGCATGTCTGTTGATGAGACAGAGTGGTGTTGTGTCCACAGTATCGAACTGTGTGGTGAACTCCAAAATGATGAACATGGGTACGTCACCATAGGCTGAAGACTGTCCAGAACTCCCAATGGCAGCTTGGAATACTGTTTAGTATGGAGCTTCTAACTGTTGACGTGATCCTCCACAGCAAGGAGTGTGCTTTATTTTGATTAGATGCACCCATGTCTATCTTAAAATGTCTTAAGCAGCTACTCTCTCCATCAATGATGCACCAATACTGGTGCAAGGTGACCATAAGACCAAGAATGGGACAAGCCTTTGGTTTTGTGCATGAAGGACCCTGTAGATTCTGTGGGCACCATTTTGACGATCTATGTTTTGACTTAATCAATCAGGATTAGTGAGAAGACAAATAAAAAGACAAAATGGTACTTGTGGGACTTGGCCCTTTCTTCAGGGTCGACTCCAAACTTTTTGTTTTCTCAACCCATTTTTGTTGGCATTAGGGCTCTGTGCACCGTACCACTGCTAACTAATGCTAAAATGCTTGTGCTCTTGTCTTAAAACATGGTAAAAGCGGCCTACAACTGACTGGCACATTTAATTTACTTGTAAGTCTTTTGTGTGTACTTAGGACCTGCAAATTGAATGCTACTAGTGTGACTGCAAGCTCTCCTTATTCCACCCACTAAAGTAGGACTTTAAAATATGTCTCGTGTTTGCCATTGAAGCATGTAGTGCATTTTTAAACTGCCAATTTTACCTCACAAAAGAAACCTTTTGCCAAGCCTAAACCTGCCTTTTTAACACATGCAAGTCACCCTTGAGGTAGGCTTTAAAATGTCCGTGGTGCAGGGTCTATTGTATTTAAAAGTAGGACATGTGTTTAAGGTTTAAACACCCTGGTAGTGAAAAACTCCTAAATGGGTTATTCACTACTGGAAGGCCTACCTCTTCCAAAATATAACATTAGGTTACCTTATTACATTTAATAAATGTTAACTTTTGATTGGGAGCAGGTAAAAATGTCATGATTCAAATGAATTGTAATTTAACATCCTGTTTAATGGTAAAGTTGGTTTTTAGATGACAATTTTCAACTTTTAGAGAGTTGGCATTTACCAGCTCTAAAGTTTGAGGCCTTCTAGCAGTTTCGTGCCTTGGCCTGTTTATTGCTCCACCATCAGGAATGCATATTGGGCCCATACAGTGAACCACAGAACGTGGGTGTGGGTGTGAGGGGGCCATCCAGCTAGGATAGTAGGGAAGGAGCTGTTTGTTGCCCCACTTACATTTCAAAGGGCTGCTTCCAGCACACTCACAAAGGAACCTGACACCATCCTTTTGTCTCCCTAGACCTCTTGAAGCCTGGGCAGGAGAAGGAAGGAATTTTCCAGAATCAGATGTTGAGGTGGACTAGAAGATTTCCCCACTTCAAAGGGTGGCAACAGGTATAAATATTGGACTTCCTGATCTACTCATCAGTTAATTCCTGCACCTGCTGAGGAATCATAGAAGGGCTGTCCTGCTGCTACCAGAGAACTGCCCTGCTGCTTGAAGTCTGTCTTGAACCCTCAGATGTCTGCCCTGATGCGTGATCTCAGGACTATCAAAATTACTCCAAGAGTCAGTTGGCTGACCTCCTGTTCTGAGCTACAGGGATACAACAACCTCCAGTGACCTCCCTGCAACTGCCTAGCTGACCTGCTGCAATTGGATCTGCCTGAAGTCTGCTGGCCTCTGCTGAAGTGACATCCTGATCCCCAAGAGGTGAGTCCTCAGGACGTGGACACTTGGCTGGCAACAGTTGAGCTCCTCCTGTGAAAACCTGAAATTTCAAACTCTGCATGCCAGAAATACCAGCAGGACTAACCTGGACCCTCCCACTTCATTGCAGTCAGCCTGAAATTGTGACTTGGGGGCTCATTATGAGTTTTGCAGTCCTAACATGGGGCTGCCAAACTCGCTAGGAACACACCACTGCCATGGGGGTGGTGTGTCCCCTCCTCCCCATTACAAGGTTTCTGCCGGCTTGACCTGGCTGACAAGCGGAAACCTTGAAATAAAGACTTCCCTTAAAGGAGGCGAGTGCTATCTCGTAGCACAGAGAGAGCCAACCAGTACCTTGGAATGCACACTGTCTGCAAAGCAGACAGTGTGCATTCCAATGGTGCTGGGCATGGGCAGTGCAGGCCCCCTCTCTGTGGCCCCTGCACTTGTTCTCCACCAGCCTTTTCATGGTGGGGAAACTACTGAGCTCAGTGCTGCCCTGGCTGATTACAACCAGGACCGCTGTCATCCTGTCGGGATCTTTGATCCTGGCGGGGACGACGGCCTTTACGTGGCTCCGCCTGTCAAACTCGTAATGTGGCACCAGTCTGCCACAACCGCGGCGGTCCGACTGCCACCGCGAGGCTAGTGGTCTTGTGACCGCCAGCCTCGTAATAAGGCCCTTAGTCCTGGCCTAGCACCCACCAGCTACCCAGTGTTAGCACCTTCTGCTTCTTGGAGCTATTTTCCTTAAACCTCTACTGATTGGATTTTTATTGTTTTTATCTCATTTTATTTATTAAGTTTTACTCTGTTTTTCTAAATTGGTGTGGGATATCTCTTGTGTTTTCACTTTGTTACTGTTTGTGTGTGCATAAATACTTTACACATTGCCTATAAGTTAAGCCGGACTGCTTTTGTGCCAACTTACCAGAAGGTTCAACACATGTTAATTTAATGATTTTTTTTTTTGTTCACCCGGACAAGGATTGTTGTTGTATCTTGAGAAGGGTTTCCACTCCCTGAATCAAAAACCCAGTTTCTTACAGCATCTTTATTGCAAGTGTTTCTCACCGACACCTTGGGGTGGGACACTGGAACTAGTGATGACAGACCAAGCTGATAGGATACCATTGTGTTTTTTGCAGCCACTGCAGGGTCATCTCTTCCAGATCAAACTTTAGACAGGGAGTAATGTGCTCTTGTACTACAAACCGTGGGAGGAGTGGTCCTGGAGCCTGCAAGAGACCCCATAATACAACTTGTTATAGTTTAGGCTAATTCCGCAGCAGCATTCTCTGCCAGAGATCTTGTTTTGCCTCACTGACTTCCAGCCTTATGTGGACATACAGTTGTTCTTTCTACATGCTTTTCTCCAGTCATCCTTGAGACTGGTCTGAGGCTGTTTGTGTTTACGTTCACAGGAGCTGTTCAGGCTATAACGTCCCCATGGAAGCAGGACCAAGGCTGATTTGCCTGGTTGATCCTTGTCTGCAGTGGCAAAGAGCAAAAACATAACGTACTGAAATGCAGTCCGAAGAAATTACCACTGGTTAATGCGAGCATTTAACTTTTTTGATTTTTGTACCTGCAGCCTTTGATATAGTTACCACAAATTGCTTTTGTGTGGGACGACGGCTGTTCGAGAAAGAATAGTTCAGCATCATGAGAGAACACAAATAGTAAACTTTTTTTTATAACACTTCCTATTTGCCATAATGTGTGCACCAAAAAGCACTGAAAAATGAAGAAAAATAAAGAAATGACACAACAAGCAACCCCTCCCCCAGGTTCAGATAAACACACACACATATGGTGTGTAGCAAGGATAAAGTGTCATACATTAGCAGTTGTAGAACAGTTAAACCAATGCCACCCAGACTTTGTATAAGGTGAGTGTGTCCGGAGAAACATCACACATTGCTCTGCCTTGAAACTGTAGTCCTTTCCACAAGTACATTTAGTCACCAATGGATCTAGTGTTGATCTCCAACGCCGTGCAATATCTCTCTTAACAATTAAAGCCCATGGCCACCAGCAGTCTAAGTGAGCTGTCTGTCCTGGCTCTACCGCCCACACTCCTCTCTCCATTAGTCCATCAAGCCCAACAATACCATTCTTGGCTCTGGCACCATCTGTCTGATCACAATCTCTGATAAAAAGTTGCATACTCGTGCCCAGTCTTGTGGGTCTGTAATATACCATGTGTAAATATTTAAGCTATAATAATCACAACCTCAAAGAGACAGCTCATACCCTGGGAGCCATTTTAGCTTCTATCTAGTCCTTCTCCTCCAGTACTCCCCCATTCTGTTCCCACTGTTTCCTGAGCAGCAGCATGGGGTCTGGAGTGTTATTCATCATTGTGCAACAGAGTTTTCCGCCAAGCCTACCTGTTGTGATTTGTGCTACACCAAGGGGTTGTGAACTGGGAGGGTCTGTAAGCTATCTTGATGCATTTCTAGCATGTGGCATAGCTGTAGCGGTAGGACTGCGTCTTATGCAGATTGTACCGGTCTATTGGTTCCTGGATTGGGGGTATGGAGCTTCCCTTCCAGACATTACCCAGTTTTGAGAAGCCTATAATGTCCCATTTATGGAAACCTTCTAGTTGTGTTGTGCATTGGAGTCTGTCCCCATTCGATAGTGGTGTTTTTGCCAGGGGCACACGGTGCCACTTGATCCATTTCAGTGACTAGTACCAGCATATTACGAAGGGAGGGGTTTATGAGGCCTTATATTTCCATGAGCCATAGGAGACTGAAAATATTGTACTTGTCAAGGGCAATAATATCCACAACTACTGCAAGATCATCTCTATATGCAAATTTCTAGTTATTAATTGGTATTTCCTGGCTTGTAAAAGAGCTGTATGTCAGCGATATTGGGAGTTTGCAAGACAACGGTTTGTGGATGTACACCCGCCCTTAAAAGTTTGATAATGGCAGATTGCAGTGATTCGAAAAATGATTATGGAATGCCATAAGTGCACTAGTGCTTCTGTTTACATCTCTAGCAGTGGGATCAGGTGCAAAGCATACTTCATAAATATTTTGAGCGGGCACCCATCAGGCCTGGAGATTTCCCTACAGGAAGCAAGTTGCTGGACCTCATAATTCCATCATCAGTCAGTAGTTCCTTTAATGCTTGCCTATCTATGTCAGAGATCCTAGGTTGTGTCACGTCTTCCACAAGTGGATGGTCATTTTCGGTCCCAGTCGTCAGCTGACTGGAATATAGATGGGACTCTATCTTGATTTTCTAAGAGTTACCAACCTATTACTCCTTGAGAGTTTTGCCTGTGGGATAGTATATTAGGGGTGGGTCTGAATTCCTTATTCCCTTTTACTAGCTAGTAAAGTACCTTTCCTGCCTTATCCCCAATATAAAATATTTTATACTGGGTTCTGTAAAGGCCAGAGATGCCAAGGTGAATAGCTTTTGTCGCAGTGACAGTCACAGCAGTTCTGTCTTATGTCTCAGATGGTCATCTGGAAACTCTGCTAATTCCTCTTCGGCTGCTTCTACTGTACTTTCTAGTGCTGCTATTTTGCTATGTCTTTGTCTTTTTGTTTGCTGTGTGGTACAATATCACGCCCCCTCTTAAGAGAGTTTATGGAGCCTCCCAAAGTATAATTAGGGAGTCAACCGTGCCCTTAATAAGTTTGAAATAGTTGATAACCTTTAAGAAATTCATCGAACTCGATGCCACATAGCAACCAGGTGCTCAGACACCATAATCCTGGCTGCCTGCTACCTGTTCACAGTAGTTTTACAGAGGCATGGTCGGTTAAGTCTCAGGGAAGGATCTGGGCATCCATCAGTTTGTACATGTCCACAAAGGGCATGTGGGAGTGAAATTATAATGTAAACTCTTTAGTATTGCAAATGAGCATGTGTGACTAAATGTCTGTAATCTAGGACTATTCTATAGGAATGAGGAATGATCAACCTTGGCTACTGGGAACAAAGGGTTGTTCATAGGAGATATGCAGGCTTCAATTACTCCCTGGTACTGGTGCTTTTGCTTGGTGTTTTATGGGGTACCGTGGTTACACTTGCAGGCTAGTCTTTATGGATCTTACATTATAGGGAGAGTCCCTATATCAGCCCACGTGGTTGCGGTATAGTGCCGGGGCTTGGGCAAGAGCCCAATCTGCAGCACACCGTTGCTTTACTTGCTCTGGAACGAAGACTGAGAAAGACAGTACAATCACACTTCCTCTTGTGGGAGGGTTCTAACAAACTCCGGTGGTAAGTGTTTTTCAGCTGAGCGAACGTCAAAACTAATTGTTGATCTTTTCCCCAAAAATAACTTGGATTGTGCACATTATGTCCCCCTCTATTTGTATGTTTAATTTATAGACGCGGTAAGGAGGGGTGACTCCCCTTTCGGGGGTTTCGATTTCTACATAGTAGTCAGTTGCTCTCACATCCACAAACTCTTGAAGATACTGGCAAACTATTGTGAACTCCGCCGTCCTGTCTATAAACGTCACTGCCCAAGTCCAGTTCTGCAGTAATGTTCTCAATATGTGTGGCATAATTTGCTGAAAATTGTCTTCTTTTTGAATTGGGGTGTTTGTTGAGGCAAAGTTTCTCTTCCTTCTTTATGACATTATATGAGCATTGTGAGTTCTTTTTTGGTTCCACGTACTCCTCTTGTCTGCGTTCTGATCCTCCTGCTCTCTCGGACCATTTGTCTGATGAGTCCTGAAAGGAATGAGAGGGGCGTGTGTAACAGTAAGCTGATACCTGTCAGGTTGTTTGAAATTATCACAGTTATGCAAATTTTAATGTTTTTTGGAATTCTCCGGCAAGGAGATTCTCCCTGTGATTTTACTTTATCTTTATTGTTGTTTTTTTTTTTTTGTCCCAGCATTTTTTTTTTTTTGGGGAAGACTCCTGTGCGTGATTGATATTATCCTTTTCAGGATTCCTTTAAGCTGTGGCTTATTTGGTCTGGTCCTTAAAAGATCACAACCTATACACATATACGTCTCGGCAATTAATTTTGATTACTCACACTCCTGATCTATTAAAGGAACTTGCACGAGATGCTGGTGAACTGCCAATTCTGCTGCTTTCGCTTTCATGCTTCCTAAAATAATTGAGGGTACTGTGGCAAAATTGCAAATTAATTTCATCCCAAAGTCCAGGGCAGGGGAAGCCCTGTATTTGTTTTAACACCTCCGGTAAAACCGCAAGAGAAGATGTAGAATGAGTTCTGGTATATATTGCAGCAACAACTTTGTCCCAAGTAGCACAATTATCAATAAAGAGTACTCTCCCAAGTGGCAAGCACATTGTGAAAATTCTGTTTATTTTGGGGTCCCGTACAGGGAAAAACTGCTTCCAGCCGATTTGATTTTTAAGCAATCCAAAATGGAATTTCCTCCTATTTGGTAGGTGCCTTACCCATGATATCATTAATAGTCACAGGGTTAATCCAAGGTGTAGCTAACTGTTGTTGTTGGACAGCTGGAGCAGTGTTCCCAATCTAACATATTCAACAACATGTGGAAGGGCGCCATGGAACCAATATTGACGTTTCTGATATGTTAATGGTATTTCTAAATAGTTGTATGCTCTTTATTGTTGAGGAGCATTGGCTATACAGATAATGTATGAAATGTATTTGTGCTTGTATCGACTGCAGGAAAGTTGACCCACGAGTAAAATGTTTCAGTTTTGTACACTTCGTGTGCCTCAACCACAAATGTAACATCCCGACCCCCATTAGGTAGCCCATTTTGAAATAACTGTTGTGTGACGCATGTCTACAATTTACTGGAATAACTAGTGGATTCACAATTTTTTTTAAACGGAATTCGGAGAAGGAAACACTATGTATGGTATGCTTTTAAAAGTTCAAACTTGTATAACCTACAGAGAAATATAGGGGATACCTATATTGTCGAGGAAGCTATTTCCTTAAAAACATGGAGGTCTCCATAAAAAGATGAGTAGTACACCTTAGGCATACAGAGAAAACTACTCAGGAGATCCATTAAATAAGTACCTCACCTTGGTGGCACCATATTATGCGGTTTCTACTCAGCTAACAGGACCACATATTTAGGATCGCAGAACAGCAGAGCGTGGGAGACTGAGTATATCCACACCTTGAGGGAGTGTTGGCCTAACTTCTGGCTAGCTCACAGTGTCTCACCCAAACCCCGATCCACTGATGTCAATGGAGATTATAGCAACCTAAACAAGATACTCAAACTCCTCAAGGAAGCCATGGAAACAGACCTTTTCCCTATTGATCTGCTACATATGCATGCCAAGGCAAGACACAAAAGATGCAATATAAGTTTCCAATACATTTATTCAAACAATCACATTCTGGCATATAGTGAAAGAGATGTGATAATTAGGCAGATTAAACAAAGCAAAGTAATGTGCATTACAAACATGATAAAGAAGACACAAAGTCCAGCCATGGTGAATGTGGTTCTAGAGGTTCCTACCTAACTCTATGTTTACGCTGGGAGCATAACGCGTGTGCTTTCTGCCTGGTCCGATCTAAGGCTTTAGGCCCGATCTAAGGGATTAGCCCCAATGCCATACCTGGAGACAGTGTCAGGAGTCGGCCCATGGTGTAGATGGCAATCCTCTCAGGAGGCTGGTAGATCAGCGCCAGCCAAGCTGCATGTTGCACAACATGCGTCCCAGGACAGTCATGGCTGGAATGTGCTCTGCCCTCTCTGGGTCAGTGCACCATTTATATAATAAACCATACTGTGTTAGAAGTACAGTTCTGATGTAATGCTGTGTCTAGGTGTTAGAAGCTGTGTCCTAAATGGGGAACACAAACTACCATATTGTGTACAGTGTTATTTAACCTTGGACAGAAAGTACTTATTACATGTTGTGCAAAGGCTAACTAAACAAGCAGCTTGCTCCTCATATTCCTAGAATAAAAGCAAGCTGATACAAATATGTAAAAATCATTGCTAAAAGCAGCCTTACTAAAATGAATAATAGAGGAACTGTAAAAATGAAGCTAAAACAGGGGTGATCAACTCCGGTCGTAGAGGTCCTCATGACAGCTTCAGATATGGAACACTACAGCCCCTTTCTTGACCCCTGGCCCAATATAAATCAGTTCACAAACAGTCCTATCTTGAAAGAATACCTTTGCCTTCTGGTTCCATAATCTACGATTTCTGGAGCTCCTCAATCACTCCGTTCCCTGGGTCTGTTCCTTCGAGGGTAGCCCCGTTTGTCAGTTTTGGTGTCTTGGTCTCCATATTTTGAGCCAGCCCCAAACCGCAATATTCATTCTGTGTAACTTTTAATTTAATTGGAAACATTAACATATAGGTTAACTGCATTGTTTTAAGCTTCTGTTTTACTGCTGCACAGGATCTTCACAGGTAAAAGGTGATGCGGGTTGAGTATATATAAGTGCTGTCCCTGACAGCATAGTTAAGGAATTGCAAAATCATTGGTAGTGGAGCGGTCACATGGGTGGCTGGACCCATAGGGATCTGTAGGCCCTTTTGATCACAAAGTAGGTAGACAATGCATCACTAAGCATCCTGGAACCTAGCCAAACAGTTAGGAAGTGTGACAACTACAGCCCTTCACTCTCTCCAGCATTCTGAAAAAGCGTAGGTTATTCCTTTGAGTTCTGTCCTCTGCAGCCTCCGCTTGATGTTCTAGATAAGCTACTCTTTCTTAACAATGGGTTATATCTGCGCTTGCTGGCGTCAGTCTCTTGCGCTTTGGAGATCCAATTTTTAACTTCTGTGAATCACCCTTCTATTTTTCTCATGGCTTTGCGAAGCAGCCCGACCTCCAGGCCCCCTACTCCAATTTGAGTCTCCATAGTGGCACGGAGATAGCCTGGAAGATTTGGTCTTGGATAGTCAGAGACTCTGCCATATCTGGGAGCCTCAGCCCCACTCCAGTTTCTTAGGAGTCGCTCTGGTGTATTTGTCAATTTTGTTGTGCTGACAGAGTGCTGCTGTCGGTGGGTTCCTCAGGGTGGTAAGTGGAGGGCCTACCCATCCTTGGTAATGTGCTTCCAGTTCTGGTAAGGACACCCCGGGGTCTGCCGACCTGCTTCTGTGAAGGGGTTCCTCATTGGCTGCAGTGGTGGGCACTGGCATGCATACTGATTCCCTACTGACCATCCTTTGGACGTCTCCAGGCTGGCCTTGCTGTCTGTCTCTTTTAGCTATTAATCCCCCTTTATAGTGATCAGTGCGAGCAGTTGCCTCGTCTCAAGGCTGGCCTCACTATGTCAGTTTCCAGCAGCACTCCTTTCTTTCAGCACGCGGTTATCTGATTAGGGCAATGAGAAGTTGGTACCAGGGCACCCTTTTCCTTGTCCACAAAAATAGTGCATATGCATATAAAATCACAGTATCCTTATAGCACTGTGTATTATAGTAATTAAAGTTTCAATTATGAGATAGAAACAATCTTTACTTTTCAGACTTGCGTGCCTCACAGACAGTGGATATTTTCTGTTGGACTTGATCTTCTTTGCAGGGTCACCCTCAAACTTTTTGCCTTCACCCATCCTGTTTTCGGAATAGCACTGCAAGCCAGTGCAAATGTGCTCACTCCTTCAAACATGGTAAAATTGACTTGTATCCAATTGGCAAATTTAATTTACTTGTAGGCCCCAAGTACAGTGGTACTACATGCACCCAGTGCCTATACATTAAATGCACTAGTGGGCATTCAGCACTCGTCAAGCCTTGAGAAATATACACACCCACTTGTTATGGCGAATCAGATTTTAGCAGGATGAGCTATTTTTAGGACCTACTTGCCCATCTGGCATACTGGTAAACACAGGTGTTCAGTTCATTTGGAAGGTGTTTCTATCTTGCCACTGTTGCTGTGGGTCTAAAGACAGAGGTCAAATGTCAGGCTATGTCTTATGACAAATCGCTACTTATTTGTATCCTGGAGATTGGTGTTTTTTGTCTTTCTTTGGCTGTAAAGTTAGATGATTTTGTATTGTGAACTGTATGACAAGTGTGCTGAGCAATCAACTTGTAAATGAACAGTACAACTGTTTTAAAATATATTTCGGTAATTTGGAAAGCACTTTTTTGTAATTCTGAATTTGGATGGAAACAGAGATTTTAACTTGATCAAAACTAGTCAGAATACTTTACTTGGTAATATGCACATAATAAATATTTGCTGAAACCCAATTTTGACTCATTGTTTTCACTTATATGATTTTATCAGTAAAACTGAATGTCAGTGGGACGTTTGTGGCCATTTCAAATGAAAATATTAGTCTGTAAATGATAGTGTGATACCACATCGACTTTAGTGATATATTTACTAAAAACAAGAGTTCTTAAATATGAACTAAGAAGCATTCCTGCCCCCTCCAGCCCTACTGACAATTCTATTAGGGAACTAAGACATATCAGGGGTCATGTGTACGTGGGTGATATTTTTATTATACATTTAGCAAAACTTTAGACTACTAAATCAAACAAGAATTTGGGCCCAGGCCCAGCTCCCCCCATACTGCTGCATCACTCTTGCTCCTTGCTTTTCCCTAGTTTTCACTGCTTTCCCCTTTGTTCTTCCTATTTTTTGGGTCCCCGCTCCTTGCTTTTTCCTTGTTCTTAATGCTTTCTCCTTGCTTTTTCCAACGCTTGTGTGTCTTCTTGCTTTTCCGACGTTTTCACTTCCTCCTTGCTTTTCCCCATTTTTTGAGTACCTTTCACTTCCTTTTTCCTCGTTCTCACTGCTTTCATCTTGCTTGTAAACCTGTTTTTGTGTGCCTTCTTCTTGCTTTTCCCTCGTTTTCATTGCTTTCTCCTTGCTTTTTCCCCATTTTTGCATGCTTTCTCCTTGCTTTTCCCTAGGTTTCCCTGCTTTCTCCTTGCTTTTACCCCCTCGTTGCTGCTCCCGCATGCCGCCCATTATTTCCTGCCTAGACCCGTCCACCACCTCCCGGGACTCCTCCCATGACCTGCTTAATGGAATCCGCAGCGTGACCCTATTGAGCAGGTTCCAGGCCCAGTTCTCCCTGTGCTGCTGCACTTACTGTCTTCTCCTTGCCTTCCCTCATGTTCACTGCTTTCTCCCTGCTTTTCATCTCGTTTGTTTGTGCAGGCTCCCCACACAACTCTGGACCATCACCTCAGCTCTGTAATTCCAAACAGCCCTCAAGACCTGGCTGTTTGAATGAGCCTCTGGGACCTGCAAGCACCTAAATACCCTGTCAGGTGATTAGCCACGCTTTACAAATCCTGATTGATTGTTTGACTGAGAGTTTGTTGTACAGCAGACATGCTGAAGTCAGTAACATAAAAAATGTGCTTAGGAACAAAGGAAGAGATGAGTTAGCTGGGTTGAATAGATTATTCAAGTCACTAGACCTGCAGGTCTAGTAAAATTTCACTGATATTTCGAGGCCTGCTCATTGTGCCATGCAGTACAGTAGCTTTGTAAAACAAACATGTCTCAGGCCTGCCACTGCAGATGGTAGTGCAGTTTTAAACTGTCATTTCGACCTGGCAAAATGAACCCTTTCTTTTTAAGACATATAAGTCACTCATAAGGTAGGCCTCAAAGGCCCATAGGGTAAGGTGCACTGTATTTAAAACACAGGACGCATGGGTTTATGTTTTACATGTCCTGGTAGTGAAAAACTCACAAATTCATTTTTCACGCCTGCAAAAATTCCCTCTGCCATTGGTTTGTTGTCGGTTGACTTATTACATTTTATAAGTGATAACTTTTTATTTGGAGCCGCTAGGAATGCCATTGACACTTTAATGAATTGTACTCTAAAATCCTCTTTAATGATAAATTCAGACTTTAAGCCACAATTCTGAAAATTACACTTTTAGAAAGTTGGCATTTTTTTGTCCTAACCATTTGGTGCCTTTGCCACAGTCCTGTGTCATATGATTCTGTTGTTAGGCTTTGTATTTTCCTTCCAGACAGTGAGACAAAAGGGCTTAGGTGTGGGCAGGATGGGCAACCATGACAAGATGGGTGGGGGCGTAGCTGTTCCCTGCACCAATGGCACTTCAAACAGGCTTGCCTCCGGTACACACAAAGAAACCTAACAATTGTCTTTTGTTTACGTCTAGACTTCTTGCAGCCTGGAAGGGATAGAGAAGACCTTTCCAGAGAGAGATCTGGGGCATAGACTAGGATGTTTACTCCACTTCAGAGGCTGGCACCAGGTATAAATATTAGACTTTTGTAGCACCTCTTCAGTACATTCCTGGACCTGTGGAAGATTCCAGAACAACTGCCTTGTCCCCCGAGGACTGCCCTGCTGCTAGAGACCTGCCTGGACCCCCAGAGGACTTTCCTGCTGCCACCAGAGGACTGTCCTGCTGCCAGAAGCCTGCCATGTTACCAAGAAGATTGTCCTGCTGCCTGCGGCCTGAATTGCTGAAGGAGAACTGGGTCATCTTCTAGATCCCAGGCTACCCTAGTGACTCCAAGCGTCAGTTGGCTCATCTCCTATTATGAACTACTGTGACGACAAGTCACAGAGGCCGCCCTTGAACTGCCCAGCTGACCTGCTGCACTGGACCTGCTTGGGCCTGCAATTGGACCTGCCTGAGCCCTGCTGGAGTGAGTCCCTGATCCCCAAGAGAAGCCTCCTCAGGCCTTGTACCCTTCACTCAAATCAGACAGAACTCCTCTCCTTGCCTAACTGAAGGTTCCATCAAACCTGGTGGGAAGCGATGCAAAGCGGGAAGACTCACCGTACAGCTGCAGGCTTCAGTGTAACCGATGCCTCGTAAAGCAATGTCACACACACCAAGAACATAAGGTACAACTGCCAGAGGACCAAACTTAGTCCTGTGCCCGGCCTGCACTCCATTGCATTTGGCCTGAACTTGTGACTCTGTCCTGGTCCTGTGTGATAAGATAACCTAAGAAATTACATATGTCCTGTTCTACTACGTGGATCTGTGCTGCTCTATTGTCAATTTACTCTATATTTCTAAATTGGTTTAGCATTTTTGTGTTCTGTTTTCACTTTATTACATTGTGTTTGCTGCATAAATACTTTAAACACAGTGCCTCTGTTAGTTAAGCCCAGCTGCTTTACGCCAAGCTACCAGAAGGTTAAGCAAAGGTTAATTTACTGACTTGTGGTTCACCCTGACAAGGGTTGTGGTTGTTACTTAAGACAGGTTTCACCCCCTCAACCAATAATTCAATTTCTTACATATTCTTATCGAGTGCAGTGTGGATGATGAATACATACCCCTTGCCTGGCTTTGTCTTCACTAAACTGTGTTGCCACCTCGCTGAATCGTACACCTGACTTCAGCTTTTCCATGGCCTCCATTACTTTGCCATGTTTTTCACAGAGAATATGTCGAACCTAAGAAACAGTAACAGTATAAAAAAAATAAAGTTAACAGTGTTTACCCATGCAGAGCATCCATCGTTTTGTTGACACTGGTTTATGTTAAGTGGATATTCAACTCAAACTCCCAAATTTAACAATTTCAACAATATTCTTTCTAGTGTTTTAATAGAGCCCTTCCAGGCCTGTCCCGAGATTGTGCTCCTTTTGTTCAAAACCTTTCTTAGTCAAGCTTCGTCACCAAAAACATGTTTTTGCATGTAAAAAATAGTTACAAGTTAAACTATACAAACCTACTAGATTTCAAATATTAGTTTGAGTTTTATTTTTTTTATCTACTGCCTGTTTTTGACACATTTATTACCATATGCCTGCCCTTTGATCCATTGAAGTCTCAGCAGGTCTGCACTCACCTGCTTGGAGCCAGGACACCTTTTCCATTAACATTTCATTTGGTGTACTCCAATGTTCTATTCTTTACTTCTCAATTCTAACTGCACGGAATTTCATAGAAAAACTAGTTTATCGGACATAAATTCAGAGAAATCATTTCACTAAACTATTTAGTTAAAATGTTCACAATAAAGCCCATTTACTTTTGGTAAAAAACACAAATGTAAGAAAATAACACTTTTGGTATGGTCCCCCCCATTTTTCCTGCACAGATGCTGCTGTTTTGTTTTCTCTGGGCAGTGGGACTCCGCTTACCAGGCCCCAGTGCAACTGCTCTGACCCCTCAAACATCTTCAAATTGGCCATAGCCCTGATTGGCAGATAAGTCCCTAGTGTATGGTACCCAAGGACTGTAAGTTCAATTTCAACAGTGGTTTGCACCGCAAATTTGTACTTGTCTCCTGGCCTGCTCTTGCAGACTGCATCTGCAGTTTTAAAACTGCCAATTCGATCTGGACAAATATAACTTTTGTTTTTCACTGTAGCAAGTCTGGCTCTCCAATAGTAAAGCACTTGGTTACATCATAAGACCTCATAGTGCCAAACTCAACTTTGGGAGTAGTATTGAAGGACTCATTTTATTGGCTATTTAAAACCCAACTTAATGGTAAAGTCGGAAATTACATTACTATTTTGCAAACAACACTTTAGGAAGTTGTCACTTTCCTGCCCGAGCCAAATGTGCCTGCCTGCCAGTGTTCACTGTCGCGCAGGGTTGGAGTGACTCCTTAAATTAGCTGTAAAGTGGCTCCCAGAACCGAGTCAAAGGGAGTGGGGCTGATATTCCCTTGGCAGGATGGCCACCTCAGCTTTGCTCAGGAATTTAATTAACTTCAAATGATGCCTACACTGTCACAGGCAGATGTAGCCCACACCTGGGCCTGCCTCTTCCATTTTCCTGCTTGCCAGCCCGGCACCAATCCCAGACAAACCCCCACCCCCTAAGAAATGGTTATGAGTGACCATAAGGGTGAGAGGTGAATTCCTTTTCTGACATGTTAGTTTTAGGTAGACAGGAGTATAGTCGGATAGCTTATAGTAAAAAGCAGAGGAAATGCAGCATAAGTGGGCAGGGTTGCCCTGGGATCTTTTATCCTATTGGTTAGGGAGTAGCCTGGAATTTCTGCCACCACCGGCGGGCACTCAGCCAGCATAAATGTGGCACTCCCAGTATCCTTTTCAGAACACCTCTGGACCTGCTGAAGAGAGAAGGACTGCACCTGTGTTGTAACCTGTGAGGAGAACCCTAATAGATGGACCTGCTCCCATTTGTATCCAGGACTGAATGTAGAGGTCATTTGGCTGACCTCCTGTTAAACTTTAGGGACAGTAATTTACAAGAAGCCCACTGTTCTGAAAAACCAGCAGACCAGTTCTAACCGGACTTGCCCTGGACCCTTCTGGTGGCTTCTGCCGGAGTAAGTTCTGACCTTTGAGTGGTGTATCTAAAGTCCTGGGGCCATTAGATAAGTGGCATAGTGTACTCCTCCTTCCTATCGCTAAAACCTGGGACTTAAAAACTTTTTCAAGGATTATTGCCGGAAGAACTAACAGAACACCAGGACATATCTGCCAACCTGATGAAGATGCTTTGTAGCTGGGCCAAATATTTATATTGTTCCCACTCTGAGCTTTTCCACAACAGCAAAGCAGTTTCAGCGAGACGTTGCAGTGAAGGCATTTGCCCTTTTTGGACCCTGTTCTGCTACAGCTTGTAGCCTTGGCCTGCTGAAGGAATCTTAGCTAAAATAACTAAGTCAAAAGGGAGGAATCTTCACCAGGAAGGCGCCAAAAGCATCCGACCTGTAAGGAATCTTCTTTGGGCGATAGCTTGAGTGGCAAACATACAGTACAGGTGTTCTTGGGAGGGTGTACCCTGCTGAAGCATGAGGGCGAAAGAGTAATGGAGGTCGAGGGACCCAGAGTCGCAGCGGGGTCAGAGCAGGTCATAACTATCTGTAAAGATGAGATGTGGCATGGGGCAAGGGAGGTAAGGTCAGGGCAGGAACGGAGTTCCACAATGGATATCACCAGAATAAGGTGGTCATGAGCGAGTGCAAATGGGGAAGTATGCAGTGAAGCCTGGAGTCTGTTACAGAGAACATCAGCGTATTGGTGAAGTAATGGTCTGCTGTGCAGACTGTGTGCGTTCTGAGGGTGCTAGGGGACCCCCTGTGCGACGGCACCTGACTCGCCTTCAGTGGAGCAGAGTCCAATGCTGCTGCATGTTATCCACCTGCTGAACGGTGGAAACCTTGGCCCAGTGGAAAACTCATAATGGGGCTGGTGGGGAGACCACCAGCTCCGCGGCGGTCTCCTCACCACAGGTCTGGCAGTCAGGTTTTCCAACAGTCAAACCTGTAATCAGGCCCTTAATCTTTTTCCTTGGGATTTGATTTGTGGTGCACTGCTGATGACTCATAAGTCATTTTTTTATTTTACCCATGCCCTTCGAGATAGCTGCACTCAAGCTCCTGCAGGTGTTCACAGCTGTCCCACAAGAAAGTCTTGCAAAAAAAAAAAAAAAAGAAATCTTCAAAACCATTACGTAAAAACATATAAAACAACCAATTACAATCCATTAAACTGCTTTTTCCAGGTAAATAAATTAAAATGCAAGACGGCCACTTACTCATTGTAACCATGCACTTACTGCAATACAGATATTAAAACATGGTTAGTCACTGGGGTGTTGAGCTAGATTACATACAAAAGACATATTTATAGGGACTGAAACAGCTGATTACAATTGTTGCAAATATGTTATCTGACATGACGTCCCGTGGATTTCAAAGATACACTGCCAATTCCTGATGTGGGTCAAACGATTTGTTATGTAATTTCTTGTGATGTCATCAGGGCCAGTATCATGCAATGTAATTTTGGGTGATGTTACTGTTAGACTATTTGGTGAGTCTGCGACCTGAAACATCCTACCTCATTTTGGAGATAATCTTGGTGAGTCAATGGAGTGCTCATTGAACACTTTTGGATTTAGAAAACAAGAAACTTTAATAGTAGAGCAGTGAAGACTAAACACTTGGCAACTGAAGAGGCTGGTGTTTGATTAATCTGAAGGTACCAGGTGGCAGTTCTTAAGTTTGATAGGCCCCACCACATGTGCTCTGGCCCCTATAACATTCATACAATTGCTTAATCCCTGATTGACATATTTAACTTACCTGCAAGTCCCTAGTATATGGCACCTTGTTACCCAGGACTTGTTAAGTGGAGTGGTACTAGTAGACTGCAGCACTGTTGTGAGACCACTAAAGTGCCAATGTAAAACATGAGTGTAGGCCCACCACAGCTGTGATGTATGGCAGTCTTAAAACCTTCTTTGAGTCCCTACCCCCTCCTCTGTCTCATGGAGGACTCTGTGGACAACAAGGCTGAGACAGAACAATGGAAGAGATAGTGGAGGCTATTAAGTCCCTGGCCAAAGGGGAACACCCCAAGGGATGATGACTTTTCTACTGAACTGTACAAAATGAACACATGACTTCTGGTGCCATTATTTAGTAATAAAGTATTTGACTATATGACGACCACAGCCACCCTTCGCCAAGGATTACTGAACCCACTATTATCGTCCTTCCCAAACCAAATAAATATTTGCAATATGTGGCAGTTCCAGATCAGTTTTTCTGATAAATACAGATTTGAAAATCCTAGCCAATAATGTAGCTACTTGACTGAAAGGGTACAGCCCTACCCCGACAAAAATTTCCAGGTAGGCTTTGCTCCAAGGAGGTCATCAACCAACCACATGCATTTGCTCTCCAACATAATTTGGCAAGTGAACATGGATAAAGAAAAGAAGGCTGTGATCTCACTTGACACCGAAAAATCATTTGACCAGATTGAGTGGCCAATCCTATATAGAACATTGCAGAGTGCAGATTTTACATAACAATTTGGGCAACAGATTAAATAATTGTACTGTTCTTTGACAGCCACCATCAACTGAAACAGCTTTATTTCAGACAAATCCATCACCTTCAAAGGAACATGACAAGCTAGAAGATAAAGTGTGGGAAAAGTGGGGACCTTCCTCATAACCTATAAACCACCCCGTACGTGTTATCAGGGGGGCACAGTACTAATAGTCAACCACCACATTCAAATATCTGGGGATCAACATTGGCAATGATCTCCCATCAGCATCCCACAAGAATGTGGGCCTTTTGATTAAAAGAAAATGCACTAGATTTCAAGAGATAGTCTCACTTAAACAGGTCTCTTTGTGGAGAGTACAAACTATAAAAATGGTGATGGTGCCTCGCTTTAACTACCTGTGTAGCATGATCCAGATGAACAAGTTAGTTACCTTTGGTAACGCTTTATGTGGTACAGACTTTCTAGCCGCAGAAACCTTAACTTTTGAATTACCTCTAGGCGTCTGACTGGATTCAGAATTTTTTTCAAGCAGTACTCCTGCACGCTGGTTGGTGGCTTCGATTGGCTGCACGTGGCATAATCAGCACTGCAAGCAACGTAAATGCTCCTTATATGGGCACCACTCCAGCTCACTTGTCAGTTTCTTTATGCAATTTTCCACACCAGGGGTGCTGAGCCCCAAAGAACATTGATCACTGATGTGGAAAGCTAAGGCCCTGAAAGAGAGAAAAACTCCTGTCCCTAGAAATCTGCTCACAGGGCGGTGAGGATGGGTGGGTCAGTAAAGAATCTGAAGCTAGATGGAGTCTCTACCAGATAAATCGTTACCAAAGGTTGGTGACTTCTAGCCGCAGATTGCTTAGCTTTTGAATAGATACCCAAGCAATATCTCCCTGGAGGTGGGTCTGCGGATCAATTTAATTTGAGGGAGTCCTGTAGGACAGAAAGGGCAATGTGCCTGTCCCGATGAACCTGACTGTCCAATCAGTAGTGTTTTGTCAACATGTGCAAAGAAGCCCATTTTGCTGCCTGGCAAATGTCCAGGACTGGAACTCTGCATGCTTACGCAGTGGTCACAGCTTTAGCTATTGTGGAATGAGCACGCAGGTCCTCAGGGAGTTGTTCCTATCAGAAGATGGTCTGACACTGCACGGCTTGTCCTTTCTTAGCTAAAACATACCCTACGAAGGGTTGGTCGTCCACCTGAACTCGTGTATGTGATCAAGGTAGAACAACAATGTTCTTTTTGGGTCTAGACAGTGACGTTGCTCCTCCTCCTGGGGGGGTTGGGGTGGCGGAGAGTAAAAAGTAGGCAATTATCTATTGGCCTACATGAAAGGGAAAGCCCACTTTCAGTAGAAAGAAAGCTCTCATACGAAGAACTAATTTGTCTGGGTACATGTTCAAATATGGAGGCTTGGATGACAAAGCCTGAAGCTTGTTGACCCTCCGGGTAAATGTTATTACCATGAGAAAGGCCGTCTTGTTGGAAAGGAGCCTAAGGGGACAATTGTGCAAAGGCTCAAAAGGAGCACACATCAGGAAGGTGAGGACAAGATTGAGGTCCCACTGAGGCATAATGAAGGGAGAAGATGAGAACACATGTTGTAAATATTTCAAGAATCTATTTACAATAGGGTATTTGAAGATGAATGGCAACTGCAGAAAAACTAAAATAGAAAGCTCTTGTAAGTGCCCGGAGCAGAGCACACTGCGCAAGTGAAAGAATAAAGATAAGAATCTGAGAAATAGGGGCAGAAAGGGGATCAATGTGTCTTTCAGTACACCATGCCACAAATTTTCCCCAATGGCAGGTGTATACCGTCTTGGTGGAGGGACGCCTGGCTGCCAAGATAAGGTTGCTCACTTTAGGAGGAAAGTCAAATGCTGCCAACTATCGCTGCTCAATCTCCATGTAAGAAAGTGAAGAGTTGACAGGTTCCGGAGAAGAACACTCCCCTGCTGCTGCGACAGAAGATCCTCCTGCAGGGGCAGCCTGATCAGAGGACTGATGGCCATGCTCAACAGCTCGAGATACCAACTCTCTGTGCCCAGTCCAGGGCCACAAGGATGTTCTTATTAAGAACGCTGGGCAGGAGTGGTATGTGGTATGTGGAGAAAGGTTCCACTCGAGATAACAAGCATCTCTGAGTGAGAGCTGCCTAGGAAACTCCAGCGTGCAAAACTTGCTGACACTGTGCGTTCTCATTGGTAGTGTACCGATCTAACCAAAGCTCTCCCCACTGCTGAAAGAGACCTTGTGCCACCTCTGGGTAGAGACGCCATTCATGATCTGCGAGGCATCCTCAGGCAAGTTTGTCCGCCCTGGTGCTCAGAGAGCCCACCAGTTGTTGAACCACCGGGGATATGCCCTGACATTCTGGACATGTCTAGAGACACATGGCCTCTTGCCTCCATGCCCCCATCGTGCTCTGTTTTTTGCAGGTGCAGATGGCGCAGGTGTTGTCCATGAACACTTGCATTAGCCTTCCCTTCATGGAGGGTACAAAGGCTTTCAATGCCAGTCGGATCGCTCCGAGCTCCAATAAGTTGATGTGGAGTCCGGATTCCACCAGAAAGCAGAGGCCTCTGATCTCAACCTCTCCAAGATGATGCATCTGTCACTACTGTCAGACCTTGTTGGGGAAGGCAGTGGGGTCTGCTGCTGACCAAATTGTGGGTCATTAGTCACCACTGCAGGTCTGTTGCAGTTCTCTCAGAGATCTGGACCCTGCCAGGGGGATTACCCTGATGCTGTGCCCGCTCGAACTTCAGGTCCTGCTGCAGAGCCCGCATTTGCCAGCAGGCATGTGTCACCAGTGGGATGCAGGAGGCCATGAGGTCCAGCAGCCTCAGTCAGTTTCACCAAAATCCCAGTTAGAGCCTGAAACATTGCTATCATAGCCTGAATATACTGGACTCACAGTTCTGAAGGATAAGCCTGAAACTGCACCGTATCCAGAACAGCTCTGATGAAAGCGAGAGTCTGAGAAGGACTCATGTGTGACTTTGGCATGTTGATGGTTAACCCCAGTGAGTGCAAGAGATCCACTGTAGTCTAAAGGTAGGAGATAACAGCCTGGGGCGAGCCCGCCTTCAACAGCCAGCCGCTGAGATAGAAGAAGACAGGCAACCCTGATCCCCGCAGATGAGCTGAAACCACCACCATCTCCTTAATGAACACCTGAGGGGCACTGGTAAGGCCAAAGGGGAGCAAAGTGTACTGAAAGTGCGTGCAGCCTAATGTGAACCACAGTTAACGCCTGTGGGCAGGCAGGCTGGGTAAGTGAAAGTATGCTTCCTGCAAGTCCAAAGCTATCATCCAGTCTCCCGGGTCGAGGGCAGACAGGACCTGAGCAAGCGTGAGCATTTTGGATTTCTCCTTCTTGAGGTAGAAATTAAGAGGGTTCAGTCTAGGATAGGATGAAGACCTCCATCCGTTTGGGCACCAGAATGTAGCGGCAATAGCAACTACAACCTATTTCTGGCACCTGCACCCTCTCTATAGCTCCCTTGGTCAAGAGCTCCGTCACTTTCCGGCAGAAAAGGGAAAGGTGGTCCTCCAACAGCCTGTCTGTCGTCAATCGTTAAGAAGGGGAGGGAGTAGCCCCTTTGGACAATCTGTAAAACCCACAGGTCTGATGTTATTGAAAGCCAGTGGGGCAGGTGATGGCAGATCCTGCCCCTCAACAGGTACCCGTGATGGTAAAAGGGCAGACTATAATGGTTTGGAGGCTGCTGCTGGCAGGGAAGGGGTGATGGTGGACTGGCCTGACCTTTGGCTGCCTGACCCAGCATCCTCAGCCACACAGAGGCTGGGAAGCTTGCACACCATGGTGGCTGGGAGGGTATAGATGCAGCTGGAAACCCTTTGGTGGCCACAGAAGGGGCAAAAGGTGGTTTGGGGGTGGCAAGGGGCCATGGAGAGGCCGCAGGACCGAGCTGAAGCCCTGCTGCCCTTAAAGTGCTTCAACGCTGAATTGCCTTGTCTTCAAGGAGATGGCAGCCATCAAAGAGCATGTCATAAGCAATGCTTGGACATTCCCAGAAAAGTCAGTATTCCTCAACCAGGCATGGTGTAAGGTCACTGTCGATGAAACCGCTCTGCCCAGCGATGGTGGTATCCAGTTTATATCTTACCGTGACCTTAGCTGTACCTCTCCTGTTGACAACAGCCTGGGAAGTACGGCCTGGGCTTCCCCCAGAACAACTGGCAGTACCTGTGCAACTATATCCCAGAGTGTGGGAGTAGCGGCCAAAAAGAAGACGCAGTTTTCACCACCCTCAGTGCCAGTCTGGAGGAAGAAAACATCATATTCCCTAAGGTGTCCAGCCTCTTGGATCCTCTATTTGGTGGTATGGTAGGGTATGCACTAGGATTTACGTGGGTGGTAGAAGCTTGGACCACCAAGCTCTCCGGGGTAGGGTGTTGTGTAAGGAAGTTGGGGATCCCCCTCAGTGGCGGCGGGCCATTTCTTGTCCACAGGAGCCCCAGTGCTGGGTGTGGACCAAGCTTCAAGCAGGACATCTGTAAGGGCTTCTTTAAATAGGAGAAACAGGTCTGAAGGGGTCACTTCCAGCTGAAGCACCTCCGTCGAGACGTTTATCTGGACTGCCGCAGAAGGCAGGCCTGGGTCCAGGACTTCGGCTGCCCCCTCACCACCACTGCAAATGACGCTCCCTCCTCTATAGCCATGGTAGGGTAAGAAAGCATGCCAGTAGATGGAGAAGTGTCCAGTATGCAGGGATGTGGAATTTGATAAAATATCTACTTGTCCATGGGAGAGGTTACTTCATAAATCTATTTCTCCTATAAAAAAAATTCACTTGTCCCTTTGGTGCCATGTAGTGAGGCAAGAAATTATGGCAGCAATCTCATTATTTTGATGTTAGACTTAGATCATGCCAGGGATCATACTATAGTAGGGCTTGAATGCTAGCAATTTCCTTATTTTGGCACATTTAAGCATATCTACGTCCTGAGGCTGGAGATAGGGGTAAGCAATAGTTCTAGGCTTGAAATGCCCTTTTGAGTCTGTGCAAAACTACTAACTTGCATGTTTTAGGGGTTTATACCAGCTCTTCTCTAATATTTTCCCATACAGAGAAAAGTTGGAAATTTACTCCTGACAGAAGTGAAACTTCCTCTAGAGTTGGGGAAAAAGTGGTTGGAGGGAAAATGAACTTGCAAACGCTCAACAGATTTTCGCATAAGAAAATCTACACATGCATACTTGCTCGTGCTAAAATAGGGTTCACAAATATTTTCTATGAGTACGATTTCCTGGCTTACTTCTGTAAATTAGTGTGAATTCATGAAAGCCGTAAATCTGGACTACTGCAAGGACATGTACTACATGTGCATTCTTTTGATTTTCTTTAAGAATTGTGCCCCTAATTGGTTATTCAAGACCTTTTGTTTGTATTAGAGTTCTATCTCTCTCTCTGTTCATCTGTTGGCTTCACTGTGAGAGACAACATTCTACTATTTCACAAGGAGTATGACATACAGTGGTAAGGTGTGCTTTTTGAGACCAAAAATATGTTTGCTTTTTGTCAATGTTTATTATGATCGTGGGGGTCCAGCAGCTCCCACAACAATAAAGTCTTATAATAACCATGTCAAAACAAGACACGCATTGACAAAACCAAAACGCTGACCATCAATGTCAGACCTATTGGCTTTGCCAATGCTTGTTTATCTTCATGTTTCCATTACTCTGGTTGGAACTGGTTACATAGATTTTTCCATAATATATTTTTTTTGGGAAATACATACATGCATCAACGCATTTTACTGAATGATGCCTTAAAGAAATGGTACCTAAATTTCAAAGTAGTTTAGCAAAACGTTTTCCCCCTATTGCATTTTTATGTGAGAATTTTATTCTGAAAGCAAAGAATTACCAATCTTTCTTTCAAGCGTCTCCGACTTTTTTGCATCAAACCAGAGAGCATACTGGGAGCGTTATACATAGCCTCATATTGTTAAACTTTGCAAATGTGTATACACATTTTTATACTGGAACTGTTGTCAGCAGTGCAGTCTGAGCTTACAACATTTCTTTAGCGTGCTCACCCTAATACTAGAAACTTGCATTATTGAACCATAAATACAAGTTAGACAGTATTAACATATGGGCACAAAGGTTAGCTTACCTGTATACAATGCCCTTCCCGGATTCATATGTGGTACTGTAAACTGGAAGCTAAAGGGTTTGTGCTGCAGGCGGCTAAGCCTACTGGTTCCAGGGACAAAATAAACATGCAAACTTGTTGCCCTTGACCCCAATCAATATGTCCTGGGTGTCAGGCTATAGGAATTCCACAACCGTGAGTATGCTGGCTTTTGCAAAATCCTTACACCAGTCCATGTTGATGTCGAAAGACTGGTACTCTTCAGGGTCCAGAGACCCCACCCAATCCTCCCAGAGTCCCAATTCATAAGAATAGGGCTCAGGCTCCAGCTTGGAAGGCGTAGCTCCACTCAGTGCCAGAACTGGACGACACCGCTTCGGCTCCACGTCAGAGTCGGGGATCAGAATGGGGACAGTGCTGCTGGGACTGTCAGCTTAGGGACCGGTGCCGGGGAAGGTCGAGGTGGCAAGACTAGTGCAGGTCCAGATCCAAGGGGGGCAACTGGCGCTGGGGCGGAAGCTGTCGGTGTGGATCCAGCGGGGGGCCCTCCTGAACCTGTGGGGCGTGGCGGCACAGAAGGAGCAACAGACAACTCAAATATGAGGCGTAAAGCCTCACAGGATTCCTGAAGTTGAGTGGGGGTCGCTTGGGCCCCCCCAGATACTTGGGAAATCGAGAAGCAGACCCAGGCACTGGCTCAACCGTGGAGCCAGGCCTCAAATGCAGACACTCTCTCGTCGGCCAACGGACAAGGTGAGGTCAAAGACCTCTTCGATTCACGCTCTTCTTCTTGCGGTGGGACTTACCAGAATGACCCAAAGACTGAGTACGACGAGGATCTCGGACTATGTTATCGTTCCTGGAATCTTCCACTCAACCAAGAGCAAGATTGTCACAAGTCGAGTCGCCAGGAACTTGAGAGAACTCTCTCGACCAGTATCAGTAAGGGTATGCTTACTGTAGATCAATTAATCCATGACATGGACGCGAAACCCTTTGTAACACTACAGGAAGAATTCCAGTTGGAGGAAAAGTAACACTGGAGATATTGTCCATATTGAGAGACAGACTTCTTGTGCCCCAAGGCACTAACTGAATACTTAAAAAGATGGAGCCCCTGCTCTGGGGTTGTTTCCTTTCTCTACAGAGCCCTGTTAAAATAGCACTACTTCTGTCCCCTTCAGATTTCTCTTAGAGAGAAGTAGTAGGGGGAACTGGAAACAAACTACTCTGAATGAGACTAAAGTGAAATACTTGAGACATGCAACAGAGGGTTCCGTGAAGTGAAGTTTAAACTAAGCTTTTTCAAACTCCCCCATAATTGCAATGCTTGTGCAACAACTGCAGAGGGCCAACTGGTCACAAACATCAGATTGCTAGAGGTCTGGTTAATGGGGACATTATTCACCTAATCTACTCGTGCATCTTTCCAAGACTTTTGGTACCAGGTCTTGATCACTATCAACAAAGCTTCAGGCTTGAAACTTGGCCCTTCAGTACAACTGATCTTTCTCCACGATACCTTGGACATCCCAGACATTGATCATAACAAAACAAAACTGGATTGACGCAGCATTACAGTGGGTTCAATGACAACGCTTAGACGCTAGAAACAGGATTACCATTATCCTGCACCAAAATTAGAAGCGTGACATGTCTGTGGGTTCATCACACGAACATATTATATACAGCCTCTCCGAAAACTCTGACCCATTTGAAAGAAGATGGTCTTCACTGCTTTCCCAACTGACAACATCCAGTTAACCTTTTACTTTGAATTTAGTTCACTCAGGTGTACCATGTAGGTACACTCTGAGGGGATGCTGCTATTCCTCCAAATAGTAGTCAGGGGAATAGCAGCTTTCCCTCAGCGCATGCTGGAGTCCTAACCAATAACGACAAGTCATGTTACTGTGCTTATAAATGGATAAGTGTGTTCTGAAGGAAAATGGATACAACTGTGTTGTTTATCTTTTGACCCCCAGCTTCTTTTTCCCCTTCTCAAATATGTTTTCTAAATCATATCTTACATTTTATGTCACATATTGGTACGCTATTGATGATAATGCTCTGTATTTTGTGCTTCAGGAAAACGTAATAAAAAAATAACTTTCAAGAAAAGCAATGGGTACATTATAACACCTTATACTGCATAATGTCAGTTTAGCTAAACTCATAGTTGAAGGACTCTAAATTAATAGGAATTTAAAATCCAATCTGAAAGTTTAGTCAGATTTTAAATATCTGGAAATGCTACTTTTAGAAAGTTGGCATTTTCCTGCTTAAAAAGCCTCTAGTGGCCTTTTCAACGGTCACCTGGCAGCCTAAAGGCCTCCTGCAAGCTGTGATGGCTCCCAGGAAAGGGAACAAAATGGTTTTGGCTGGGAAGATGTGTGATCTCCTCCTGACTGATGGCCTGCGGGATCTACCCACAAAATGCACAAGCTTCAAAGGGGCATCCCCTGTCACATGCAGGTGTAACTTATTCCTATGCCTGCCCCTGCCATTGTCCAAGTAGCCAGAGAGGCACCCATCCCACCTACATGGACCTAGTATGGAATACTGCCATTCTTACTTGAAGAGGACTACCATCCCACTTAACCAAATAACCCACTTTCAAACATGTGCCAGTAAGGTAAACTACTGAGGCTTGAGGCCCTGCAGCTAGTAGTGAGGAGGCAATGCTGGGTTTGTGATGGAAGGGTGAAGAGTTGCTGTGTTTAAGCAGATGAAAGGCACAAGGTAAAGATGAATGAGGAGTCTACTGATTTCAATACTGCAACAAAAAAAATTGATAGAGAGGTCTGCGGTGCACAGTGAGTTGGCTGGCATGTTGTCTGAGGAGGCAGAGGTGGCGGCAGATTTAGGAAGTCTAAACAGTGCACTACTTGGGACAATTAATATTTTTCCAAGACACTGGAAATAATATTCTCCATGCTGACAAAAATAGTATTAATAAGTGCTTCTGCAGAGGAATGTGAGAGGCAGTTAAAGTCATAAATGCATAGAAATTCATTTCAGAAGGTGAACTCGATTCTAGCATAAGCCAGCACTGGCAAGCCAAGAAAGCTTGCCTAGTAGACCTATTGGTTTTGCTAAATTACACTGCTGTCGCATTTTGTAGGTAAGTGCATGTGGTGAACAAGCATACAAGCTCTCACCTAAAAAATGAAGCGGGTGTTAAATGCTTAATTAAAAAAATAAAACGTAAGTGTGACTGTATTGAAGGAGTAGGTTAGGAGAGGGATGTGGGAGAAGCAACATGGTGGACAAGGTGATTTTTGGAAAAATTATGGCTTAAAATGCATTTATATTTATTGTCATGGAACCCCCGCAGCGGGTCTGCGAGCTCAAGCATGCATTGTGATTGGCTGGCCACAACTTGAAGGAAAGGTTAAGGCCATCATCTTAGGACTCAGTCCCCAGGTCCCAAACAAATAAATTAAACATAGTATAAAAGGGGACATGGTAGGGATATACTAATTCCCTGGATGGAATTGGAGTTGCAGTGGGACCCTGCCTCCGGTGCAAGCTGATTTAACAAAAACATATTTGGGCGGTGCAGAGGATCTGCAGATCCACTTTGATGTGCAGCATAATCACCCCTCCCCCCCCCACAGTGAAGCTTCGCCATGTATCGAGACTCCCATTTAACAAAAAAAACATATATACAGCACCACCGATAAGCACCTACACGCACATTCCCTCACACAACTATACCAACACAGCCCCACACAGACACAAACCCCCCACACTCCTTCACAAACCTCCAGATATGTACCTCGCACACACATCCCCTCGCACACGCACATCTCCACGCTCATTCCATTGCACACTCACACCGTTACCCAAATACACCCCCCACATATACCCTCTATGCACACTAATTCCCACGCATGCATACACCCTAACCCCATCACAAACTCACACCCCTACACAGTCACACACACATCCAGATATGCACCTACAGAAACCTCTACACACATTTCCTCATGCACAAAACTATACCCAGCCACATCCCCACACATGTACTAACACACATCCCCACACAGCTAGATGCACACCTCAACACCCATTCCCTCATACATACAAACACACTACACCTACACATACACCAAGACACCCCCCCCCCCCCAAACAGTTACAGACACACCTCAGGATCTTAATCTTTTCTTACAGGAGGAGATTCTACGGATGACAGCCAGGGGTCCAATAACGGGGTGGGGGACCTCCTGGGGACGCAGACTTGCTCAAACAGATGCCAGCAGCAGGTCCAGATGCAACAGGACAGCTGGGCAGTTGAAGGGAGGCCTCTCAAGCTTGTTGTGTAGCTCACGCAGGAGCCTTTGAGATCACTCAGGGTAGCCTGGCTTCAGGGCAAGCAGATCCAATATCCTTGCTCAGATAGCAAGGCAGTCCTTTAAGCAGCAGGGCAGTCCTCTGGAAGTAACTTCCAGAGGACGAGGAGTGTTCTGATTAGGTCCAAAATTTATACCTGGTGACAGCGCGTGTGTGTTTGTGTGTGTGTTATTTTTTGGGGGGAGGAGGGTGAGGGGGTGGTGCTCCCTGTCCTACCCCCACATCCAGTTCTGGAGAGTTCTTACCCACCCTGTGTCAAGGCTCCAAACGGTCTGGGAGCGACTAAAGGCAGGGCAATCCTGATATCAGGTTCCTTTGTGTGTGCAGGAGGCAGTACGTCCATGACTTGTAAGTGTGTCTGGGTACAGCCCCTCCCCAGTTATCCTGTCAGGATGGCCCATCCTGGCCACACCTAAGCCTCCTATGTGTTACTATCTGGAAACATTACTCAAACGCCAACAGCAAAGCCATTCACAGTTACGTGACCCAGGACACTGGCATAATGGATAGAAGTTTGGGCAAGAAAATGCCAACTTTCTAAAAGTTGCATTTTCAGATTTGTTACTTAAAATCCAAATTCATTATTAACAAGGATTTTAAATTACAATTAATTTGAGTGGACACAACATTTCTCTGACTGCTCCCAATCCAAAGTTAGCACTTATAAAAGGTAACTTAGTGTTAGTCAATGGCAGAGTTAGGCTTTACAGCAGTGAAAAATGACTAAGAGTTTTTCACTCCTAGGACATGTAGAAGTACAAATATCCTACTTTTTAAATGCAATCACCCTGGCCTATAATCCTTTGGGCCTACCTTTGGGGTGGCTTACAAGTATTCACAAGCATTGGCAAAGCCATTTTGTCTCCCTATGCAACAGCTATTGGCTTTGCCAATATGTTTTAGTCATGTTGTACACCAGCTTGGCAGCTGCTCAGCATGGCTGAACGTTAGTGCAGTAAAGAAGAGTTATGTGGAATGTCGCAAAGTAAAATGGGGTGTTATGGAGTGGCATAGAGAGTCGCGGAGTAGTGTAAAGTTGAGTGGAGTGGCTCGGAGTGGAGTGGCAAGGTGTTATGGAAGGAGTAGGCTGTCGTAGAGTGGAAGGGCGTAGAGTGGAGTAAAGTGTTGTAGAGTTGAGTGGTGTAGAGTAGAGTGAAGTGTCCGAATGTTGGAGAGTGGTGTGGAGGGGTGTAGAGGGTTTTGTGAAGAGTGGAGTAGAGTGTTGTAGAGTAGAGTGGTGTAGAGCGGAGTAGGTTGCTATAGAGTGGAGTAGTGTAGTACTGTGGAACATTAGAGTGGCTGAGAGTGAAGTAGAGTGTCATAGAATAGAGTGGAGTAAAGGGGCATTAAGTGGCGTAGAGGGAGTTGTGTAAAGCATTGTAAAGTGGAATAGTGTTGTAGAGTGGCAAAGAATGGAGCAGACTTTTTTTTTGTTTTATATAACACATACATGACCCGGAGGTATTAGGGCACTGTACAATACACATAGAACGTTCCTTTGTACAGAAGTGTTAAAGATATGAGCACAGTGACTATTTTTCACTCAGGCCTCAGTTGCTTGCAGATAGGGGTTTAAAGTTTGTAAAGTGTATGAGGAGTAGGTTTGCTATGCGTGTCCAAGGATCAGACTATTTGTCACCCCACTGCAGTCTTAGGTACTCTGTTGCACCCCGTAGTTTTTAGTTGTTCATTTGTTGGAGTTTGGGGAGCTTCCTTGTATGGAGGTGGAGTTTTTGTTTATCCTTCCTTCGAGGGTGCAGACCAGTGATATGATGTCTTAAGATCCTAGTGGGTTTGGCGACTAGTGTTGAAATACTAATTTCCTGAAGATGCCAAGGTGTCTTTCTGTCTTTCTAGAAGTAGGGATTTTACATTTTTCTTGGAGTAGGTCGTTAATAGGTTAGCACTGATTTGTGGTGGACTTGAGTTCTATATTCTCAGTGTATTTCCAATGAAAGAGAGTGGTTATGATCCATGTTATTTTAACTTTGGCTGTTCCACAAGCATTGTATCTGTGCTCCTGAGTATGTGGTTTCTTCCTCATCTAGTCAGTTTTTATAGGTATTCTGGTGAAGGGCCTTGCATGTGATGCAGTCTGTTTTGAGGGTACATCTAGTTTCAACTGGTAGCCATTGGATCCTTGCAAGAGTGGGTATAATGTGGTCAGATTGTTTCTCTCCTGAAATAAGCCTAGATGCTGCAATGAGAGTTGCTTTCTAGGGGCTTGATGGGTTTTTGGTGTGCTAGTGAGGGTTGAGCTCCGGTAGTCTAGTCTGGATATAACAATGGCTTCGATCACATTTCTAAGGTCTTCCTCAGATATGAAGGGTTAAATTTGTTTGACTTCATGCTGTGGTAATAATGTGGGTAGTCATGTTCAGATATTTGCCTAGCATGATCCCTAGTGATTTTGTGTGGTCTACAATTTGAAGTTGGTAGCTAAGAGCGTTCAATTGAGTAATCCGTTCATTTTTCTGACGTGTTATTTTGAGGGAAGAGTAACAGAAATTCTATCTTTTGGCAACTGAGCTTTAGCTAATTAGTATGTAGCCAGTGCTGATGGACTTCCATTAGAGTCTGACTTAAGTGGAGGATATTCTTTGGTGATGTGATTTTAAGTTATAGTTGTTTGTCCTCACCATTTAAGTGGTAGTTAAAGTTTTTTTTTTTTTTTTCCAGGATCGTTGTCAGCGGTTCCATGGAGAGGTTGAATAATAAGGGGGATAGAATTAAGCCTTGCGACACACTTTTGTTGACTAGGACTGTGTGGCTAGTGAGTCATTCATTTTGAATACTGTGATAATCTGTCATAATAAGAAATTAACCATTTTAGGAAACTGTCCTTGATTTCCATGTCTGATTCTAGGGTGTTTAGTAGTATTGTGTACTGTGTCGAAGGTGGAGAAAAGATCTAGAAGTATTAGCAGACATGAGTTCCCTGTGTCAAGCATCCTGTATATAACATTGTTTACATTTAGCATAGTTGTTTCTGTACAGCAGCTTGTCCTGAAGCCCGACTGTAGAATGTCGAGAACAATGCGGTTTTCTATGTGTTGCCTAAACTGAGATTGCATGCATTTTTCAGGGGCTTTTGCTAGGAAAGGTAGGTAGCTTACTGGGCAGACGGTGATTTAGGCATTTGGGGTCTGAACCCGGTTTCCTGAGGAGTGAAGCGATTTGTCCTAGTTTAAGACATTATGGCATTGTGCCTTAGGTCAGCGAGGCATTGATGATGCTGGCCCACATAGGTGCTATGATGTGCTTGTGTTCTCCTATTAGAACTGACAGGAAGGGTTAAGCAATTGGAGTAGTTGGGTTTAGACTGGATATGATGCTGATGATTTAATTCACTTCAAGTGTCTTGAATATCTGCAATGCTGTATTGTTGGTCTTTTGTGTTAGGTGTGGGTGTATGTCTGCTAGGGACTCTTCATTGTCAAGGTTGTGGTCTAGAATGTTTCTAATTTTGTGATATTTTTCTGTGAAGAACTTTGATAGGTTTTCACATTGTTTCACTGTAGCCATTGTTCTGGTGTGGTGTGGTGTTTGGCGATGTTTGTTGGGAGATTATTTGGTTTATCTAGTTGTGATCGCAAGAAGTCAGCTTTGTTTTTGAAGACTTTTTTTGTATCTGTAACTGTAGAGGGGGACGTTGTGCTGCCTCCAGTTTCTTTCTACTAGTCTGAGCTGTCTTCTTTCTTGATTTAGGGGGTCATTCTGACCTCGGCGGTAAAAGGCCCTTACCGCCGGTCAGAAGACCGCCATACTACCGCCGCGGCCGCGGTAAACCGCCACGGTCATTCTGACCTCCAACTGTCAACCCGCCAAAAACTCGACATCCACGGAAGGCCGCCACAGCAGCGGGCAGCGATAAACTGGAGAAGACCAAACATCCACCGCCACGCCAACACAAACACGCCCATGACATTCTGACCCACAAATCCACGCGGCGGTCTTTCAACCGCGGTATTCCATTGGCGGTACACACCGCCGCGGTCAAAATACACACACCCTTACAAAACACAGCCACATTGGACAATTTGAATTACACACACCTGATACACATACAAACAACACTCCCACACACCCATTACAATATAAAACACACACCCACATCACCCACAAACCCTTACGACCACAATTACTGAGAGAAGGCCAGAGAGACTGAGAGAGAGCACAGGGAACGCTAAGCACAACACACACACAGGAACCCAACATCATCACCCACACCACAACTACGCACACACCACCACGCACATCACCACAAACACCACCCCACACCACATCCACACCACCCCATGGCACCCCAAAGACACCCCAGGTTCTCGGACCAAGAACTCAGGGTCATGGTGGAGGAAATAATCAGGGTAGAGCCCCAGCTCTTCGGCACACAGGTGCAGCACACCACTATAGCAAGGAAGGCAGAGCTATGGCAAAGGATTGTAGACAGGGTCAACGCTGTGGGACAGCATCCCAGAAATCGGGACGACATCAGAAAGCGATGGAACGACCTACGGGGGAAGGTGCGCTCGAGGGTGTCACGACACAACATCGCGGTGCAGAAGACTGGCGGCGGACCCCCACCCACTCCACCCCAATTTACAGAATGGGAGCAAGAGGTAGTAAACATCCTGCATCCTCACGGCCTCGCTGGAGTACACGGAGGAATGGACTCTGGTAAGTACAATCTCAACTACTTAACCCCCCCCCCCCAATCACCAGCATGCCAACCCACAACCCCACCCTCACCCCACAATCACAAACCCCCCAGCACACATCCTCCCTGCCATTGTCCCACCAGCACAACCCACCCTAAACAACACCAACCCCTGAATTACAACACAAACCATAGACAGCCATCACCAATGCATGACCACTGCACATGCCCTCCCCCCCCCCCCCCCTCACAACCCCTCCCACAAGGGAATGCCAGCACCGGGGGAAAAGGGCACACACAAAATGCACGCCATGGCACACACAAAAACTATAACAATACTCTGTTACCCCTGCAGGGCCCGAACGCCAACACACCGCCACGGAGGGTCCAGATCTGTCCATCCCACCCCCAGAACAGGCCCCCAGTGAGGACAGCAGCTCTGTCGACCTCGACCCTGACGACCAGCCCGGACCATCGGGGACCTCTGGACAGTCGGTTCTCCACACACAGACACAGGCCACACCAGACCCAACCCCCTCTGGGAATACCAGCACAGCTCCCACCCAGCGGGCCCATGCCTCTGTCTCCAGGACGCGTCAATCAGCGGTGTGTCTGCCACTACAGGGCACCCAGGTTGACCCAACACCCCAACAACAACAGGGACCTGGGGGCAGTGGTAGTGGGCACACCGTCCAGGGGATACAGGCCCAGGGAAATAGGGGAACTGGGAGGGCTGCTGTGCGACATGGGGAGGGGGGGGGGGGGGGGGGGGGGGGAGGAGAGGCCCAGGGAACCTACTCTCCAAGAGGCCCTCACCACCATCATGGGAGCATACCACCACTCCCAAGAGACGATGGCGACGGTACTGGCCAGGTTCAGCGAGATCCAGGCACAGCAGGAGGAACGCTACATGGGGTTCAGCAATGAACTCACGACCATCGGTACCGCTATGGGGAGCATAGTCCAGGTCTTAAACCGGATTGAAACCACATTGAGGGACCATGTGGCACCCCAAAGGGCCCCTGTCACTAGCCAGGACCAGGAACAGCCCACCACCTCCGCCGGCGCTAGTGGACAGGAGGCCCCACCACAACGTCAGGCCACCAGAACCCCACCTCCTGCTGAAGAACAACCACCCCGCAAGCGGAACCTGAGATCTCACAGGAAGACAGAGTAGGATGCCAAGACCCCCGCCAGCAAAGGATACCCCCTGATGTCATCCCACTGTCCCACATTGTCACCCTGTCCAACCTTGAACTGCCCCTGCTCCATCCTTCCACAGGCCTATGGACAAGGCACCTGTGAAACTGAGAACTGGACTCTGCCATGGACATTACCCCACCCCCTCCCATCACCGTACTAATATCATGCATCAAAATCTAGCAACACAAATAAACACTCATTGCACTTAAAATATTCAGGAGTCAGCCTGTATTATTTACAAAAGTTTTACACAATACTGTACAATGATGGTCAGACAATTTGTGATGACAACATACCAATGTCAATACGCTTTTGTCCATGGGCTAAACAATCAGAAGTCACGCAGTGGGTCAAACAGCACTGAAAAGGGAAGTGAAAAGCAAAAATAAGTTAAAGAACAACTGGGGGTAAATGCAGAAAGTAGAGATGCAGGAGGCTTTAAGGAAATGTTAAATTGCGTGGGTGATTCTTACCTGTCTGCTACTGAAAATACTGTTGGATGACTGTGTCCCTGTTGTCTGTGTCGTCCCCGTCGTCTTCCTCCTCTTCACTCTCCACAGGCTCCACAGCTGCTACAACACCACCATCTGGACCATCCTCCTGCAGGAAAGGCACCTGCCGTCGCAAAGCAAGGTTGTGAAGCATACAGCAGGCCACGATGATCTGGCACACCTTCTTTGGTGAGTACATTAGGGATCCACCTGTCATATGCAGACACCTAAACCTGGCCTTCAGGACCCCGAAAGTCCTTTCTATTATCCTCCTCGTTCGCCCATGGGCCTCATTGTACCGTTCCTCTGCCCTGGTCCGGGGATTCCTCACTGCGGTCAATAGCCAAGGCAGGTTGGGGTAACCAGAGTCACCTAATAGCCACACACGTTGTCTCTGTAGCTGTTCCATCACATAGGGGATGCTGCTATTACGCATAACATACACGTCATGCACTGACCCTGGGAATTTGGCATTTACATGGGAGATGTACTGATCAGCCAAACAGACCACTTGCACATTCATAGAATGGTAATTTTTCCTGTTTCTGTACACCTGCTCATCGTCTTTTGGGGGTACTAAAGCCACATGGGTCCCATCAATGGCACCAATGATGTTGGGAATATGTCCAAGGGCATAGAAATCACCCTTCACAGTGGGCAAATCACCCTCCTCAGGGAAAACAATGTAGCTACGCATGTATTTCATCAGGGCAGACAAAACTCTGGACAAAATCTTAGAAAACATAGGCTGAGACATTCCAGATGACATGGCCACTGTTGTCTGGAATGACCCACTTGCCAAAAAATGTAGGACTGACAGAACCTGCACTAGAGGGGGGATCCCTGTGGGTTGGCGGATGGGGGACATCAGGGCTGGCTCCAGCTGGGCACACAGTTCATGTATAGTGGCTCGGTCAAGTCTGTAGCGTAGTATTATATGGCGTTCTTCCATTGTCGACAGGTCCACCAGCGGTCGGTACACGCGAGGATTCATCCTTCTCCTTGCAAGTCCCAGCGGACGGTGCCTAGGAAGGACAACATGGAGCACAGAGTCAAGCAACCCACAGGTACGTAACCACAGCTTGCACAGTAATTGAATCGAAATGCAGTGAAAGGCTTGTATGAGTGGCAATGCAAGGCCTAGGCCTCTGTGACGCAGTTGAAATTATGCCATGTGGGCCCTTGGAATGGCGGCTGCCTGACCTGTGAAGCGGGACAATGGTATGTGAGGTCACTGCGCTAGCGTGGCACACCGTGGCGGTAGGCGGTCGAAGACCGCTATACGAAGCCGCATTGGTTAACATTGAACCCCATGGGTTTCATGAGCCAATGACGATGTGCGCCGGCGGTCGCGGTACGCACCGCTGCGGTACGCACTGCCGCGGGCGTGACCGCCATTTTCTATCTGCTTAATCACTCGAGACCTGATCATCCACAGGAGAGGACCTATACTGCAAGTGCTGCTGTGACCTCGGTCTGGAAGATACAATGGCTGCTGCGACTGGGGAAAGGGCCCCTGCCTTCACTTCTGAAGAGTTGGAGAAACTTGTGGATGGGGTCCTCCCCCAGTATGCGCTACTCTACGGTCCTCCAGACCAACAGGTAAGTACACTGAGTGCACATTGAATGGGTTATGCCTGTGTGGAGTGGGGTGGATGTAAGTTGGTGGGGTGGGGAGAAAATGAGGAGTGCAAGGCACGTCAGATGAGAGAATGTGCCACATGGCAAGGTTGGGGAGGGGGGGGCATTCACATCTAACATGCAGAAAAATAACGTGTTTTCTTTCCCACCCTGTACATGTCAAACAGGTCAGCGCCCATCAGAAAATCGACATTTGGCGTGCCATCGCCAAGGAAGTCCGGGCCCTGGGGGTCTACACCAGACGGGGCACCCACTGCCGCAAGAGGTGGGAGGACATCCGCCGCGGAACCAGAAAGACCGCCGAGTCACTGCTGGGGATGGCCTCCCGACATAGGAGGGGTGCCAGTCGTACCCTGACCCCCGTGATGTCCCGGATCCTGGCGGTGGCCTACCCTGATTTGGATGGGTGCTTGAGGACATCACAGCAGACACAAGGGGGTGAGTATCAGCACATTCTGCTATCTTTATGCGCAGTGGAGGCGTCTGGGTGGGGGAGGAGGGTTGTGGGTGACATTAGGCCAGGGCGCTTTCTGTAGTGTAGCCCTCTCCTTTAGGCATGGCCCTGTGCCCCCGCCCCCCACCTCTGTAGGGTGCCAAGTACAGCTAACCATGGTCCTGCATCACACATGTGCGTGTTTGTTGTCCCTAGACCTGTTGGCCCAGTCAGAAGTACTGAGTAGTGTACCCCGATTGCGCGGCTTAGTGCATCAGGCACCTGTGTCTGTCCTCCCCGCCAACGGTGTTGACAAGGCATGCACTCAACCTGTTTTTATTTCTCCCCCCACCCTTTTTCTTCATCTTCTTGTGCATGTGTGCATTAGCATCCTCAGGCGGAGGAGATTTGGCATCGGAGCACGAGAGAGCTGCAAGTCACAAGGCCCCGGTGGGCACTTGAACAGACACCGAGGGCACCAGTGAGGGCGAGGGGAGCACCACCACGTGGACCGGTGAAGACACCAGCGACACGGACACGTCCTCGGTTGGGAGCTCCCTAGCGGTGGCGGCAACATCTGGGCCCCCCGCCTCTACAGGTACAGCCGCCACCCAGCGCACCAGCACCGCCCTCCCAGCAGCCCCTCAGCCTTCGCTCCGTGCTCGCTCGCCCAGGAAGGCGGGCGTCTCCTTCGTCCCAGGCACCTCAGCCCCTTCCCCTGTTGCCCCTGCTGCCCTCAGTGAGGAGGTCATTGACCTCCTTCAGACCATCATTGTTGGGCAGACTACCCTTTTGAATGCCATCCAGGGGGGTGGAAAGGGAGGTGCATCGGAGCAATGCCTACCTGGAGGGCATTCATTCGGGTCAGGCTGCCCATCAACGATCGTTCAATTCTCTGGCCTCAGCACTGACGGCAGCCATTGTCCCTGTTTCCAGTCTCCCTCTTCTAACTGCCTCCACCCTTTCTCTGTCTCCTGTTCCTCAGCCTATCCCATCCACACCATCAGACCAGCCTGCACACACCTCAACACCCAAGAGCAGCTCATCCAGACACAAGCACCACAGATCCCACAAACACTCACCCAAGCAACACCCAGATGCAGACATTCCAACAGTCACTACCACCTCTGTGTCCCCCTCCTCCTCGTCTCCCTCCTCCCTCCCTGTGACGTCTACACTCCCACATGCATGCACACCACCATCAGCCAGTGCTTCCATCACCAGCACACCCTCCAGTACAGTCCGCACACGTGCAGTCACCACCCCCACTGCCATTTACACGTCCCCTGTGTCCTCTCCCACTGTGTCTGTCACCCCCTCTTCCAAGACACATAAACGCAGGCAGACACCCAAACAACAGCCAACCACCTCACGACAGCCTACGTCTCAGTCACCTGCACCCAAAGACAGCACACCTGACTCTCCTACAACCACATCCTCTTCCTCCACTTCCATCACCACTACTCCTACCCTTTACCTTGGTCCTAAGAAATATTACCTCTCTAATCTTAACCTCTTTCCCTTCCCTGACCCACCCCCTCCATCTGCTAAGAGTCCCAAGAGCACCTCAGCCACCACCAGCCCTGCTTCGAGTGTCACAGTGGTGCATGGGTTCTGGAGTCCACCCTTTGGCGGCAGTGACACTTCACTCAGCAGCAAGGACACATCCAGCCCCCCCCCAGGCAAGAGGACCCGGAAACTAAAGGGCCGCCGTGAGAGGACCGACAAGGCTGCCCCCACGGAGCTCACTTCGGCCACTTCATCTGCCACAACAGCCAGGGGAGGCAAGGGCCCGAGAGCCCCATCTAAGGAGCGAAAGGGCAGCAGGTCGGAGAGGTCAGCCAGCAGGAGCGCGGAGCAGGAGGGCCCCACAAGCCCCATCCCGGCTGCAAGGGACGAGAACAAAGGGCCCAGGACTCCGTCCCCGAAGGGGCCTGCCACTGCACGGTCGGAGGGCGAGTGAGCAGGGAGTCCAGGCCAGGTCTGGCTCCCTAGACTTACTGGAAGAGCACCGCTGAACAGGGCCCCGCCGTGCAGACAGGCACCGCTGAACAGGGCCCCGCCGTGCAGACAGGCACCGCTGAACAGGGCCCCGCCGTGCAGACAGGCACCGCTGAACAGGGCCCCGCCGTGCAGACAGGCACCGCTGAACAGGGCCCCGCCGTGCAGACAGGCACCGCTGAACAGGGCCCCGCCGTGCAGACAGGCACCGCTGAACAGGGCCCCGCCGTGAAGACAGGCACCGCTGAACAGGGCCCGCCGTGCAGAAGTGCACCGCTCCGCTGGGCCCCGCCGTCTCAAGCACCGCTCCGCTGGGCCCTTCCTGTCAAGCACCGCTCCGCTGGGCCCCGCCGTCTCAAGCACCGCTCCGCTGGGCCCCGCCGTCTCAAGCACCGCTCCGCTGGGCCCCGCCGTCTCAAGCACCGCTCCGCTGGGCCCTTCCTGTCAAGCACCGCTCCGCTGGGCCCTTCCTGTCAAGCACTGCTCCGCTGGGCCCCGCCGTCTCAAGCACCGCTCCGCTGGGCCCTTCCTGTCAAGCACCGCTCCGCTGGGCCCTTCCTGTCAAGCACCGCTCCGCTGGGCCCCGCCGTCTCAAGCACCGCTCCCGCTGGGCCCTTCCTGTCAAGCATCGCTCCGCTGGGCCCCGCCGTCTCAAGCACCGCTCCGCTGGGCCCTTCCTGTCAAGCACCGCTCCGCTGGGCCGGCCGTCTCAAGCACCGCTCCGCTGGGCCCCGCCGTCTCCGGGAGCAGGGAGTCCAGGCCAGGTCTGGCTCCCTAGACTTACTGGAAGAGCACCGCTGAACAGGGCCCCGCCGTGAAGACAGGCACTGCTGAACAGGGCCCCGCCGTGCAGACAGGCACCGCTGAACAGGGCCCCGCCGTGCAGACAGGCACCGCTGAACAGGGCCCCGCCGTGCAGACAGGCACCGCTGAACAGGGCCCCGCCGTGCAGACAGGCACCGCTGAACAGGGCCCCGCCGTGCAGACAGGCACCGCTGAACAGGGCCCCGCCGTGAAGACAGGCACCGCTGAACAGGGCCCGCCGTGCAGAAGTGCACCGCTCCGCTGGGCCCCGCCGTCTCAAGCACCGCTCCGCTGGGCCCTTCCTGTCAAGCACCGCTCCGCTGGGCCCTTCCTGTCAAGCACCGCTCCGCTGGGCCCCGCCGTCTCAAGCACCGCTCCGCTGGGCCCCGCCGTCTCAAGCACCGCTCCGCTGGGCCCCGCCGTCTCAAGCACCGCTTCGCTGGGCCCCGCCGTCTCAAGCACCGCTCCGCTGGGCCCCGCCGTCTCAAGCACCGCTCCGCTGGGCCCTTCCTGTCAAGCATCGCTCCGCTGGGCCCCGCCGTCTCAAGCACCGCTCCGCTGGGCCCCGCCGTCTCAAGCACCGCTCCGCTGGGTCCTTCCTGTCAAGCACCGCTCCGCTGGGCCCCGCCGTCTCAAGCACCGCTCCGCTGGGCCCCGCCGTCTCAAGCACCGCTCCGCTGGGCCCCGCCGTCTCAAGCACCGCTCCGCTGGGCCCCGCCGTCTCAAGCATCGCTCCGCTGGGTCCTTCCTGTCAAGCACCGCTCCGCTGGGCCCCGCAGTCTCAAGCACCGCTCCGCTGGGCCCCGCCGTCTCAAGCACCGCTCCGCTGGGCCCCGCCGTCTCAAGCACCGCTCCGCTGGGCCCCGCCGTCTCAAGCACCGCTCCGCTGGGCCCCGCCGTCTCAAGCACCGCTCCGCTGGGCCCCGCCGTCTCAAGCACCGCTCCGCTGGGCCCTTCCTGTCAAGCACCGCTCCGCTGGGCCCTTCCTGTCAAGCACCGCTCCGCTGGGCCCCGCCGTCTCAAGCACCGCTCCGCTGGGCCCTTCCTGTCAAGCACCGCTCCGCTGGGCCCCGCCGTCTCAAGCACTGCTCCGCTGGGCCACGCCGTCTCAAGCACCGCTCCGCTGGGCCACGCCGTCTCAAGCACCGCTCCGCTGGGCCACGCCGTCTCAAGCACCGCTCCGCTGGGCCACGCCGTCTCAAGCACCGCTCCGCTGGGCCCTTCCTGTCAAGCACCGCTCCGCTGGGCCCTTCCTGCAAGCACTGTTCACGGTTCACTGTGCACACCATGCATCCTCCTTGACCAGTGGAGAAATTTATCCACCTGATGGACTGTGGCTTTGCACTCCCCAGGATGGTCCAGTGGGCACCCCACCCACTGTAGAGACATTGAGAGACTGTGGCAACCCACCCACTGTAGAGACATTGAGAGACTGTGGCTTTGCACTCCCCAGGATGGTCCAGTGGGCAACCCACCCACTGTAGAGACATTGAGAGACTGTGGCTTTGCACTCCCCAGGATGGCCCAGTGGGCAACCCACCCACTGTAGAGACATTGAGAGACTGTGGCTTTGCACTCCCCAGGATGGCACAGTGGGCATGGTGGCCCCTTCGTGGATCTGGCGTCGTGGACTCATGTGGCTGTGGTGCCCCCCCCTTCCCTTCCCCCTGAGGTGCCTGTAGCTTTTGTCATCAGATGCCCCTGCAGTGTTCTCTCCAAAGGACTCAGGTCTCCTGTGTGGGCTTTGCCCTTGTGTCGCAAAACTTTGGCCCACGGACTATTCGAAATTCGTACCATTTGCAGGACTCATTGCTTCGGTTATCCACTGCTGTGTATATGGACATTTTAAAATGTAAATATTTTTTTATAGTTGACCAATACTTCTCAGAGGCTATTTTGTACATAATTTTTTATTCCAAATTTGATTATGTTATTGCATTTTTAATGGGGGTTTGGGTGGTGTCACTGTGACTTGTTGCTCTGCATTGGTGTGTACATATTGGGGGGGGGGGGGGTGTCGCATATGTGTGCCCGTAACCCTTTCCTCCTCCCCCCTCCCCCCTCCCGTGTGTCGTAGGTGCAGTACTCACCGTTGACGTCTGCGCCGGAGTTCGTACTCGTGGTAGATGAGCAGGTAGACGAGAGCAGGTAGGATGTTCAATTCGGGTTCCATGCTGTCTTCCTTCCTCGTGGAGTGCGTAGATGTGAGCGTTTTCCCGTTCGTAGTCAGTTTCCGCCGTGTTTTTATCGGCGGGGCTCCCGCCCCGGAAAAGGTGGCGGATTGGTGAGTTGTGATAGGGTGGGCGGTACATTGTCTGCCGCCTGCATGTTGGCGGTGACCGCCGCGCTGTTTGTTTGTACCGCCGTGGCGGTCGGAGTGTTAAAGTGGCGGGCTGTGTTGGCGGTTCCCGCCAGGGTCAGAATTCCATTTTTTGGACCGCCAGCCTGTTGGCGGGTTGGCCGCTGCTTTATCACCGACTGCCAGGGTTAGAATCACCCCCTTAGTTTCTTAATGAACCACAGGCATTCATGGTTGTTTCTTAGTCTCTTGACTTTTAGTGGTGTTACTTCATTTATGTGTCTGACAGTGTTTAGTTGTAATGTGTTGTTATGACTTCCACTGAGAGGAGCTCACAGGAGGGATAGAAGTGGAGGCAGATCTTTTAGGCTAATGTTTGTGTTGATTTGTTTTGTGTGTCTTATTTAAGATTTGGGTCTGTGAGCAGGCTTTTGGTATGTGCATGTCCTGTGTTGAGGTGGAAGTAAATAATGTGGTATTATGACCAGACTACTGGTTGGATGGGGTCTATAATTAGGGATTCATCTGTGGCTATTAGCAGGTCTAGTGTTTTTCCCTTTATGTGTGTGGGGTTGACACAGTGTTGCTTTATGCCATTGTTTCCTATGAAATGTTTCAGTTTGTTCTCAGGATGTTATTGGTGTTGTTCCAGTTGATGTTGAAGTCACTTGCTGGTTTCCAGGAGTGACTGTAGTGTTAGGAAGTCTATTAGTTATTTTGAGAAGTGATGCTGATCTCTTGGTGATTGAAAAATTATGAGGAATTTGATTGGTGAGAATCCTGATGATGTGAGGTCTGCTCCTAGACAAAAGCGAAGTATTTCCCAGTTTCAAAAAGTGTTGATTTGTAGGGCGTCCCCCTAAGATGACTGCTGGGTCTCCTAATTTTCTTCCATTTCGGTTACAGCGTCTTACAGTAAACCTCTGAGGGATTGGTAGAAGTATCATGGGTGCTGCAGTTTCATTTTGCCATTTTTCTGTAAGAAATGTTTTATCAATTTCATCTGAAACAAGTACTTCCACTATTTCTGTGCAATCTTTAAGAGAGAATCTGCAATTGTGGAGAATACATTTTATTGGAGGTTGATAGAGTTGACTGCTTGGCCTGGGCATACTAATATATTGATGATTTGTTGGGGGGGGGGCTCTCTCCCATCATCGGCTCTCTCTGAGCCTCACTGTCTCTCTTATTGGTATCTTATGGGTTCTTTTGGTCGTGTCCTATGTATTTGTTTCCTTGTGACACTGTACAATGGCATGTCTTCTTGTGAGATCCTATTGTTGGTCTCTTATGGTCTGTGTGAGTTGACGTGTTGCAGGCTTCTCACGTTTGGGTTTTTAATGGGATTCAGGTTCTCTAATTCTTCCTCACATGTGATCATTGTGTAGCTGGTTGTCCTGTTGATGCAGATGGTCACTGGTTTGATTTCCTTGGATAGCTTGTCAAGGTTGTATTTTATTTGTTGGAGAATTGTAGGCAACTGTGTGTGTGGGTGCAGTGGTGTTGACTGGGATATAGTTTAAGTTATGCGAGTTGTGTATGGAGTTGTGGTGTTTGTGGTAGGTTGGACTGAATGTGGACTCAATGGTTCTGCGAGGCACTGATGCTTTGAGTTAGTTTTCTTGTGTGATATTCAGATAGAGGTTCTGGTTTCTTCTGTTTGGGCTCAACGGGTGGCTGTGGTTTGAGCAGGGTATGTGGTTCAGGGGTAAGTAATTTGTATTGACTATGCCTTGAGTACGGTGTGTTGGTGTACGTTGGGCTTCATGTTATGTGTGTCGGGCTCTTAAGTGGGAAGCTGATGGGGGAGACATATGTTTGGGTTTGGTGGGTGTTTGGTAGGGTCATCATGCGAGTTGTGTTGTGCCATGGGAAACGTTCCAATCTGCGTCTTTGATATGGTATGTTTATTGGGTGTGATTCTGAGTGGGTTTGTTAGGTTATTGGGGGCTTAGTGGATCTATTAAGCTGGTACTTCTTCAGTTTTGGGTGTTACATTGTTGTATCTAGGCTGATATTAAGAGGTTGGTGCTCTTGGAAGACCTGTTTGATGGTGTTGTGGGGAGCTTCTTCCTTGGATTTTTGACCGGACATTGATTGAGTCAGCGAGGAGGTTCCTAAAGTACTTTTGTTCCATAGTGTTTTGTTAGGTTTCATCTTGAGAGTAAGATTGATGCAAGGGGAGATCTGGTTATCTGTTTCCTGGTTTGTGTGCCAGGTTTTGTTGGTTGTGAATGTTTTGGTGTGGCCTAGTACCATGATGAGTAGGTGTATTCATCAATTCCATAAGCCATGTGGAGACTTAGTTCTGGTGTGTCTGAGTTCCTTTCGTTGTTATTGGTGGTCGGCTGTGTCATGCTTGGTCATACTGTCTATGTTGTATAGTGGACTTGGTTGTAGGGTAGTTTTATGAACTTTTCGGGTCGTTTTAGAACAGTCTGTTTCAGGTTTTTGATGCATGTTTGGCGAGATTTGGTGAGTAGATTATTCTGAAGGAGTGGGGACCAGGTGGCTTTTAGCCTGTATGACAAGTGGTTTGGTGTGCCTCTTTTTGTTGTTCGTCGTGAAGGCTATGCCTATGTCAGTATTTGAGTAAGGGTGAGAGTGGTTTAGCTTACTGAGTGATCTATATATCGTTCTGCTCTGTTATAGGTTTTGTGTGTCAGATGTTGTTGAGCTTCCTTTAATGTACATGGGTATTTGGGGCATTGTCAGCTTAATTGATATCCTGGGTAGTGCCTATCTCTGCTTAGTGCTGGTTGGTTGTTTATTTTCTATTGTGTCTGTCTAGCTGGTGGTGATTTGTTATTAGGTTGGGTGTTTCTTGATGTGCCTGACAAGGTTATGTGGTCACTGAGTTTGGTGTCTAGGTGTTAGTCTCACCTATCACTTGGCTAGTCAGTGGTAATTTATCTTTTTATCTTTAGGGCAGTTTGGTTGGGTATAGGGTGTCCTTATTCCTTGTAATGTAAAACCTTCTTTCCTCTGCCTGGTTATACTCTATCCTCTGCTAGGTTATTTTTTTATTCTCTGAGCTTTCTATCTATTGTTTGCCACCAGTTGATTTGTTGGTTTGATTTAAGGCACAAGAACAGTTGGATTGTGCTGCCCTATGTACTCTGCCCAAATGTATTTATAGTCCGCATGCTTGGGTTGACATATTCCTGTTTGTAAATATTCAATACTGTCTGCTCGATTTGTTGTTTAATTATTTCCTCGGATCTGCTACACCGGGTCTTATTCACTTAGTTAGGTGTGTCGTGTTTTGGGAATGTCATGGTTCCTCCAATCCAATGTGTTTGGTTGTGTTTAATTGATTTGTTCAGTCTAGTTATTTCATGGTCATCATTCTTCAATTAGTTTGGTCTGCCTAGATGTTTAAATTGATGCAATCTGCTCCCTTGCAATCAATTAGTCGAGTCTTGTGATGGAGCAGATTTGAGGGCAGCTCCACATAGGCTGGACAATGGTATTTCCACCCAGGCACACCAGAGATAAACCTTGCTGCATTTGCACTGTCCCTCCTATGCAAGATGGCGTCAGACTTCCAAGGAGGGATTGGGGGGAGGGGAGGGGGGGGGGGGGGGTAGTGGGGAGGAGTTGGGGGGCAAATGCTCATTCCGGAAACTGACCTCCCTAAAAGGCCTAGTGCACACAATGACATATGAACGGTAGGAGTGCCCTCCACATCAAGGCAGGTAGAGATCAGCTCCCTTTGTTTGTGTGTTTTGTGTCTGGGGTATGCCCAAGGAGGCATAATGTTGGGTCAGATCCCCCGCCCTGGGCTACTCTGTGTTTCTCAATATGACTAGGATCCATCTGACTATGAGAGATGCTGACCACTCTTTCCACTATGTTGCCTTTGTTATGGTGCCTGGTATCTCCTATCTTCCTTCCTGTTGTGGCTGGCTTTCCTTTGTTGTGTCAAGACACGGTCTTGTGTGCCTGCCTTGCAGCTCTGCACAGGTTAGTCTTGATCCATGTTTCGCGCTCAGGGTCCAGTCATGGACTGCCTCCTTCCTCTTACAGGCTTTTGACGGTCGCCCTTCATCACTTTCAGTCCTGGACTGTCTGTGCTACTCCGATCACCAGTGGGCTATGGTGCTTTGATGATTGTAGACCATTAAGGCTTTACACAAACATGATCCTATACCTTGGGATCTACATACGTGGGACTCCATCACTTTCCCCATCTTGGATACTTGCACGGTTCATTGTTCATCTGAGAATGCAAGACATTCTTAAAAAAAAACTACAATACTCCTTTTGGTGGGAAAGATGTAGTGTTTGGAGATATTCTTCAGTTGACACATGTCAAAAGTTAGCCAGTATTTAATTCACTTGTTCACGAACAAACAAACTCTTTAGGCAGCATTTGGAATGTTAAAATTTGGTCAAATTTCCAATACAAAGAATTAACTAGAACTATGAGACAGCCTGCAGATGCGGATTATGGAAATATATTGAAAGACATCAGTATAGGAATAGTGTCATAAAAAGGTAAGTTGAACCTTGACAGTCATACTTTAACTACTCTTTTCCAACACCAAAAGTCTGCAGAAGCTGCAATTGAGGAGCTCCTTAAATCTTGTAAATAGATTGTGTTCCCCATGCCAACACTGGTAGAGTGTGCACAGTTCAATACTGATAGGCAGATTTGCTGATGTTACAGCAAGAGGACATTATTAACCTTCCATGCAAAGATAAGATGGAGCATCAAGGCTTAAATTTAGAACTATGTCAAACAGTGGTAAACAAGCTTGAAGGATGTAAGAAATCAGTGTGTCAAGTATGGCTGGCTTAGAAAACACTAAGCTTCTGTAAAAATTGTAGAATTATTCTACAAGGGAATTTTGACTGTTGAAGAGGGCTTAGTGATTGCTGCTATGAGAAATGTAGTAGACTTGTTTTAGTATATTTTGATAAGATTTGAATTTACAGAGGAAACAAAAGAAACAGGTATATGAAGTGCTAGGTTCCTGTTAGTCAAAGTGCCCTAAATTCATAAATCTCAAGGATTAAGTCTGGAAACAGCACTTATTTTGGCCAAAAGGTTTCAAAGAGGGAACATATTGTGTTGCACTGTCACAGGTTAGGCCACTTTCAGGGCTGTACCTTGTAGATTTCGATGAGAGCAAACAGCCCATGTGTTAGAGAGTGTAATTATTGCAAAGTATGTACGCTCCTCATCCAGGTCAATACCCAATCTATAAAAAATGTATCATCTGTCACAAACATACATTTACTGAAGTGTCTGAAGACTGGAAAAGCAGAACTGTTGATAAGATCAAACAAGAAGTGAATAAAAAAACTGTAAGCAGATACACACATCATGGTAGGATAGCAGTTTTCAAATGTTTCAGGAGTGGTGAATGCCCCATTTCTGTAACCTCAAGTATCTCAGAAAATTAAAGAAAATAGAGACACGCCCTTATATAGAGCACTGTCATCTCTGACTACTCGTATCTCATTCTTCCATGGGTATACATGATTGTGTTGACATTTGTACAGGTGCCACACAACTTTCTGTAAATTCGCAAGAAGATGCTTAAAAACTCCTAATGGTAGTGTTAGGCATTCTAAAAAAAATGAGACTATTCCCATTAATGATTTGTTACTCATGGCAATGCGAATGTCAAAATGGTCACCCTTCATAAATAATTCACAATCAAAGTGATTTGTGCATTTAACCATGCCAGATTTCAAGTTGGTGACATTTGAGATTTGATAAGCTGTGCAAAAATAACTGCAGAGTTCAAATTGTTAGTCAAAATCGTAAGTAAGTCATCCTAATGCTACAAAGGTGTAGAGCAGATGGCACTAAAATGAATACACAATATTGTGGCGGAAATCCTTCAGTACGTGTAACACAGCAGTCTTCTGGTACCTGCCGCTTCTGCGGTCTTTGCAAAAGACCACCGAAGTTGTAATGAGGGCCTGATAATGTCTTGAAGCTTGGGTACATTGTCAGCAAGTCACACTGTAACTTCAGCTGGAACAGTGTCTCCAGGACCTAAAGAAGGTCCAGCAGCAGATGTTGATGCCCCTGCTCCATCTCTTCCTTTCCCGCCATTTCCAGGCCAAACAGGGCAAAAAAAATAATAATCTACGCAAACATTTTTTCTTTTATAACAATTTTTGATCTAACTATAACTTGCATCAGGCCATACACTGCTTACTACCTTACATATTACATCACTTATGGCATTTTATATGACATCATTGATGACATAACTGCTGCCATTATCCACCACACTGCTCTTCCAAATACACTTTAAACAGCTATAACATTTCCCTTAAAAAGAAAAATTCTTAACCAAGAAACAAGTCCCTCAACACAGACAAACCTCTAACCAGACTGTACTACGCACAGCCGTTGCCCTCCACTGAGGTCTGTCAGGATAGACAATTACATTACCAGACCCCAATACATACAACAAATGTCAGGCTTTTAAGTAGTCCAAAATGTAGGTGCCAGATTGCTCAGCCATCTTCCACCCCTAAGTAGAGTGGACCAAATTCGGAAATTTCCTTCACTGGCTACCCACTAGGAAGAACTGTGCACTTAAGTTCCTCTTTCACATCCATCAATTACTGTGCAGAGGTAGCCCTTTTTACTTATGTGTGAGGATTAACTTTCTTAGCAAACAGGAAGCCTTAGATTTTCTGACATGGCACTGAATACTCCACGTCATACAGGCATAGCATTGTCGTGTGGCCCCTCCTTCTCATATCTTGCTTGGCCTTACTAAAACAAGTTGCCTTTAGACATCTGATTTTGTCAAAATGTCCCTACATTAAAAAATACTCAATACTTGGCTATCCTAAAGCAGTAGCTGCTACTTCATGGCCCTTTTTGGGACATTCTATTCTTTAGGCTTCAGCACCAGAATACTGCATTTGGAGCGAGTTATTTCAGCTTAATAAATGTAATTAACAAATCCTAACATAACATTGGTTTGCTAAAATATCTGAAAAGAAAGACCACTCCATTACCATACTAAACTACACAGAGCCATCACAGTAAAAACAGCAATAAGACCAGTTCCTTCGCACACCCTATTACACAAAACCATCACCCTGCAAACAGGGCTCACAAAACAGAACAGTCCCTCATCTCAATTCACTACACACAGCTGTCACCATGTACAGAAGTCTCAACACAAGCAAGTCCATCATCATATCATACTACTCACATCAATCATCCTGGAAAGATGTTTTAGTGCAGAGGCCACGCCATCATCCCACTCTACTATGTAAACTCTTCATCCTGTATAGCGGTCTCTATAAACAGCCCACTCCCTCAAAACAGCTAAACACCATTAGCTTGGGAAGCCATTATTATGCACAACCTTTGTCTTGTGCAAACCGAATTACAGAAAATCAATTCCGCCCAGACAGACAACACTAAGTAGGTATCCGAGCCCCTACTATGCTCAATTTTAACCTCTTCAAAGCTGTTCATAAAGAGGCTAGTTCTGCCTGTAACCCAGGCAAATTATGTGCCAGTGGAAGATGTCACCCATGATGTCATTTGAGATATCAAAGAGGTCATAGAACATGTCACGAGTCACGTTAAATGTGAGGTCTTAAGCAGTACATGGCGGGGCACAAGTTAAAGTTACCTCATTAAATTATAAGTATCGAATGTCAGTGGTTTTTCATTTTTGAAATGTAACTCCATGGCTGACATTGTTACCCAATTATAATGTCCCTTTAGCCTTTAGGTTTTTCTGTGATTATATAATATACAATGGCGGTCTCTGTGTAGATATAGTACAACCTCAATCGGAAGAGCGCTTTACATCCCTATGTGAAGTTACATATAGCGTGACCTCGTACTTATTTCTATTCTCAAATAACATATTACTCTAGACTCGCCTCCCTCATTACCTGAATGCACATCGTAAAACTTTTATCAAAACGGGCGCCACTCTTCATTTTTCCTCATGTGCTCGAAAGTCGTTGGGTATGTGTTGAATTCAAGATTGCAGAGTAGAGTACCTTATGTGGCCAAAAGTGGTCCCCAGTGACACCTATGGGCAGCATGCGGTACTGCACCCTCTCCCTGCACATTAGAATGATAAATGTTGCAGTTTTTTTTTTTTTCAGCCACCATATTTTAAGTGTGAAAGCGATAACATAACTGTGTTCTTCCTGATTACATTTCACATACTTGACTTAATCTTTTTTTTTGGTCCATGCTATCCAAAGCATTCCCACTGTAATTACACTCTGTCAACAGAGGTCTCAAATGTGGTGTAGTGCCAAAGCTGCTCCCTTTGTAACTTGGGAACAAAGTTTGAGTATTGCCATCTGTTCACCATACCTTGATTCTGGGCAATTCACTTAATCTCCCCGTGACTCCCAAAACAATCATTTGCACTTGTGTAATATAAATGGTGCTCCTGTAAAGTGCTTCGATGCCTGCTGGCTGTGTTCGCGCTATATAAAACTGCAAAATAACTGCAGTGATTTTGGAGAAGATTTTCAGCCATAATTCGTCCAGAACCAAGAATTCACATAGATGGCGAGCTTGAAGTCACTTTAAAATGTATATCCGGTCATCCTTTGTGGCATGAAAAGCTACTTTCGGTCTGGTATGGTGTGATGTCTGTCAGATTTCACCAGGAATTTTTACACACAGGCAAAAACCCGTCCACACTCTCCGTTTGGAAATGCTTCAAAAATGTTGGGCATTTCACAAAGTAATGTAGTTTATCCCACCTACTAAAACTACAAATCCACATTCCTCTCTATTTCCGCTGCCCCACTTGTGCGCCCTTCTTACCACATAATAGTATGTTTCAGCCACTGAAAGCATGGGATGAAAAAGTTTGTTTGCACAGATTGGCACGTGTCACGCTGATTAAAAAATGCCCCTCCAGTTCCAACTTCTACTTAGTAACAACAGCGAGGAGATGTAAGGATGTTGCTACTTATATTTTCAGTCAGCATATTACACGTCTCCCTTCCCTCATAACCCGAATGCAGGACATGGCCCAAAAACTCATTGGGGATGTGTTGAATTGACCACTGCAGGGTGCAGTACCTTATGTGGTCAAAAGACGTCCCAAGGGACACCTAGGAGAGCCTGTGGTATTTCACCTTTTCCCTGCTTCTTGCACATTACAACAGTAAATATTGCAGGCTTTTTGCAGCCAGCATATTACAAGTATAAAAACGTTAAGGTAACCATGTTGTTCCAGCTTACATTTCACATGCTTTACTTAATCTTGCATTCTCTATTAGTGTTTGCTTTTTCCAGGATGTTGTTACTTTTTTCACAGCCAGCATATTACTCGTCTACCCTTCCTCATAACTTATTCTCCATTATCTGGTTCTCCAGCGGTGCAAGGTCATACGAATGGCAATAGCGTTATGCAAATATGAGCATTCCACTGCATACAAAATAAAACAAAAGTTAAAAAAAAAATTTTTTTAAAAAATGCCGTTTGCAACGCTGACACCTCTGACTTTCCTAAATGCAAGACCTAATGCATTGCAAATGCTTGTTGTACTTTGGTGCAAATACGTTCAGACATTTCTGAGAAATAATGGTTTAAACGTCTGGACAGTTGGTACTGTGCGACTAGTGCAGTACCGCAAATCGAAAAAACAGAGCGATCTGGTTGGCCTACATGGCTCAATTTCCTTTCCGATATCTTGGTCCCACAGGACCAAGTGTGCAGACTGGCGCTGGCCACACACAAATAGAGATGTTGTGGCTGCCATGATAAGACATCTGGAGTCTGTCCTTGTGCCCTGAAACTGTTAAAAATAAACACATAACATATAAGGAGGCAGAGTAGCAGTACCCTGACCTTCCCCTTTAAGTTCCTGGTGGCAAGAGGTGGTTCCGTAAAGGGGCCCCCATGGCCAAAAAACAACTGCTTTGTGGTAGACAGCAAGGACCTTTGTGTGGTACCATTGACAAACTAAAGAAGAAAAAAAACATGAACACATGTTCCTGTGGGCACAAGTGACGCAGAGCCCACTCCAACCAATAAGACCTTATCTGAGGCCAAGTCCCTAATACAACACAGTCTTTTCCTTGTACCAAACCCTTTGCGGGTAGCCAACCTCTTATGGGCAAACAGACATTGCCCTATTACGCACAGCCTTTGCCCTGTGCACATCTCTTAAAGGAGCGCTCATTCCATTCAGACACTAAAGCCCCTTAGGGGCTCAGGACTCTACTACTCACAAGTCCTCTTCCTGGGCACAACTGTTAATGGAGAACCCACTCTCTCCAAACAGCCAAACCCTCTTAGGTGGCTAAGCCCCTACTATGGCAGCCTTTGCCCTGTGCTCAACCCTTTATTGAAAGCCGGCTCCTTCCAAATAAGTTCCCTTGGGTGCTTAAGATTCCTACTAATCAAAGCCTTCTTCATGGAGAGCCCACTTCCTCTCCACAAGTCCTTAGGTGGAGAAGCCCATACTACACAAAGACTTTGCCATGCACACCACTCTTCATGGAGAGCCCACTGCTTCTAGACACCTAAGCCCCATTAAGTGGCTAGGCACTTACTAACCACAGCCTTTGCACTGTGCACAACTGTTCACGGCGAGTCCAATCCATCCAGATTCTCAAGCCCCCTAAGGTGGTCAATCCCCTACTACGAATAGGCTGCATCCTGTACTGAACCCTTTGCGTGTAGCCGACCTCTTGTGCACATTCAATGAGACACAGATGGTGAAACCCCTATTACACACTGCTTTCCCCTTGTAGGAAAGTCTTTATTGTCAGCCCACTCCCTACAGACACCCAAACCCTATTTGGGGGCCAAGGCCCACTACACATATCTTTAACCCCTGTGTACCGGTTTGTTTGCAAGTAGACGACCTCTTGTGAACAATTATTGAGAAACGGATGGCAAAGCAACTACTACGCACAGCCTTTGCCTCATACAGACATCTCCAGAGAAAGCTCACTCTCCCCAGACATCTAAGCCCCATTAGGAGAGGTCAAGCCTCTAATACACTCTGCCTTTGCCTTGTATCAAATTCTACACCAAAAGTTTCTCTCTTTATGAACCACACATGGCGACTTAGTAACTCCTGCACATGGTCTTAATCTTGCGCACCACCTATCATGGACTGCACACTACCTCTAGACAATAAAGTCTCCTTAGGTGGCCAAGATCATACTATGCACAGCCTTGGCCAACTACATAACTGTTCACGGAAAGCCCACTGCCCCCAGACACTCGAGTCCCATTCGGGAGCCAAGTCCTACTATCCACAGCTTTCGTCCTGTACCAAACATTTTTTGGATATCTAACCTCTCAAGGGGAAGCAAGCACATACAGGTCGGGAATTTTCTTCAGGTGCTGCATATGGTCTTGGCTCCTATGCATACCCCTTCTTGGACAGCACACGCCCTCTAGACCTCCTAGGCAACTTGGGTGGTTAAGTCCCTACTACACACAGCCTTCTCACTATACCAAACCTTTTGAAAATAAGCAACCTGTTGTGGGCAACCCACCGCACATGGATGGGCTAGTAACTGCTGTGCACAATGTTTGTTTTGTGCACAACCCGACAGAGAGCCTACTCCCTCCGGACATCCAAGCTCTATCAGATGGCCAAATCCCTACTAAGGACAGTCACTTACCTGCACTGATGCCTTCATGGATAGTTCACCTCTTTTAGGGAACTAACTATAAACAGGTGGGCTAGTAACACAGTCTTTGTTCTGGGCATAACCAGTTCTGGAGAGCCCAGTCCTGCCTCGGGAAGCCAAGCTCCCCCTACAGAAAGTGTTTTGTTGTGTATTAAACCCTTTGTGGATAGCCAATGTGTCATCAGCAACTTATTTATCAGTGGGCAAGTGTCTGCTGTGCAAAGTCTTTGCTTCTATGCACAACACCTCTGGAAGAGCACTCCCTGTAGAAACACAAGCCCAGTTAGGTAGTGAAATCCAGACTATAAACATTCTTTACTCGATACGTCTCTTTGCGGCAAGCTGACCCTTGTGGACAACCAACGTATCACATGTGCAGTGGGCTGTCTTCTCACTGTGCAAAACTTTTCTCAAAGTCAACTCTCTCCGGATATAGACAGCCACTTAGAACACCAAACCTGTACTACACACAGCCTTTGTGATGCACCAAACCCTTTGTGGGTAGTAGACGTCTTGTGGGTAATACACCAGACAGGGGTGGGCAAGCCCTTCAGCACCTGGTATTTTTTTCTGAATATAACCCTTTACGGATGGGACAGTCTCTTTAGACACTGAAGCTCCTATAGGTGGTAAAATCCTTAGAGGGGAGGGTGGGGTAAAATACTTAAAATAATAATAATAAATAAATGTTAGAATGTTACCAAGGTACTCCAGTTAAATACCTGTGAAAGAGGGGATTTACCCGCTACAACATCACAGTACTAAAACATGTATTAGAAAATGAAGTTTCTTTCAAATAATTTGTGTAACTGGGAGGAAGGTGTGGCTCTGAGAAGAGCCACAGTGTTGATAATGTGTTGTGCACACTTATAGTTAGAACAGGATTAATTCCTTGATAATGTTAAGGAAGATATTCCCCTCTCATGTGAAACAGACTCGCAACTTTGGTCATTTTTTTGCTTACCTTGCTACAGGACACAGGGCTGCCGGCACGGACCACCGAAACTAGCGGCACCCGCTTTGCGGCCGCCGCCGTTGTAGGCTGCCTGCTAAAACACGCTGGGAGGACTACAATACCCAGAATCTTCTGGGTTTTCTGTGCGCCAAGTGGCGCGAAAGTGCTGTTACGCCCCCCGGGCCCTTAAATTGCAACAAGGTACACCGCACCGCGGGACTTGCAACTTTGGTCATTTTTTTGCTTACCTTGCTACAGGACACAGGGCTGCCGGCACGGACCACCGAAACTAGCGGCACCCGCTTCGCGGCCGCCGCCGTTGTAGGCTGCCTGCTAAAACACGCTGGGAGGACTACAATACCCAGAATCTTCTGGGTTTTCTGTGCGCCAAGTGGCGCGAAAGTGCTGTTACGCCCCCGGGCCCTTAAATTGCAACAAGGTACACCGCACCGCGGGACTTGCAACTTTGGTCATTTTTTTGCTTACCTTGCTACAGGACACAGGGCTGCCGGCACGGACCACCGAAACTAGCGGCACCCGCCGCCGTTGTAGGCTGCCTGCTAAAACACGCTGGGAGGACTACAATACCCAGAATCTTCTGGGTTTTCTGTGCGCCAAGTGGCGCGAAAGTGCTGTTACGCCCCCCGGGCCCTTAAATTGCAACAAGGTACACCGCACCGCGGGACTTGCAACTTTGGTCATTTTTTTGCTTACCTTGCTACAGGACACAGGGCTGCCGGCACGGACCACCGAAACTAGCGGCACCCGCTTTGCGGCTGCCGCCGTTGTAGGCTGCCTGCTAAAACACGCTGGGAGGACTACAATACCCAGAATCATCTGGGTTTTCTGTGCGCCAAGTGGCGCGAAAGTGCTGTTACGCCCCCCGGGCCCTTAAATTGCAACAAGGTACACCGCACCGCGGGACGCGCGCGGGCGGCGCCGGGCTAAGCCCGGGCAAAGGGCGGGCCCTCTGTGGCCCTCAGAGGCCTGAAGAGACTGGACTGGGCACGGGACTCTGCCTAAACTGTAAATTAGCTGTATTACATCTTGATTACGCGGTTTTGTGTTTCGTATTGCTGAATTATAGCTGGTGGTATTTACTGCAACCAACCTATGATGGCTAACTGTAATAACTCCGCCAAAAATCTAGGGGCTACTATGCTTGATAACTACCTGGTTAAGGTGGTTAAAAAGATTAATAGCGATCGCAGAGTCTCCCTAGGGAAAGGAGGTTCCCTCGTTCAGACACACCCTAGTTCCTCCCCACATATAGTGTCTACTTTTGAGGATCTGGGTGCCAACACTGAAAAGGATATGATATTAATTGAGGCACAGATACATTCTGATCCCATGGACTCCACGGGTATAATTGGCGAGAGTCCATCTAGCCCCGTGGTTATGGCAGAGACTTCCCCCCAACCAGCAAGAGCAGTTAGGGCTTGCAGAAAGTCGTTGGGCAAAAGAGGAGTGGGGAAGGTTAGCAATTCTCGAAAGCCCCTCGAAGCAAAAACCCATACTATTAAAACAAAAGGATTAGACGGGGGATCTGTTAAGCCAGTGGGTTGCTGTTATAACAGGCAGTATATTGAAAATATACTGGCAACAGTAGAGGATAAGTTAGTGACAAAAATGGCTGAAATTTTTAGCACATTATTGCTGAAAATTGAAGTACTTACCCAAGAGGTTCATAGTCTGAGGGTACAAGCAACATCGACACCAGCAGATGTACTAACGGTACCTCTAGATTTACCATCTGGAAATTGTGTTGAGCAGGCAATACTCGTGGGCAGCAGTTTAAGACATAAAGCCCCATGTAACGAAACAAGTTTGGAGGCGGAGCCCACTATACCTAGGGAACCCGAAGTGATCCGAGGGTCCCTAGAGGGTAGGCCTCAACCAACTCGAGTTCATAAGGAAGCAAGAGAGCACAACAATAATTATAATGTTAGGATTGATCTCCCACCGGAGGCCGCTTCATTTGTATGTATATTGTCAGGAGTCCCAGAACTTAGTTCAGGAAAAAAAGAAGGTTACAATGACTTAAAAAATAAAGTAGCCTTCTGGCTTACTAAGAATAGACCCCTCCCTCCTACCATTGATGGTAAAATCTTAAATGTGAGAAGGGTGGGTTGGCTTGGCCACATGATTAAAGATATCCCAGGTGATCTGGTAATAGTTAATTTCAGGAGTACTAATGTGGTCCCATTTTTGAGAGGCTGGTGTCCGCAATTTGCAGATGGACCAATAGTCACGTGGAAATTACCAGATTTTTATCCTACGGTGTATCCCGAGGTGAAGGTGCCTTCCCAGATTAACGAAAATGTCATTAACCCTCTCAGGGGTTGGTCCGCACCAGAAAGCATTGAACCCTTGATTACTGCCGGGAGATATGGGCCGTTATCCTGCCTAGATGAGAATGATTGACTCATCGGTAGAGAAGAAATAGTTAATTTAACTTTATTGAAATCCCCCCACATAGAAAATATAAGTTGGAAGGCTATTGCCACAGATCAAAGTAATAATCCTGACATTACCCCTGTTGGTACATTGTCTGCATTATCCAATTTTAGTACGGACTCACCCTCTGCTTTAGCTGAGCCTGTTGATATGTTATCAAGGTATATATCCTGGAATATAGCCGGTCCAGCCAGTGTATTCCTGATTGGAGGGACTTCATAGATCAGGGCGATATAATTGCATTCCAGGAAACATGGGCTCTCACACCGATTTTTCGGGTGGGGTATCTGAACCTTAGCAAGCCAGCAATTAGAGGCCAGAAAGGGCGTCCTGTTGGAGGTCTTACAATTTGGGTCCGCCAAAGTGCGGGTGTAAGAGTTGAAGAAGTGACAATTGATAGTCCAGACATAATTGCCTTAAAGATAAAGTCCAACCAAGGTACAAACATCCTGTTGGTTAATATTTATGTCAGGGGCCTCCAGGGAGGAAGGGTTTCTCCGACCCTTCTCCTGTTGGATGACATTCTATCAGGAACAACGACCGATGGCCACAAGATTGTGATGGGGGATTTTAATACTTGTTTTGAGCCTTTGGGTAGTGAGGACGGCCCACTCACCGAGGATGAGGACCTATCCTGGGGTATTCCCCAACTTGAGTTACCTCCGATTGCTAAGTGGTCGAGCTCAGCCACCTATATCAAGGGGCTATGCCTGGATATGGGTCTAAGAGCTGTTAATGGAAGGGTCAAGTCAGATAGGAAGGGCAGGCATACGTTCAACAACGGCAGACATAGCAGCCGTATCGACTATATTTTGGTCGATGTGAGGCAGTGGTTTGCAGTTGTTGATATGCTAGTTACGGAACGCCCAGAGAGCGATCATGACCCGCTGGTTTTGACCTTAAGGGATTCCAGTTTTCAGAGGTCTGTGGGCAGTGGTCCTAATATAACAGAAAAAGTGGTCATTGTGAGCAATGATTCGCGCAGGGTACGTTGGCCCAAAATAGCTGTGGACGCTGGGGCCCGCAGGGCGATAAGAACCTTAGTGTCTAGTTCTATGGAGCTTATAAACAATTGTGGCTCTCAGGACGAGATTAACAGCGAACTTATACGTACCCATTCTGACTTGTTTCAGGAACTTAAAAAGTTGTTCATCAAATTTATCCCTAAACAACCTAGGACCAAGAAATACTCATCCATAACCTGGTTTGATAAAGAGTGTAGCAAGACAAAAAGAGTTCTCTTTGAGGCTATTAAAAACAAAAATCATAGCCAGATTAGATCTTGTAGAAAACTCTATAATGAGGCAAAACGTAAAGCAAAACAAAAGTGGGACGAGGAACGCTGGCTAATGCTGTCAGAAGCCTGTGGTAAACGCAATATGCAACAGTTTTGGTACCTCATAAAATGGGGTATCTCGCAGGACGCCCACTATAGCCCAGCATCTGTCTCTAATCATCAGTGGGTAAAATTTTTCGAGGATCAGTTTAAGTGTCATACAGTAGAAGTGACTATACCCTACTGTCTTGAGCCCGTCGAGCCGTTAATATTCTCAGTTACTGAAGTTATCAATTGCCTGCAAAACATTCCCAAAGGGAGGGCCCCTGGCCCAGATGGTATTCCAGCTGACATTTTTTTGGAAGACCAGGACCTGTGGGTACCTTATATACTCCACCTGGTGAATGCAGTTGCAGCAGGCGCTAAAATTCCTGACTCATGGTATGGGGCAGAAATCCTTCCTATATACAAGAAAGGCGATCGCTCAGTACCTTCAAATTATCGGCCTATCAGCCTTATTGATGCGATTCAAAAAATCATAGCGCGCCTCATTTTAGGGAGGATACAGGAATGGACAACAGACTCAGATATTTTGACTCTGTTGCAGGCGGGTTTTAGACCTCATGTAAGCACCCTTGATCAAGCCTTTCGTTTTGCCCTTTTATATTGGAAAACAGTTTTTTGGGGTAAGGGCAAGTTGTATGCAGCTTTTGTGGATCTAAGATCTGCATTTGACTTGGTCCCTAGGACTAAATTATGGGATTGCATACTGGAACAGGGATTGCCCAGGGCTCTTGTGCGACTCTTAATGAATCTTCATGCATACACTTATGCCCAAGTCCGCTGGGGTAAGCCTGGCGAGGTTACAGACAGGTTCCTTGTTTTGAAAGGTGTTAGACAAGGATGTGTCCTGGCTCCCATTTTGTTTTCCCTGTTTATTAACAGGGTAACCAAATATTTTACAACACATCCCACGGATGCTCCCCAGATAGCGGGAATGAAAGTACCATTGCTCATGTTCGCGGATGATACCTTGTTATTATCAAAGACAAGGCAAGGGCTCCAGCAGGCCCTACTCAGATTTGAGTTATTTTGTGATGAGCATGAGCTAGAAGTAAATGTTTCTAAAACAAAATTCATGGTACTAAGAGGTCGAACACAAACTGTGGCAAGGGTTAAAATGGGTGGTGCTATTCTTGAGCAAACTAATGAATTTACATATCTGGGCGTGCATTTTAGTGATAATTTTAGTTGGAAACCCCAGATTGATATCCAAGCACTTAAACATGCTCAATTAGGCGGTGCCCTTCTTAAGGAATATAAAAGATCATTTACCCGCCCGATGTCCCCACTTATGGAAATCTATGGGTCAAAAATTCTTCCCTCAGTCTTGTATGGGGCAGAGCTTTGGGGTTATAGCAATCTGGACCGACTGATGCTGGCCCAAAACAGATTTACAAGAGGGGCGGTTGGTCTTCCGAGGTCATCCCCACGCATCCCGCTCCTTTATGAGATTTCGGCCCTTGGCCTTCTGGCGGAGGTTGTGGTCTACCCCAGAGCTGTTATTGTATGCGAAAGCATGCCTCGAGGTAAGGGACACCCTAGGATCCGATAAGATTGGTTGGTTTAAGGGTGTTAGAACCACCCTTTGTGCCATGGGTCTAGGTTCCCTTTGGCACAACCCAGATTCAGCTACTTTTCCTTCAAAAAAAGAGCTGAAACAACTATATTGGGAATGGGTGGTAGGCATAAGACACTCATCCCTTATAGGTAGTTCCCTTACAACAACATTTGTACACGTGAAAGATGTCTCTGCAATTGAAAAGTACTGGGATGTTATTACAAAACCTATGGACCGCAAATTATATCACCAAGTTAGAGTGGGCTCAATACCATTAAGGTGTTTAACCTCAACCTGGGGCATTGGAGGCCCAGATAAATGCCCACTGTGTACTGAAATGCGGGAAAATGTGAGCCATTTGTTCTTTGTCTGTCCATTATATGCTGCCCCAAGAAAGAAGTGGTTGGTACCCCTATGCAAAAGTCTGGGCACACAATCGGCCGAGACTGCTTGTAGGATCTTTAAAACTGATCTCTCACCTACTATAGTAATAGGGGTGGCCAAATTCCTGGGGTGGGCATGGATAATTCGTTCTGAATGACTAAAACAGCTACATGTTTTAGATAAGTAAATTATTTTGATCTATAGAACTGAGTTTTTAAAGCAATGTACTTCTTTTTTCAATATGTTAAAATATTTAACAAATGAAGCATTAGATAGATTTAATACGTTCTTAGTAGCTTTTATTAAATATTGTACTTACTGTCTTAATTGTTAGCACTGATAATTTTATAAGTATTATGACGTGTAGCATGTCTTTTATGATGAAATATCGAATAAAGACTTCATTGACTTGACTAGACTTGAAATAGACTCCATTCAGGCATGGCAAAGAGGGCTTTTTTGTGGTAGATGATCACATGCCATGGCTTCAGAGCAATGACAAAATTATTTTGTTAAAATATTTCTGAGATTTCACAATCTTTGGACAAAATTGGTTTGACCACTGCCACTTTTGCAGTTGGCATGTTAGAATACACAAGGGCTGTGCGAGGGAATAAAGTCATCAACTCTGCCAAGGTTTCTTTCATTTGGATTTCTAAAACTATCTCTGTGATCGTGCCCAAATCATTGTGACCACGCTGCACAATCATGAGATCAGGATGCTCGCAATGCTAACTGAGTTCCACCATAGGTAAGAGTTGATAACATTTCATACCCCTCTGCCCAATCCAAATACTATCCTCTTGAGGAAATACCACAATTATTGCCATGTCCTCTAGCCCAGAAGACAAAAGAGTGGCCCAGAATTCACACCTGAGCCATGATGCCGTTACGCTAGAACGTGATACCTTTATGCCAGTACAGGACACAGAAGGAGACAGCAGCCGAATAAGAAATGCTCTGGAAGAGTATGCATTTTGAGGAGGGGAAAAAAGCCTTTGTGTCTTAGGTGTCTGACTGATTGCTGTTAGTGAGGTGAGATACAACAGTAAGTTAGGTAGTAATTAACTGCTATTTCTATTGTAAATTCTGATTGGAAAAAGGAGGTACTAAGTGAAACATCAGCTGCATTAGTTTACACACTTTAACAGAACCAGTGGACTTTCAATGAAGATACTTGAAACTGCCTTAGAGCACACTATGCTTTGCAAACGGTTTTATTGGTGTGATACTTATAAGCTGCTCTTACTTGGTTGCCTAACTAACTGCTGTGCAGTAGTAGAGGGTAATGGGGGAGGGTTTAATGTCTGTTGCAAGTGAATGTTTCTATTTGGGTTTACACTGTCATTCTATTCTTTATGGATTGAGGAGTTACAGTTTGATTAAATCTATGTTATTAAATAAAAATTTACATAGTGGTTAAAAAAAATGTAGCATTAAAATTATTACACGGGGGAGTATATTTAAATATGTGGTAAGAAATGAATACATTCTTTTTTAAACTTTTCACACTTATCAGTAAGCTAGTCAAGTACATTGGCACTACTGAATGTGGCAAAATGTGGCTATTTTAGCAGGAACTAAAGGAGTGTATACATTTTTTTCTTAATTGACATTGTACTGGGATAGTGCCATAGCACATGCCCAGTGAAAAGAGGGAGGATGTGCTGGGCCTGTAGGAAGGGCAGTTGGAACATAGATGGAAAGGTAGTACAAAGGGTTAAGAAGGGAGAAGGCTAGGATATAATATTTGAAGAGCAAAAGGGCAGGGTGTCAGAGTACATATAAAAGGGCACTTGGTGGAGAGAGGTTTTGGAAGGTGGGGCGCTTAACTATTAAACATGGGCAGTGACAGGAGGTGATGGTACCACTTGGATATGGAGGGTTAAGGAACGCATCAGTGGTATATAATCACTGAAAGAATTGCATAACCAGGGCAGAGGTTGAAGAAGCAACTAGGAGCTGAGAAAGGTGGTAACTTGTCAGAGCCCTTTTTCACAAAGGCCCCCATTTATATATGGACAATGTCTATACAGGCATGCAATTATTTAAAGAACTGTTCAGAGTAGGCACTGTGGCATGTGGCACAATCCACCTCTAACCGCAAAGGTTATCCTAAAGAGCTTGTGTGTAAGAAACTTCAAAGAGGACAGAACAGCAACTTGCGTAGGAATGAACTACCTGTGTTGAAATTTTCAGACAGAAGAGATGTCCACATGTTCACAGCTATTTATGATGAAAGTAATGTGCCTGTGACTGTTTGGGCTCATTTAGCAGAAGTGTGCAAACAAGTGCGTATACTAGACTACACAAAGCACATGGGAGGTGTAGACAGAGTAGATCAATGCTGCTTGAAAGTCCAATAGCTGGTGTAAGAAGTTGGCTTGGCTGTTCATCTACTTCACTTAGCATTCTTTAATACTTACGTTGTTTTCAAAGATTTTTGGCCAGATTATGAGTTTTGCACAGTTTTAGCAGTATGTGATAGGCAGCCTTGTTGCAGCAGAGCAGGTAAGTGCTCCTAGAATCGGAGTGGTGGAGGACATTCCTCAACACCCACAAAATACTATCATTGTTGGAGATGTAGAGTCTGTACGAAAAGGAGTACGAAAGGAGGGTTGTATGCATTGCCCACAGTATGCTTCTAATCCTGGCATATGTGTGTCCACATGCTCTCAACTGTACCATACCCAACTCAAGTGTTGGGAGCAACCATAAGAGTAAAAGGGAACTGACTGTGGTCTGTATTGCCAGATCCCTGATTGGTAGTAGTTTGATGTGTAGAGTATGCAGTCAAAGTTGGTATTTCATCTTGTAGCAAATGGTTGTTTTTTATAGTTGATAAAATGTACTGTTATTAGTTGGATGTTTTCCCTGTGTCTGCTTGGTGTATGTAATCTGTTAATTGTGGGAGTGTTTTAGAAATGAAAGCGGTGTGGAGCTTCATGGTGATGGCTGAGTGGCATTCGGCTGACGGTGTTTGTGTGAACTGACTTTTAGCTTGTGTTTGGACTAGCATTTGGCTGGGGGGGGGGTGTATAAACTAGCGTTTGGTTGGCGGCGTGTGTGAACCAGAGGCTCATTGAAGGTGTGTGTAGTGGCAGTTGGCTGGCAGTGTGTTTGTTTGTAGTGACTTGCTGCTGGTCACTACACAAACACTAGAGGCCAAACTCAAGTCCACACACACACACAAACACACACACACACCACCACCTGTGAGCATATGAAAGTGATGGGCCCATGAATAGTGCCGTTTGTTGATGTAAGTTTTGTCATGTGCTATGTCAACTGCAGTTGGTGTGAATGGCTGTGTGTGTGATGCATGAAAGGTGTGTGAACGGCCTGTAAAGCACTTGGTGGAAAGGCTGTAGCATGTCAGTTTTTTTCTAACACATAACATTCATATATAGGGAAATTAACTGTACCCATTTTAAATTATATCAATGATTTGGAAATAAAGCATTTTTTGTAATTCTAAAGTGTGATGGAAACAGATTTTAATATTATCAAAAGAAATCAATACATTTTACTTGGTAATGTGTGAATGATAAATGTTCACTATACACTGAATTCCACGCATATTGGTTTTGCGCTCTTGATTTATATTGGTAAACTGTACGTCTATGCAAATTTAGTGGCCATTCAATGGAAAATGTGCAGTCTCCTGCTAAATTGGCGTGGCACATTTGCTACATTTGTTTTTTGTATGATGCTTGGATCTTTCACTATCTTCATGACTTCAGTGATATAGCACTGATGGCAGCACCCCCACCCTAAGAATTGTTCAAGGACTACTGCAAAAAGTATGTGTGCGTACTGGAGTAGTAAATGGTTGGGCAGTAATCTTTGTCTTTTCTCTCTTTCTCAGCCAAGGAGTGTATTGTCTCTAGAAAAAAAACTACCAACCCTAGATATTTTCATAAACTAGACACCAGGAGGACTCCAGGATGGTGTGTCTCGAGTGAATCCCATGAGGTTTTCTTACCCAGAAGTCCTTCCAATCCTCAAACATAGGCTAAAAACAGAACCTTTCATCATATTTATGTGTCTCAAAGTACAGGAATCTGCGGGGAGCTGTACATTAACTGCCACCCAGTGTTCCCTGCTGTCCCCCAATAAAAATGGTACCTCACTTGTATAGGTAGGCCTAGCACCTGCAAACGGGCAGGGTCTAAAGCACAATTTGGTAACATCAACAAAAGGGATAGCTGCAGGTTTTGGACCTGGGCTTGGTGGTCACCCTAGGAAATATACCAAACCCAGGCAATTCTGAAAACTAGACAATTAGGGAGTACAAGGTGGAGTGCTTCTTGTAGATCCCACAAGGTTTTCATACCCACAATGTCCTGCAAACCTGTAAATGTGTCCAAAATTGCACATTTTGCTTGCACTCCTGTGATGTATTCTTCCAGAATCCAAAGGAATCCACACAATTCCTAGCACCCTTTGTTCCCCCACTTGTCCCAATGAAAATGCTGCCCCACTTGTGTGGCTGGACCTAGTGACCGCGGCAGAAATGGATCCAACTATGGTCAATGGGAGTCCTCGCTAAAGGACATTCATTGACTGGTTTGATCTGTGTGTTCTGCAGGCCCTAGGCCCAGCCACACAGGTGAAGTACCATTATTATCGGGAGGCTTGGGAGAATTGTAGGTGATAAGAAATGTATTGCTCCAGCAGATTCCAGAACTTTTCAACACAGAAATGTGAGAAAAATGTGTGTTTTAAGTCAAACGGAGGTGTGCAAGGGCTTCTAGGTACAAAACCCTGGTGACAGCCACACAATTCACCCCCACACATTGGATTCCCCAAGGTGTCTAGTTTTAAAAAATGTACAGGTTTGCTAGGTTTCCCTATGTGCTGGCTGAGATAGGGACCAAACTCCACAGCTATCCACATTGCAAAAAAAGGGGTCCATTTTCAATGGAAAATGTGATGTATCCATGTTGCGCTTTAGGGCCTTTCCTGTCGTAGGCACTAGCCCTACCCACACAAGTATGGTACAATGTTCATCAGGAGACTTGGATGAATGCTGGGCGGTTAAGAAATGTGTGCCTCCCTGCATATTCTAGAAGCTTTCTTCACAGAAATGAGAATAACATGTATTTTTTAGTCAAACTGTGGTTTGCAAGGGAGTCTGGGTTGGAATACCTGGTGGGAGTCACACAAGTCACCCCACCCCGAATCCCCACCAGAATCTAGTTGTAAATCATATACAGGATTGCTAGGTTTCCCTATTAAAAAGGCCTTAGCATCCTAGGGAAAAAGGTTTAGCAGCCCGGAAATAAAGCATGTCTTTTATCGGTGTTAACCTTCACTGTGTACCTATTAACAGTAGACTAGAGCTTTATTGATTACTGTAATAATATGCTCTGGCAGAGCACAAATATATACTAACATTATACATTGAGATGACAAACAACACATTATTTTTCTAACTTTTAAATTTCAAAGGTGATCCTAACAACAAACGTTTTTTTTTTTTATATTTCATATTTTTTCTGAAATTTATTTTGTGGGGATCATTCAAAAATATGAGACAAACAAGGAATCATAAGTTCCAGGCCTTGAGAAATCTACTCGTTCATACGTTATGGCGTGTCAGATTTGATCAGGTCTAGCTGTTAGGGCCTACTCGTCCATTTGTTCTGGCGAGTAAACTTTTGTTGGCAAGGAACATTTGTTATGTTCATTCAGAAAGTGAATGAGTAATCTTGTTTTTATCTGGTCACATCTTCTGTGTGTTCCATAATGGAGGCCACAGCCCTGGCCTTGAAGCCAACCCCTGCAGCGTACGGCTGAAGACTGTGCATGGCACAAAATTGGGTGTTTATACGGGGTTAGTCTCAGGGCCTGGTCACAGGCCAGGTTCTGCAGGCAACCATCGCCCGAACGGCGGTGGTTGGATTAACATATAGTAATGAAAATTACTATACTTTTTAAAAAAAACATAGAAAACATAGAAATTCACTGAAAAAAAACTAAGGTTACAGGGACATTACAGTTAGGAAACAGAATTTTAAAAAACTATAGCAATTCACTGAAAAAAAAACACAGGTTACAGGGACGTTATAGTTAGGCTCACATTTTACACGTACAAAACTATAGAAACTCAACTGTTCGAGTTATCTTAAGTAACTATAACTCATGCCCTAAGGTAACTATAACTCGCGCCCTCACCATGCACTGCTAATTACTCCACAAATTACGGCACTCATGCCATCTTTGATAACATCATTGATAATATCACTGCAATACTTTCAGTAAACTTTTAGATGAAAAAACTGTGCATGGAGGGGGCGTGAGTTATAGTTACTTGAGATAACTCGCTCTATAACATATAACAGGTGAATTATTTTATGGTTTTCAGGGGTGTGGAATTTATTAAAATATCTACTTGTCCAGGGGACAGGTTGCTTCTCAAATCTACTTGTCCTGTAAAAAGATCTACTTGTCCCTTTGGTGCCATGTAGTGTGGCGACAAATTATGGCAGCAATCTCATTATGTAAGAGCTCTGATAATAGCCTCTTTGATTATGCCAGGGCTACTACCATAGTAGGGCTTGAATACTTGCAGTTTCAATCCCTACTGTAGCAATTTCCTTATTTTGCCACCTTTCTGCAGATCTGCATACTGGGGCTGGAGGAATCATTAAGCAATAGTTCCAGGGCTGGAATGCCTTTGAGTCTGCAAACCTACTAACCTGCATGTTTTAAAGATTTTCACCAGCTTCTCTCTAATATTTTCCCATAATAAGAAAGGTTGGACATTTACTCCTGACATTGGCAGAATTAGAACTTCTTCCAGGGTTGGGAAGAAAGTGGCCGGAGGGAAAATGAACTTGCAAATGCTCAATAGATTTTCACATGAGCAAATCTACACATGCGTATTTACCCATGCTAAAATACAGTTCACAAATATTTTATAGGGGTACGACATATACCATGGGTGCACTTTTGTGACTTTAAGAATTTGGGGCCACATGTGGGTAGGTTCAGATTTGCGACCCGCAAATTGCGAGTCAGAGCGACTCGCAATTTGCAAGTCGCAAATCCGAATGTAGGATGGTGTCCCTGACACCATTTGTGATTCGCAAGGGCTTCGCAAATGCCCACCTAGTGAATAATCATGAGGTGGGTAGCAATTTGCGACCCCCTTGCGAATAGCGGCCCTCACAGGGATGGTGGCCTGCTGGAGACAGCAGACCACCATGTCTGTGACTGCTTCCTTAAAGGAAAACAAGATGCATTACAAAAACGAAAAATGAAACGTTTTCGTTTCATTTTTTCAGAGCAGGCAGTGGTCCACAGGACCACTGCCTGCTCTGAAAAAATGTTTACAGTGACATTCACAATGGGGAAGGTGTCCCATGGGGACCCCTTCCCTTTTGCGAAAGTGTTAGCACCCATTTGAAATGGGTGCAAACTGCGATTGGTTAGCGCCCGCGTTCGCGGTCACAAAACAATCCTACATTGCACTGCGAGTCGCAATTAGGAAGGGAACACCCCTTCCTAATTGCGAGTCGCAAACCCGTTTTGCGATTCGGTAACCAAGGTTTGTGCATCGCAATGTGCTTTTTGCACGTCGCAAACAGCGAAAGTCGCTGTTTGCGACATGCAAAAAGCTACCTACATGTGGGTCTTGGTCCCTAATTAGGTCTGGTGTTAACAAAGACATTTTGTTTTTACTAAACTTCTATTTCTCTCTCTTTCGGCTGGCTTTACTGTGAGTGATCGCATTCTGCTCTTCCACGAGGAGCATATTGGCACACAAAGTAGTTTTGTTCAGTGTCAGGAACTACAGTGGCAATCAGTGACGTAACGAAACTGGAGGGTGCCCCTTTGCAAAGAACATAGAGGAGCCCCCTCTCCAGACTCACTCAGGGCAGGTGCTGTGCTGAAGGGGCCCCCTGGAGGGCGGCAGCGGGGTCTTTGTTATGCCACTGGTGGCAACGTGTGCTTTTAGAGTTCAACAACTTTTTGGATTTTTTTTGCCAGTGTTTGTTACAATGTTGAGGGCCTGGTAGCTCCCACAACAATAAAGTGTTACAAAAGCCATGTCAAAACAAGACACCCATTGATGAAACTAAAAGACTTATAAAAAATATGTCGGACCAGTTGGCTTTGTCAGTGTTTGTTTATTTTCATGCTTCCCATATTCGTTTTGAAAATGGTTACACTGATTTTCCATTAGAAATATTTTTAGGAAATACTAGCATGCATCAACACATTTTACTAAATGACGCTTCATTTGCATCTAATCAGAGAGCATTCTGGGAGCATTATACTTGGCCTCATAGCCTAAACTTTTCAAACGTGTATACACGTTTTTTTGTTTGCACTGGAACCAACGTCAGTAGTGAAGTGTGACCTTAAAACATTTATTTACAGCACTCACCTTAATAATGAAGGCTTTCAAATAATGAACCATAAATACAAGTTCGAACAGCATTATTTTTTGGAAACACATTACCTCAACTGCAGAGAGTTCCAGTCTCTGTAAACAGGCAGCCAAAAGGTTTGTGCTGCAGAGGGTTGGGCCTACTTGTCCCAAGGACAAAGTAAACATAAAAACTTGTTGCCCTTGACCCCAAACAAGATGTCCCGGGCGTCGGGCGATAGGAATTCCACATCCCTGGGTTTTGTACATTTAAAACGTGCGCCTAACTATAACGTCCCTGTAACCTTTGGTTTTATCAGTGAAAAAAATAATATATATATATACACAACTCAAACAGATCCAAAAAGGCGCGCTCTTCTCATGTCAGTGCCTGCATATGGGAAGGACCCATTCCCATCAATAATCTTCACACCAGTTTGACAATTGAGTCAAAATTGCGGCACTCAGAGGATTACAGCAGGTTACTTTTATTTCATGACAGGACCCCAAACAAACTAACACCAACGCGTTTCAACCTTCATGGTTACCGTGATCAGGACCGTGAGGGTCGAAACGCGTTGGTGTTAGTTTGTTTGGGGTCCTGTCATGAAATAAAAGTAACCTGCTGTAATCCTGTGAGTGCCGCAATTTTGACTCAATTGTCAAACTGGTGTGAAGATATATATTTATATATATGGAAAATGTCACTTACCCAGTGTACATCTGTTCGTGGCATTAGTCGCTGCAGATTCACATGCTGTGCACATCCCGCCATCTGGTGTTGGGCTCGGAGTGTTAGAAGTTGTTTTTCTTCGAAGAAGTCTTTTTTCGAGTCACAAGACCGAGGGACTCCTCCCATTTCGACTCCATTGCGCATGGGCGTCGACTCCATCTTAGATTGTTTTCCCCGCAGAGGGTGAGGTAGGAGTTGTGTATGCTAGTAATAGTGCCCATGCAATGGAGTGAATACGTATGTACGTAATGAAGTTTAAAAGTAATATATTTACAAATTTACAAATGTTCAAGATCAACTTCTAAACAGCTACAGGCTCCTGGGGAGGCGGGTGGGCGCATGTGAATCTGCAGCGACTAATGCCACGAACAGATGTACACTGGGTAAGTGACATTTTCCGTTCAATGGCATGTGTAGCTGCAGATACACATGCTGTGCATAGACTAGTAAGCAGTTATCTCCCCAAAAGCGGTGGTTCAGCCTGTAGGAGTTGAAGTTGTTTGAAATAATGTTCGTAGTACAGCTTGACCTACTGTGGCCTGTTGTGCAGTTAACACATCTACACAGTAGTGTTTGGTAAATGTATGAGGCGTAGACCATGTTGCTGCCTTAAATATTTCGTTCATTGGAATATTTCCTAGAAAGGCCATGGTAGCACCTTTTTTTCTGGTTGAGTGTGCCTTTGGTGTAATAGGCAGCTCTCTCTTTGCTTTAAGATAGCAGGTTTGAATACACTTAACTATCCATCTAGCAATGCCTTGTTTAGAAATTGGATTCCCTGTATGAGGTTTTTGGAAAGCAATAAATAGTTGTTTTGTTTTTCGAATTAGTTTTGTTCTGTCAATGTAGTACATTAGTGCTCTTTTGATGTCTAATGTATGCAGTGCTCTTTCAGCTACAGAATCTGGCTGTGGGAAGAACACTGGTAATTCTACCGTTTGATTCAAGTGGAACGGTGAGATCACTTTTGGTAAAATTTTGGATTTGTCCGTAGAACTACTTTATGCTTGTGTATTTGAATAAATGGTTCTTGTATGGTAAATGCTTGAATTTCACTCACTCTTCTTAGAGATGTGATGGCAATAAAAAATGCAACTTTCTATGTTAAGTATTGCATTTCACAAGAGTGCATGGGCTCAAAAGGTGGACCCATGAGTCGTGTTAAGACAATGTTGAGGTTCCATGAAGGAACTGGTGGTGTTCGTGGTGGTATAATTCTCTGTAGGCCTTCCATAAATGCTTTTATGACTGGTATCCTAAATAATGAAGTTGAGTGCGTAATTTGCAGGTAGGCTGAAATTGCGCTAAGATGTATCTTTATTGAAGAGAAAGCTAGCTTTGACTTTTGCAATTGTAGTAAGTATCCTACTATATCTTTGTCAGATGCGTGTAAGGGTTGAATTTGATTATTATGGCAGTAATAAACAAATCTTTTCCACTTATTTGCATAGCAGTGCCTAGCGGTAGGTTTCCTAGCTTGTCTTATGACCTCCATACATTCTTGTGTGAGGTCTAAGTGTCCGAATTCTAGGATTTCAGGAGCCAAATTGCTAGATTCAGCGATGCTGGATTTGGATGTCTTATCTGTTGTTTGTGTTGTGTTAACAGATCTGGTCTGTTTGGTAGTTTGACATGAGGTACTACTGAGAGGTCTAGTAGTGTTGTGTACCAAGGTTGTCTTGCACATGTTGGTACTATTAGTATGAGTTTGAGTTTGTTTTGACTCAATTTGTTTACTAGATATGGAAGGAGTGGGAGAGGGGGAAAAGCGTAAGCAAATATCCCTGACCAGCTCATCCATAACGCATTGCCCTGAGACTGATCTTGTGGGTACCTGGATGCGAAGTTTTGGCATTTTGAGTTTTCCTTTGTTTCAAATAGATCTATTTGTGGTGTTCCCCACATTTGGAAGTAAATGTTTAGTATTTGGGGGTGAATCTCCCATTCGTGGATCTGTTGGTGATCCCGAGAGAGATTGTCCGCTAACTGGTTCTGAATTCCTGGAATAAATTGTGCTATTAGGCGAATGTGGTTGTGAATCGCCCAATGCCATATTTTCTGTGTTAGGAGACACAACTGTGTCGAGTGTGTGCCTCCTTGTTTGTTTAGGTAATACACTGTTGTCATGTTGTCTGTTTTGACAAGAATGTGTTTGTGGCTTATTATGGGTTGAAATGCTTTGAGCGCTAGAAATACCGCTAACAGTTCTAAGTGATTTATGTGAAACTGTTTTTGCTGTATGTCCCATTGTCCTTGGATGCTGTGTTGATTGAGGTGTGCTCCCCACCCTATCATGGAAGCATCTGTTGTTATTACGTATTGTGGCACTGGGTCTTGGAAAGGCCGCCCTTGGTTTAAATTTATACTGTTCCACCATTGAAGCGAGATGTATGTTTGGCGGTCTATCAACACCAGATCTAGAAGCTGACCCTGTGCTTGTAACCATTGTGATGCTAGGCACTGTTGTAAGGGCCGCATGTGCAACCTTGCATTTGGGACAATGGCTATGCATGAAGACATCATGCCTAGTAGTTTCATCACCAGTTTGACTTGTATCTTTTGATTTGGATACATGGTCTGTATCACATTGTGAAATGTGTGAACTCTTTGTGGACTTGGAGTGGCAATCCCTTTTGCTGTGTTGATTGTTGCTCCTAAGTATTTCTGTGTTTGACACGGCAGAAGGTGTGACTGTGTAGTTGATTGAGAAACCTAGTTTGTGGAGGATTTCTATGACATATTTTGTGTGTCGTGAACACCGTATTAGCGTGTTGGTTTTGATTAACCAATCGTCTAGGTACAGGAACACATGTATTTGCTGCCTTCTGATATGTGCAGCTACTACTGCTAGGCATTTTGTAAAAACTCTTGGTGCAGTTGTTATTCCGAATGGCAACACTTTGAATTGGTAATGTATCCCTTGGAATACAAACCTTAGGTACTTTCTGTGTGAAGGATGTATTGGTATATGGAAGTTTACATCCTTTAGGTCTAGTGTTGTCATGTAGTCTTGTTGTTTGAGCAGTGGGATTACGTCTTGTAATGTAACCATGTGAAAGTGATCTGATTTGATGTAGGTATTTAATGTTCTGAGATCTAGTATAGTCTCAGACTCTTGTCTTTTTTGGGAATCAGAAAGTACAGGGAGTAAACTCCTGTGTTTATTTGTTGTTTTGGTACTAACTCTATTGCTTCTTTCTGTAGCAATGCCTGAACTTCTAGTCCTAAAAGATCTATATGTTGTTTTGACATATTGTGTGTTTTCGGTTGGATGTTTTGAGGGAATTTTGAAATTCTATGCAATAACCATGCTGGATAATTGCTAAGACCCAAGTGTCTGTTGTTATTTCCTCCCAATGTTTGTAAAACTTGGTTAGTCTCCCCTCCACAGGTGTTATGTGTTGGGGATTTGTGACCTTGAAGTCACTGCTTGTTTGGAGGAGTTTTGGGACTTTGGAACTTTCCTCTATTCCTTTGAAATTGTCCCCCTCTATATTGTCCCCGAAAACCTCCCCGCTGATACTGGCTCTGGTAAGTGGGCTTTGTTTGTGAGGCTGTGGCTTCTGTGGTTTGCCCTCGAAACCCCCCTCGAAATTGTGTCTTTCCAAATGTGCCTCTGCTCTGTGGGGAGTAGAGTGCGCCCATGGCTTTGGCCGTGTCAGTGTCTTTCTTAAGTTTTTCGATCGCAGTGTCCACCTCCGGCCCAAACAACTGCTGTCCGTTGAATGGCATATTCAGCACAGCTTGCTGTATCTCTGGTTTAAATCCTGATGTATGCAGCCATGCATGTCTCCTTATTGTTACTGCTGTGTTGACAGTTCTAGCAGCTGTGTCTGCAGCATCCATTGCTGACCGTATCTGATTATTGGAGATACTTTGTCCTTCTTCTACTACTTGCTGCGCTCTTTTTTGGAACTCCTTGGGTAAATGTTCAATAAGGTGCTGCATCTCATCCCAATGGGCCCTATCATATCTGGCTAGCAAAGCTTGCGAATTTGCAATACGCCACTGGTTTGCTGCCTGTGCCGCCACCCTTTTGCCTGCAGCATCGAATTTTCGACTTTCTTTATCTGGAGGTGGTGCATCTCCTGAAGTATGAGAGTTGGCTCTTTTGCGCGCTGCTCCCACTACAACAGAGTCTGGTGTTAGCTGTTGTGTAATGTACACTGGGTCTGTTGGTGGCGGTTTATATTTTTTATCTACTCTTGGAGTAATGGCTCTCCCTTTAACAGGCTCATCAAACACTTGTTTGGAGTGTTTTAGCATTCCGGGTAGCATAGGAAGACTCTGATATTGGCTGTGTGTGGACGACAGTGTATTAAAAAGAAAGTCGTCTTCAATGGGCTATGAATGAAGTCTGACATTATGAAATGCCGCTGCTCTTGACACCACCTGTGCGTAGCTTGTACTATCCTCTGGTGGCGATGGTTTAGCTGGATAGCATTCTGGACTATTATCTGACACTGGTGCGTCATAAAGGTCCCATGCGTCAGGGTCATCTTGACTCATTCCTGTATGAGTTGGGGATTGCATCATTGGTGGAGTGGCTACCGGTGATGGTTGCGGAGAGTGATGTGGGGATGGTGGCGGTGTTACTTGTTTAGCAACCTTTGCGTGTGGCTGTTTGTCCTGGTCTTGGAAGGCAAGCTTGCGTTTCATTTTGACTGGAGGAAGAGTGCTGATCTTCCCTGTATCTTTTTGAATAAAGAGCCATCTTTGTGTGTGATCTGGCTCTATTGTCTCTAATTCCTGTCCAAATCTATGTGTCTTCATTTGTGTGGACAGTCCTTGTTCCTCAGTGTAGGAACTTGTTTTCGGTTCCGAGGCCGGATATTTCGGTACCGAAACCTTTTCGGCTGCTTTTTTCGGCTCAGACGAAACCTTCTTTACTTTTGGCGTCGTGCTCTCTCTGTGCCGACCCGTTTCAGTGCCGCTGTCTCAGTGCAGAATCTTCTCTGAGCCACTATCTCGGGCCCGAGATTGCTGTGTGCCGGTATCTCGACCGGAGTCGGATGACTTCGACACCAGTTCGCCCTTTTTCGGTGCCGATGAACGGTCACCTATTTTTCGGATTAAGCCATGGCCTACTGGCGGTGGCGTCCCCTGGGCTTTAGCGCTTTTCTCATGAGTTCTTGGTTTCGACGTCTTACTCACGGTTTTAGGCGTTTCCTCGGGATCGATCTCCTCAGAGTCCGACTCCTGGGTGGAGAATGTTTCTTCCTCCTCCTCGAAACGCTCTTGTCCTGTCGGCGCCGACGCCATTTGCAGTCTTCTTGCTCTTCGTTCCCTGAGTGTCTTCCTGGACCGAAACGCTCGACAGGCCTCACAAGTATCCTCCTCGTGTTCTGGTGACAAACACAAGTTACAGACCAGATGTTGATCTGTATATGGATACTTGTTATGGCATTTTGCACAGAAGGGGAATGGGGTCCGTTCCATCAGCCTTGAAGAGACACGTGGCCGGGCCGACCAGGCCCCGACGGGGATGGAAAAAAAACCCGAAGGGCCACCGGAGCTCTTCTTAATTCGGTGTAGATCTGTTGTAACTAACCCGATACCGAACGCAAACAATACCGCCGATTTTTCCGAGATTCTAACTAACTTTCCGACCCGAAACACGGAGCGAAAAGGAACACGTCCGAACCCGATGGCGGAAAAAAAACAATCTAAGATGGAGTCGACGCCCATGCGCAATGGAGTCGAAATGGGAGGAGTCCCTCGGTCTCGTGACTCAAAAAAAGACTTCTTCGAAGAATAACAACTTGTAACACTCCGAGCCCAACACCAGATGGCGGGATGTGCACAGCATGTGTATCTGCAGCTACACATGCCATCAAACATATATATATATTTATATAGCAACAGTCTTTCTGCCCATGAGGGGGCAGATTGGAGGGGGTAGAAAGAAAACATAGGGGCGGGGGCTGTTCACCAAAGTCATGGCTATGTTCCCACTCCAAAAAGAAATGTGAGGAAAATGTATGATTTTAGCTACAAATTGAGGTTTGCAAAGGCTAATGGGTAGGAAAATAAAATTGGTGAGAGCCACCCTGGACTCCTCTGGGTGTCTAGTTTTCAGAAATGTGTGGGTTTGGTAGGTTTCCCTAGGTGCCGGCTGAGCTAGGGCCCAAATCCACAGCTATCCAAAGTGCAAAAAAAGAGCCACGTCCAAAATAACTTTGTTTCAGCGTCAAGGCCATAAAAGTATACAACAAAAATAAGTTAAGATACAAGAATGCATATATAAAAACAATGAAAAGGTCAGATTGCTACGCATGTACAAAATTGCCAGGGATCAAAGTTCACAGACAACTAGGAGCATCATAAATTAATATAATGTATGAGTTAATCCAAAGCAGTATACACTAGTTAAAAGCCAAAAGGACAAAATGATGTATAAAAAAACATAGGTGTCACCTGCATAACATGGCAGCTAGCAAATACAATAGTAAAATCAATGTGCTAATAGACTGGCCGTAGGGAGAACTAAGCCGCACTGCTTGATGGGAAAGAAGAGCCTTTCTTCTTATCAACTACATTAAACCCAATTATTTAGCAACTGTGCAAGTGTACAACGGGCAAGAATCTGCTCTCAGCATTAGAAGAGCAGTACAATGACTGCCTGTGCCCACTTGTCTGCAAATAGGTGATAAACAGGTGGATCATGGATGAGCATACGCTGGGCAGGCAAAAAGAAAGTAAAAAGCAGTTTCCTTCAGAGAGTTGGAAGCTGGGCAGATTGGGGATCCCAGTACCACTCATTTGCATGTGAAGGATTTCAAGGGTAGGAAACCAACTTTGAATTGAAAGTACAGCTTCCTGTCCAGTGGGACAGTAATAAAGTCCCAGAACTGCTCAAATGCGCAGGTATGTCTTGAAATCAAGAAATCCCCCAGACAAGGTAGCACTATCTGTATTTTGTGCCTCAATTTGCATTGTTTGTGACCAATATTGTTTTTCAGGAATGTTCACTAGATGGAGGCTTCCACAGATCAATCAATACTAAAGAAATCAAGAGCGTTTGATGTTGGAAAGTCAAGTAATTGTGTTGAATTTGTCTGCCCTGATGATCTCCTGCAAGGCAGCATCATAGTGAGCAAGCTCAGGGGTGGACCTGATTCTCTTCCCCAATGATAATGGGGGCAGCACGGCTTTACATTCAGTGGTTTTCATGTCCAGGTCCAATTACAGAGGATAAAGAGGGGTGCTTAGTGGATATGAAGCTAAAGTTCTTAGAGATGTGTTCTCAGATCTTGTTAGTACAATAATATTGGTAAAGCCCCAGAGTTCTGCTCCATAAAGGGCAGAGCCCAGAGATTTAGCTTCGTAGATCTGGAGAGCAGGTGCTATAGGTCTGCTGAAAGATGTGTGATGCTCCTTGAGAATAACACCTACCATCTGTCTGTGTTTAACTATCGCCTTATTGATGTGTGGCTTCCATGTCATGTTGGAAAAGGTTTTATACCCAGATAATCAAACATGTCCACCCTCTCAAGTGGTGTTCCACCTAAAGCTAGTTTCTCTTTGTATGCTTTGTGTTGATTAAATGACAAATATATTGCTTTCGCTGAATTGATCTCCAATCCATGGTCGTGACAAAACTCATCAAAAAATACAAGAGTTTTTGAAGCCCACTCGGGGTTTTGGAGATGAGTAAGGTGTCATATACAAAAAGGGGAATACGTGTTTTCACTTTAGCTAGAGAAGGGGCATAAGCTGGACTCTGGGAAAGGAAATGTACAATGTCATTTAAGTTCAATGAAAACAATGCAGTGGCCAGGACACGGTCCTGGCAGACCCCTTAGGAGACAGGGATCATTTCAGCCAGCTTGCCCTATGCTCCCCATCGAATTCGGGCATAGTTATAAGCACACAAACGTATAGCTATGGACAAAATGTAAGGCGGCATATGCCCACATATCGAAGAACTTGCCATAGCCTGATTCAGGGGAATATAAAAAGGCTGATTTTAGGTCGAAAAAGGCAGCATAAAGGCTGCCTCTGACAATCAATACTGTTTTCAGTATTTTAAAATAAAATTAAAAACTTGATCAATAGTGGAGTTTTTTTTCCGAAACACAGCTTCGAAGGGGCTTAAAAAAATAATTCTGAGTGATCCAGTCCTGAATTTTAGATAATACTAGATGACTGAAAACCTTTTGGATACAGTGTATTAGGCAGATAGGTTTAAAATTGGCTGGTGAATTTCAATCGCCCTTTTTATAGATTAGTATTATTTCAGCATCCTTCTAAGAGTCTGAGATGATGGCTCCCTTAGCAATAGCGATGACAAGGGCGAACATGAATTTTGACCAAGCGTCTATGTTGTGCACAAAAATGTCAGCTGGTATACTATCAGGCCTGGGAGCCCTGCCACTCGTGGTAACATTCAAGGAAGCTTGAATGTGAGAAAGGTCAAACAATGGAGGAGCGTGACTCGAGGGTCCCATCACAAGAGGGAACCCCTCGGAAGGAATTGGAGAGCCATTGTGGTGTAAAATCCTAATACAGTTGGACCAATCTATTGGTGATACAAAATCTATAGGTTCAGGCGCAAAATCATTCCTGTGTCAGGAAACCAGTTACCAAAATATGGTGGAATCTTTGGCAGAGCAAGCTTCCTTTATAACCTGCTACCTTTATTCACCCCAATCTATTTTAGCTTTGCACAAGCTCATTTTGTCGGCGTTTCTAATGGAGGGAATTTGGGCATTGTCCTTTGATTTTATAGCCATCGCCAGAGATCGCTTAAGGTGTCTACATTCTCAATTAAAGCAAGACTTAGATTTGGAAATGCGCTTTTTAGTTGGGAAGTGAGGTTTGTAAAGTATGTCAAAATTTGCTTGAATAATTTTTTGTGGAGATCACTTAGAGCTGTTGGAACTGCTTCACTATTGGGGAAACAAGAATTTTGTGTAGTGCCACTTGCAGATCGGGCCTATGGCAGATAGAATATCCGGATGGACAGCAACTTGGCACCATTTGATACGGTGTATATCAGTGGTAGGCTCAATGTCCCAGGTAAGGGTGAGCGGAAGAGGATTGGACAAATGTCTGCCAAAGAGGACTGACATAGTGACACACAGAGGATTATGATCACTCTCTATTCTTTCCATGATGGCCATGTCATCAACAAGGGGTCATAACCTCAGATCAACTAAAATATTGTTGATACAACTCATATGTTTGGGTTTATTAAACGTAATGGCCCCTTTTGCATCTGATCTCATCTGACCATTTGTGGCCCTGACCCCAAGTTCAAAAGAAAGGCCCTTTCACTGCAAAGCAACCAGAGTCCACCTTTTTATAGGAGCTATATCCAACTGAGGAATGGCCCATTTTTTAAAATTCTTTTCCTGCATTAATCTGACATCATTATTGTCTAGGGGCTCAAAGGGAGTGTTGAAGTCCCCAATAGGATGAGGTAAGATTGAGGTGGATGCTTTTCCAGATAACCCTAAAGGGATTTTAAAGTCTTCAAAACCAAACCACCCTTAACCCCTCTAGCATAGAAATAAAACAATGGCAAAACTAGTTCTCATTTATTAGTTGGATGTCCAGGATATCTGGACAATCGTTAACCAGTTGCAGAATTTTACAATTTAGTGAAGTTCTGGTCAAATAGTTAGTCCACCAGACTATCTCCCAGATGGGCTTGGCTCCGCTCGAACGTGAAAATTTAGGTAACCTGGTTTAAAAACTGGATGTATACTCCATGTTTTTGGAACAAGCACATGTCGCAGTTGCCATTGAACCTGTTCCAATCAGGTCAGTATTTCTGACCTAGACCAGCCACATTCCATGACATAAGTGTTATCAGTGCGGACTTTTGTGCAACAGTGGCCAAGTTGGCTGAATACATCTAGGCCAAACGGATTGCCACAGGTAACTCAGCACTGATGGTTAGTGTGTTTTTTCTGCTGTAATAGCTGTGTTGGTTGGATGCACCTATGTTGAAGGGATTGCGATGGGTAAGTCATTATAGGTGGTTAGTGGGGTTAGAAGGGCATTGGGTTGAAATTTATTTGTAAAGCTAGTGGCTATATAAGGGTTTGTCTTAGCATCTAGTGTTGTTGGACAGACTGGAAGTACATGATTACTTGAGGCCTCAATCAAAAGGAGTGTTATTAGAAAAACAAAGTAGTTGGCGGGGTATATTGTGAGGTGGTTCTAGGAAAGTCCATTAGTCAGTTAACATCACACAAAGGAGAGGAGCTGGATGTGGGATGCATATTATTGTGTATGATAGTAGGGAGATGCATCCCAGGGCAAAAGTATTTGAAGAAGATGTTTTGGAGGGCAGGACCTGATGTCAAGAGCCTCCAGACTGTTGGCTGTAGTCTCAAACCTAAACATTAGCTCAATTATGTCACAGTACAGATTGGTTGTAGGATTACTTTTGGCACTCATAATGTTGTCCCAAATGACTGATCGGCAGCCCCTTAAATGTCTTATCCAGGGTATTACTGTTTTTTACAGTCTTCTCCATTGGTCATAGCACCTCAGTTAGCAGGGGAGTTGAGTCTACTATTGGGATTCAGAACAGGCTGATGGCTACTTCCACATCATGCCAGGTTAGTACAGATACTGATCTATCTGTTTTTAAATCAGTGCTAGATGGCTTTGAGAGGTGGAAGTTGCCCAGAGATCTATTTGACCTTGGATCTTGTAGACGGTAATGCCTCCAAGAGCACTCATCAAGGTCTTTAAATTGCCATGCGCCAATCTCAGTAGGTAGTCCTCGGCTAATGTTTCCCAAGATAGGTCAAGGAGGCTGTTCAAAAAGCTTGGATTCCTGACTGCATGGTGCTTCTTGAGCATTCAAAGTATTTTTGCCATTAAGTATTAAAAGTTGGTCCATCATACTAGTCTAGTGCAATAGCTCCCCCACCTCTGCCTATAGTCTCATGATATGCAATGTATAAGTAACTGGGTTAACAGAAAGGGAGACAAGCAGAGTAGATATGGGTTTAGACTTGCCAGGAGCATCTGGAGAGTTGCCTGTTCCTCAGTCAGCTCCAGCCGAGGAAGAAAACGGTTGCTACAGAGTAAGGCATCTCCTGGAGGAAGAATGTGCCAAGGGGCTGGAGCTAGATGCTCGTCCGCATGGGGGTGACCGGCATCAACATGTGGTGTTGGAGTTTTACTGGTATTTTTCTTTACCGACTTCCTATTAAAATAATTGGGAAGGGTTTGTGAGGATATCTTTGGGTTGCCCAATGGGTCACTTTTGGGACCGGAATCCACACTATGGATAGATTCGACCTCCTCTATTAGGTCAATTTTGTTAAGGGTGCAATTGCTTTAATGTGTTGAAGCCTTTCTGTGCTTTGCGATATCCTGTGCAGGTTCAGATGCTTTGCACTTCCCCATGATTAGTGGGGCTTTTTTTAGGGGGAAAAACAAAAATGATAGGTCGTAACCCCGGTAACAAATCAATAAAACAAGTTGGAGTTAATGGGACACTGATTGTACTGCAGTGTAAAATAACAACTGAAAAAAAAAAAATAATAAAAGCAGTCCCAAACACAAAGTAACAATAAGTTTGGCAGACAGAAAGTTATACTAGTCACAGTACTGTACATGTCAGAAAAAAAAGCCAAGGGAGGTGGCCCAGCCCAGCCTCTTCCAGGCACAGGATGGGCCCAACACATACTTTTATAGCAGTACTCCAGTGACGACTGGCAGCAGAGGATCATGGGACATGTGGTCCTCAGCAGGTGATGGTGTCTACAGCTTCCCCCGGCAGCGTGACTAGTCAATTTCAAGAATAATGCCCCCAGGGCACCCGGGCTGCGGCACGCCTTTATAGTGCTACTCCAATGAGGCCTATCAGCAGAGGATCATGGGACATGTGGTCCCCAGCGGCTGATGGTGTCAGATTTGAATAAAACAATTTGATCTGTCCATGTTGCGTTTTGGTCTCTTTCCTGTCACAGGCGCTAGGCCCACCCACACAAATAAAGTACCATATTTATCTGGAGACCTGGGGAAATAAATGATAGGTGGTAGGAAATTTGAGGATCCCAGCAAATTGTGGAACGTTTCCTCTTTTAGTCAAAGTTTGAGGTTTAGAAGGGCTTCTATGCACTGAAACCTGATGACAGCCACACAAGTCACAACACTTTGGACTTCCCTGGGTGTCTAGCTTTCAGAATTGTATAGGTATGGTAGGTTTCATTGGGTGGTGGCTACGCTAGGGCACAAAATATACAGTTATCCACATTGTAATAAAAAAGAAAAAGAAAAGTGCATTATGCTGGGGGAATTATGTCTCCAGGTTGGATTTTGGGTATTGTGTCAGAGGCGCCAGGCCCAGCCCTACAAGCAAGGTACTGTTTTTTTTGTTTTTTTTAGAAACAAAACAGTAGAACATTTGTTATTACCAATTGGATTTCTCTGCATTTTAGCTTCCAAATATAAACAAAATGTAGCAATATTTTGGGTATTTTCCTCTATATGCCCACAAAATAGCATTGGTAGCTGCGCCTAAAGCGTTTTTTTGTTTTTAATTCTTTGCCCATGCTGTTGAGCATGGCTTTAAACCAATGGAAAAGATAGTAGGCCCCAAAGGCAAGACAATTGGCTTTGCCTAGCCTTGTTTCCTTAGTGAATTTTGCAGCTACAAACATCTTTTTGGATTATTGAGTTACTTAAGATTGTAGCATTTATCACCAGGTTGTATCACATAAGTACATAATCAGACCCATCAACAAAACTTTGCCATTTGTGAGGGTTCATCTTTATGGAACTGCAGTGGAAGTAATGGTGCTGGCAGATTTAAAACTAATAGTTTTTTAGTGAGCAGTGAAATTTACCATGCACATTACTGCAGTTCATTGGGCAAGAGAAGTTTTGTTTTCGAAGAAAACAAAATATGTATATAAATGTACTGAGCTTGCTTATAATCACGATGTGAGAGCTATTTTGTTTAGCACTGTAGCCCAAGAGGACACAATTTAAGCAAGGAACAATGGAGGAGCACAAACAAACAAAAAAAGGGGGATGGACGCAAGGAGGGTAGACGAAACCCCCAATGAGGGGATGCACAGCTCTTTGCACATAGGCATGGAGCATTTTGCGAATAGCCAAAAAAAGTAATATTCTGAAAGTAAATATGTGGCTACATACATTTATATTCAAGTTTGTGTGTCAGTAATGTCAGTCATGCATAGTGACCAGTTTTTGACTGTTTACTTCTCACCCTAACATTAACAGTTTTTTAATCATGAACCTTATATACCGAGTTGGACTTTGTTCAAGTGTGAGGGCTATCTGGCTCGGGTTGGGCTGGTGTGGGACGGCTGGAGAAAGAGGCAAGAGGAGACTGATAACGGAGCGAGTGAAAACACTAGCACTAGTGGGGAATGATCAAACACAAAGAAAAACGTAGCTCCTAAAATGGTAGTAGTGGTTAAACACAGGTACTTGTAATATACTCTGGGGGAAAGCTAAACACAATAAGAGGCATGCATGTCATAGACAAATGGGAACGAAGGATACTAGAGCGACGCTGGAGAGAACAAATGGTAAGCCTATGGGCGGGCTGAAGCCCACTGATTATAAACATGTCTCTTCGAGGCAGCATATGCAAAGTCTAGACAAGACCTAAAAAGGTCCTTACTGGGAGAATTAGCTACAGGGCTGGAATGTACACTCACCTTTACTGCAGTACCACCCTTGGGAGCTTGAGCCTTTTTATCGCCGCCATCACTGCCAGATGCTCCCCCACCTTCAAAAAAATAAAAAAATAAAAAGACTGCTATCACAGTTAGGTCGGACATACACAGTTTTGCAAGACGAGGACACCATTGCATTTCAGTTGCACACAAGCTAACTGCAAACAAGCATCGGCAAAGACAAAAGGTCTCACCTATGTGAGAGCCAGAGGGTTTGGAAATGAATTTTAGCCATGCCATACACCAGTGTGGCTGGTGTTCATTCAGCAAGGCTTAAGGTTAGTGGTGTGGAATGGGGTGGTGTGGAATGGGGTAGAGCGGAATAGGGTAGATTGAGGCAGAGTGAAGTGTAGATTGTAGTAGGGTAGATTGGAGTCTTTAGAGAAGGTTAGACTGGAGTGGGGTAGATTGTAGTGGAGTAGAGTGGAAATGAGTGGGGTGCAGTGTGGTGAGGTGGTGTTGCCTGGAGTAGGAGGAGTGGGGTAGACTGAAGTAGGATGGACTGCGTTAGGAGTCTGTGCAGGGTGGAGTGGGATAGATTGGAATGGAAAGGAATGTAGTAGATTGGAGTGGAGTAGACTGTAATGGAGTGGAATAGATTGGAATGTGGTGGGATAGCCTGGAATAGGTGGGATGGAACGGATGGAGTGGGGTAGTTTGGAGGGGAATGGGGTGAAGTGAATTGATTTGGGGAGACTGGAATGAGATGGATTGGGTTAGAGTTGAGTGGGATAAATTTCTAGAGGGATAGAGTGGAATGGGGTTGATTTGGTTAGATTGAGTGGATAGGGGGAAGACTGGAGTGAGGTTGAGTGGAGTGGGATAGGTTGGAGTGGGGTATATTGGGGAGTGGAGAAGGTTGGATCATAATGGAGTAGTCTGTGGCAGACTGGTGTGGAGTGTAATGGACTGGGTGGATTGGAGTGGTGTAGATTAGAATGGAGTGGGGTAGAGTGGAGTGTGGTAGATTGAAGTGGGGTGGTAGATTGGAGCGGAGTGGGGTAGACTGCAGCGGACTGGATTAGAAAAGAGTGGGTAAATTCTGGTAGACTGGCGTGGGGTGAAGTGGTGCAGATTGGAGTGTGGTAGATTGGATTAGAGTGTAGAGTATTAAAGTGGATGAGATTAGAGTGAGAAACTGGAATGCAATAGGGTAGATTGGAGTGGAGTAGATTGGCGTGAATTTGGGTAGAGTGCAGTAGAGTTTGGTAGAGTACAGTGGAGTCAGGTAGAGTGGGGTTTTCCTGGGGTGGAGTGGGGCAGATTGGGGTGGGGGGAATGGATTAGGGTAAACTGGAGTGAGGTAGAGTGGATTGGGGTGTATTTATATTGGAGGAGATTGGAGTGGGGTAAATTGGAGTGGCCTGAAGCATATTGGGGTGGAGTGGACAAGAATGGGGTGGAGTGAAGTAGATTGGTCTACTTCTGTAAATTCTTCCTTCATGAAATCCACTAATTCTAAGACATGTACCATAGGTGCACTTTTGTGACTTTCTATAAGAATTGGGCCCCTAACTAGGCCTGGCGTTAACCAAGAAATGCTTTTATTAAAATTCTATTTTTCACTCTCTAGCTAGCGGGTGACTTTACTGTGAGTGATAGTATTCTACTTTTCCACAAGGAGCAGATTGGCACACAAAGTAGTTTTGTTCAGTGCCAGGAACTACTGGGGCAATGTGTGCTTTTTGAGACCCAAAAACTTTTTTTTGCTTTTTACCAATGTTTGTGAAAGCCCGGTAGCTCCCAAAACAATAAAGTGCTACAAAAAACAATGTAAAAACAAGACACGCTTTGACAACACCAAAAGACTGACAACCAATGTTGGATCAGTTGGCTTCGCTAGTGCTCGTTTATTTTCATGTTTCCGATAATCTTGTTGAAAATGGTTACACTGATTTTCCATTAGGAATTTTTTGGGAAATACTGGCATGCATTAACAAATTTTACTAAATGATGCTTCAAAGAAACAGTACCTACAATTTCACTGTAATTTAGAAAAAAACGTTTTTTCCCTACTTGTATTTTTCTCAACATTTTATTATGAAAGCAAAGAATCCTCAATCTTATTTACAAACGTCTGCAAACATCTGCATCTAATCAGAGAACATTCTGGGAGCATTATATGTAGTGTCATATTGTTAAACTTTTCAAACATGTGTACACTTTGTTTTTTTACTGGAACCTCTGCCAGTAGTGCTGTGTGTTCATACAATGTTTATTTAGAGCGTTCAACCTAATAATAAACGCTTTGCATTAATGAACCATAAATCCATGTTGAACAGCATTAACATATGGATGCAAATATTACCTCAAATACAGACAGTTGCCTATCTAAATTGGCAGCCAAAGGGTTTGTGCTGCAGGGGTTGGGCCTACTTGTTCCAAGGACAAAATAAACATGAAATCTTGTTGTTCTTGGCCCCAAACAATATGTCCTGGGCATCAGGCTATAGGAATTCCACACTCATGATTGTACTAGAGTGGAATGGAATAGACTGGACTGAAGTGGAGTAAGAGACGGAAGTGGAGAGTGGTAGGTTGGAGTGGGGTGGGGTAGATTGGCATAGAGTGGAGTGCAGTAGATTGGAGTGTGGTAGACTGGCATGGAGTGGAGCATATATTCAGGTGAAGTAGACTGGATCATAGAGGACTGGTTTGGGGTAGACTGGAATGGAGTGGGTATACTAGAGTGGAGAAGATTGGAGTTGAGTGTGGCAGAATGAGTGGGGTAGACTGTGGTAAACTGGGGTGGAGTAGATTGTGGTAGATTTGGAGTGGGTATATTGGAGTGGATTGGGGTAGAGTGGAGTAGACTGGAGGCAGATTGGGGTACAGTTTTTAGACTAGGATGGATTGTGACAGATTGAAGTGGGGTGGGGTAGAGTTGGTAGATTGGAGTGGATTGGGGATGAGTTGGGTAGAGCGGAATAGGGTTGAGTGGGTGGGGTAGACTGGAGCAGCGTGGGATCGATTGGAGTGGCATGTCGTAAAGTGGCATAGATTAGAGTGTTTTAAGACTAGAGGGGCATAGAGTAGATTGCCATGTTGTAGAGTGGAGTGCTGTGACAGAGTGAAAGGGCACAGAGTTGAGTGGCATAGTGTGGAGTATGCATGGTGTAGTAGCACACTGCCATTACAGACCACACATTTTCAATTTAAATTACAATCACAATTACATTGGCATAGACATACAGTTTTACTGCGCGCAAACAATGTGTGGAAAAGTCATCACCAGGTGTATTGATGTGTTTTGACCGTATTCAAATATTTGTTTCCACCACACTTCAGGATTACAAACAAATGTGCTTCATCTGTACTTTTATAATGCTGATATATTCTGAAACATCAGCACAGTTCATTTTTGTTGTGTGCTATAAAACAAAATAACAGCTTCTCCTCTGACATGGGTACTCAGCAGGGTTGTCGGAAATTCTCTCCCTTTGTAGTCACAGAAAGAAAAGTAAACACTAAGCTCCCCTTGGACAACTGAGCCTGACATTTGATCTCAGTCTCTGAATGCACAGCAAATGTGATAAAATAAAAACATTTAAAGGCCGGTTTACAGAAAGAGAGTACTCAGAAGGATACAGTATACAAAAGATGAATCATGGGGGACAAATTCAAGCTGGGCAGCCTAAAGCAAATAAAGCCAGCAAATAGAAAGCAATCAACTGTGAGTTAGAAACCACAAAACCAATGGTAAGTAAGGGGGGGCAAAATACATTCTTATGGAAGCTTTTAGAATGCCCACTTGAAGTACTTAGCTGCTCGACCTAAAAAGAACCTGATGGTCCTCAAAACACCACAAATTAATTTGTAGTTTAATTTCACATTGAAGGACCAAATTTCAAACTAAGAGAATTTTAGTATTATTTTCCCTCTAATATGACATATATAAGCTTTAATCCAAATTCTAGAGTTGACCGAAGACTACAGCTGTCAAACGTGATTTTGATCACTAAGCTATGTCTAAAACTGGTTACAATGCATTTGAGAATGCAGTTCACTCCTGAAAGAAATCAGGACCTGAGGCTATTGGAATATGGTTAGGACTCTCCTTGTGATCTTTGTGCATTTTGCTTACCACAGCTAGAATGCTAAATGCAAAATCAGAAACACACTCTTCTTCTTGTCAAAGGCTTGCTTTTATTGTACTATTATTAAATAGCCATAAGAATATAGATTTTCACTGGCGACTGTGGCAAATGTTTTTTTTTGTGGCATCCTTAAGAATCTACAGGGTATTCAGAGGACTGACTAAGTAGAAACCAGAGTGTTGTGGAATTTTCCAAAATTTCTAATTATAGCAAGGCTCATGTTGACTTAGTTTGGATTCTAGCAGGGCTCTGATCATGCACCTTTCTGATTATCTGCAACTCTGAAAGTACCAGAGATATGGACTAGATGTAGGAAAATCCGATTTTGCGATCTGAGCGACTCGCAATTTGAGAGTCGCAAAATCGGATGCTGGATGGTGTCCCTGATACCAGCTGCGAATCGGAAGGGGGTCGCAAAGACCCACCTCATTAATGTTAATGAGGCGGGTCGCAATTTGCGACCCCGCTTCCAATTCGCAGCACTCACAGGGATGGTGGCCTGCTGGAGACAGCAGGCCACCATGTCTGTGACTGCTTTTTAATAAAGCAGTTTTTTTTTTTTTTGTAGTAGTATTGCAGCCCGTTTTCCTTAAAGGAAAACGAGTTGCAACACAAACGAAAAAATGAAACGTTTGTGTTTCATTTTTTCAGAGCAGGCAGTGGTCCATAGGACCACTGCCTGCTCTGAAAAAATGTTTTCAGGGCCATTCACAAAGGGGAAGGAGTCCCATGGGGACCCCTTCCCTGGTCACAAAGCAATTCTACATTGCGATGCGAATCGCAAATAGGAAGGGGAACACCCTTCCTATTTGCGAGTCGCATTCCCATTTTGTGAGTGTGTAACCAGGTTACCGACTCGCAAAATGGGAATGAGCATTGCGATGTGCGTTCTGCATGGCGCAAACAGCAAAATTCGCTGTTTGCACCATGCAAAACGCTTGCTACATCTGGTCCCTAGTTATCTCAAATCTTTTAATATTCACTGCCTTTACATTTGCAGAGGCTCTGCTTACGAATGGGTTTGGTTTAGGCTAGCATTCCAACCAAAATAGGGCTCTGAATATGCTAGCAGTTTTGGAATTGGATTATTAGTGATGTCAAAGGACATGATACGAGTGAGGTCATATGTGAGGTCATAAGCAATGCATGGCACAAGTTATACATAACGTTGCCAACTATAACTGGTGAATTTCTGTGTTTTTTAGTTTAAAAAGTCAACTATAACGTTACGTAAACCTTTGTTCTTTTCAGTGAAAAGAAAAAAAAAATATATATATATATATATACACACAGACACTTATATATCTCACACACATACATACACACACATATATATATATTTGTATCATATACACATATTTATATATATCTCTATATTGGTGCCTGAAACTGTGCACAAACTCCCTTAATTGCTCTATAGTACCTGCTATCTTCTCCTTGACTGAGATCAGCTATTCCTAGTTAATATTTATCCAGACAGTGGTTTGAGAGTCCAGAATTCCTGATGGTTTTGGTAACTCTATTACCGGCCGCATTAGGAATTAGGAGATCCCCAAAATTACTTCAGAACTTTAAGATACACCCCTACCAGGGTATTTCAGCTGCTGACAGTAGTAGACATTTTGCAAGAAACCTGTGGAGAAGAATCGGCAAAATACTTCTCCGTAGGACTATTGTACTTACTGCTTTTCATTTACGAACTAAGGGCCAGATGTAGCAAAGGTTTTTACCCATTCTGTGTCTATGGGAAAAAGTGTTCGTACATATGGCCCTAAGAAGTTAAAATTCGGCAGGGGTAGCTGCATGCTCTCTAAAAAATTAATTATATATATACATATATGTGTATAGAGCGCACAGCTACTCCTAGGAGTGCCCCTTCACTGAGGATTTCAGAGCTCAAATAAACCTCAATAGCATTAATGAGAAGAGAACAACCACGTTTTCAATGTGCTGTGAAATAATGATTCGGAGCCCAGGGTCTTAAGTTCAAGAGGAAGCTAATTCCGGGTATTAGCTGCCAAAAAAGAGAGCGCGATATATAAATGGAGAGAAGGACTTCCCTTAGAACTTGGAGAATACCGGTTTACTGTCTTCTTGATGGCTGTCTGAAAAGTAAGTACGGAGTAGAATATCTTTAAAAAAACCTTGGTTTTCTGCTTTTTGAACAATTATGAATGTTTTCATTCATTCAGCAGACCATGGGGTTTAACCTCCATGAAAATGTCCATATAAAGAGCTAGAAGCTAGGGCCAATAAATCAGTAGACACCTGAAAAAGGAGACCTCTGCAGCAAACTAGTGGACGGAGCAAGTAAATTAATCATCAGGTACTCACTACTCAACATAGAAACAGAAGTTTGCAGAATGCAGCTCATTTCACAATAGCATACAAGATTAACCACAGAACCTAAAAGAACTCTGCTGCCTTCAAAGGAGTACACCCCATTACCATAGTCAGAACACACGAGGTGAAAAAGAAAGTAGGCTATAAAGCCTAAAGGGGATCCAGCGATAATGGGGCTAATGATGGTCATAGAGTTGGGAAGATCTCGGAAAAGACACTGAGGTGCTGATCAGGTTCACCCCAAACAGTGGTTGCTAGAAGATTACAAGACAAAGCCATTCAAAGTACCTTTGCTGCCTTTTGCACCACCTTTCCCTTTGGGAGGCATTCCGCAGCCTACAGCAGCATAAACTACCCGCGTACACACAGTACTGAGCGGACTCCAGCAGCATGGACATGGAAGAAGTGCGAGCAATGCGCGCGCATTGCCACTTAACGCTGAAATGCATTCCGTTTTTAAAAGAGGAGGGGAATCCCCAAACCTACAGAATTATCAATAGCAAACAAAGGAAATTAACTCAAAATTGGAACTAAGTATAGTTATAACAATTATGTACGTTCCACGGCAATCCGTATGATTATAGACCGCTATAACTGTTCCAAGATGGCCGCTCCTAGTCGTGGTTTGTGAAGGCCCCGTGGTCTCCCGGCATCCGTGGTCTGTTTTTACTTTCGATTATCGTGTACGTAATTTCCGGCAATAAAAAAATTAAAATAAAATAAAAATAAAAATACAAGATTCTCTTATTTCATTGCTGTTTCAATGGTTTGGTGTGTATGGCTGTAGTTCTGGATTAGAGTACAGAAGTCTGTTCCCAAACTTTAGCTATGGGCTGTAACTGCCTTCAAAAAAGATTAGATAAATCCAGACAGCTACCGATTAGATTTGTCACTTTCCGTTAAATTGAAACTAACCCACAGTTAAACTCACTATTCTGAAAGACACCCTGTTCTCTCGAGCAACTTCAAATGTATCTTCTTTTATTGCGCCCCAGTTCTTATAATACTGTATTATTACAGCCTTAACGTACGTTTTATTTTAAAATCTTCTTGAGTGGTATAGAGTACCCGAATTTGAAAGTCAGGAGACGCCACCCACCAAAGGTTTTGCAACAGATGTTTATTGAGCGAAAGAGAGAGCAAGTGTTTGGTGGTGGTTTGGGGATCTCTCATGTTTTTTCCCTTGTATTTCTGAAAGCTAGTTTCAGTAATACATGCGGATAGGGGAGATGAGGGTTTCTACTTAAGTGGCTTTGTGACATCTGTGTGACTAATGGTGCATTTTAAGACGTGTTGAAAGACGCGTCTGTTTTTCTGTGGAGTCTCTGGAAGAAACTGTTGTGATACATTATTTGTAACAGTGCATTAAAGTATGATAATACGTTAGCATTCCGATGTCTCTTTAAAGGGACATTTTGAGATTGTTCTCAAGATCTAGAGCGACTTGAAGATGCAGTAAGTAGCGCATTTAACGACAAGTTGGGTCAGTACTGTTGCAGAGAAATCAGTATCTTGAACATAGCTGTGTAGCAAACTGGAATGGGATCTGGGAAGGTTGGAATGGAGGTCTAATTTGAATTGTGATTGCGCTCCCACAAATGTAATCATTTTGGGCCAGATGTAGCAAACTTTTGCGAGTCGCAAATGGCCCGAATCGCAATTTGCGACCCTGCAAAATTGGAAATGGGATGCAAAAATCCCATTTCCGACTCGCAAAATGCGACACGAGCCATTACCGACTCGCAAAAATAGCGACCCCATTTTGCGTCCCGCAAATAGGAAGTCGCAATTTGCGAGTCGCAAACCAAATGCAATAGCCACTCGCAAATTGCGACTAGTCGCAAAAAGCCCATTTTGCACTTCCAGTTTACCACTAACTCAGAGCAGGTGGTAACCAGAACCAAAGTATAAAAGGAGACCCAGAAGGCACCTGGGTTACTCAAGATGGCGGAGATATATGTGATAGCAATGAGGAGGAGAGCCCACGCCGCACAGCAGAGGCGGAGGAGGAGGAGGAGGAGCCAGAGACAGGAGAAGATATACAGAACCAGGCAGACACTTTTCCAACAAACAGAGGAGGAGATATATGATAAATATAGACTCAGCAGTTCAGCAATACTAGATTTAATAGATTTACTCAATCCGCAGCTTCAACGCCAGACTGTGCGCGGCTGCGCCATCCCTACGCATGTGCAAGTGCTATGCTCACTGCACCTCTTGGCCTCGGGTAGCTATCAGGGGGTCATTGCTGTGGCAGGTGGGGTATCCCAAAGTTCACTCTCACGGTTCTTTAGAGCATTCCTAGATGCCTTACTCACACACATGTCCAGACACATATACCTACCCAGGAATGAGGCAGAAATCAACAGCACCAATTTGGAATTCTACAGGATTGCCAACTTCCCCCATGTCATAGGGTGTGTGGACGGGACACATATACAAATCTGCCCTCCTGCAAATCTGGAATATCTGTTCCGCAACAGGAAGTGTACCCACTCACTGAACATCCAGGTGGTATGTGACGCCCATTATGTTATCACTGACATGGTTGCCAAATTTCCAGGGAGCACACATGACTCCTACATTTTCAGGCACAGGGGGATACACCAACGCCTAGAACGTGGGGAGTTTGGAGACGGATACCTCCTAGGTATAGCTGAATACACCTTGCAGACATACACACAGGTCAATGTGGAAACCATCTATGCCCAGCTAACATTGTACATTTTGTGCCAAACAGGTGACAGTGCATATGCACTACGACCATGGATACTCACCCCGTACTTAACACCCAGCAATGAGAAAGAGAGGCGATACAACAGTGCACATAGGAGGACCCGAAATATCATAGAGAGGACCTTTGGACTGCTGAAGGCACGATTCAGATGCCTCCACAGAAGTGGAGGTGCCCTCCAGTATACCCCAATAACAGCTTTCAAGATCGTTGGCGGATGCGCTATCCTGCACAACATTGCCACCAGACGTGGGCTACCTCTCACCCCAGAAGACCCAGATTCGGAGGATGAAGAGCAAGAGCTACCATATCGCCATCATGGGGATAGAAGCATTGCAAATCAAGGCAGACTGAGACGGGACCACATTGCAAACCAATACTTTGGAAGGTACGTGCTAACTGTCACCACACTCACTAATGTCACACACAAAGAGTCCAGGTGTGAAGTGGAACTAACAAGACATTTTAATAATGTGCACCAAAAAAACTATATACATTAACTACAGTTCAGGGGCTGTAAAAGCACACCTGGCATGAGACACATTGACCTCATGTGCCCCTACTACAGGACAGTGCGGAGCTCACACTCTACGCCGGCCTCGCCCAGCATGGCTGGTGCCTGGTGGGTCAGCAGTGCCCTGCCTTGCGCTACCACTGCGCAACACCCTGGTGTCACTGGCTGAGACACTGCTGACGGTGGAGCCCTCCTCGCTGTCCTGCGGCGTGTCAGCCGCGCCCCTAGCCACCTGCTGTGCCTCCATGATATCTACGGCGTGGCTGAGACGTCCCAGTCCACGTGCCACATCACTGGCAAAGTGGCCCATGTCTACCTGGAGGCTGACCGTGCGCCGTGAAAGGCCAGTGGTGTTCACTGCCAGCCTGACGATGGAGGCAGACATTCGGTCCAGCCGGTGCATTAGCTGCCTGTCACGGCGCCTTGCACCCTCTCTCTCTGTTATGAGTTCTGCCACCAGTTGTCTCATTGAGAGTGCAAGGTCGCCGACGTGGGTATTGAGTTGTTGCAGCTCTGTGTGTACCAGCTGCATGCCACTGTTCTGGTTTTGCTCCATGCGGCGCATGGCCCCTGATATTCTCCTTATCTCCTGTGTCTGCAGGCGCTGACCCCGTAGGAGTGCAGCCTCGGCGGCCGACATGGAGGCGCCCCCTGACTCAGCCTGCGGCACTGGATGGACATTTACACGTCGCCTGCGACGCTGTGGAGGCTCTGTGTCATCTACAACGGCACTGTGGCTGGGACCAGGTGCTGGCTCACTCACCAGGATGGCAACTGGTGCATCATGAGGGGACTGTGTGTGGGTGGTGCAGGTCCCTGTGGTGGCTTGTCCTGAGTCCTCTGCAGGCTGGTGGCTGACCTGTGGCCCCTGGACGCTTTGGCTGGAGGTGCTGTCGTGTGGGAGACCTGTAGGACATAGGGAACACAATGTCAGTATCTACCATCTGTTATCAACTTCCTAATAAACTGTTGCCTATCAACTGCCTACTTGACTACATTGCCCATAATGCACCATGCAGGTGGTTGCTACTCTGAAATGGAGCTATTTTGGTTGTGCATGCTGCTGTGTACAAGGTGGGTGGGGGTATGGCATATATGGGTGTACATGCATGTCTCATGGCACTCACCGGTTGATGGTCCTGGCTCTGAAGTGTCCAGCTCTCCCATCCCGCACACTGCCTCTGGCTCCAAGGTCTCCTCCACACTTTCCTCCAGGGGTGTGGGTGGTGGTACAGTGGATGGTGCCCATCCAGTGCCCCTCATCTCCCGGAGCCGCTCTGCCACCCTCTCCTTGGTCCGGGAGCGCAGGTCATACCACCGTTTCTTTAACTCTTCTATACTCCGGTGGCTGACACCCATGGAGTTCACCTTGTCCTGGATTTCGGTCCAGATTCTTTTCTTCTCCACCTCTGGCACACTGAGGGTTGCCCTACCAAACAGTTGTTCATGGTACTGACAGCAATCCTCAGTCAGTACCTACAGCTCTTTTTCTGCAAATTTCAATTTGCACTTTCTTGGTATCTCTGCCATGGTAGCTGCTCTTCCTCCTGTTTGCAGTGTAGCAGTTGAAAATGGGTGTGGTTCTCCCTCCTCCCAGGTGTATTTGTAAACTTCCTGGCTGTGATGTCATCATCAGGAGCCAGGAAGTGTTATCCAGAGTGTTCTGCTGCACCTGCATTCAATTTCCAGCACAGTCGCAATTTGCGACACCCACTCGCAATTTGCGTGTTCGTTTTTAGCACGGTCGCAAAAAGCGACCTCGCAAACAGCAGACTCGCAATCTGCAGTGCGACTTCATTTGCGAGTCGCAAATTGAAGTCGCTTTTTCTTCTTGGATGCCATTTAGCGAGTCGGAAATTGCGAGTCGCAATGACTCGCAATTTCCGACTCGCTAAATTTTTCCTACCTACATCTGGCCCTTAGTGCCTAAAAAGTCAAAGTGGGTTTCTGTGAGGAATCCTGGGTTTATCTCTGGTAGTTTGGCAGAAGTGTGCAGGCTTCCATCAGCGAAAGTGCAAATGGCTTATGAACAGTGGTACACAAACACAACTTTAAAGTTCAGAAATAATCATGTTAACATGTTTAAAAAAAAAGTTTAGTTAAAAAAAGTTTTGTTTAAAATGGCACAAAAGAAGCATATCTAATGTGTGAATGAGGCAATCTGTAACAAGGACTTTAGATTTTTATTGTGTTTAAGCACTTTATGGTAAATTAATTTCATTACTATTGTGACTTGGGTGCGTTTTTCAAAAACAACCACTAGGTCAGATTGGTTCATTTTTTACCACTCAGTTAAAAAAAGAGACCAGATAAAAAAAAATATATTTATGTATTTTTATTTTCTGTTTTGCATGTAAACACACATATAATAGTAAAAACCGAATCACATGGTCCACTCTTTGTTTATTGGGAACCTCATCCCATCACAGCCTTCAGAATTCTTTATTGCGTGATTACTTGAAATCTTTTCAAGAGTACACGAAAATAAATACAAAAGATAAATATGTATAGACTGCAGCCCAGGAGGCAATCATCATGATGGAATTTCAGTAAAATGACTTATTATAGAAGGTAAAATGCCTGAATGCATATCATTGCCATTAAAAAAGGCTAGCCCAAATAAAAGGATTACCACTAAAACCCATATGTACATGTTGAAGCTTAAAAAATGATAATATCATGGTATTATGGTCAGTTGTAACCAGCAGTTTATAGCTAAAAGGAAAGTCTAGATGCGCAGAGTGGTCAGTCAGTTTTGCTTGGAGCTGTGTAATAAACTTCCCAAATTTGGCCAGATGGGCTGGTTCCTTTAAGGTGAACACCAATGATCTTGCCTCTATGCAGGTTCTTATGCCGCAGCGAAGAAAAAGAGGTCTTAATAAAGTGTGTTGTGCATTCATCAGTGCCGGGCAGCAGCATAAGAGGTGGACAAAAGTCTCTGTTTTGTATTTGCAAAGCCTGCAACCCTTTATGTTATTGAGGGAATTCAATTTTGGGTTTAGTTCCTTTGGCCTCAGGCCAAGCAGCCTAGCAAAAGCAATTTGTGTATGGTATGGCTATGGTGCCAAGTGCTGTGAGATGTTTCTATAAGAGGCAGCCAGCGCTTCTTGCACAGGAGTGTTGCTCAGGTTTTCCAAGTCACATGCCCGGGAGAGCGTTTTTGTCTGTCTTCTCAGCACAGATTTGATTGAGCTATGTGACTGTGCCAGTTTGATCAGTTCTGCTTGGTCGATTTGAAGTTTGTTTAAAGCGACAGTCAGATATCATGACCAGGGATTCATTTTTGTTTCAAAGATGTGGCGAAGAGCTGATTTCAAGGTTTTAGGAGGGGCCATGACTATCCTATGATAGTATTTCAGGAAGGTCCCCATCAAAACCCAGTATTGACCTTACAGACCAAATTCCAGCCTTATCAGATGGCTCCTAATGTATTGTGGCAGCTTGAACACTCTTTTATAGATTTTAACATGGAGCTTTTCTATCAGGGCGGTAGATTGGCCGGGAAAGACTTAGGGCCTGATTCCAACTTTGGAGGACGGTGTTAAACCGTCCCAAAAGTGGCGGATATACCACCTACCGTATTACGAGTCCATTATATCCTATGGAACTCGTAATACGGTAGGTGGTATATCCGCCACTTTTGGGACGGTTTAACACCGTCCTCCAAAGTTGGAATCAGGCCCTTAATGACCATAGTTCAATGCTGGAAGGGAAGCAGCTTGGAGAATTTGGAGTATTCATTTTGCTGAAGGGCTTTCTATTAGGTTATCTAACTGATATATTCTGGTTGTTATGTAATCAGCCTTTGCCTTCAGATGATGGAGATGGGCTTTGGACGTTCACTTGGCAGATAGTCGGACGCCCAGATAGTTGTACACATCTGTGCTGCTGATGATAAGTAGCCCCAGCCTCCAGCGAGAATGCTGATGTTTCGATGACCCACCAAATATTACAACTTTAGTTTTGGTAGCATTCGCCTTTATTTTGTTTGCCGTATTATAGCTGTGCAAGGCTGTTAATGCTTTTTGCAAGCCAATTTTGGTGGGGTCCAGCAGAACAATATCGTCCTCATATTGCAGCAGGGTAACTTTAAAATTTCCAATTTTTGGTGGAATCAGATTTGCTTGTCTTAGCGCCTGCGACATGTCTGCTGTGTAAAGATTGAATAATAGTGGTGCTAATATGCATCCTTGTTTTAAGCTGTTAGTAGTGGGAATCTCTATGCTGACAGTGGAGTTCGACAACTTGACCCTTACCCAGGTGGATGTGTACAGTAGAGGTATTGCACGTAGAAGCTTACTTGGGATATCCCAATTTTTTATAGCTTGCTCCATAGTAAATTCCTGTCCACTGCATCAAATGCTGTAGAGTAGTCCACAAAGCAAGCAAAGAGTGATAGTGTCTTTTTAGCAACAGCTTCATGAGCCAAAAAAGAAAGGGCTACAATGTTGTCTGTGGTCGCGGAATTCGCCTTAAAGCCAGTTTGATAAAGTGGCACTATCTCCTTGGCCTCTGTCCAACTTTGTAGTTCTTCCAAGAGGACTGAGGCAAAACCTTTTGCTTCAATATCCAAAAGGGTGATAAGACGATAATTAGCTGGATCTTTCCTGTTCCCTTTTTGGTAAATTGGATGTAGTATGGGGCCTCTCCAATTCAATGGTACTTCCTGAGAATCAAGACAGGAGCAATACAGTGCAGAGAGGATTGGTGACCAGAACTTTGGGTCTTCCTTGAAGATGTATGCAGGAATTCCATTGGGGCTGGGGGCACCAGACGACCTCATTCTGCGCAGTATGGTGTAAATTTCACCTGAGGAAGGAGCAAGTCCCGTGGCCGGTTGAGGTTCGTAAATATCTGGTTCTTCCCTTAGTTGTTCCGGGGAGAATGGGTCAACTGTATATAATTCTTTTACATGTTTTAGCCACGTAGCTTCGTTTATTACATTGGTTCGTTGATCGTTCTGGCCCATCTTGTTTTTAATGTATCTCCATAGGTCACCATGGTTGTGTTTGCTTATCAGGGAATAAATATGAGCAGACTCATTTTCCTCTTGTTGGCGTTTTAAGGACCAGATCAGCTGCTTATGTTGTTTGGTAAGTGTTTGTAATTTTAATGCTAGCTCTTTTGTTATTGAAGGGTCCCTTGTTTTGGCATATAGTCCTCTCAGTCTACAAAGATTCCGCTTACTTGCCATTATGAAATGCTGGGGAAAGACTTTTGCAAAATGCTGTGAAGAGATGATAGAGGACCCTGCTTGTTGTAAGAGACTGTTGGTAATGTCTGGCCATTTAGTTCTAAGTGTTTCACTCGACAGTCCTTTCCTGTATATATTTGCTGTTTATAGATTGAAAACATTTTTATTCATGGTCTCACGTTGTTGTTGCATATTTTGAAAGTACACTTTTTACTATTCAAACCTTCCTTCACGAACCTTGCAAAAAGCTATAATAAATGTCTTCTTCAGATTAAGAAGTGCATTCCTGAGAATTTTTCCGACTCCTTTCAATGTGTATATTTTGGCTTAGTCGAAAGTAAAGCAAAACAATTTGGCGTGAGTCGGCAAGGGAAGGGTTGGTAGGTCAAAAGTGTACATTTAGAAGTGAATATATGTTCGGCAGGAAAACTAAAGCATCTGCTTCTAAAAACGTGTGTGAAAAGAATGTTTCTCAAATTCCTGGATGGTGCCGTGCACCTTATGTTGAGTTAGCTAGTGAATTTTCACATTCAGCTGGTTTGTCAGAAAGCTGGAACAAATTTTTGGATGAAGCAGAACCAGTTGATGTTCTGACCTGCTTAAGGAAAGTACTGATTGAAGGAAATGATCTTTCAGTTCTTGGCAGATGAGGTTGGATACTTTTGTCTGCCTACAGAAAAATGCATGATAAATATAATCAGTTAGCAAAAGTAAATGAGCAGCTGAAAAAGAAGCTAGTGGATTCAAAGAATACTGTTACTATGTTGTCTTGCCAAAATAAATTATTACAAGATAAGGCAGACACGTATCAAACCATTGCAGAACGAGCTGCGATCAAAGTAGCTCAACACAGATACCGTAAACGTAGAGGAAGGATAAATCAGAAAAAAGTTAATTTAGTCATTGCTAATGCTGGTTTGGATTGGTGCCCAGATTCATCTTGGACGGATACAGTTTGGATAGGCAGTGAGTCATCTAATTCTAGTGGAGAGGAGAGTGAGAAAGGTGGGGGACAGGGGAACTTACTTGAACACAATGTGGTGCGTGCGTAACCTATTTTTAGACGAAAACTGCAACACTCACCACAAGATCCAGCAGGAGTTGCAACATGCTTTAGAAGATTACACTCAGCAAGAAGTAAATGACATAATGGATCGTTTTAAACAGAGAAGAGGGGAGTCCCTACTTGCTTGGGTTGTGAGGCTGTTTGAAACTGGTGCTTCTGGTGTTATGTTAGATATTGGGGACTCTCGCAAGTTCTGTACTTTAAGTTCTGATCCAGTAATACAGGAACAGTTCAGGGGTTTTCAAGGAAACCACCAGACTACTTTGTTACAACCATTGGTTGAGGGATGTAATTTGAAATACACCACTAATATAGAGTGGCCTCCTATTGAGAAACCATGATATACATTACGTGATGCAATGCAGAGAATTAAGGAAGAGGCAATGATATCTGCTATTTTCCTGGGCACTGCACACCAATTGTTAGATGGACAGCTTACTGTGCCAATAAGAAATAAAATAATTTGCCTTGCTCCACCTGCCTATAAGCCAGTAATTATGACTTTATTAATCAACCAGACAGGGTAGGCTTTAAAAGACGTGCTAGAGGCCGTCAGTGAGTTAGGTGAATTAGGAATATGGGATAAACCTGAGAGATCTTCAAGGTCTGAGGTTGCACAGATAACAACCGAGTGTTCAGAAAAGGCATGTTTGCGCCGCTACTTAAAGATATGTCAAAAAAGAACAGATTGATGGGATAGATACCAAAAGCCTGTGGGAAATGTACTGTAAGCGGGGCTTAGATTGAAAGGAAGGCAGCAGAAAGATAAGCAAGCAAGATAACAAGAATGAAACGCAGAGTCAGTTACAGATATCAAGGGAAGGAAAAAAAAGGGAGAAAATTATTTCCTCATGAGAGAGTGAGGAAAATCTGGACAGTGACTGGTTGACTTCTGAGAACAGAGACGGGGGTGAGCCTGCTCGCAAATATGAAAGCATATATCCAGATCTCACTTGGGCAAAAGTTGACAGGTTTAAATCAGACTAGGAAAATGGCCAAACTACGGTACAATGTTGGGCTTGTGAAAATAACAGACCACAAGTTGATTTAGAAATACACTGGAACCACAAAAATGTGCAAAACGTTTGAGCCTTAGTTGACACCGGAGCGGAGGCCTCTTTGATTTATGGGAACCCTAAGAAGTTTAACGGACCGCATTACACCATCACAGGTTTGGAGGGTAGGCAGACCCCCGCTGTACCAACCACAGTACAAATGAAAATAGGGAGAACAGCAAAAAGAGAATATACTGTGCTGATTGTGCCCCTTTTAGAATACATACTTGGAATTGACATTTTGAAAGGAATGACTCTGTATTTGGATGATGGTTGCTGTCAGTTTAGAATAAAACGATACATTTCAGTGGCTGTCATGAAAGTGGGTAGTTTAAAATTCCCCCAGTGAAGGTGCCCTTGGCAACTAAAGTAATTCATTTGAAACAATACTGCATTCCTAGAGGGCATTATGAAATAAGTGAAACCATAAAAGACATGCTTGAGGCTGGTGTAATAGCTCCAACTACCACTGAATGGAACAGTCCTCTATGGCCTGTGCGCATTCCTGACGGGCGGTACAGAATGACAATTGATTACTGCGAGCTGAATAAATATACACCACCTTTGACAGCCGCGGTCCCAGACACCATCACTTTGATTGAACAGATACAGAAACATGCAGGGACATGGTACGCTACCATCGATATCGCCAATGCGATCTTCTCAATACCATTGGCTTCAGAATGTCAAGAGCAATTTTCATTTTCCCATGCCGGCAGAAAATGTAAGATGTTATCTTTACCTATGGGATACTTACATAGTCCCACTATCTGTCACCGGCTGGTGGCAGAGCACCTGAATGAAGTGTCTGCCATTCCGGGTGTGCAACTGACCCATTACATTGACGATGTGATGATTCAGGGAGAGACAGAAGAACAAGTGCAAATTTAGTTGGAGAGAGAAGTGGAACTCTTGCAGAGTAAGGGGTGGATGATTAACACAGATAATACACAAGGACCATGTCAAAATGTGAAGTTTCTAGGCATTCAGTGGAACCAGGGACACAGAGAGGTGTTACCACAAGCAAAGCAAAAGATTCTTGAGTTTGCCACACCCCGCACTAAGCAGGAGACACAAAAATTCATTGGATTGTTTGATTTTTGGAGACAGCACATTCCTCATTTGAGTCAGATTTTGGCCCCTCTGTACAAAGTGACAAGAAAGAAACATGAGTTTGAATGGGGTGAAGAGCATGCTTTTGATTTAGCAAATGAAGCAATTCAACAGGCCTTAGACTTGTGGCCAGTGCAGGATGGAGACATTGAGTTACATGTAACTGTTCAGGGACAAAATGCAAATTGGAGTATGTGGCAAAAACAGGGAAGGACAAGAGTGCCCCTGGGGTTTTGGACCAGTGAGCTACCTGACTCTGGGAAGCGCTATACTCCTTTTGAAAAATAGCTTTTGGCCTGTTATTGGGCTCTAGTGGATACTGTGCAAATAACATTAGGTCATAATGTAATCCTAAAACCGGAGATCCCAATTATGCAGTGGGTAATAAGTTCACCTAAATCTCACAGTAAAAGACATGCACAAGAGGCTAGCACCATATGCTGGAAATGGTACATACAAGACAGGGCTTGATAGGACCGGCAGGCACTGCAGCCCTACACGAACAGGTGTCACAAGTCCCTTTACAGGATGAGGAGAGGGTGCAGGAGGTACCGCAGGTAAAAGAGTCACCATTAAGATAGGGTGGGCCATTTGAATCCTTGTCCCCTGAGGATAAGAAACATGTGTGGTTCACGGATGGTTCATCCAAATATGTGGGTACCAAAAGACATTGGAAAGCAGTGTCATACAATCCAGTTACCAAAAAGTTGCTGACCACCCCAGGAGAAGGAAAAAGTAACCAAGATGCAGAATTGTATGCTTTGTATCAGGCTCTAAAGCAAGAGCTGCCTGGGACTTGTCACATTTACACTGATTCTTGGTCTACTGCCAATGGGTTAGCCACCTGGCGTCCCACATGGCACTCACATAACTGGTTCATTCACTCAAAGGAGGTATGGGGCAAAAAGCTGTTGCAGGAAATTTGGGAAATGTTGGAACAAAGTAAAGTCACAGTTTATCATGTGGATGCTCATTGTCCCATTGACTCATTAGAACGATGGTTCAATTCCCTTGCAGATAATAAAGCCAAAATTTCAGAGACAGAAGTGGCAATACCGGATTCTGACTTGGTGGGGATGGCTAAATGGGCGCACCAAAAATGTGGACACCTGGGAGAAAAAGCCACTTACTGGTGGGCAGAGATTATAGGGATGCACATTCCCCTAGACTTGATAAAAACTGTAATTTTGCAATGTCCTATTTGTCAGCACACACAACAGAGATCTGTCCCGCAGACAGTTAAAGGTCAGTTGGGGAGAGACAAGTTACCATGACAGATATGGCAAACTGATTACATTGGACCACTACCGATTAGTCGTGGGTGTCAATACGCCTGCACCGTAGTGGACACTTATTCTGGATACTTGATTGCTGTCCCTTGCAAACGTGCTACTCAGCACTTGATTGCTGTCCCTTGCAAACGTGCTACTCAGCACTATACTATCAGATCAGATCTCTGGACTTGTTAATGTTATACTATGGAGTAACACTCCAGATCCAGAGTGACAATGGGTCACACTTCAAAGGCAAATTTGTACAGTTCTACTGTTCTCAGCACAATATTGAGTGAATATATCACATTCCTTATTATCCACAGGCCTCAGGATTGATTGAGAGAATTAATGGTTTACTGAAAGCTCAATTGCGAAAATGATCTGATGGAACTTTGAAAAACTGGAGAGAGCATTTAAATGAAGCCCTCCAGATTCTGAACAATAGACTATTAACAAATGCTGAAATACCTTTGATGCAAATGTTAACTCCAGCTTTACAAATACAACCACCTGTGGCCACCAATACCATCACATACTGGGAAATAAAACCCGGAGCATTAGCTCCTTACAGAGCCACACCCGAAGCTGCTGGTCTTGACTTTCATGCTTTACAAGCTTACAGACTAAAACCCCGAGACATAGTGTTGTGTGAAACAGGTGTTGGAGTACAGATTCTCCCAGAGCATTTTGGATTGATTGCTCCCAGATCCGGATTGTCCCTTAAAGGTATTCAGATCTTAGAGAGAGTGTTTGATGCAGATTACCAAGGAGAAATCAGTTATTCTGTTAAATGGTGGAGAAGTTAACTTATTCATTCAAATTGGAGACAGACTTGCCCAACTTGTCATAATTCCAGTGTATGGAGGATTGGTAAGGCAGGGAACCGTCCCAGCCCTTCTTACTGTACGTGGGGAGGGAGGCTTTGGTTCCACTGATAAAAACCCTGGTGCTAAAGTGTGGGTTGAATCCCCAAATGGCCCTCCAGAACCTGCAGAAATTATAGCAAAGGGCCCCAATAATGTTCTGTTGATCATGAAACCAGGCCAGGAAAAATGGGAACATATTCCAGCTGATAAATGTTATTTGCGAGAATGAACATACTTGTTTCTTTTACAGGTCCTAGTACAGTTTGTTTTTGCTGTGAGTGTTCCGTGTGGTCTCCTTTTGGGCGTGTGTCATCTGGAGGGACCCAACACACCCAATCTCAACTTGATTGATTGACCACGTCGTGCAACACCTTTGCTGCATCTGAATGACAACATTTGGATTCATTTGGCGCAGGCCGTACTCAACAGATCTGATTTTTGCATGGGTGCTATGCAAAGCACTGTGGATGATTTGTCAACATGTTTGATCGCCATACCAACGGCAACAAGCATCTTGTTAGAAATTTTCAGTGCTACTTATCGTGACAAAGACGTGTAAGAACATGATGTTGAAACCCACTTCAGTCCATATGAGTATTGCAGGGAGTGTCAGGAAACAACCAATGAAAAGTGGGATAATCTCACTCATATAATCACTTACAACATTACCCCCGGTGACGTGTGCTACTACATGTCTTGTAATTCTCGTGACATCGAAAATGCATTCAATTGTACTTAGAAAAGAAAACATCAACCTCTCAAAACTTACCATGGGAACACAGAGTTTTGTGCTTTTACCGAATGGACAGACACTGCAAAAATATGTTAAATTACATGGTTTGTCGTCATCTAGTGACTGCCGCCAGTCACATTAAACATGTCAAATTTCCAGTTGGCTGGCTGTTTTCATGTGGAAACCTGACTTTCACTTACATTCCAGCTAATATAGCGGGCGTGCCATGTACTTTTACACGCCTGGGACTCATGATGTTTCCATCTAACTCAATACATACTCGCTATCCCAGAGATGTTATGCAGTTAGATGAACAATGCGATTCAGATATTCAACTATTATCCAAATCAGAGTATCTAAGCTTAAGTCTTTCCATAGTAGGCGTGCCTGGCTTAACTGTATACAACACCAGGCTGATCAATAAATTAGCGTGTCTAATAGTTAAAAATATTAATCATACTTTTATTGCTTTATCTGAATTTTTACTAGATGTGCGTGGTACCAGGAGAGCTGCATTACAAAACAGAGCTGCTATTGACTATCTTTTGCTAAAACACAATAATGGCTGTAATGAGTTTGAAGGCATGTGTTGTTTCAATCTTTCTGACCAATCTAAATCAATCCAAGCCCACATTGATACACTACATACATTCATGAAAGGGGTAAAGCAGGATATTGATCAGGGATTGTAGGACTGGTTATTTCAATGGTTATATGATTTTGGACAATTATGCAAAGCTTTTGGTGGAATTTGTGTAGCATTAGTTCTTATGATATAATTATGCTGCTGTGTACAATGTATTCCTAATTTGCTTGCAATGTTTAGACCGAAAAAAGTTGATTTTAAACCTGTAGGCTATACGACACATTGGTCAAAGGGTAGAATGTAATGTTATTTGAGTATTGACCATTGATGTCGTGTCACAGCACTTTGCACTTGGCTAGCTGCCTATTGTCACTTTAGTGGTCACTGGTTACAGACTCCATTTTTGTATTCAGTCTAGACTCCATTTTGTGTTCAGCTTAGGTTTGCCTCCACGTTAAAGTATTTTTCTGTGAAAACAAGTTATGCAATGTGTTTTTCTACTTCTACGTGTTTTTCTTCTCACCGAAGAGCTACGGCTGGTACACGACATGTAGGAGGTGAGCAGTTAGTACGATAAGGCCGTAACAAGCTAGTGTTTATCATAGGCAAGAGAACAGTTTGACTTTGAGAGGCATGTCTTGGGACGATGGCCAGCTTCTGACACATTCCTGTCAAGGTTTACCTAAACTAGCCAGCGTTTTTTAATATTCCCATCTGAGAGGGAGGGCTTTCCAGAAAGTTCTCTCATGGTTGTTTAAGATATAAAAAGATGGCCCTGCTCAGTGGCGATGATTTCCGAGACCTCGGTCAGGATTGGATGTCAAATGCCTAACATTTTCCTGTGAGGGTGAGGATCTCTTTCTCGCAGTTGAACAGGGGTCGTCTTCTTGCTGGCATGAGAAGGATGAAGCGTCTGGCAGGCCCTAAAGTGATGAATTTTTATTAATTATTTGCTTTGCTTTGCATTGCATATGAATATATATCTATATATCAATATATAAGTGTTTGTATCCTTGCCTGTATATATTTGCTGTTTATAGATTGAAGACTTTTTTATTCATGGTCTCACGTTGTTGTTGTACATTTTGAAAGTACACTTTTTACTATTCAAACGTTCCTTCAAGAACCTTGCAAAAAGCTATAATAAATGTCTCCTTCAGATTAAGAAGTGCATTCCAGAGAATTTTTTCGACTCCTTTCAGTGTATATATCTTGGCTCAGTCGAAAGTAAAGCAAAACAAACCGTTGTGCAGAGGAGCTTGCTTTTTGAGAATGCTGAATAGAGACGAGGCCGTGTTTGCTAAGGAAATGGAGTTGTTGGGTGACCAAGCATACCAAGTGATCCGGGTCTGCTATTGTTGCTAAAAATCTTTGATTGAAGTCCCCACAAATTATAATGTTATAGACAATGTAATCGCAAAATGCTCCGTCCAAGGTATCAACTGTTTGTGCCATACTTTCTGCTCTTGTGTGGCCAAATATGTTAAAGTAGAGGTTGACTTTAAGAGATTTTGACATGTGGCATTTTGGTATAGAGATTTCCAATCTTATCTAGATTAATGTTTAAGTAGATCGAGAGGCCACCGGAAGGTCTCCCGAAAATATTTATTTTTGTTGCTAGTCGTTGTGTTTCATAAAATCCTGGGATAACCAGTGGGAAGGTTAGCCATGTTTTTTGTAGGCATAGTATATCATCATTTGTTAGAAGCTGTTGAGCTGCATCATGTTTTAGGAGTCTCTTCATGCCTGCAACATTCCAAGAAATGATTGTCAAGTGGTGATCGCCACTCTCGGATTGGCTGTTGTTGTTAGGCATAATACCGAGTTGTTCTATTAGGAGTGATGGTGCTCCAGTTGGTGTAGCTTACATTCCCTTGATCAAAATACACCTTTCTAATGCAGCTCGTTGAAGTTGGATAAGTACAGGATATAGAGAGTTTGGTATTCCACTCGTCTGCCTTGAGGTAACCTACCCCTTTTAAGATACTGCGGGTGCTGGATTGTGATGGACGGTTTTGCTTGTTTTTTTAAGGGGGTAAGGATATTTGAGATGGCCCATCAGCTCTACCATTATGCACCACTCCTCGAGGGACTGCTTGGAGTCATTATGGTAGATTCTCTGTGATTGCTGTGTTCAGGTAGCAACTTGAATGCTACTCTTAAGATATCGTCAGAGTTTATGTTGCTCACCTCTGGTAGTGCCTTGAATAGCCTTAGTAAGTTTGAACGGTTCAAGATGTCATGGTTACCTTCAGAGCAGTATTGGGGTGTGAGGGCTAACTCAACAGAAGATGCGCTGTTCCTCGGTTGTTTTGTTCCCCTGCTTTCTTTGTCAGTGACTTTTGGTACTCTTAGTTTGTTCCCACTTGTTGCGTCAGATTGTAACACACCATTTGATTGATCCGTTAACCCACGCATTTCAGGGTTGTAATGCGAGAAGCCGATGCTCACCCCAGCAGAGATAGGCAATTTGAAATCTGTTGTTATTTTTGTTGAAGTTAAGTGGCCTCGAGACTCGCTTGATTTTGTGCTTGTAATGCCATGAGCACTAACTTGGGCCAGTGGCTATGTGGGTTGATTGTCGAATAATTGCGGAACTGTATAGCCACAAGGCTTTTGTACTTGTGCTATCGTTGTTGCGTGCACCAACTTGGGCTGGTAGCAGTGTAAATTGATTGTCAATTTGCTTTCGCAGCACTCTGGAGCATGCACTTAGCGGAGTCTGACTAAGGCCTCCACGCTTTGTCCTTTCAGGGCCTCCCTCAACTCCCTCACTCACCTCCGCCTCCAAACTATATGGCACGTCTCGGCTCTGCTCACGCCTTCCGAAGGCCCTTCCACCGACCAGTTGGTGCCTGTAAGGTGCCTGGAGGATGTCTGAGGGATGCCGGCGCTGGCGGAGATGTCAGGGTCCGTGGTCCAAGCCCCGCATGTCTGTGTCCGCGAGAAGGGGGAGGCTCTTGCGGGGTCTCACGTTCCTCGTCTTTCGCTGCTGCCACCACTACCTTAGTTTCTGTGACTTGGGTCTGGGTCGCCGTGGGTCTGGGTTTGCTGTCCCCAAGTTTCCCGAGTGAAGCTAGGCTGAGGGCGGACCGGGGATCGAAGGCGCTCCTCGCACCCTCCATATGCTACGCTACGCTGTGACCATGCCTCTATGCTTCTACCTTCATGGGAGTAGATAAACAGCAGTGGCCCTCTTCAATCAGTGCGTGGTCTTTCTTATCCTTGTGAAACCAGCAAGATGCCAGTTTCCCTAGAGCGTGAACCTAGCCTTCAGATCTTGGAAGCCAAAATAAATCAGTTTTTCAGTCTTAGGTCTATGTGATAGGAGTGTGCCAGTAGCATTCTTTTTGTTTTCCAAATTCTAGCAGCATTCTGAGTTCCAGAAGGTGGGAGCCCTACTTTATAGTAATAATACTGAAGCAAATGTGGCACCTACACTTATAACTCATATATTCCCAAACCGTCCTCTCCAATGTTTTGCAGCACTTAGTACATTTTCTAAAATTGCATAAGCTTACAAAACCCGTCTCCTAGTTTGCCTGTGCTAACCAGTAGCAATATTCTCCACATCAAAGGATATCTGTCATTTCCTATATATTTCTTTTTTGGCGGGGGTGGAGTTGTGGGGGGTGGTGGTCTTGGAGCAGACAGGGGCTGCTGGACCCCAACTCTGGTGGTTGAAGTAATTTGCCACTGATGTCTTTTGGTCTGTCCAACTGTGGCTCTGCAACTGGGCAAAGTAATAATTTCCACACTTGACTCCCAGATAATGAAGTTGAGCAGTCAAAAAATTCCCAAGGAGGTAATATGGGAAGTAAGAGCTCAGAACTTGACAGTCAGGCAGCAGATGCAGCAAATGTATTGTCCAGCCCAGTATGGGTTGGCCCTGTGCTTTGACCCTAGGGCATTCAGCAACTTTTGGGTCTCCCTCACTCCGGGAACACAGGTGGCTTTTCCTCCTAGACAGTCTCTCCTCCTGCAGGACCAGGTAATCTCCTTCGATTCTGGAGCAGGCAGGCTTCTACGTGCAGACTCGGATTCTCCTGCAAGTTGTGCAGATTTAGTAGAGGGCTCCTTACTTGAGGGAGACTGTCTCGCATGTTAACACCATCTGTGGTCACTTGAGTACTCCGCGAAGCACTCCCTTACCAAAGAAAAACCTGGTACTGTAGCTAAATGGGGTGGGTTGGATCCCAATTTCATACAAGTTTTCCAGGCGTTATATAGATCCAAAACCAGTTTTCTCAGCGCTCCTCAGATACAGATTTTGTGCACGGCGATGTATCTCACTGCTAGTCACAAGGGTGTTTTTTTTCAGCAGGAGTATTCAAAACAAAGGTAAATGAAGTTTGAGATCTCTCCACTTCTCTGGTATCAGCCTTCCTGAATCAGTAATTGGGGAAAGGCAAGGCGTCTAAACTTCCTCATTTTGAAGAACAGAACTTAGGGCCAGATGTGGCAAAAAACCAAATTGCGAGTTGCAATTTGCGAGTCCTTCCGACTCGCAAATTGCAACTCGCAATTTGGTATGTAGAACGGTGTCTCAGACACCGTCTGCAAGTCGCTATGGGGTCGCAAAGACCCACCTCATTAATTAATGAGGTGGGTCGCAAATTGCGGCCCCATAGCGACTATGGGCACTCGCTAACATGGAGGCCTGCTGTAGTCAGCAGACCTCCATGTTCCTGACTGCTTATCAATAAAGCAGTTTTTTTTTTTTAAGTGTAGCCCGTTTTCCTTAAAGGAAAACGAGCTGCACTTAAAAAAAAATCCGAAACCTTTAGTTTCGGAATTTTTTCAGGGCAAGTAGTGGTCCCTGGGACCACTACCTTCCCTGAAAAAATATTTTGTGGTCCATTCACAAAGGGGAAGGGGTCCCATGGGGACCCCTTCCAATTTGCGAGTGGGTTACCATCCACTTCAAGTGGATGGTAACTGCGTCTCCATTTGCGACCTCATACGCGGTCGCAAATGGAATTGCATACCACTACGAATCGCAAATAGGAAGGGAACACCCCTTCCTATTTGCGATTCGGAAATGCATTTTGCGAGTCGGTCCCGACTCGCAGAATGCATTTCTGCATAGGAAACTCCGGTTTGCGACTCGCAAACGGCAATTTTTGCCGTTTGCGAGTCGCAGACAGTTTCCTACATCTGGCCCTTAGTCCCACACCTCTCTCTTAACACCTACCAAATGACAGTGCTCAGGAAGAACGAATAAGCAGACCTGGGACAACATGATCATCATTGAATTTATAAGGGAAGCCCTGTTTCTATCCTTCCTAACTCCAGGATCAGCCTCTCCACCCTACAGACACAGGAAAGCAGTCAATACACGTCCACCATTTTTGGAAGTTGTCCCTATCTTTCATCTTGTGTCATTCTACCCTAGGGCATCCTAATTGGATCCCATGTGTCTCATGCGGCACAGAGAGTCCTGCTACCAAGCATGTAGTTCAGGCTCACTGCACATTCATACTCACACAGAATGTCAGTGGCAAGGGTCTCGGTTTCATATAACAGCAGACGTTTGCATGAAAGGGTTCAGTAGACGGCACCCTCTCTGACAGAGAAAAAGTTGTGGTCACATTAAAGACTCACAAAACACGATATGCCGCCAGCGCTGCTTTAAATGATGCACTCAGGGCAGGGGGGGGATCCAATACCCACTATGAGGGCTTGGTGTGCCCAACTAGGTCACAGAACAGGGACAGACCAAGGCCTGTGCGCACCTGGTAGATTAGAGTGACACCAGGCCCAAAATAAGAAGTCAATATATCAGTTTTACAGGCAGCTGGGCACTCAGGACAGCGGTACATACCCAGTTACCATACAGGGGATGTTCCCGTTCCAACAATATAACAACCACTCTGGTCGCCTATTGATTCACACCCCACCATATTGGAATGGGGAGCAAGTGTATTTCTGGAAAGTTGTTAAATGTGTCAGAATGGGTTGGGTTGACAACACTGCAGATGTGTCTGTGTTGTTACATTGTTCCCTGTCAGCCCATTTTCTATGTTGATAGTCTCACATGGGTGGTGGAAGGCCATGCAGTGTCCTGCATGTCTTATTTGGCATTTATATCACTTGCAATCATGCACATTTGCTGAGGGGTTGCATAAAAGTCAAACATGCCAATTAGCTTTTTCCAGTGTGTCCTTAAGTTACACTGGATTATTAAGTGGGGTGTGAGCACAATCATTGTCAGGGTGAACCACAAAAGTCACTAATAAAACTGTGCTTAAGCCTCTGGTAGGTTGTTAGAAAAAGAGTCTGGCTTAACTTAGAGGCACTATGTAAAGTTTTAATGCAGCACTCAAGAAACAATAAAGTTAAAAAAATCAGCAAAATCCCAAACCAATTTAGAAAAATAGAGTAAATATTTATAAATAAAATGACACCAAAACAGCAAAAATACAGTCAGCAGAACCAGAGTTATGAATTTTGAAAGTTTCTGGTGAAAATAGTGCCAAAAAGCACAAAGCGGCACTCGCATTATCTGGTCACAGTGGACTGGAACAGAGTCACAGGTCTGGCCGATTGTGATGGAGCATGGATTAGAGCTAGGGACCAGGGTGTCCTTGTTGGAGTTTTACCTTCTCAGAGTCCAAATCAGCATGAAGAACCACTACTGGATCTTAGCGTTTGCGAGGAGGTCATTGTTGGTGCAGGAGCACTTCTCCACTGGAGCTTCACGTTGGCCAGTCAAGGCACGCGGTCTCTATTTGGCATGAAAAGGAGGCCATTGCTGGAGCTTTGTGTTGGCAGGAGTCATATTTGCCGTTGTGGTCTTGGACGGTTGTCACTGATATGAAGAGTAGGTCGTCACTGGAGCTTTCCTTTGGCGGTAGTCGTTTAACGGTGCAAAGGGTCTGCTCCGGATCATGGGGAACCAAAACCTCTGTATTTTTACCTGGAGTTCAGGAAGAATACACTCTGATGCCAGACAAGGTGTCCAGGATTGGTGCCCACCCCTTGGGATCAGGAGTTACTCCAGCAGAGACCAGCAGTAGGGCTCAGGCAGGTCTAACTTGTGCTGGTTATCTGGGCAGTTGCAAGGAGGCCTTTGGAAACTTCTTGTTACCCTCTACCTCAAACAGCGAGCCAGCAACCTGACCCTTGGAGTCTCCTCTTAAGAATCTGGTCTCAAGGCAAGTAAGACAGACCTTCTTCAGACAGCAGACCGTTCTACCTTCTGAATCTTCCACACGTCCAGGAGTGTTCTGAAGAGAGGTTCTGAGGGTGCCACGTGTATACCTAGTGTGAGAAGTTGGCTCTGTATGTACTATTTCAAAGTAAGAAATAGCATGCACAGAGTCCAAGGGTTCCCCTTAGAGGTAAGATAGTGGCAAAAAGAGATAATTCTAATGCTCTATTTTGTGGTAGTGTGGTCGAGCAGTAGGCTTATCAGAGGGTAGTGTTAAGCATTTGTTGTACACACACAGGAAATAAATGAGGAACACACACTCAAAGACAATTCCAGGCCAATAGGTTTTTATATAGAAAAATATATTTTCTTAGTTTATTTTAAGAACCACAGGTTCAAGATTTACAAACAATACTTTAAATGAAAGGTATTTCACTTAGGAACTTTAGGAACTTTGAATTAGCAAAATAGCATATACAGTTTTCACACAAATGGCAATAAGCTATTTTAAAACTGGACACTGCAATTTTCAACAGTTCCTGGGGGAGGTAAGTGTTTGTTAGTTTTGCAGGTAAGTAAACCACCTACAGGGTTCAAATTTGGGTCCAAGGTAGCCCACCGTTGGGGGTTCAGAGCAACCCCAAAGTTACCACACCAGCAGCTCAGGGCCGGTCAGGTGCAGAGGTCAAAGTGGTGCCCAAAACGCATAGGCTTCAATGGAGAAGGGGGTGCCCCGGTTCCAGTCTGCCAGCAGGTAAGTACCCGCGTCTTCGGGGGGCAGACCAGGGGGGTTTTGTAGGGCACCGGGGGGGACACAAGTCAGCACAAAAGGTACACCCTCAGCGGCACGGGGGCGGCCGGGTGCAGTGTACAAACAGGCGTCAGGTTTGCAATGGAGTTCAATGGGAGACCAAGGGGTCTCTTCAGCGATGCAGGAAGGCAAGGGGCGGCTCCTCGGGGTAGCCACCACCTGGGCAAGGGAGAGGGCCACCTGGGGGTCGCTCCTGCACTGGAGGTCGGATCCTTCAGGTCCTGGGGGCTGCGGGTGCAGTGTCCTTACCAGGCGTCAGGTCTTTGAAGCAGGCAGTCGCGGTCAGGGGGAGCCTCTGGATTACCTCTGCAGGCGTCGCTGTGGAGGCTCAGGGGGGTCAACTCTGGCTACTTACGGGCTTGCAGTCGCCGGGGAGTCCTCCCTGTAGTGTTTGTTCTCCCCAAGTCGAGCCGGGGGCGTCGGGCGCAGAGTGCAAAGTCTCACGCTTCCGGCGGGAAACGTGTGTTCTTTCAAAGTTGCTTCTTTGTTGCAAAGATGCTTCTTTCTTGGAGCAGAGCCGCTGTCCTCGGGAGTTCTTGGTCCTTTTAGATGCAGGGTAGTCCTCTGATGCTTCAGAGGTCGCTGGACCCTGTGGAACACGTCGCTGGAGCAGTTCTTTTGAAGTGGGGAGACAGGCCGGTAGAGCTGGGGCCAAAGCAGTTGGTGTCTCCGTCTTCTCTGCAGGTTTTTCAGCTCAGCAGTCCTTCTTCGTCTTAGGTTGCAGAAATCTATCTTGCTTGGTTCTGGGGGCCCCTAAATACTCAATTTAGGGGTGTGTTTAGGTCTGGGGGTTAGTAGTCAATGGCTACTAGCCCTGAGGGTGGCTACACCCTCTTTGTGCCTCCTCCCTGAGGGGAGGGGGGCACATCCCTAATCCTATTGGGGGAATCCTCCATCTGCAAGATGGAGGATTTCTAAAAGTCAGAGTCACCTCCGCTCAGGACACCTTAGGGGTTGTCCTGACTGGCCAGTGACTCCTCCTTGTTTTTCTCATGATCTCCCCTGGACTTGCCGCCAAAAGTGGGGGCTGTGTCCAGGGGGCGGGCATGCATGCCCTGGGGCATTGTAACACGAAGCCTGAGCCTTTGAGGCTCACTGCTAGGTGTTACAGTTCCTGCAGGGGGGAGGTGTGAAGCACCTCCACCCAGAGCAGGCTTTTGTTTCTGTCCTCAGAGAGCACAAAGGCCCTCACCACATGGGGTCAGAAACTCATCTCTCAGCTGCAGGCTGGCACAGACTAGTCAGTCCTGCACTGAACAGTTGGGTAAAATACAGGGGAGAGATGCCCTCTGTGTGCATTTTTTAATAAATCCAACACTGGCATCAGTGTGGGTTTATTATTCTGAGAAATTTGATACCAAACTTCCCAGTATTTAGTGTAGCCATTATGGAGCTGTGGAGTTCGTTTTTGACAGACTCCCAGACCATGTACTCTTATGGCTACCCTGCACTTACAATGTCTAAGGTTTTGCTTAGACACTGTAGGGACATAGTGCTCATACACCTATGCCCTCACCTGTGGTATAGTGCACCCTGCCTTAGGGCTGGAAGGCCTCCTAGAGGGGTGACTTACCTATGCCACAGGCAGTGTGAGGTTGGCATGGCACCCTGAGGGGAGTGCCATGTCGACTTAGTCATTTTCTCCCCACCAGCACACACAAGCTGGCAAGCAGTGTGTCTGTGCTGAGTGAGGGATCCCTAGGGTAGCATAAGACATGCTCCAGCCCTTAGAGACCTTCCCTGGCAACAGGGCCCTTGGTACCAGGGGTACCAGTTACAAGGGACTTACCTGGGTGCCAGGGTTGTGCCAATTGTGGAGACAATGGTACATTTTAGGTGAAAGAACACTGGTGCTGGGGCCTGGTTAGCAGGGTCCCAGCACACTTCTCAGTCAAGTCAGCCTCAGTATCAGGCAAAAAGTGGGGGGTAACTGCAACAGGGAGACATTTCCTTACATCTAGTACCAGCCTTTGTGTGGGATAAAAATCCCTAGCCTACTCCCATATTGGTTCTCGTCAGATTTTCCTCTGGGCTTTGCTCCAGACTGTCTAGGGTGACAGGCAAGGGTAGGCTTGGTGTCAGGTTCCTGTGTGTGCTGCAGACAGGATCCTTTGAAGTGTAATCAGGGAAGGGCACAAATCCTTCCCATCCATCCCATCAGGAAGACCCAGTCCCTCTACACCTATGCCCCTTCTACCCCCATGTCTGGAAGGAATACACAAAACACTACAGGGGAGCCATTCACCTTCATGCACTCCTGGACAATGGCAGAAAAATGCCAACTTTATGAAAGTGGAATTATCAGACTAGCAACTTAAAGTCTGACTTTACCACTAAAGTGATTTTAAATTACAATTCAAATGAGTGTTAGAAGCGTTTCTCTATGTCTTTTGCAATTGAAATGATCACCCTTATTAGTCTAGAAGAGAGATAGCCTTACTACAGTGCAAAATTACTTTAGGAGTTTTTCAACATCAGGGCACGTAAAACGTAACATGTGATACCTTTTAATACCATGCACCCTGCCCTATGAGCCTTTAGGGCCTACTTTAGGGGTGACCTATTAGTATTAAAAAGTGAGGCTTTAGCCCTGATAAAAAGTTTATTTTCTCATGTTGAAATGGCAGTTTAAAACTGCACACTCAGGCTGCGCATTTAAAACCATTTCTGGCAAGTAACATGGCAAGGATCATGATAGAATTAAGAAAAGTATCCCATAGGTGTTTCTATTTTGTAACATATGAGTATTTTGTACAATAGGAGTATTTTGTATATTTGTGACAAATGATGTATTATATGATGAATGGCAGAATGGAGAGTCTAAGATACAGTAGGTATTAAGATGACTTTCTGAACACCATTTGGGGATGCACAGTGGTACAGAGATTTTAGGTAGAAAAGAGAGTAGTCATTTAGACATTGAAAAGCATACCACCTTGACACAACTGAGTATGTGGGTTGACTCTGCCCTAGTAAAGTACAATAAAATGTTGTCTTCCCTGGGACTGATGGTTGTGCAAAGCGATAGAGGATGAAGGTGAGGAGTCACCCGTGAGTGTATCCAGGCTCTTGAGCATGGTGTGTAGGCCCTGGGCCCCGTAACCTAAGTCAAAGAGCTAGATCTTGAGCTTCTTAAGTAATTCGAGAAGCAATCAAAAGGCTCTGATGTGTTGAGGGAGGTCGTTCTGATGGCCATAGAACTGATGTGTGGCAAATTCGTGCTCTTGATGGACACAGCACATTTGTTTTCTATTTTTTCTGCTTTTATTTAGTGTTGTTTTGGAGAAAAAACAAATAAAAATATTTTAAAATAGATGCATTTTCAAGCAAAATGTTTGGAGCATTAAAACTATTGGAAACACACCAAGGTTCCAAAACCCCTTCAAAGGGGAAGGCAGGGATTCTCTCCCAAGGACTTGTTTGAAAATTACAACTTGCAAATTGTTAAGAACATTGAGGTCATGCATTCACTTGGCATTTGATGTACTTTTAAAATCTCACCAAGACGTTTTGTGGATGTATGAAAGAAGACTTTGGGGAAAATAGTTGCACATAATTTATGATATAGTGTATACTTGATATACTTGGAAGGCTCTTTTTCAGGGATAATTTGCAGCTTCCAGTTCTCTAATCCAACACACACATTTTCAACATTATCATCTGCCACTGTGTAAAAAATGTCCTGCACCATTCCCTGTCATATTTTAAACAAAATAATTCTAATTTGCATAAAACCAGTCTGCCCACATTGTAATTGGAGTTAGTAAGTAAAAAATGTATTGCTGATTGATGAAAAATGTCCTAGCTAACGAGAAGGAAAGTTTCAATTCTATTAAGGACAAGGAGGCGAGGATTATGCATAACTTTCTTCACTTTATTAATACAGCAGATTTCATGAAATAAAGAGAAAACTCCATGAAATAAAACATGTGCCATGAGGCTCTGGATATCAGAGTCCAAACACAGTCCAATCAGAGTCCAGTCCAACATACATAAACATATGACGTCGCTTCCTGCTCTGTTTTCTTCACTTGAGGAAGTTAAAGTTGATGATGATCCTAATCCAATCCTTGATTGTTCCCTGCGTAGATTGAGAAAAATATTTACCACATTATCAGGTTCTTCAAATAATATAATGTATTACAGTTAAACCACCACAAAGAAAGATAATGATTTATCTGTTTTGAATAAAGACACTATAACATATTCATGGAAGAATAAGTTTATCTTTAGGATAAAATAATAGAAATATATTTTATATTACTTACAAATAAGTAAGAATTAGTCCATGGGAGGGAGAGGTACTTTAAGAAGAAAAGTTGCCTGGGTGGGCTAATCCTTGCCTCCTTGTCCTTAATAGAATTGATAATTTCCTTCTCGTTAGCTAGGAAATGTTCATTCTATGTCAGGACCGGAGGCGAGGATTATGCATGTTTAAATCTTACTAACAACCAGAGTTGCGGCCTCCAATATTGGTTTAAAATAGAATTTTTTGAAAGTGGATTCCAATGACCAATCCTCCAATCAACCACCTACCTGGATGGCTTTAGATGCCATTGCCTCTCTGGTGGAATGTGCGCCAAACATTCGAATGTCAATACCTGCCTCTGTCATGATCCATAAAACCCATCTAGCAATAGAAGGAGATGAAACTGTTTTAAAAGGCTTCTGTAGGGCAGTAAGAAGTTGATTCTCACCTGTATGTCTGACATTGAGTGACATGTCCTCCCATGCCTTGATACATCTGACTACATATAATTTAAGATGCTCTGGGGAAGCAGGATAAGATACTAACTTGATATTAGTTTTCATACTTCTGGAAAAAGTGAAAGTAACTCCTTCTGGAGTGAAGGCCCTAGCTGATATATCGAGGGTTCTAACATCAGAAACTCTTTTGCAAGATATGAGGAATAAAAAATAGCTAATCTCGCTGATAATTATTTCCGAGATAAGAAATGATTATCTTGCCATTGAGAGAGAACATTTAAGACAATGTTAATATCCCAGAGACCCGAACATCTGGGTTCTGGAGGTTTAGAAGGGCGAATGCCCTTTATTAATTTACATACCCACCGATGTTTGCCAACTGGTTTCCTGTCAATGGCCATATGTCCAGCAGAAATTGCTGACCTAAAAGAGTTGATTGTACGATAAGACAGACCCGATGGGGCAAGTTCGGCTAAAAAGCTCAGTATGTAGGTAAGTTCTGCCCTCAAGGGATCGAGATGTTTCTCCATACACCAACAATTCCATTGATGACAAGCCGATCTATATGCCTTGGTTGTACTTGTGGACCAAACTTGTTGAATGAAGTTAGTAGCTTCTTTTGATAGGTGTTTGTTTTTCCAACGTCCCCAGAAATCCACCAGGCCATGAGGGAAAGATGGTCCTGGAAAACTAACAGGTGAGGAGAGCCTTGATGATCTAGAAGTATTGAAGGGAATGATGATAGTTTTATTGGATGATCCCAGGATAGCTCCATCAGGGTTGGGAAACATGCTTGAGATTTCCATATCGGATTCGCTAGCACCAAAGATGCAATTTGACGTCTTACCTGAGCTGCTACTCTGGGAATCATTTTAAACTGAGGGAATGCATATGGAAGATCCTTCAGCCAGTCCTGGAGAAAAGTGTCTATCACTATTGCTCATGTGTCCAGTCTCCAACTGACATATCTCATCAGTTGGTGAGTTAGTCGAGAAGCAAAAAGATCTAGATTGCAAGGACCTCATATTTTCATTAGGGCTAGAAAAATGTTCCGATCCAGTTTCCAATCTGTATTCTGAAGTCCGCCAAAATGTTTTTGATCCCTGAGATATGTCCTGCAGTTACCGAGATCTGTTTCTGAAAGCAATAATGCCAAAATTCCTTTGCTATTTCTGAGAGGGCTTTCGATTGAGTGCCTCTCAGATGATTGATGTACTGTACTGCTGATATGTTGTCCATTCTCAGGAGAATGGAACAACACACTTTGGCCCTCATTCTGACCATGGCGGTCGGTGATAAAGCGGCGGCCAAGCCGCCAACAGGCCGGCGGTCTAAAATATGCAATTCTGACCCTGGCGGGAACCGCCAACACAGCCCGCCAACTTAACACTCCGACCGCCACAGCGGTACAAACAAACAGCGCGGCGGTTCCCGCCAACAGCCCGGCGGCAGACAAAGTACCGCCCACCCTATTACGACCCACCAATCTGCCACCTTTTCCGGGGCGGGAGCACCGCCGATAAGAACACGGCGGAAACAGACTACGAAAGGGAAAACGCTCACCTCTACGCACTCCACGCGAGATTCCGGCAGTATGGAGCCAGAGTTACAGGTCATCCCCGCACTCCTATTCCTCCTCATATACCAGGAGCACGCCCGGCGGCGCGGAAGACATCGGTGAGTACTGCACCTACGACACAGGGGAGGGAAAAGATTACCGGCACACACCCACCCACCCACACCCACTACAACACACACATCAATGCATTCCCACAGATCACTGTCACAACCCACAAACCACCCCCCTCCGAAATAATGCAAAGACCAAAAGAAGAGATCATAAACGGGCAGATATATTGAAATATGTACGCCATTAATCCCAAAAAATAAATAAACTATGTACAAAATATATACAGCTACTAAATGTAGTCCAACCACTGTCCGTGGATCACAGGGGTCCTGTGCAAAGGGGCAAGGCCCAGTCCCACGACAAGAACTCCACGGAGAGAACACTGCAGGGGCATCAGAAAGAAAATAGGACAGGCACCTCAGGGGGAAGGGAAGGGGGGGCACCTCAGCCACTTGAGTACACGACGCCAGATCCACGAGGGGACTCCATGACCACTGGGCCATCCTGGGGAGAGCAAAGCCACAGTCCATACAGTCCATACAGTGGGTGGCCTGCCCACTGGGCCATCCTGGGGAGAGCAAAGCCACAGTCCATACAGTCCATACAGTGGGTGGCCTGCCCACTGGGCCATCCTGGGGAGAGCAAAGCCACAGTCCATACAGTCCATACAGTGGGTGGCCTGCCCACTGGGCCATCCTGGGGAGAGCAAAGCCACAGTCCATACAGTCCATAACAGACCCCACTGCCACTGGAGGAGGCAAGTTGGCCAGAGGACATCCTGCAGCCCTGCCCGAGATAGATCCTGCCCTGCCACGTCTGCCAAAGGGCCAGCGGTTCTTGCCCTGAAGGGCCCAGTTCAGCGGTTCTTGAGACGGCGGGGCCCAGTTCAGCGGTTCTTGAGACGTCGGGGCCCAGTTCAGCGGTTCTTGCCTTGAAGGGCCCAGTTCAGCGGTTCTTGAGACGGCGGGGCCCAGTTCAGCGGTTCTTGAGACGGCGGGGCCCAGTTCAGCGGTTCTTGAGACGGCGGGGCCCAGTTCAGCGGTTCTTGCCTTGAAGGGCCCAGTTCAGCGGTTCTTGCCTTGAAGGGCCCAGTTCAGCGGTTCTTGAGACGGCGGGGCCCAGTTCAGCGGTTCTTGAGACGGCGGGGCCCAGTTCAGCGGTTCTTGCCTTGAAGGGCCCAGTTCAGCGGTTCTTGCCTTGAAGGGCCCAGTTCAGCGGTTCTTGAGACGGCGGGGCCCAGTTCAGCGGTTCTTGAGACGGCGGGGCCCAGTTCAGCGGTTCTTGAGACGGCGGGGCCCAGTTCAGCGGTTCTTGCCTTGAAGGGCCCAGTTCAGCGGTTCTTGCCTTGAAGGGCCCAGTTGAGCGGTTCTTGAGACGGCGGGGCCCAGTTCAGCGGTTCTTGAGACGGCGGGGCCCAGTTCAGCGGTTCTTGAGACGGCGGGGCCCAGTTCAGCGGTTCTTGCCTTGAAGGGCCCAGTTCAGCGGTTCTTGCCTTGAAGGGCCCAGTTCAGCGGTTCTTGAGACGGCGGACGGTCTATGGCCAACTGCTAAATGCCTGGTGGTGCCCTCCTGGGCAGCGGGGATGGTGCTCCTTCACTGCCCACCTGGGCTGTGGGTGGTGGGGCCCTCCTGGCCAGCTGGGCTGGGTCCTCCCTGGGCAGCGGCTATGGGGCTGGTGGGCTCTCCCGGGGCAGCTGTGCCGGTTCCTCCCGGGGCAGCGGCTATGGGGGTTGTGGGCTCCTCCTGGGCAGCAGGCCTGCTGCCTGACCTCTCCAACTTGCTGCCCTTGCCCTCCTTAGTCGTCGGCCTGTGGCCCTTTCCTCCCTTTGGAGCTGTGGCTGGTGACTGTCTCTGGGTGGTGTCCGGGGGGGATGTAGAAGGCGGGCTCCTGCGGCGCCCCTTCCGCCTTCTGCTCCTCTTCCCAGGGGGTGGGCTGGCTGTCCCCTTGCTGCTGGGCGAAGATCCAGACATGCGGGCTGGCGGGCTCCAATACCCCTGCACCCTTGTCAAGGGGGCTGCAGGGCTGGTGGTGGCTGAGGTGCTCTTCTTACCCCGACGAGAAGGAGGGGGGGGCTCAGGGTCAGGAAAGAAGTTAGTAGTGGCGAGGAAGAGCTTCTTGGGACAATGGAGAGTGGTAGGTACAGTGGGAATGGGAGTGGAGGGAGAGGATGTGGTTGTAGGTGAGTCACGTTTGCTGTCTTTGGGTGCAGGTGCAGGAGGGATAGGCTGTCGTGAGGTGGATGGCTGTTGGGTGGGTGGGTGGCTGCGTTTGTGTGGTGTGGAAGAGGGGGTGACAGACACAGTGGGAGAGGACACAGGGGACGTGTAAATGGCAGTGGGGGTGGTGACTGCACGTGTGCGGACTGGAGTGGAGGGTGTGCTGGTGATGGAAACACTGGCTGATGGTGAGGTGAATGGAGGTGTGAGTGTAGACGTCACAGGGAGGGAGGAGGGAGACGAGGAGGTGGGGGTCACAGAGGTGGTAGTGACTGTTGGCATGTCTGCATCGGAATGTTGCGTGTGTGAATGTCTGCGTGATCTGTGGTGCTTATGTTTGGATGAGCTTCTCTTGGGTGTTGAGGTGTGTGCAGGCTGGTCTGATGGTGTGGGTGGGACAGGCAGAGGAACAGGAGACTGGGAGGAGGGAGTTAGTAGAGGCAGGCAGGAGACAGGGACAATGGCTGCCGTCAGTGCTGAGGCCAGAGCCTGGAACGATCGCTGATGGGCAGCCTGATCCGAATGAATGCCCTCCAGGTACGCATTGCTGCGATGAACCTCCCTCTCCACCCCCTGGATGGCATTCAAAAGGGTAGTCTGCCCAACAATGAGCGTTCGGAGGAGGTCAATGACCTCCTCACTGAGGGCAGCGGGGGTAACAGGGGCAGGGCCTGAGGTGCCTGGGGCGAAGGAGATGCCCGGCTTCCTGGCAGAGCGGGCACGGGGCGAACGCTGAGGGGCTGCTGGGAGGGCGGAGATGGTGCGCTGGGTGGCGGCTGTACCTGTAATGGCGGGGGGCACGGATGGTGCCACCCCCGCAAGGGAGCCCCCTTCCGAGGACGTGTCCGTGTCGCTGCAGGCTCCAGTCGTCCCCGTCGTGGAGCTTACCTCGCCCTCCGTCTCACTGGTCCAGTCTGACTCTGTGGCATGGCCCTCCTGGGCCATGTGAGATGCAGCTCCCTCCTGCCCCGATGCCACTTCTCCTCCGCCTGATGATGCTGATGCACACAAGCACAGAAAGACAAACAAAAAGGGGGGGGGAGAGAGAAATAAAGGGATATTGATTACATGGATCTCCGGTACAGTTAGCGGACATGACAGACACAGATGCCCCCTGCACTAAGTTGCGCACTTGGGGTCCGCTACGCATTCCGTGGAACATGCCCTACACGCCTAGAGTTGACAACTGCACCCATGGATGACACGGCCCAGGGATGGCTGTACTGACAAACTACTGAGGGTGGTGGCTGGGGACACAGGGGCTTACGGGGGTGCCCAGCCTACAGATATCGCCCTGGCCTAGGGGGACCCCCAGCCCTCCTCCCCCACCCAGACACCTCCACTGCGCGACAACAGAGTAGATAATGCTTGTACTCACCCCCTTGTGTCTGCTGTGCTGCCCTCACGCGCCCATCCAATTCAGGGTAGGCCACCGCCAGGATCCGGAACATCAGGGGGCTCAGTTGACGGCAGGCACCCCGCCTACGTTGGGAGGCCATCCCCAGCAGAGACTCGGCGGTCTTCTTGGTCCCGCGGCGGATGTCCTCCCACCTCTTGCGGCAGTGGGTGCCCCGTCGATGGTGGACCCCCAGGGCCCGGACTTCCTTGGCGATGGCACGCCAAATCCCGATCTTCTCATGGGCGCGGACCTATGTGACACGTACAGGGAGGGAGAAATACCACGTTCAAGTTACTCAGCATTTTCCTTTCCAGTGGCCCAACGCCCCCCATCCCCGCCAGGCCCCCCGCCATGCCCAACATGCCCCCCATCCCCGCCAGGCCCCCCGCCAGGCCCAACATGCCCCCCATCCCCGCCAGGCCCCCCGCCATGCCCAACATGCCCCCCATCCCCGCCAGGCCCCCCGCCAGGCCCAACATGCCCCCCATCCCCGCCAGGCCCCCCTCTAGGCCCCCCGCCATGCCCAACATGCCCCCCATCCCCGCCAGGCCCCCCGCCAGGCCCAACATGCCCCCCATCCCCGCCAGGCCCCCCGCCAGGCCCAACATGCCCCCCATCCCCGCCAGGCCCCCCGCCATGCCCAACATGCCCCCCATCCCCGCCAGGCCCCCCGCCAGGCCCCCCCCATGCCCAACATGCCCCCCATCCCCGCCAGGCCCCCCGCCAGGCCCCCCGCCAGCCCCAACATGCCCCCCATCCCCGCCAGGCCCCCAAGCCAGCCAGTGGCCCCAAATCCAGATTGAATTAAACTCACTTGTTGGTCTGGAGGACCGTAGAGTAGCGCATACTGGGGGAGGACCCCATCCACAAGTTTCTCCAACTCCTCTCCAGTGAAGGCAGGGGCCCTTTCCCCAGTCGCAGCAGCCATTGTCCCTTCCAGACCGAGGTCACAGCAACACTTGCAGTATAGGTCCTCTCCTGTGAAAGTTCAAGTCGCAAGTGGATAAGTAGATAGAAAATGGCGGTCACGTCCGCGGCGGTGCGTACCGCGGCGGTGCGTCCCGCCACCGCCGGCGCCCTTCGCCATTGGCTCCTGAAACCCATAGGCTTCAATGTTAACCAATGCGGCTTCGCGCCGCGGTCTTCGCCCGCCGCCCGCCGCGGTGTGCCACGCCAGCGCATTGACCTCACATCCCATTGTCACACTTCACAGGTCAGGCAGCCGCCATTTCCAGGGCCCACATGGCTCAATTTCAACTGCGTCACACAGGCCTAGGCCTTGCATAGCCACTCAGACACGCCATTCACTGCATAGAGAATCGTATACTGTGCTAGCTGTGAGTACGTACCTGTGGGTTGCCTGACTGTGTGCTCCATGTTGTCCTTCCTAGGCACCGTCCGCTGGGTTGGGCGAGGAGACGGATGAATCCTCCCGTGTACCGACCGCTGGTGGACCTGTCGACAATGGAAGAACGCCACATTATCCTGACCTACCGTCTTAACCGTGCCACTATCCATGAACTGTGTGCCCAGCTGGAGCCCGACCTGATGTCCCCCATCCGCCAACCCACAGGGATTCCCCCTCTGGTGCAGGTCATGTCAGTACTACATTTCTTGGCAAGTGGGTCATTTCAGACAACCGTGGGAATTGCTTCCGGGATGTCTCAGCCCATGTTTTCAAAGGTGTTATCCAGAGTGTTGTCTGCCCTGATGAAATCCGTGAGGAACTACATCATTTTCCCTGAGGTGGGCGAATTGGCTACAGTGAAGGGTGATTTCTACGCCCTTGGACATATTCCCAACGTAATTGGTGCCATTGATGGGACCCATGTGGCTTTGGTTCCCCCAAGAGACAGGGAGCAGGTGTACAGGAACAGAAAAAGTTACCATTCAATGAACATCCAGGTGGTGTGTTTGGCTGACCAGTACATCTCGCATGTAAATGCCAAATTCCCAGGGTCAGTGCATGACGCCTACATCCTCAGGAATAGCAGCATCCCTTACGTGATGGAACAGCTACAGAGACACCGTGTATGGCTAGTGGGGGACTCTGGGTACCCCAACCTGTCGTGGCTACTGACCCCAGTAAGGAATCCCCGGACCAGGGCAGAGGAACGGTACAATGAGGCCCATGGGCGTACTAGGAGGGTGATCGAACGCACCTTTGGCCTCCTAAAGGCCAGGTTTCGCTGCCTGCATATGACCGGTGGATCCCTAATGTACTCACCTAAGAAGGTGTGTCACATCATCGTGGCCTGCTGCATGCTTCACAACCTGGCTTTGCGCCGCCAGGTGCCTTTCCTGCAGGAGGATGGTCGAGACGGTGGTGTTGTGGCAGCGGTGGAACCTGAGGAGAGTGACGAGGAGGAAGACGACGGGGCTGAAACAGACAACAGGGACAGAATCATTGAACAGTACTTCCAATAGGACACAGGTAACATTTCAAAGATAATTTAGTAAATGTTAACTACTCTGCAGCATCTCTGCTGCCTGTCTATTTTCCCCAGTGTATGATGACTGAGTTTTGGCTTTTCCCTCCCTATTTCAGATCTGGGGTCCCCACTACGAGTCCTGTGCTTCGTTTCCCCATGGACTACAGCTTTGTGGCAGCTGTTTGTTGACTTCACCATGTACAAGGACATATTTGCACTGTCATGTCAATTACAATCTATTGAAATCACAGCCAGACTCCTGATATTTTGGTGCAAAATAGGTGTTTATTGAAGTGCTCAAAATGGGATGGGTGGTTTCAAGTGGGTGGGGGCTATGGTGAAGGAATGTCCATGGCAGAGTCCAGAGTAACAGTCACACAGGTGCATTGTCCAGAGGCCTGTGGAGAGATGGAGCATGGGCAGTTCGAGGATGGACAGGGTGACAATGTGGGACAGTGGGATGACATCAGGTGGTATCCATTGCTGGCGGGGGTCTTGACATCCTACTCTGTCTTGCGAGATCTCAGGGCCCTCTTGCGGGGTGGTTCTTCTCCTGCAGGAGGTGGGGGTCTGGTGGGCTGCTGCTGTGCGGGGGCCTCCTGTCCACTAGCGCCGGCGGAGGTGGATGGCTGTTCTTGGTCCAGGCTAGTGGCAGGGGCCCTTGGGTGTTGTTCAGTGTCCGCCCTGCTGTTTACGAGGTCCTGCAGCAGCCCTACCATGGTAACCAGGGTGGTGTTGATGGCTCTGATGTCCTCCCTGTACCCCCGATAGTGTTCCTCCTGCAGCACCTGGATCTCCTGGAACCGGGCCAGTACCGTCGCCATCGTCTCCTGGGAGCGGTTGTATGCTCCCATGATGGTGGTGAGGACCTCATGGAGAGTGGGTTCCCTGGGCCTCTCCTCCCCCCCCTGTCGCACAGCTGCCCACCGAGTTGCCCTGTTTCCCTGGGCCTCTGCCCCCTGGCCGGTGTGCCCACTACCACTGCCCCCAGGTCCCTGTTGTTGTTGGGGTGGTGGGTTATCCTGGGTGCCCTGTAGTGGTAGACACACCGCAGATTGACGCGCCCTGGAGACAGAGGCATGGGCCCGCTGGGTGGGAGCTGTGCTGGTGTTCCCAGAGGGGTTAGGGTCTATAGTGGCCTGTGCCTGTGTGAGGGGAACCGACTGTCCAGAGGTCCCCGATGGTCCGGGCTGGTCATCGGTGTCCAGATCGACAGAGCTGCTGTCATCGCTGACGGCCTCTTGGGTGGGGGGTGTGGATAATTCTGGCCCCTCCGCCGCGGTGTGTTGACGGTCGGGTCCTGCAGGGGTATAGAGGTATGGTTATAGTTTCAATGTGTGGCATATGGGTGTATCTGTGGGTTCCCGTGTCCCCAAGTGCTGGCATTCGTGTGTGGGGGCTTTGGTGAGGGTGGCTTGTGGGGGGGATGTGTATATGCATTGGGCATGCTTTGGTGATGGGTGTCCATGCTTAGTGGACGCATGCAGGCCTAGGTTTTGGGATGTGTGGGTTGTGATGGTGAGACATTGGCGGGGAATAGGTGTGCTGGGGGTGGGGGTGAGGATGGTGGTGGGGGTGAGGATGGTGGTGGGGGTGAGGGTGGGGGTGAGGATGGGGGTGGGGGTGAGGGTGGGGTTCGAGGATGGGGGTGAGGGTTGGGGTCTGATTTGGCATGCAGGTGGGGGGGAAGCAGTATTGAAGTTTCAACTTACCAGTATCCATTCCTCCGCCGACTCCTGCGAGGCCGTCAGGATGCAGGATGTTCAAGACTTCCTCCTCCCATGATGTGAATTGTGGGGGTTGAGGTGGGGGTCCTCCGCCAGTCTTCTGCACGGCGATGTTGTGCCTGGATACCATGGAACGCACCTTCCCCCGTAGGTCGTTCCATCGCTTCCTGATGTCTTCCCGATTTCTGGGGTGCTGTCCCACTGCGTTCACCCTGTCGACAATCCTCTGCCATAGCTCCGTCCTCCGGGCAATGCTGGTGTATTGTATCTGTGTGCCGAACAGCTGGGGCTCTACACGAACGATTTCCTCCACCATAACCCTGAGTTCTTCGTCTGTGAAGCGGGGTTGTCTTTAGGGTGCCATGGGGTGGTGTGTATGATGTGTGGGGTGGAGTATGTGTATTTAAGTGAGTTGAGTGTGGTGGTGTGTGTTGTTTTGTGTGTGGATAGTGTGTGGGTGATGGTGTTGAGTGGCTGTGGCTGTTATGTTTTGGATGCTGGTGTCTCGCTCTTGTCTTCTTTACGAATTTTTAAGCGTAGGGGTTTGTGGGTGATGTGGGTGGGTGTTTTATATTGTATTGTGTGTGTGGGAGTGGTGTGTGTATGTGTATCAGGTGTGTGGGATTCAAATCGTCCAATGTGGGTGAGTTTTGTTCGTTTGTGTGTATTCTGACCGCGCCGGTGTGTCCCGCCAATGGAATACCGCGTTTGAATGACCGCCGCGTGGATTCGTGGGTCGTAATGGCATGGGCGTATTTCTGTTGGCGTGGCGGTGGAGGTTTGGTCACCTCCACCTTTCCGCCGACCGCTGGTCTGGCGGTCTGTTGTGGCGGTCGGATTTTCGGAGGTTTGCCTTCTGCGGGTCAGAATGACCGTGGCGGGTTTCCGCGACCGCGGCGGGATTATGGAGGATTTCTGACCGGCGGTAGGCGCCTTTTACCGCCGAGGTCAGAATGACCACCCATGTCCCTGGTGAGAGATTTGATTTCAAAACATCCCGCCAAAGGTTCAAGGCTATTGATATGGAGAGAGAGTTCTTCCTCTGACCACCTACCTCCCATGGATATGTCCCCGCAACTGGCTCCCCATCCCAGACGACTGGCGTCTAATTCTATTACCATGTCTGGTGATGTGCCGAATATTGCTGACCCATTCCAAGCTTCCATGTGGTCTATCCACCCCTGGAGCTCTGTCTTGGCTTCCGGAGATTATCTCTGAATAAGTCAGTCCTCTCCGGAGATGAGACACTTTTAGTCTCTGTAATGCACTGTAGTGAAGGGGACCTAGAAAGATGGCCTGAATTGACAAGGCTAGAAGTCCCACTATTCTGGCCTGTTGGCGGAGAGATATTCTTTCTCTTTTGAGAACCTTCCTGAGTTCTTTCTGGATCTTGGTCAGTTTTGTTAGTGGAAGGCTGAGAGATGCTGTTACTGAGTTTATGAGGAACCCCAGGAATACAATCTGTTGGGTTGGAATCAGTTCAAATTTTGATGAGTTGATTACAAAGCGGAGATTTAGAAGGAGCATAATAGTTGTGTTCAGATTGAATCTGAGCTGACCTAAGGATTGATCCATCAGGAGTATGTCGTCTAGATAAATAATCATCTGTATTCCTCTGGTATGGAGGAATTCTACTACTGGTCGTAGGAGTTTGGTGAAACACAAAGGGGCTGAGGAGAGACCGAAAGGGAGAGCTTTGAATTTGTAGATTTGCCCTCTCCATGCAAATTGAAGAAATCTCTGGTGAGGGTGAAAAATGGGAACTGAAAGATATGGATCCTTGAGATCCAACCTGACCATCCAGTCTTTCGGAAGAAGGATGTCTCTCAAAAGATGAATACCTTCCATCTTGAGATGACGATAAACTATCCATTTGTTGAATTCTTTTAAGTTTATGATAGGGCGAAAACCCTTGTCCTTTTCCACAAGGAAAGTATTGCTCAGAAACCCGTTTGGGTGAAGTACCGACCTGTAAAAGGCTCTTTTTTGCTGACGATCCTGCACTTCCAAAACTTTAAGATTAATTTCCGGTGTTGAGAAAACTAAAGGTCTGGGTCGAGTCTGTTGGATTGGAGAGCCATAAAACTCGATGTGAAAACCCCAAACTGTTTGAAGGATCCGGGGAACCTTCGATATAATTTCCCAGCTGTGAGCAAATCTCTGAAGCCTACCCACAAGATCTTGAGGCCAAAAAGGTATAATGCTTACCAGAATTTCCTCCTGGTGTGTTAGCCCCTCCTCTGACACAGCTGTTTCTGGCTTTTCCGGAACCTCAGGAAGGATAGAAGGTTCCTCGACGACCGTCATTCCAGCCGTTGTTCCTTTTTGTGAAAGGTCTCAAGAGACCTTGGTGATAAAGACAGCTGGAAGAGTGCCCCCTTCCTAATCTGGCCTAAGCAAAAACCTTATTAGGAAAAATCTTTTTTATGGAAGTTTGAGCCTTTTCCAAGGCCGAGAAAGTTGCAACGAACTTCCCTAGTTCTTTAACAAAAGGATTCCCTAAAAGTTTGCTGTGGACAATTGCCCCTGCCTCTTGAATAGCCAATTTCCCCCGTTTAGGGTCCATTTTTATGAGTAGCCATCTTCTGCGTCCTGCTGCCAGAGCGCAGGTCGCATTTCCAAGGAGGCAAATGGCCCTTTGTGCACGGCCAGCTACAGTGTCCACAGATAAAGGAGTTGCGGTGTGCTTTGCCTGTTCTGATAGTTTTATGATTTGAGTCAGAGGGCCAACCACGTCTAGGAGTTTATCCTGGCAACCCCTCCCAGATCTATCAATCCGCTTTTTTGGGGTCTTTAAAGTATTTGCTGAAAAAGGTACATAGTTTCGGGTTAATGTCAGGAGTGACGACTACCTTGCCGGGAAGGGAAGGTCCTAAGTTTTGCTCTGACTTCTTTTTACAGAGGCTGGAAAATCTTACTGGCCACATAATCAGCCACCCTAGGTTCAGGAGCCCATTCCGAGGATCTGGGGTGGTAAATTTCTGATGCATTACACATATCAGATTCTTCCTCTAGAGAATCAGGGGAAACAGAACTAGGATGCCAGGGTCTAATTATCTCATGTTCCTCGTCCGAGTAATTTTCGGCATCCAATACACCCTCCCTTCCAAAAGGGACCCCAAAGAAAGGGTCTGCATTTTTTGTGACAAAGTCGCTCATTTCCCCGGGCTGATCTTCCTCCCAGTAGGGCAGATATCTACGCATGCGTGCACTGTTATGGAAGGTTTCTGTAAGCTTATCAAAGCCTTCCAGGTGCCCCACGTGTCACTTAGTGGCCTTCTTTACCCCTGATTTAAGACCACTAGGGCCCGGTTTAGATTGTGCAAGGTTGCTAAAAACCTATGGAATGCTCTTAGCGAGCTTGTCTACCTGTTCCTGGAGAGGCGCTAGCGCATTCGCAATGGCGATATAAAGCGTTTGATTCACCTCTGGGGAAGACGTTGAGGAGGCCACTCCTGTTTGGCATTCTGAAAGGATGAATTTTCATTTCCACTATTATGGTCCATTATTAGGGTGGGAGCACAAAGAAAATAAAAATATTTTGTTGAAAATAGTAAAATATATTTTATGTTTTTTATTAGAATATCTTTAGAATGTTGAAAAATATTTATAATCTGTTTATTCACCCAAGTTTGAATATGGTTAGCCCCCTTGCTGGTGCTCCTAAATAAAATATATTTAGCAATATGTAGAATTAATGAAAACACTACTAGGTGGTGTTATTGCTTTAAATATACACTAACGGGTGTATCGAGCAAGGGTTGGTTCGCGGATCCTTCAGGGTTTGTCAGGAATTCGAAGAATTTTCTGTTAGGCTTCTCCCAAAACGCATGCAGAAGTCAGCTGGAGCGCCCCCAAGAAGCAGCCTCAGACACTGCTGATGCGCCTGACAGCTTGTCGAGTGGCACGCACACGCCCTCGTCGGACCTGTGAACTAAAATAATAAACTAGCGCTCCCGGAGAAGACTACTGCGCAAATACACAAAACGATATTAGCGCTTATAGAACTATTAATAATAAAGCATTTTAGTTGTAAGGAAAACGTCACAAAGAGGATTTCACTTAACTGACGAGCAGTGAAGAAAGACGGAACAGGAAGCAACATCATATGTTTATATATGTTGGACTGGACTCCGATTGGACTGTGTTTGGACTCTGATACTCAGAGCCTCATGGGACGTGTAGTATTTCATTACGTTTTTTTCTTTATTTCTTTAAATCTGCTGTATTAATAAAGTGAAGAAAGTTATGCAAAATCCCCGCCTCCAGTCCTGACATAGAATTAAAATCATCCACATTTCCAACAACAAAAAAATTCAATACTTTATTACAGTGTTTCCAATGTGTGGGTCATGAGCTGATTTTTGGTGGGTCGTGAAAGTCCAAGCAATAAGTAAAGATGGCTTTAAATTCTGTATTTATTTGTCACATTTGATGTGCTTCAAAGGCAGTGGGCAAATGTCAGGCTGTGTCTTCTGACATTTTGCAGCTTATTTTTGCAACAGGGGGATTGGTGTTTACATACTTTTCTTACACATTCTGAGACAGAAAAGTAAAGTGCGTTATGTGACAGTCTTGCCTGAGTACAGAGTGTGAAAGGGAAGTGTGTAGGATGTCAATTTTTGAAACGTGCAACACAATGTAAATACCTGTAAATTAACATTCAGCAATTAGGAAAGCAAAAATTAAGCACATTGGTTTGTAATTCTGAATTGTGATGGAAGCAAAGATTTTACTGAAATCAAAACACATCAAGGCACTTTACTTGTTGATGCACAAATGATACATATTCACAGAAACCTGATTTCCACACATTATCATTTGCGTGCAGTGTAGTTTTATCAGTTAAATGGTATGTCCTTGAACATTTGAATTATGTCTTTGAGCATTTATTGGCAAATGTGCTGTTTGTAAATGACAGTGCGCTGCAACACTATACTTTAGTCACATGAAAAAAAAATCACCAGTCTCATGTCCATTAAACCAGATGAATCGTAAAAGTTTGTAATTCTAAAAAGTGGTCCTGGTTCTAAAACGTTTGGGAAGCACTGTGTTAACAGTTGTATAAGTAAAACATAGGAGCTAAAAGAGCAGCATAAAGGGTAAGGTCAATTTAGGCTAGACTGGCTAAGTTCATCTAAATTACAAGCCTAACATATCATTAAATAAGGAGAGCAAATGTTAATTGTTATCGACTATTTCAATCCTTATATAGCGAAAAGCTACAGTCATAAATTTGACTGCCATTTGAAGGTCAAACCCCTCAAAACATATCTCACAGCTGCTGTCACTTGGCAACATCCCTTCCTAATGAAAAAGGTCAAAGCCACTTTCGTCATTCTGGTAGAAGAAAAAAGCTGAGGCTAGGAATATTCGGATGTGGTTCGTATTATATCCACAAAGGAGACAGATTTCCAAATGAATGTAGGCTGAGCATGTATGTCTGATTTCCAATATGGGTATGCACATTATGCAAATATGAATAAAATGTTGTCTTGTTGATTTAGCCAGAAAACCAGAGAGTTAGTTTGGGAGTTTTTTTCAACAAAAGTCCCCTCAACATATTACAAATATTTCGGAAACTTATGTCCCTAATGTCCCATGTAAAGCACAAAACTTTGAAATGTTTTTTCATTACAACCTTGAAATGCCGCTGAGATGCTGAGGAATCCCATAATACCTGTAAAGTGTGCAGTGCATTTTTAAGATAGTCAAAGGGAAATACCTGGAATTATTTTTTGAAGGTGCTTGTCACACAGTTGCTCTAAGAGAATTTTCTTTAGCATAACCCATTGCGGGGGAACAGACCAAAACAAGCATTGGCATAGCCAATAGGTCTCGCCTTTGGGACCTTATAAGTGTTTAGCCAGATCTATTGGCTTTGCCAATGTCTTTAAGCTATGTTGTAGAGTAATGTGGCTGCTAAGTCTGAAGTTGCACAATTCAACTATAGATGTCTGCACAAGTCTCATACACAGAGGATATATAACGGAGTATATAAGAATGGATCCCTTGATTGCAAGCCATTTGTGTTCCTTGTTGCTTATTTTGAAAATTCTAAAAAAAAAGTTTTATTAAAAAAAATGAAATTACTAAATTGACTGAAACAGGTAAACAGGGTGGTGGTTAAATTTTTTTATGTTTGAGCTCCTGGCAGCTTACGAAGTTTCAGATGGCATCCAGTACTAGTTACAGAGACAAAATTAAAAGGCATATGTGACAGCAGATGCATTCATGGCTTCTGGTATGTTTTCATACATACAGACTGACGCTGGATGGTACCCCGTATAAGCGTTATGATAATAAGGTATATCATGTGCCATAGGAAAGGCTACTAGTCAACAGGAAGGAATGTACATTTCATACTTGCATAACAGCAAGGTCTGAATATATTAGAAGAACATACATGAAAAAAAGAGAATGTGCCACGGGTGACCTAACTCCTTTTGCTTGCCAGTCGCTTTTGTAGTGGATGAGAGGGTCATTGAATCTCATAGATAAAGGTAAGTTCACCACACTGTGTAACTGACATGTTTCTGCAATGCTTCCAGGCAATAGGAAAACGTTTGTGATTTTCTCTAACTTCAAAGTGTCTGATGGAGTAGTTTGTTGATTAACAGAGCAATATTATATTTTACGCATATAAATTAATTCTATGCCAAAAGAAAAGCAGGAGAAGCAGTGTGCTTAATACAAGTTCAAAATATAATGAGGGTTCCCCAATTACTCTCAATAAAGAAATTGAGTGGAGGCACTATGAAATAGTTAATGGAAAAGTTTTGTTTAACCTATGCTGCCCTGTACAGATCACATTTGTTCATTCTGGCGAACTGATTTCATTATAAATACTTAGAACCTTTTTTGAATCCCATGGCTGGAGTAAAGACTGCTATTTCAGTAAACCACTGGAAGTACCATGTATCTGCTAGAGATGAGGGGCCAGATGTAGGTAGGTAAAATTTTGCGAATCGGAAATAGCGACTCCATGCCAATCGCTATTTCCAACTCGCAAAACCAAATGCAAGAAAGACTCGCAATACCAAATTGCGAGTCGCAGAGGTGTTGCACCGCATTTTGCGACCTAAGTTTTTAGCGATGTCGCAATTTGCGACCTCGCTAAAAGTGAACTCGCAATTTGCACGAAGGGTGTGGTCCGATGTCGCAAATTCCAACTGCCTTGCAAATTGCCTGCAGGTGCAACATAACAGTTGGGAAACCAAGTTCCTGGCTCGTGGTGATGACATCAGAACCAGGAGGTCACCAAATAGAACTGGGAGGACCACACCCATCCCAAACTGCTGAGCCACACCTAGGGGAGAGGAGCTGCAGCAACCATGGAGGAGACAGGCAGTGCTGGCAGGAGGAGAAAACTGATATTCTCAGACAAGGAGTTGGAGGTCCTTACAGAAGAGTGCTGTCTGCACCATGACAAACTCTTCGGCAAGGCATCAATGAGTGTCCCTGACACTCAGAAGAAAAGAATTTGGCAACAAATACAAGAAAAAATCAATGCCATTTGGGTAAGCCACCGCACCCTAGAGAAAATCCGGAAAGGGTGGTATGACCTGCGCTCAAGGATCAAGGAGAGGGTTGCAGAGCGCATGAGGTAGAGGAGGGGCACCGGCGGAGGCCCATCCACCTTACCACCACCCACAGCCCTGGAAACCATAGTGGAGATGACACAGGAGCCAGAGGCTGTACTGGGCATGGGAGAAGTGGACAGTTCAGCGCCTGGGACATCAAAATTGAGTACCATGAGACATGCTTTGACACCCACAAATGCAGTATACACACTATTCCAGTACACAGCAGCAGGCACCACCAGACTAGCTCCATTCCAGTCTAGCAACCTCTAGAATAGTGCATTATGGGCAATGTAGTACAGTGGTTCAAATATAGGCAAATGTTTATTATGAGACATAAAACAGATGTGCGAGATTGACAGTGTATCCCCTATATCCCACAGGTCTCCCACAAGGCACCCCCAGCAGCGAACACATGCAGGTAGAGGAACATGGGCCAGACCCACAGCAGGAGGCTGCCAGTGACACAGTAGGGCCCAGCAGAACACCACCAGAGTCCATGGAAGATCCTACGCAGGACATGGAGACAGCAGGGGTAGCACCAGGGCCCAGCCCCACAGAGAGGTACACAGAGCCAGCAGCTGGAGCAGTGCGCAGACGCCAGCGCAGAGTGCAGTCTGTGCCCTGAGATGATGTCGCAGATGTAGAGTTTGTTGGACTGGAGGTATCACTGGTTCAGGGTTAGCGCCTGCAAAACAGACAGTTGCGGTCAATAAATAGGAATCTCAATAGACTGCAGACCACTATGACCCATGGGATGGCAAATGTGGACAGTCAGTTCCAACACATGAACCAACATCTGGGGAACTTGACACAGGCCATTGAACATTTGGTCACTGAACTTGTGGCAGACAGAGCACAGGCAAGGCGCAGGGAGCGCAACACTGCCGCCCGGTTTGACAGACTGGCAGCATCCATTGGGCGCCTTGCTACTAACACCACATGCCTGTCAAGGCGTACTGTCATCCTGCAGGTTGAACTAGGTCATTTCACAGGGGATGTGGCACGGGGACTTGTCCGCATCAGCCATGCGGTAGACCTAATGGAGACCAGGCAGGTTGCAAGGGGCACAGGGGATACTCCGCAGGACAGCAAGGAGGGCTCGACCATCAGCAGTGTGTCTGCCACCGATTCCTGTGTGCTGCGGAGTAGCAGTGCACGGCAGGGGTCAGGGGACCCACCAGGAATGAGCCATGGTGGCCGCAGTAGGAGGAGGGTGTGAGCCACCAAAATGTACTCTTAATAACACATGCAATTAATGTGTCTTATATGGCATACAGCACAATTCCATTTTTTTCATAGTTTAGAAATAAAAAGGTTTTGTTTGTGTGACTACACGACTGGCCTATGTTTGTCTGACATTAGTGAGTGTTGTCATGGTTGCCACGTGCCTGCCAAAGTATTGGGTTGCAATGTGGTTCCGTTTCTGTCTGCCCTCATTTGCGATGCTTCTATCCCCAGGCTGTCGGTGTGGTAGCTCTTGCTCCTCATCCTCTGTGTCTGTGTCTTCAGGGGTGAGATGTAGCCCACATCTGGTGGCAATGTTGTGTAGGATGGCACAGGGAGCAACTATCTTGCATGCTGTTTCTGGGGTATACTGGAGTGCACCTCCACTTTTGCGGAGGCATCTGAATCTTGCCTTTAACAAGCCAAAGGTCCTCTCTACTACAGTTCTGGTCCGCCGATGTGCACTGTTATATCGCCTCTCGTTTTAATTGCCAGGTGTTAGGTACGGGGTGAGTGTCCATGGTCTCAGGGCATATGCACTGTCACCTGTGTGACAAAAAGGCAAATTTAGCAGGGCATCAGTGGGTTACACAGTGACCGGTATGTATGGCTTCAGGGTGTAGTCAGCAATACCTAATAGATATCCGTCTCCAAACTCCCCACGTTCTAGGCGTTGGTGTATCCCACTGTGCCTTAATATGTATGAGTCATGTGTACTCCCTGGATATTTAGCTACAATGTCAGTAATGACATTATGGGCGTCACATACCACCTGGATGTTTAGTGAGTGGGTACATTTCCTATTGCGGAACACATATTCCAGATTTGCAGAAGGGCAAATTTGTATATGTGTCCCGTCCACACACCCTATTACATGGGGGAAGTTGGCAATTCTGTAGAAGTCCAACTTGGTGCTGTTAATTTCTGCCTCATTCCTGGGTAGGTATATATATCTGGACATGTGTGTGAGTATGGCATCTAGGAAACATCTGAAGAATCGTGAGAGTGCACTTTGGGATACCCCACCTGCCACAGCAATCCCCCCCTGATAGCTACCCGAGGCCAAGAGGTGCAGTGAGCATAGCACGTGCACATGTGTAGGGATGGTGCTGCCACACATTGTCTGTTGTTCAAGCTGAGGATTCAGTAGTTCAATTAATTCTAAGATTACAGCACTGCTCAGTCTATATTTGTCATATATCTCCTCCTCAGTTTGTTGAAATAGTGTCTGCCTGGTTCGGTATATCCTCTCCTGTCTCTGCCTCCTCCTCTGCTGGGCGGCCTGGACTCTCCTCCTCCATGCTATCATGTACAGTTCAGCCATTTTGAGTCACCCAGATGCCTTCTGGGTCTCCTTTTATACTTTGGTTCTGGTTACCACCTGCTCTGAATCAGTGGTAATCTGGATGTGCAAAACGGGCTTTTTGCGACTAGTCGCAATTTGCGACTGGCTTTTGCATGTGGTTCGCGACTTGCAATTTGCGACTTCCTATTTGCGGGTCGCAAAATCAGGTCACAATTTGTGTGAGTTGGTGCTGTGTCGCATCGCTGTTTGCATTTCGGAAATGGGATTTTTGCATCCCATTTCAGATTTTGCGAGGTCGCAAATAGCGATTTGGGCCATTTGCGACTCGCAAAACTTTGCTACATCTGGCCCAAAGAAACAAGACAGAAATTATAAAGTTCAGAGACCCTGCCAGCTCACCCTGTGCTGCTTTTATCCCTGGCATTATTAGACTTTCAATTGTGGCCTTCTAAAGAAAATGCGAAACAGCAAGTCCCCAAATGCAAAAGAAAATCAACCACCTAGATCTACTCCCACTTCACTTGGACTGCAAGTGACTGCTGTTTTGCAAAATTAGAAATCCTTCAGAGATGCTTTAAAAGAGAGGTGGCGGTTCCTGTTAATAGCATAGCCTCTTTCAAGGCAGAAACTTGTAGAGGCAGGACATCCGAGCGCCAACACTAACAAAACAAACCAGATAAACGCACAAGGCCTGAACATGAGTCACTTGTCTACTAGAGGAAACCAAGGCCAGCAATCAGAAGTGGACAAATACGCAAACCCTGGATCCCAGAAACAATAGCGATGGTACCTGATGAAATAAAACACTATTCCCTCAGGAAACACCCACCCCGTGGTCCAAGGAAAACTGTTGCAGGCCAAAAACCAACAAAAATCAGAGCCAGATTAAAACAAAAAATACAAAAGCTGATAGAGGGGAGTCAAGGGGCCAGAAGAAAAGTTCCTCCACCCCAGGAAGAAAGGCTTCTACCCCAGCCATACAAAAAACATAAAACAAGGATTAAAAGAAAAGTGAAGGGCTTCATACGTAACAGCCATGGTCCCCTAGAAAGAAAAGTCTATGAGCGACAAAAACAAACAAAACTGAGGAGAGAGCGTGCCTTCACTTACCGAGCAGCAGAGCACCCCTGTTATAGCAGCTCCCATCAGAGCCCAACAGGTGGTTCTGCCTACGGCCAATGAGTAAATTAAAGGGGGCAGACTCAGTTAAAGGGAAAGTGCAGCATGGAGCACGAGGATTGTTAAAGGGGTAATCTTCGCATGAACAGCAAATGCGGGTAGATAATTTCAACCCTGTTTTAGAAAGAAACTTAAAACCCCCCACCCAAGATTTACAGGCTTGTTTTCAATCACGCTCTTTACAGACCTGTTTTAACTTCAGTTTGAAATCAAAAGGCAGGTGGGCAGCTGTGCGACTAGAGAGCCTGAATAGAGAGCCTTTCCATGCCAGAGGTCACCCCAAAAAAACATGACCAGAAGAGGAGCAGAGGCAATCCCACAAGAGAAAAATAGTGCTCACAAGACCACATGTAACAGGGGAAGTCTCCATGGGAGGTTCCAAAAGATCAAATGGAGGAACCAAGAAACATATTCACCACGGAGAAACAAGCATTTATGAAGCGCAGTAACAATGACCAATGAAAAAGATGGGAGGGACTTGAATCCCACACTATAGAAACAGCATGTCTCGAAGAGACAGCGAATGCGCTGCCTAGGCAAGACCTAAAAATGGGACATTAGCTTTAGCAATGGTTGCTGTAAATTAAACTTGAGTCTAATTTATGAGAGAGTGGTAGAATTTGGTAAGTGAAAAAGACCATACTCAACAGAGTGAAGTAGGTTGGCATTTATTACTGAAAAGAGGGGATTAATGTAGGAGTTTCCAGAGTGTTATAAAAGCAGAGGATGCATAAGTTAAAAATACTGTTTTGTTTTTTTAGATAAGCCCAATGTTATTGTAGTGAACCCCAGTCATCTAACCATACTTTCATACAGTATTTATTTTGTTTATCTAATTGGGTTTGGCCAAAAAATGCATTTTACAGCCGATTTATTAATATAAAGTACTAATGTTTTGAGAAAGTTATAGTTCTTAAAAACATTAGGTGAAAATTCCAGAATATATGACCTCTTTGCTTCTCAGACCTGTTGGTTATGTTATTTCCTTTAGCTTGTGACCTCTGCCATTGATGGAGAATTTAAAGGTTGACTTCTGATTTTTCTAAATGAAGTTTTAAGAACTATTTCTGTTGTTTAAATGTTGGTTATACCAGAGTTTATGTGTGAGGCCCTTTATTGTTGAGTGTGTTTTGCTGTTGATTGGCAGAGTGCTCAGATCAAGATTTTGCTTTGTGATTTGTTACCATTCAGTGCCGTGATGTCCCCTGCTGAAAAGGGAGCTGGTTTAAAGAGGTGCAAATGTCTGTGGTCAGCCATTTTTTTTTTTTCATCCACTGTTACTGTGTGAGAAACTGGCCCCTTGTTGCAGTAACCCTACTTTTTGCCTGGTTTCTGAATGCAGCTTGGACTGGGGTGCACCATGTACCAGCTAACCAGGTCCCCAGTGCCAGTTTTCTTCCCCTAAAAAGTCCCAATTGACAACACCTTTAGATGTCACTATAAGTCCCTAGTAAATGGTACTTAGGTACCCAGGGCATAGGCTGCTAACAGTAGGCCCCTGAGGGCAGCAGCACAGATTGTGGCACCCTCAGAATTCATACATCCAAGTGCACCCAGCACTACCGTTGCCGGCTGAGTGTCCTGGTGCAATCTTAAATGCAAAACTGACATGGCACACACCATGTGTGACCTGTTCACTACACACTGCATGGACTATTGGTAAGTAACCCCTGTGGCAGGCTTTTCAGGCTTAATGCAGGGTGCACTATGCTACATGTGTGGGCATAGATGCATGAGCAATATGCCCCTACTATGTCCTTGACAACCCTGGGACAGAGTAAGTGAACAGCGCAGCCATTTTACATGTATGTGCTGGACACTGGTCAGTATGACTTTCACAGCTACATGATGGCCACACTGCACTCTGGGTTGTTTGGTATCAAGCAACTCAGAATGATAAATCCAAACTAGTACCAGTACTGGATTTATTGCAAAATATACCTAAGGGCCACCTTAGAGGTGCTCCCTGCAAAAGCTAACTACCCTGGCATGGTTGCTGGACTGTCACAACCAACCTGCCACCACCAGACAAGATTCTGGAATCCTGGGGTGAGAGCCTGTGTTCTCTGGGTCCAGAGAACAAAGCCCTTCCTGGGCAGAGGTGCTACACCTCCTCCCCCAGGAATGTGCACAGCCCTGCCTATGAAACCTGACCCCCAGCCCTGCTGCTAGCAGCAGACGACCGCACCTGTTGCAAACCCCCACTTTTGGCGGGAGCAACACCTGGAAAATGCACGAAGGACAGAAGGAGTGGCCACACCTAGCTTGCACCACCCCTAAGGTGTTGCATACGAGGTGACCCCTCCATTTCATTTTCCTCCATCTTGCATGGTAGAAAAATAGCCTGTAGGGGATAGGGAAGTGACTTCTTCCCAACGGAAGTGGTCACATAGTGGGTGTAGCCACCCTAAGGTAGATGACCCATTGGTCACTACTAGGTACTCCCCTAAATGCCCACTAAATGCAATATTTAGTGGGCACTCCTAGACCTACAGACCGGATTCCAAGGACATAAGAAGGCAAGCAACAAAGAAGACCCAAGACTCGAGAACTGCATTCTTTCTGCACAAGAAAAAGGCGTCCAGCCCTTCCTGCTGCACCCAGGACTCGACAATCACCGCTGAAGAGTTGCTCGGACATCAGACAGACTCTAAACTCCATCCTTCTGAAAACTGCCAAAGCTCTTCCTCCAGAGTGAAGGCATCACTCTTTTTCAACAAAGACTCAAAGACTAGTGAAGTCCAGTTCACTGACTGGCTCCTGACCAAGGAACTGGACGGAGCAGCCAGACCAAATTTTACCCAGAGGGCAAACCCTGCAACTGTGCAAAGTTTGGTGCCACTTTGCCCTCCAGTGGCTGAAACATTTACTAGCCCGGTGTACTTGTCACTCATTGTCAGACACCAAGAAAAAAGTCCACATCGGACTCCAAAAGGACCAGGAGGTAATCCCAGTCGAGGGACTTTAGAAACCACCAGAATCACCCACCAGAGTGGCCCTGCTGACCTGCAAGTGACCCTCAAAGTGACCTACCTCATGCTTCCAGGGGCACCTTTGCGCACAGCTCTTGGCTCATGTGCCTGCTCTGCATCCAGCCTCCCTGGGCAGTGCACCAGAGAACCAGCTGTGCCCTAAGGGATCCACACCCCTTGCGACCTCTACACTCCAAGGGGACCCACCGGACTCACCTTGAAGTCCACTTGTGCATCGATTTTCCACGTTGTCCCCCACAGTGGTCCTGCACCAGCTCCAATGACTTTTCAGCAGCTCTTCTCACCAAAACTGGGAACTGCCCAAACTCCTCTGGCTGGCCCTCAGGACTTCTTGACAACCTCAACCTAAAAGCAAAAGGAGACATTGGTAAACCCATTATCTGATTTTGTGTGTACTTTTAAGGCTTTCTCCCATTGAGTGTTATGGTGTGAAACAAGACATTTTCTAAACTTTGAAAAATCATAACTTAAAAAGTACTTACCTGATTTTGATGATCATTGTCTCAAAAAGTTTATAAAAATCTGAAGTATTGTTGTAAATTGGTCTTGAGTTATTCCTTTGTGTATATCTTCATTTATTGAGACTGTGAGTACAACAAATGCTTTGCACTTCTCCAAGATTGGCCTAAGTGCTTGAGCAAGCTACAATAAAAATTAGAGCATTAGGTGGTCTAGCTTTTACCTCTATAAACCAACATGTGGTTGCCCAGACTCTCTGCATAGTGTGCCTGGTTTTGCATACTACTTAAAGAGCCAGCCTCCTACAGTGGACCAGGAAATGAGTTTTAGCTGATGGAAGCAGTTAGATGTGCCAATTGCCTTGTAAGCTCGGTGTCTCAGAGGCTGATGTGTGAAGTTCACCTGTTGGACTGTGTGGTTACTCTGTATCCTTGAGTTATTTTCAAAGGAAGAAAAATAGTTAAAGTGATCCAGTAAAACAAAAGTGTAATGAAGTACTGCATTACTTTGATTTGAGAAGTGTTTGTATTTCATGAGGCAGTTGGAAGGAAAACGTCCAATCAAAGAGCGTAAATTAAGAGTGTAAGTTCTTCAGCAGGTTGTGCCCTTGTGCATCCTGATGTTGTTGCAGGCTGGTTATTACTATAATGCTTCACATGGAATCTGTGCATATAAAGAATAGCTTATCCATTAAGGTATATACCAGGTTTAGATTAAAATCATTCATTCCTTCTCACCGCCTAAGAGCATGTTAAGTGAGCCAATCAGTTTCCAAATGATAATTGACTTGCACTTATTTGCAGGATGAAGATATAAGTTTAATAAAAGGATTTGACACAGGTGCTGCTCATGCTGTTCTATTTAAGTAGTTGTAATTCCTGAACGTTTTTACACGCTAAATCAGTGTTATTCAACACCCATTTGTGGGTGTTTGATGCATAGATATACAGACCACCTTGCACTCTAGCGTGCACTTCTCTTTGCTGACATTTATATGATAGGGGAGAGGATGTGACGTAATGGCTAGAGTTGATGACTTTAGAGCTGGGAAAGCAGATTCTAGTGTTGTCGTCAGCTCAACATTCTGTGATTCCAGGTAAATCACTCTGGGCCTGATTTAGCTATTGGCGAGTGGGTTACTCAAAATCTAAATCCCAATTATTTCCTGTGGGATTTAGATTTCAGCGGACAGGATATCCGTCACTGTTGTGACGGAGTAACCCATCCACCAATATCTAAATCAGGCTCTCAATCTCCCTGTGCCTAACAAAAAAAAATGAATTGTGTGTCCTTGTGTAATGTAACTGGTGCTCAAGTAAAGCACTCCAATACTCTCCTGGCAAATTCGTGCTATATAAAATTGCAAAACAAGTTACAAAAGCTAAAACGTAGGAATGTATCACAACACCAAGGGCCTGATTACAACTTTGGAGAACTGTGTTAATCCGTCCCAAATGTGACGGATATACCACCTACCGTATTACGAGTCCATTATATCCTATGGAACTTGTAATACGGTAGGTGGTATATCTGTCACATTTGGGACGGATTACCATCGTCCTCCAAATTTGTAATCAGGCCCCAAGTTTCTTAAAAACAGATAATGCCATTACAAAGCCTGAATGAACTGGAGTCCTCATCATTTGAAAGACGTCGTTAGTCCTGCAACGTTCCATGAAAGCAGTGAATGGTGTGTTGGGGCAGGGTCAAGGTGTCTTTTAAACATATGTTCGGTGCTGAACAGTGTCTCCAAATACTGTGTTAGCTAGTCAGCTTCAGTCGTCTCCAGAACTATCATTTTGGATTAGTAGTTGCAGCTTGTTTGATAGTGAGCTTGACAATGTAACTTCTAGAATGACTTTGAGAATGGTTTATGTTAGCTATTGTGCCACTATCATCTTTTTTACTGGTTTTATGTGAATCAGGGTATCCTACTGTAATTAGAGGTTTGGAGACCCCTGTACTCCATGTCACAATTCATTCAGTGTTTTTGTGTTCAAAACTCTCAACTCATGATGAGAATAAAGTTCCTTGAGAATGTTGCTTCTGTTTAGAAAGCCATGCTTACCTCTTGAAATATATTCTGGAGTTAGAAGGAAAGAGGGATTTGGTTCATCCATTTTTGAGGTGCCTTCGTCAGGCTGTTTGTCTTGTCTGTTGATTTCAAAATGCTTGTCAGTGGTTACTAGAACCTTTTTACTGCTTTGACATGTAGAGAGAAGACCACGATTGCTCTCTTCCTTAGAAGGAATAATGGACTTTAAGATCAAATTGGATGGATTATGTGCTGCGTTTAAGAAAGTAGGTAGGTTATTTCTCAGTATGTTGTGTATGTGGTCATTAGAGAGGTCTGTGAGTGCTGTCCCTCTTCTGATGTTTGAGAGTGCAGCAGAAGTTTCTTTGTCTTTAGTACCAGATAAATTGGATGCAGTAGGAAAATTCAAGTTAGTAAGAGCTATTAAGGGATTGGGGTTAGGATGAGGCAAAGGTGGCACTGCTGGTAGGCTAGTACTATTCCCTGCTTATTGGCTGTTTGAGCACTGGAACAATAATAGAAGTTTCAGATATCTCTTTTTATTTTAATGTGGACTTCACAGTTGTAATTTTGTTGGCGTTTGTGTGGTTATCACCATTGCATCAGGTAGCGTGGCCATAGTGCTAGAAACTATATCATGATCCAGCTGGTCTGCGTGAGACCCAGAAGATTTTTGATATATTACGAATATTGGATAAGTTTTATGTATCTGACTGGTATTTTGGTGCTGTTAATAGAATAGTCACTTCTCTGGGCTTTATTTACCTTTTGCACCTTTTCCTTTTGCTTTCTTTTCAAAGGCTTTTACAGAACAAACAACGTTTACCAACTGATACATATGACTGTCTTACAGTATTAGAGATGCTATGGGAGGTTCTGAATGTAATTCATTTTATATTAATAGGTTGCAAAAGACTCTATTATCATCACAAAATCAGTTTCTCAAGTTTCACTGAAAATTAATCCTGGATTGCTTGAGCAAGGTACCTGCCCTGGCAGCAACATTGTTGCTAAGCCTAAAATGATGAACTGGAGCAAATTGAGGCAATTATTTACAAGAAAATGCTCCCTCAAAACAACTTGAGCCCTCAAGGCTGTATAAACAAAAGGGTACCTAGAAAAACGTCCTCAAAGGAGGAAACATCTGCTGCAAAACTAAAAGAACTTACTATTGCTGCCCCCACAATTCGGACAGGATAATATCAAGTAAGTGGCAAACTGCAGACCAGTCTTACATAACTTAAGGCCACTTCTAAGGCATCTAGAGATGTGTAAAGCACATACATGTGCAAAAATTTCCAACTCACCAAGGTATCCAAGCAACTCGTCATTACCCCCCGATTCCACCTTACAATATGACAAATTCCTCTAATCTACCTAGTATAAGAACTACTCTGGGGCAACAGATTTCCCCCAAATCCATCTGTTCTCATGGAATAAGACAACTAATGGATCATCATGAGAGTGCACCTGAAAAGCTTGGATCTACATGTGTCCCTACAATTGATCAGTCTCAGGAGAACATGAGTCATATACAATTAGTAATCTTTTATCTACCCAGATACAATCATTTCTCAATGACTCAGCAGCTAGAATTATGCAAGGAAACAGGTCAGTGCCCCATCACAAGGTTCCTACCACCAACTTCGACGAGAGCAGACATAGATGGATGCCTAGAACACAATCCACCAATACGCATTATTCAGTAATTTCCCTTGAGGGAGGCTTATGAGCAGGACTTTATGTAAACGACCATTCGGTCAGTTTTCTACAACAAAGTCACATGGGTGCATAAAATCAACAATTCTGCTGACATTCTCCAAGAACAGGGACTATCTAGAAGCTGACAAGGGATCCTAGAGCAAACTGAATTTGCCCCAATAATCAATACTGAGCTCTTGAACCAGAAGGCATCTAATTTATTTATTCCAGAAGTTTGTTCAAGAGGGCCTGTGACATTCTGAATGGGGTAATATTCTCAAATTAGTCACATCTCTGCTAGGCGTGGACTGTGTTTTAATAAAACATCTAATATGGGTGATGTTCTTGGGAACATCCACAAACGATGACCGTGAGCTAACTGAAATTTCCTGGACAAATTAAGAAATAGTTGAGTCAATATTAAGCCATTCTGGAACATTCGAAAAATGGGGAATGCTAGCTATTCAAAGTATCGATAAACTATACCCAGGTATCCTGGAAATCGCAAATAAGATTAAACCCATCAAGCAAGCAAGCTATAACCCTCAAATCGTTTATAGATCTGCGTGCGGCCCATCAACAAATTATCCATTGAAGACCTTCAAAATATAAACATATGCATTCAGCATTGAAAAGGAAAAAACAAGTTTCTAGTTAGTGGCTTAGCAGAATCAGCTTCTCGTCCTCAAACAAAAATGTTTCATAGACTATGTACAACACAAGCAAACAATGGCTGTGTATAGGTCACAAGCTCGTCTGGGAGCTACAGTCTGGAGCAGTTCAGTTTGAATTTCCAGTTTGACTGATTACCAACTTAAGGCTGAGATTGTAGCATCCAAAGAGCATACTAAATTGGTCAGAATTGTACTTGTTATTTTGCCTGTTGCCATACAAGTCAGTAGAATCCGAGGCAGTCATCATGAGTGAGGAACTGAAAACAATCGGTTTTTCAAGTGAGTAGTTGTCAATGAGGAAAGGTTTGTAAGCTTCTGATGAGAACGATATCTCATGATCTCAAATTGTAGGTGGATTGTGGAATGATGCACAGTCATTTTAGAAGTGGGAGAGCAGTCTATGGCCCTCATTCTGACCCTGGCGGTCGGCGGAGAGACGGCGGTCGGACCGCGAACAGACCGGCGGTATTAAAAATGGCATTCTGACCGCGGCGGTCCCCGCCGCGACCGACCGCTACTTCTCCACTCCGACCGCCACGGCGGTCATGACCGCGGGGCTGGAGTTTGCGCACTCCGGCCCGGCGGTCGTCCCAAGACCGCCAAGGGTATTATGACCCTGCCTACCGCCGCGGTTTCTTGCGGGCGGGAACCGCCGTGCGAACCATGGCGGTAAGCACTATCGGGGCCAGGGAATTCCTTCCCTGGCACTGATAGGGGTCTCCCCCACCCCCCACTACCCACCAGAGTCCTCCCCCCACACCCTCCACCCCCCTGCCACCCCCCAGAGGTGGTACGAACCCCCTCCCCACCCCCACCCCGACATGCACATACATGTACCCCGACATGCACACACCCCCAACATGCACATATACACACCCCCTACACACACATACACAACGGGGACACATACCCGCACACATACATGCCGACATGCGCACCTGCCGAACAGCACACATTACCCATAGACACAGCAGCACCCCCCGCCCGCATACACGCACTCACACACCCCCTCTACACACTCACACGCACACCCCCATGCACGCCCACATCACACAACACCCCCCCACCCCCTCCCCTCACGGACGATCAACTTACCTTGTGCGTTGGTCCTCCGGGAGGCGACGGGAGCCATAGGGACGTGACCGCCAACAGAAGACCGCCAACAGAAGACCGCCACACGGAAATGTGGGTCGTAATTCTGTGGGCGGTGTTCTGCTGGCGTGGCGGTGGAGGTTGACCAGTCTCCACTTTCCCGCCGACCGCCAGTGTGGCTGCTGGCGGTTTTCCGGCGGAACGCTCCCAGCGGTCAGAATGCACACAGCGGCACACCGCCGCGGTCGGCGGTCTTCACCGCGGCGGTAACTCAGCGGTCTTGCGAAAAGACCGCCAAGGTCAGAATGAGGGCCTATGTCTGCTTATGTGGCATGTAAAATTGTTTTCCCTGCAAAAAACCCTCAGCTGGAGCATTTATTTTGGCCTGTTCACTCAAAATCATATTAGGTGGTGACCAGCGAAAGCCAGGCTGTGCAAGAAAGGAGTTAGTGGTTTCTATGCTATGGTATGCAGTTAGAGACAGGAGAAGAATGAGTAACTGTAGAGATGGTAGTATGGTTATTTGTTTCAGGGGATACATCAATAATACTTCATTCAAACTTTGTTTGGGGGAAAGAACCAGGTGCCCACAATAGTTACTTCTTGCACAGCCTGGTTCTTTAGAGCTAACTTGCTTCTAGTTAGCATCTTCATGTGTCAGAAAGATCTCAGAGGATAAGCACAGGTCATAATGGGTGTAGGAAGTTGGCTCTGTATGCACTATTTCAAAGTAAGGAATAGTATGCACAGAGTCCAAGGGTTCCCCTTAGAGGTAAGATAGTGGCAAAAACAGATAATACTAATGCTCTATTTTGTTGTAGTGTGGTCGAGCAGTAGGCTTATCAAAGGAGTAGTGTTAAGCATTTGTTGTACACACACAGGCAATAAATGAGGAACACACACTCAAAGACAATTCCAGGCCAATAGGTTTTTGTATAGAAAAATATATTTTCTTAGTTTATTTTAAGAACCACAGGTTAACATTTTACATGTAATACTTCAAATGAAAGGTATTGCAGGTAGGTACTTTAGGAACTTTGAATAATCACAATAGCATATATACTTTTAAAATAAATCACATATAGCTATTTTAAAACTAGACAGTGCAATTTTCACAGTTCCTAGGGGGAGTAAGAGTTAGTTAGTTTTTGTAGGTAAGTAAACCACCTACGGGGTTCAAGTTTGGGTCCAAGGTAGCCCACCGTTGGGGGTTCAGAGCAACCCCAAGGTTACCACACCAGCAGCTCAGGGCCGGTCAGGTGCAGAGTTCAAAGTGGTGCCCAAAACGCATAGGCTTCAATGGAGAAGGGGGTGCCCCGGTTCCAGTCTGCCAGCAGGTAAGTACCCGCGTCTTCGGAGGGCAGACCAGGGGGGTTTTGTAGAGCACCAGGGGGGACACAAGTTAGCACAGAAAGTACACCCTCAGCAGCACGGGGCGGCCGGGTGCAGTGTGCGAACACACGTCGGGTTTCCAATGTAAATCGATGGGAGACCAAGGGGTCTCTTCAGCGATGCAGGCAGGCAAGGGGGGGGCTCCTCGGGGTAGCCACCACCTGGGCAAGGGAGAGGGCCTCCTGGTGGTCACTCCTGCACTGGAGTTCCGATCATTCAGGTCCTGGGGGCTGCGGGTGCAGAGTCTTTACCAGGCGTCGGGATCTGGGAAGCAGGCAGTCGCGGTCAGGGGGAGCCTCGGGATTCCCTCTGCAGGCGTCGCTGTGGGGGCTCAGGGGGGTCAACTCTGGCTACTCACAGTCTCGTAGTCGCCGGGGAGTCCTCCCTGAAGTGTTGTTTCTCCACAAGTCGAGCCGGGGGTGTCGGGTGCAGAGCAGCAAGTCTCACGCTTCCGGCGGGAAACGCAGTTGTCTTGAAGTTGCTTCTTTGGAAACAAAGGTGCAGTCTTAGGTGAACAGAGCCGCTGTCCTCGGGAGTTTCTTGGTCCTTCTAGGGCAGTCCTCTGGGGATTCAGAGGTCGCTGGTCCTGGGGAAAGCGTTGCTGGAGCAGTGTCTTTTAGAAGTGGGGAGACAGGCCGGTAGAGCTGGGGCCAAAGCAGTTGGTGTCTCCGTCTTCTCTGCAGGGGTTTTCAGCTCAGCAGTCCTCTTCTTCTTAGGTTGCAGGAATCTGAGTTCCTTGGTTCAGGGGAGCCCCTAAATACAGAATTTAGGGGTGTGTTTAGGTCTGGGAGGGCAGTAGCCAATGGCTACTAGCCCTGAGGGAGGCTACACCCTCTTTGTCCCTCCTCCCAAGGGAAGGGGGTCACATTCCTATCCCTATTGGGGGGATCCTCCATCTGCAAGATGGAGGATTCCTAAAAGTCAGAGTCACTTCAGCTCAGGTTGCCTTAGGGGCTGTCCTGACTGGCCAGTGACTCCTCCTTGTTTTTCTCATTATCTCCTCCGGCCTTGCCGTCAAAAGTGGGGCCGTGGCCGGAGGGGGCGGGCAACTCCACTAGCTGGAATGCCCTGTGGTGCTGTAACAAAGGGGGTGAGCCTTTGAGGCTCACCGCCAGGTGTTACAGCTCCTGCAAGGGGGAGGTGATAAGCATCTCCACCCAGTGCAGGCTTTGTTACTAGCCACAGAGTGACAAAGGCACTCTCCCCATGTGGCCAGCAACATGTCTCGAGTGTGGCAGGCTGCTAAAACCAGTCAGCCTACACGGGTAGTTGGTTAAGGTTTCAGGGGGCACCTCTAAGGTGACCTCTGGGGTGTATGTTACAATAAAAAGTACACTGGCATCAGTGTGCATTTATTGTGCTGAGAAGTTTGATACCAAACTTCCCAGTTTTCAGTGTAGCCATTATGGTGCTGTGGAGTTCGTGTATGACAGACTCCCAGACCATATACTCTTATGGCTACCCTGCACTTACAATGTCTAAGGTTTTGCTTAGACACTGTAGGGGCACAGTGCTCATGCACTGGTGCCCTCACCTATGGTATAGTGCACCCAGCCTTAGGGCTGTAAGGCCTGCTAGAGGGTTGACTTACCTATACTGCATAGGCAGTGTGAGGTTGGCATGGCACCCTGAGGGGAGTGCCATGTCGACTTACTCGTTTTGTCCTCACCAGCACACACAAGCTGGCAAGCAGTGTGTCTGTGCTGAGTGAGGGGTCCCCAGGGTGTCATAAGATATGCTGCAGCCCTTAGAGACCTTCCCTGGCATCAGGGCCCTTGGTACCAGGGGTACCAGTTACAAGGGACTTATCTGGATGCCAGGGTGTGCCAATTGTGTAAACAAAAGTACAGATTAGGGAAAGAACACTGGTGCTGGGGCCTGGTTAGCAGGCCTCAGCAAACTTTCAAATCAAAACATAGCATCAGCAAAGGCAAAAAGTCAGGGGGTAACCATGCCAAGGAGGCATTTCCTTACACAACCCCCTCCCCCAAACGAAAGAGGATGAGACTAACCTTTCCCAAGAGAGTCTTCATTTTCTAAGTGGAAGAACCTGGAAAGGCCATCTGCATTGGCATGGGCAGTCCCAGGTCTGTGTTCCACTATAAAGTCCATTCCCTGTAGGGAGATGGACCACCTCAACAGTTTTGGATTTTCACCTTTCATTTGCCTCAGCCATCTGAGAGGTCTGTGGTCAGTTTGAACTACAAAGTGAGTACCAAAGAGGTATGGTCTCAGCTTCTTCAGGGACCAAACCACAGCAAAGGCTTCCGTCTCAATGGCACTCCAACGCTGCTCCCTGGGGAGTAACCTCCTGCTAATGAAAGCAACAGGCTGGTCAAGGCCATCTTCATTTGTTTGGGACAAATCTGCCCCTATCCCATGTTCAGAGGCATCTGTCTGCACAATGAACTGCTTGGAGTAATCTGGAGCTTTTAGAACTGGTGCTGTGCACATTGCTTCTTTCAGGGTGTCAAAGGCCTGTTGGCATTCAACAGTTCAGTTTACTTTCTTGGGCATTTTCTTGGAGGTAAGTTCTGTGAGGGCTGTCACTATGGATCCATATCCCTTCACAAACCTCCTGTAGTACCCAGTCAAGCAAAGGAATGCCCTGACTTGAGTCTGGGTTTTTGGAGATGCCCAGTCCAGAATAGTCTGGATCTTAGGCTGGAGTGGCTGAACTTGGCCTCCACCTACATGGTGTCCCAAGTAAACCACAGTTCCCTGCCCTATCTGGCATTTGGATGCCTTGATAGAGAGGCCTGCTGATTGCAGAGCCTTCAAAACCTTCTTCAGGTGGACCAGGTGATCCTGCCAGCTGGAGCTAAAGACAGCAATATCATCAAGATAAGCTGCACTAAAGGACTCCAAACCAGCAAGGACTTGATTCACCAACCTTTTAAAGGTGGCAGGGGCATTCTTTAAACCAAAGGGCATAACAGTAAACTGATAATGCCCATCAGGTGTGGAGAATGCTGTCTTTTCTTTTGCTCCTGGTGCCATTTTGATTTGCCAGTACCCTGCTGTTAAGTCAAAGGTACTTAAGAATTTGACAGCACCTAATTTATCAATCAGTTCATCAGCCCTTGTAATGGGATGGGCATCTGTCTTGGTGACAGAATTAAGTCCTCTGTAGTCCACACAAAACCTCATTTCTCTTTTTCCATCCTTGGTGTGAGGTTTGGGGACTAAGACCACTGGGCTAGCCCAGGGGCTGTCAGAGTGCTCAATTACTCCCAATTCCAGCATCTTGTGGACTTCCACTTTGATGCTTTCCTTAACTTGGTCAGACTGTCTGAATATTTTGTTTTTGACAGGCATGCTGTCTCCTGTGTCCACATCATGGGTACACAGGTGTGTCCGACCAGGGGTTAGGGAAAAGAGCTCAGCAAACTGTTGCAGGACCTTCCTACAATCAGATTGCTGTTGGCTAGAGAGGGTGTCTGAGTAGATCACTCCATCAACTGAGACATCTTTAGGGTTTGATGAGAGGAGATCAGGGAGAGGTTCACTCTCAGCTTCCTGGTCCTCATCTGTTACCATCAACAGATTCACATCAGCCCTATCATGGAAGAGCTTAAGGCGGTTCACATGGATCACCCTCTTGGGGCTCCTCTAGTGCCTAGGTCCACCAGGTAGGTGACCTGACTCTTCTTCTCTAGCACTGGGTAAGGGCCACTCCATTTGTCCTGAAGTGCCCTGGGAGCCACAGGCTCCAGAACCCAGACTTTCTGCCCTGGTTGAAATTCAACCATTGCAGCCTTTTGGTCATACCAAAACTTCTGGAGCTGTTGGCTGGCCTCAAGGTTTTTACTTGCCTTTTCCATGTACTCGGCCATCCTTGAACGTAGGCCAAGTACATAGTCCACTATGTCTTGTTTAGGCTCATGAAGAGGTCTCTCCCAGCCTTCTTTCACAAGAGCTAGTGGTCCCCTTACAGGGTGGCCAAACAGAAGTTCAAAGGGTGAGAACCCTACTCCCATCTGAGGCACCTCTCTGTAAGCGAAAAGCAGACATGGCAAGAGGACATCCCATCTCCTTTTGAGTTTTTCAGGGAGCCCCATGATCATGCCTTTTAATGTCTTGTTGAATCTCTCAACAAGCCCATTAGTTTGCGGATGGTATGGTGTAGTGAATTTATACGTCACTCCACACTCATTCCACATGTGTTTCAGGTATGCTGACATGAAGTTGGTACCTCTGCCAGACACCACCTCCTTAGGGAAACCCACTCTGGTAAAAATACCAATGAGGGCCTTGGCTACTGCAGGGGCAGTAGTCGATCTAAGGGGAATAGCTTCAGGGTATCTAGTAGCATGATCCACTACTACTAGTATGTACATGTTCCCTGAGGCAGTGGGAGGTTCAAGTGGACCCACTAGGTCCACACCCACTCTTTCAAAGGGGACCCCCACCACTGGAAGTGGAATGAGGGGGGCCTTTGGGTGTCCACCTGTCTTACCACTGGCTTGACAGGTGGTACAGGAGACACAAAACTCCTTGACTTTCTGGGACATGTTGGGCCAGTAGAAGTGGTTGACTAGTCTCTCCCACGTCTTGGTTTGTCCCAAATGCCCAGCAAGAGGAATATCATGGGCTAAGGTCAATATGAACTCCCTAAACCCCTGAGGCACTACCACTCTCCTAGTGGCACCAGGTTTGGGATCTCTTGCCTCAGTGTAAAGGAGTCCATCTTCCCAATAGACCCTATGTGTTCCAGTTTTCTTGCCATTGGACTCTTCAGCAGCGTGCTGCCTAAGGCCTTCAAGAGAGGGACAGGTTTCTTGCCCCTTACACAACTGCTCCCTTGAGGGTCCCCCTGGGCCTAGGAGCTCAACCTGATAAGGTTCTAACTCCAGAGGCTCAGTTCCCTCAGAGGGCAGAACTTCTTCCTGAGAAGAGAGGTTCTCTTTTTGTTGTTGTGTTGCAGCTGGTTTCCCAGTTGTCTTTCCTTTTCTCTTGGTAGGCTGGGCCCTTTTTCCAGGCTCCAGCTTTACTTTTTCACCCTGAGCCTTGCACTGTGCCCTTGTCTTGACACACACCAGTTCAGGGATACCCAGCATGGCTGCATGGGTTTTCAGTTCTACCTCAGCCCATGCTGAGGACTCCAGGTCATTTCCAAGCAAACAGTCTACTGAGATATTTGAGGAGACCACCACCTGTTTCAGGCCATTGACCCCTCCCCACTCTAAAGTTACCATAGCCATGGGATGTACTTTAGTCTGATTGTCAGCGTTGGTGACTGGATAAGTTTGTCCAGCCAGGTATTGACCAGGGGAAACCAGTTTCTCTGTCACCATGGTGACACTGGCACCTGTATCCCTCAGGCCTTCTACACTTGTCCCATTAATTAAGAGCTGCTGCCTGTATTTTTGCATGTTAGGGGGCCAGGCAGCCAGTGTGGCTAAATCCACCCCACCCCCAGAGACTAATGTAGCTTCAGTGTGACACCTGATTTGCTCTGGGCACACTGTTGATCGCACTTGGAGACTAGCCATTCCAGGGTTAGCTGGAGTGGAGTTAGAAGTGGTACTTTTCTTGGGACATGCCTTGTCTCCAGTTTGGTGTCCAGGCTGATTACAGGCCTTTTTGGGATCCAAGTTTTTACCCTGGTACCCAAAATTGTTTTGTGAAAAGGCTCGGGCCCACCCTCCTGTGCAGGTTTTTGGGGGCCTGTAGAAGACTCTTTACTATTTTTGTTTTTGGATGTCTCAACACTCTTCCCCTGGGGAGGCTTTGTGACCCCTTTCTTTTGGTCACCCCCTGTGGAAGTCTTGGTCACCCTAGTCTTGACCCAATGGTCCGCCTTCTTTCCCAATTCTTGGGGAGAAATTGGTCCTAGGTCTACCAGATGCTGATGCATTTTATCATTTGAACAATTACTCAATAGGTGTTCTTTCACAAATAAATTGTACAGCCTATCATAATCTTCAACACCACTGCCTTGAATCCAACCATCCAGTGTTTTCACTGAGTAGTCCACAAAATCAACCCAGGTCTGGCTCGAGGTTTTTTGAGCCCCCCTGAATCTAATTCTATACTCCTCAGTGGAGAATCCAAAGCCCTCAATCAGGGTACCCTTCATGAGGTCATAAGATTCAGCATCTTTTCCAGAGAGTGTGAGGAGTCTATCCCTACACTTTCCAGTGAACATTTCCCAAAGGAGAGCACCCCAGTGAGATCTGTTTACTTTTCTGGTTGCACAAGCCCTCTCAAAAGCTGTGAACCATTTGGTGATGTCATCACCATCTTCATATTTAGTTACAATCCCTTTAGGGATTTTCAACATGTCAGGAGAATCTCTGACCCTATTTAAGTTGCTGCCACCATGCATGGGACCAAAACCTTGTGGGGGCATTGTGGCTGGGTAGTGGGGTGGCATGCAGGGGAAGGGCTTTAGGTGATAGTGTGGGAGATGTAGTGGAAGATAGGGTGACTTGGGAGTGATAGGGTGGTCGAGTAGCATACTGGTGAGCCGAATAAGTGCTGGTGCGTGTGGGGTACATTACCAGAGTCCAGTCCTCCAGGTATTCCAGTCAGGCCCTCAGGATGCAGGATGTCCAAGACTTTTCCACAATGCAAACTCTGGAGCAGGAAGTGGGGCCCACTGCCAGTCTTCATCATAGCAATTTGGTGCCTGGACATCAAGGAATGCACCTTCCCCCGAAGGTCATTCCACCTCTTCTGGATGTCCTCCCTTGTGCGTGAATTGTTGCAGACTGAGTTGACCTTGTCGACAATTCTCTGCCATAACTCAATTTTCCTAGCTATGGATCTGTTCTTCAAACAGTTGTGGTTCTACCCTGATGATTTCATCAACCATGACCCTCAACTCACCGTCTGTGAAGTGTGGGTGTTTGTGACGGGACATGGTGGTTGTGTTGTGAGTGGGTGTGTTTATGGAGTGCGCAAGGGTGCAGTGTAGGGTGCTTGGTGGGGCGGAGGGTGCTTGGTTGTGTGTGCTGGTTGTTTGTGGGATTTGTGTGCTGTGACAATGTGTGTATTGTATCAACGGTGCAGTTGTGTGGTGTGTGCTGAGTGCTGTTTGTGATTGTGTACATGTGCAGTATTTTTCGTTTGTGTGGTCCTCGCTGTCGGTGTATTTTGTTTTGGTCGCAAAAGGTTGTGGGTTGTGTGGGGGGGTGTTTTATAGTGAGGTGTGTTGGTGTGTCTAATGTGAGTCAGGTGTGGAGTATTCGATTAGTCCAATGTGGTACTGTGGTCTGGTAGCGGTGTGTTTTTGGCTGCGGCGGTTCACACCGCCAATGGTTTACCGCCATGCAATAACCACTGTGCTGACTTGTGGGTCGTAATATGGAGGGGGGATTCGTTTGGAATCATGGTGCTGGTGGTGGGACCGCCTCTCTTCTGCCATCGG